>NC_054055.1:9785348-10441485 GCF_017639655.2 Falco naumanni | reverse complement strand
TGCTGGTAACACATTGTACTGAAATTAAAGCGTAGTTTACAAGTTAAAAGCTGGACCCAATAACAAGTTAGAGTCCCTGCTTAGAGTTAAGTCAGAGTGGGTTACCGCCTCAAGATTGCAAAATAAATTTCCCAAGCCAGCAACAATCCACAAATTCTGCTCTTTAGAGAAAGAGCCCAAGGGCACCCAGAGCCTCTGAATGGTGCTACCTCACTGCATGAAGGATGTAGTGCAAAATTATTTCCATCTCCCATGAAGATAATATTGGAATAACCCTAAAAGTCCTAGAATAGAAGTTAGCAAGACATCACATTTTAGGGAACAGTGGTGACAAAAACGTGCTTCTATACAGAAAAGTCTCTTCAACTAATGCTATGATAGCTTGTTTCTGCACTTTTGAAAAAGGCATATTTAAGAACTTTGGTGAAATAAGCCTGTGGAGACTAATTAGTTGTTATATAATCCTATTGATGTCATTTGTTTTAGCAGTAGGTTTTTTTCTTTAAGAAACCAAAGGGTAAGATCCTGTCTTAGAAAATAACTAGCTTAGGATAGAAGCACTATGCCTTTGTAAGGTTTATCTGTGGTCTTTGATGTTTTCCTCTGTGCTTTTCTTTACCTCTCAAGGTCAGACTCAAAACTGAATATTCCAGAAAAAAAGAAAATAAATGAGCACTGCATATTGAGGTAGATTGTTAACTTGTCTAAAAAGTCATTTCATCTCAGACTGAGATCCTTCCATGCTGTAAAATACCTTTCTCTTCTTCTAGTTGTTCTTATTGTCATGAGAACTCATTTACTTCGCAGAACAGTCAATTTCCTAAATCCTGGTGACTTACAGAAGTTATTTGTTGGATCAGAACTGGCCCAAGCACAAGAAGCTGCTGTCCTTCCTGAGAAAACATCGCAGCCAGACTTTGAAGAATAGGTAGAATCAAAAGCTGAAGTTTTAGCTGACTGAGGTTGTAGTAAACTATTTTTTAAGGAGCTCAAATAGAAGTCGGTGCCTGCTCAGTTCCAGAAAACAAGGTGAATGATCCAGGCACCCTGGAGCTGCCACCACCTGGTGTAATATAAAGTCCATATGCAGTAGGATCTACCTTTTGACAGCAGTCTATAGGTCTTACCTTAGCTGTCTCACCTCTTCTTTTTCTTTAGGCTCATGTCTTCACTTTCTTTAGAATAGGGCAAGACCCTTTGTCCTATTCACTAGTTAGTGAAGTTGGTGAACATCTTATGTACAGAAAGAAAATGTGCTCATGCATAAAATTAAAATTGATTTTAAGAAGAGAGGGTAGACTGCAAGATGGGGCACAGGGTTTGGTCAAAGGTGTTAACCAGCCACTTACACTTAACAAGCTCCTTTTATTCTCCTTTCTCCCCATTTTCCCAAGCTTTCTGTTTTTTCAATCCATCTTCATGTCCCCCTTTTTCTGGCCCCATATCCCACCAAATAAAGAACACTGACAGTTACTTTTGCCTCTTGGTCCCACTTTTGCTACCTTTGTGCCCAGATTTGGTATTTCTGATGCTGCTACCTTGATCATCTCAGCCATCCCAGCTGTTGCTGAAGCAGTTTCCCTCAATTCCTCGGAGGTCCCCAGTGCTCTTCTCCAGGTGTTGGTGCAGTCTGGCTGTTTCTCACACAATTCCCCCTTAAATGCCTGTAAAATTTTCCATCCCTTATGGTGTTAGCAGTGACTTTTGTCACCTTCTCACCATGTAAGTTACATCCAGCAGCTTCACATGGTCTATTCAGCTAGCTAAGCCTCAGGCCAGAGCCTAGTCATCAGCCTGCCCACCTCACAAAGGACATCTTTATTGATGAAGAGCCAGTTTTGAGGATTAATTTTCCTACTTTTAATTGCTTGTTTCTTTGGACAAAGAGTATTCTGCAGGTAGATTTCTGCATACAGTACTATTGTATATCCTTGACATGGGCAGGTTAAATGGCTATGTTAAGGGCAATACTCATTTCACTTACATTTAAATACTCAGAAATAAGTAATATAAATGGGCTAAATCCAGATGACTCCTGTATATTCTTTATAGGTAATGAAGAAAAATGGACAACTCAGATTTGATTTGATCCCATCCTATCCGCAGTGCCTTAAGAGACACATTGACTAATCCTCTGAAAGGAATTTACATTGACATATACCTTTTATATAAGTGATCTCAGATGCCATGAACTCAACCCTAAGTGCATTCAGGACTGATTAGTCATCTTGATCATTGCAAATATTAATTTGAGGTCATTTTCTGCTTACTACTTTTTCCCGGTAAATGATGCATCATCTAGATTTGATTGCAGTTTTAGCTTTGAAAGACACTCTTAAATTTTTTCCCAAATTCTTTGCTTTGCAGGAATAATTTTGTACAAATCTTGAGCACTCATACTGCTTGCATAGTGGAATCCTCAGAATACCTGGTTTAATTGCTGGAGGAATTGCATTTCAAGCTTAAAATTACTCCACTGAAATGAATCCATCAGTTACAGTAACCACATGGTTACCATGCTGGACAGAAAATGCATCATGCAGAGTTTGTAGATAATATACAAGGTGACTGTGAATAATTTGATCTGGACACATGAAACAAAAATAGCAGACCTGCCTGTAGCGACACTTCTATCTTGTGAAGTTACTTCTTCCCAAGTGAGCTGTGACCCTCCAGGGCAAGCGGATTGTAATCAAAGCAACTAGAGACTACAGACATTAGGGGGATGCTCAGGAAAGATGAAAAGTCAGCCAAATAATTATAGCTGTGAGCACTTTTGATTGCCCTCCACATGATCAAAATTACATATTCAAAAAGCTAGGAACTTGCCCATTGAGTCCCTTATTGTAGTTTTTATCTTGACATTTAGAAAGCACTTCTTAACTAAGACTTATTTTGATGGCTTCTATATTCTAAAAATATTATTTTTATTAATTAAAATATGTATTTAATATATTATTAAAAGCAGTATTTAATTTATTTTATGTATTTTAATGATTCAACAATTGAATTATTCCAGAAATTTTGTTTTATTGAAACACTTGTTTTGTTAAACAATTCTGTATTTTAAGAGTTCAAAGCATCAGCATTTCTTGCAGGACAGAATCCTTCTTTTCCAGCCATCGGTGTTCATGTTTCAAACTGTGAATGTTTTACTTAACCTCTATTGTTATAGCAAACTATCCAGTGGGCCTTCTGAGTGACAGAAGTTCATAAATACAAGCTAGATGAAGGGAAAATTATATAAATCTAGAAGGCACTTTCTACCAAGTTTCTTGCACCAAAAGTCACAGAATTTTCTCTTTTCCAGCCCAGCATCTTAGAAGAGTTTCCAAATGAACTCCCAAGTCAGCCAGTCTCCCCAGTAAAGCATTTCCACGCTCTGCCTGAAGCATGATTAATCTCCCAAAGATTACCATGACGCAGTTTTCACATTCTAGCAAAGGGTCCTCTTTTCTTTGAGACTGCAAGATCTCCCAGACAATAAAGCAACACATTCAACTTGTAAATTGATCAAAACCAGAGGTGAAATGTATGGCTAAAAGCGAACCACATCCAGTTCAAACCCGTGTGGGAAAGAACCTGCAACATAAGCTTTCATGTTCTCCCTGTCTTCCAGCACAGATAAACACAAAGGTGGGCTGGGGAGGGGTTGGGGGGAGTGCTCTCTGCGGTTTTTCTTTACTGTAGTGTCTATGCATCTATCTTTAGGACAGTCAGGCAAATGTAAACACCATTTACCTCTGGGCCACAATGTAACAATGTAAAATATACAGAGCTGGAAGGTAAATCTGTACTTCTTGCAAAACATGACAGAAAAATTCCTACTCAAGATCTGCGGATAAGTGTTTCCTCTAGGCACATGTGCCCATCTACTGGTCCTTTTCCAGGTCATTTTAAAGTTTTTTTTATTTGAAAAGGCAAAGACATTACACCTTAAACAAAAGACTTGGATCCAAGCATATTACTTGTAAATTTATTAATTAGTATGCCTCAGATTCACAGCACCACAATTAATCAGTTATTATTCCCTTATCTTCCAGCTGGGAATCTAAAGCAATGACAGGTGAGATTTTGAGAGGAGGCAGAGATGGATCCACAAGATCCTAGTGTTTAATCACTATGTTGTTTCCTTGATTCGACTATTCAGCAATTCTAAAATATACAGGAAGATCCATTTTGTGCAGGGTGAGGTTCTGCTGATGCAGTTCTCGTCTAGTACCCTAATCTATTCTCATCTGGTATCCTCTGCTACAAATGCTAGGTGAGACTCATCAATATGATAGATACCACTTTGGCTGAGTGAACAAGAAATCTAGCAAGAACTGCAAACTCTTCATGCTAAACTGAACTGTGAATCACCTGTACCTATAGTGTTGAGAAAAACGCGTCAATACACTTTGCAACTGATTTTTACTGATATATATTTTGCACTGTTAACATACAACACATAAGTTCATTTGTAAAATCTTTTTTTGTTGGGACTTTCTTGAGAGTGATATGTTTTAATGTTTCCTGGATTTTTGTTTGGATTGTGTTGGATTCTTTTTTTTTTTTTTTTTTCCTTCAGTCCTGGATGTGCAAGACTTGAAATGCATCGCATAATAATTGCCAGTTTCTAGGCACTGGACTCAAAATAGATGAAGCAAGTGGGGAGGGCTGGTTTTAAGTCAACAGAAAGAAGGGGGCTGATTTGGCCTTTAGGGAGGGTCAAAGGTAAATTAATCTTTAGAAATGAGACAGTCATGAAGCTGCCTGACATCAGAAGATAAGATTTTAGCTGTACTTTGCCCTTTCTAGGGGGAAGATTTAGAACTGACAAGAACACGTGATGGAAAATGGTAAGAAAAGAAGCATGAGTGAACAACAAGAGCCCTTAAAACCACTGATTAGGGCTTTTCTTGCTCTTTCACTGTATGTCACTTCTCTGTTTCTCCTCTCTTTGAACAGGGGTTGAACAGACAGCTATAAGACTCCTGTTATCAGATAACCGGCACAGCCTCAGGCGTAAGTGTAAGGAAAATCTTTCTATCAATTCACATTTCTTCACAAAATACTGGTAGGCTAATTTTGCATCAGCAGGCCTTGAGTGGTTTCTATCTACCACATCACTAATACCATGGTGTTAAGAGGTACTGTGTGTCTTCCACAGACTAAGTTATAAAAAAATAATAAAAAAAAACCCCAGAGTCCTCAAAACAAGCTTTCAGGTTGATTCAGCAAAAGTATGACTGCACGAAGTGTTTGCCGCTTGGTCCAGTAGTAGCAGGTTCAATAATTATGAGATCAGACCTTCAGGGGTGACCTATTTTTATTCCTTAGAATGGAATGTCCTGGAAATCCCCCTGGAATAGCTCTAATGGGCAGAAACATCCTGTATTTATTAGCACAATTTGTAGAGTTCAATGAGAAGCAAAAAGCCTCTGGATGGAGTGATCTGCAAACACTACACCTAGATAAAGAAGGACAGGGCCCCACAGGGTAACGAACCCGGCATCCATCTCATCCGTCTTCAGGCATGTAAGAATATGTCTGTACTGCTAAACAAAGGGCTAAAAAGCAAGTTGAAGCACTGGACATACATGGTTTGTGCGGCTGGTTAGTTCCCTCTCCTCCTGTTTGGTTGGGCTTTTTGGTTTGGGGTTTTGTTTGGGGTTTTTTTGCTATTCCAACTAGCTCTGCATATGAAACATCTGCTACAGAGAAGGCCAACTCCAAACAATGTGAAAACGAGCGAGTAATTGATAATTGATTTAGCAGTACAGACAGTTTAATTTACCCACTGAAGTTAGGCACATGGTCAGCATGCTGACTACGGCCAATAACAACCTCTGAATTCTGGGATCTGAGCTGCCCTCTGTCTGATGGTTTCTTCTCCACTGACAGAGGGTAGGAATGTACCTTACTAACCTATGTAGCTCATTTAAGCACACAAACTTGTAGCTTCCTACAGCCTGGCATGCACATTGTTAGCAATATACTGGCAAAAAAATGCATAGATAACATCTCCCCATTTCGCTAATGGATGTTTATCAAAATTATAGGCAGAAAATGCCCTAGACTGAACATGCAACCAGCTGCCAGCAGTGTTACAAGTTTTGTGCCGCATGATAAGCGTAAGAAAGAAGTTCTTCGGTCCAAGTGTATTAACAGAACCGGTGCAAGGGACAGTAGAAAGCACTTGCAAAATTTCTGGGGTAGCATGTAAGAGAGAGACTTTCTGCCTGAAGGCAGTGCGCTGCATACCAGCACTATTTAAGAGGAAGTGGCTGCCGGCTGCTGTTCTCAGAACTGTGAATCAAGAGTTAATCATCCTCCTGAAGTCACTAGTCATTAAAGTGTGGTTTGGATGCCTCAGCTCACAGATCTTTTCTGAATCTGGACGCTAGTTAGATAACTGCCTTTACCTATTCAAAGTCATTTGACTTGAGGAGGAACATTCCATGTCATTAGACCTATTGATTGTAAGTGCAGGGGTTATAAGGTGCATGCATCACTTTTTTTTTTTTTTTCATTTTTTGAACAAAACCTGCAAAACTATTTGAAAAAGAAACACTAACATATTTATTATATTTGCTTTCTGGTTGCAATTACCTTGCCTCTTTTCCCAGTTCATTACTAAACCCTCATTTTACAAAGCTACTTCAATAAATCTCTGCTCTGTATTTCCTACTTAAAGCTTACCCCTTGTTACAGTCTCCAGTCTCTATTATTACACTGCAGTGATCATCAGCGTGCATGAAGGCAGTTGTCAGGTTCCAAGAAATATTTTATTTGCAGCTAGGCTCGTGTATATGCATGAAGCATTGGGGAATGAATAAATTTCATTATCTTTTATGTTAGCACAGTCAGAAAACAGCTGAATGTTGCTTGGAAAACAAATAGGCAACTGCCCAAGAAAATCTATTAACAGTATTGAACAGACTTGGCTAGTGGAGATGTTATGAATGTATGCAGCTCGGCCCTTTGGCTCTCACCATAAATGCTAAATATTGTCTCTGGGAGGTATAGGTAATGCACCTATAGGACTGCAGTTGGATGACTATGCTATATAAATATACATCTTTGGAGAACATTTTGGTTCTCAAGTAACAGGAAGAGTTCACAATCCCCTGTCATTTTTCCCTGTTTGGGACCACCTACAAGATCACCTCTACTTGATAATTGCTTTTGTTTCTCCCCTGATGAATCAAAACGTTAAAGCACTGCCCAGCTCCACAGAGGGTAAACTTGCATGCTTATATATGAGTTGTACAAAGTCACATGCAGAGTCTGTGGCTTAGCCAGACTTCCTTCTTCCACTACCCACTGCTTCCACCCATCCAGACTTGGTGACTTCACTACATATGAAGTTGCCATGGAAGCTGTGATCTGCTAAACACATCCCTCTGCCAGGTGTGTGTAGCTCTCACTATAGTGAATGAGAATTGCATGAGCACTTCAAAGGAGGAAGAAATCCTCTGAGGTTTTATCTCTTACTTGTTTTCCAAAACTCAAATGACACTCTCTTTTTATCCTTTTAGCACATTTTATCTGAAAACGAGATAATTTTGTCATTAGAGTCTTGTCTGGCAGCTTATTCTTTAGAAAAACATATGTTCATGTTCATTTTTTGCAATAAAAGTAGTGAAATACATTTAAACTGGAAACAGTCTTTCCCAGTTGTACTCTGGGACCAACGGTTAGTGTATGTTCTTAGTATCCCAGGAGTCAGCAAGACCCATACGTAACTGGTGGTTATGAGACAAGATCCTGCAGCAAACAGGGCACCAAGACCTTCTCAGCAAGGTCCATGAACTGTAAAATCACACAGTCCTCCACCTCTTCCCAAAATGAGATGGCAGTAAATGAGCAGGGCAGCAACAGGAAACCTCATGCACAATTGTTTGCACCAGAAATATAATACTCATGTAGTCTTTTGCTTCTGTTTTTGAGCAACAGGAATGTAAAATCTCAGTGGACTGGTGCTTCATATTCTTTCTGTACTGGTGAAAGGAAAAAGTACAGAAGCGTCCAGACCAATAGTGCTTTTACCTAACAAGCGCTGTTTTTCTCTACAAAAAACCCAACAACACTCCACCAAAACAAACGTTCACAGTTAACCTTCATGCCAGAGGAAGGGTAATCACTAGAAAGAGAAATAATTCAGGGAAGAGGTTAATTACATGCTTTCATGTACTACTGGAAAGAGTTCAGATGCTCTAATATAGCCCAGATTCTTCTTTGTGTGTTTCCTTTCGAAGTCTGTGTTCTATCAAATATCCTGCCAAAATTCAGTCCGAGTAGAAAACCTTTTGGCAAGATTGCATGAAATAAAATCAGAGATTCTTAGAATTAATGTTGTTTCAGAACTATTATTTTTTTTCCTGTGTACAAAGAGAAAAAAAAAAGGCTTTCAGTATTAGTCCTCATACTGAGATCTTTTACTCTGTGGTAATGAGTGATTCCAAGTCCCTGTGCTTCCACCCACACACCCCGCAAATGTTAACTTTATATTAACCTAATATGCTTTGTCCAGCCTAACTGCTGGGTAAGGAGGCTGCTTCTTGCAAGCCAAGAACACAAAAGCAGGGGGTGTTAGAGGATGAATTGTTGCTTAGTCCCTTTCATCACCAGCCCTCTCCACAGTCAGAGGGTGGTATTTTAAACCCCATGCACTCTGCTTTGCCTGAGACTTTTGAACAGTGCTTGACACTGCTCTCTGTTTTAGCGTTGCATGCACTGGGCTTTTCTTGCAAAGGAGGGAGCAACAGGACAGCCCAGGTCAGTCAGGGAGAACATCTCTACAGCCAAAGCCCACAAGCCATGGGGAACCCTCTGCTCACATAAATATCAGTGTGTTTCTCAAGGGCCGCTCAGCAACTTGCCTGAAAAACTCAGGAATTCAGGTATCAAGTATCTTTCAGTATCACTTTTGCATTTCAGTGCTACAGAGTTTTTTAGGGAGAAAAAAATGCATAGCGTTCTTATTGACTGCTTTAGGAAAACAGATCTCTCATAGGTACCTCCTT
The DNA here is from genome assembly GCF_017639655.2 of Falco naumanni. Classification (NCBI taxonomy): domain Eukaryota; kingdom Metazoa; phylum Chordata; class Aves; order Falconiformes; family Falconidae; genus Falco; species Falco naumanni. Next base: position 10,432,474 of record NC_054055.1, on the reverse strand, counting down.
CCTGAGAAGGAGACTTATATGAATCATTAAATCCATGGAAACATGCTTGGGTTCACATCTGTCTACAAGCTTTAAGCAAATGCCAAAGGCTGATAAGTTGCAAATTTTAACATGCACTTGGATTGTCTGAAACCCATGGTTTGTGTTCATGAACGTGGACCTACAGCCACTCTCCCAGATGCTTGTGGCAAACCTTCTGCCTTGGGTAACCCACCCCTGCCCCTCCAGCCTCAGGGCTGTCAGCTCATCTCTCAAGCTGTACTGCATGTGTGTTGGACACGTGTATCATATGTGATCTGTCTTGCCAGCTCAGCTGAGATAGCAACATTTACACCAGTGAGATGAGATCTGTCAGAGCCCTAAATTATAACTTTTTCCTTTCTTCTCTCACCTGTTATTTGTCCCAAATGTCTTTTTAGGTAATGAGGTATTTGAGCACCTCAGTTTGCCTGCAGCCTCCGGATTCTGTCAAGATATTAATAATCAGTATTCATACTTCTTTGAGGATTGTATCTAAAAAAACCCCGCTGTTTTTCTCATCCTGCCCTTACAGAATTTCCTGGTTTCCTTCATTTGTGCCTCATGAAACCACTCAGACCTTGACTCTGTAGCTCTCCCCTGGACATATGTAGCGAGCTTTCTGCATGGACAACTTAGGCAGAGATGCAACCCAACCACCACCCCAAAACCTCAACTGTAAGCTAACAGCCAGCAAAATCATAAATGACCAGTAAAGAAGGAGTTGTTCTGTTGTTGGCAGAATAGAATCACAGAACACATTTCCATGATAACACATTTCCATGTCTCCTGATTTTGTTTCTTCATACTTACTTAAAAACAAAGCTCAGAACAAAACCAGCTGCTGCAAAAAAAGTGAAGTGAAAACAAGGAATTGAATGTCATTCTGGAGAAAACAAATTAAATATATTGCAAAACTAGTTATGAGAAAGCCCTTATTTTGCAATATGCTGCTGTTTCTAGACAGGCTCTTGCTCTATCAGTATGTATCCAACTGGCTAACAAATTTCTTTATGATCTTTTTAAATTGAAGGCAAGTGCTGGATTTCATGGATTTTAGTTTTTAATGCTAACAATGAACAAATTATTCCTAATAGATAAGGAGCAATCACAGGTCTGTAAAAGCAATCTTGACTGCTTAAGTATTCTAATATCACAGACACATGTGCATCATATTTTTGGGTATCTATGTTAACCTCCAGCCTGCAATAGGATTTGATGTCATTGCACACTCAGCAATGGAAGCTCTTTGCCACAGTGTTCAGTCTGCATTCAGCAGTTCTTCCACAGGCAGGGAGGTAATTGCCCAGAAGAGGAGAGGATGTAAGTGAGAGAGGTTGTGAACTCAGGAGGTAGAGAAACAAGTAGCAGAGCAAGAATGAGAGTGAAGAGCAATGAACAGGCACTTCACACTGGGAAAGAGAAGGGTAAGCTCTTCTGAGCTCCGTTTGCAGGTTAGCAAGGAAGTGATAGGATCACTTGATATTTGCCCAACATTTCTCTGGACAGAAGTGTAATTTATTTTTTTTAAATGAAGTACACAGCTGTATTCACTCCCTTCTGCTATAAACGAGCCTTTGGAGAGTCCAGAGCAAGGACTGTACTTTGCCATTGCTGTGAATGGGGGAGGACAACCTTGCAGCAGCAATATTGCCCCTGAGCCGCAGGAGACCTGGGCATTGTTTGCAAAACTGCTGCAGGTTCACGGTTGCTGACACTGCTAATCTCAGTACAAACCTTCCAGCTGGGGTTTCTTTCTTCCTTTTACAACTGTATCACATGAAGGTTTAACCTTTCCTTTCTCAAACACACAAAGCTGCTCACACTCACGGTCAGGCAGAAAATCCTGGCAGCAGGGACCTTACAACATCCCCTCCACCCCAAGGCCTCAGGCTGGCCAAAAAGCAAAGCAGCACACACAAGATAACCCCACCAGGCTGAAAGGACGCAACAGAAAACAGACGCATTTGTGCTGACCACACGTCTCTGCACTCTTCTGACAGCTACAGGCCACTTTATTTTGGCTGAACCTCGACTTACCCAGACCAAGCCCCGCTACATCACTCCAGAAAGCTGTGCTTTAGGAGTACCAGCTGGACTCCTCATTGTCCAGAAAGGGGACAGAGCAGTGCCAGCAGTCCAAGCGTATGTCAGGGTGTCTGCTGGCTCCACTCCCAGCGCCAGAGAAAGCTCTCTCCTGCCCATGGGGTGCCACCAGTGAAGGAGGGCTGACTGCTTTCACACATCCTCAGGCCATTTCAGGACTGTTTAAAACTCACAAGACTTCTCACAGTCGCTTTCTATATCCAGCCTGCCCCTGTACCATGGATAACGGGTAAAGAAATGACTGAAGTTCTAATCAGGCAAGCATCATATGACCCTTGCATTTGTTGGGGGGGGGGGGGGGGGGGGGGTGGGGGTGGTGTAAATAATATGGTTTCATTGCCCCCTTACAGCAATGTAGAAAGATGCTGGGCAAGGCTTCCCCTGTGGTGTCATCATGAAAACAGAGCCAAAGCCCTCACAGAGGTGTTGTGTTACAAGGGTGACAGACAGCATGAGACTGGATATTAAGAAATGCTTTTTCACCACAAGGACGGTCAGGCAGTGGGATGGGGAGGGGCACAGAGTGTTGCTGCACTCTCTGTCCTTGCAAGATTTCAAAACCCAGCTGGATAAAGCCCTGAGCAACCTAACCTCCTTCAGATCTGATCCTGCTTTGGCCAGGTTGTTGGAGTGGGGTTGCCTAATGTCCTTCCTTGTAGCATATGATACCACAGACCCCATGAGAGATCCTTTATTGCATACATAAACATTGGTTATATACAATCACTTACCCACCCAAGTGCTGCCCTGCAAATGTGCCTACGTGCAGCAAAGCACCTTTGCAGCCACTTCACACTCCTCTGAGCTGTTTGCTCCCTCCATGCTCACCTGAGGAGGTCTCTTCTCCCCAGACCAGGATTTAAGCTGTGGGAGGCTTTGGGCAGCCCCTCACTGCAGGCAGGTGTGCACAGAACTGATTTGCAGGTGAGCTCCCAGAGCCAGATTCAGTGCCAGTTGCTTCCTCACTACATTTTAAGGCATAATCACTGCAGCCTGGCACCCAGACAGTGAACAAGGCCTTTTCTTTATCCACACATCCAGGGCTTGGGAGCAAGCAGCAAAAGCCTGCACGGATTTCAGAAAGAGCCCTTACGCATCCTAACCCGAATCATCCCATGATCCTACATGCTTTAGACCTTTTCTTCTCCAGGGGAATAGAAGTAAAGCTCCCAAGTGCTGTTCATCAAAGCCTGCAATCTCCTTGCTCTGTGCTGTTGCTCAGAATGATGAGCTTCCCTGTGCAGGGACTTGGTCTTCTGCTTCTGCAGGAACCTAACATTAAAGACTTTCCTCTCTACCTGAAGAATGCTGGGGAGACCATGGTGTTGAAGCAGAGAGCCGAGTAAGTCTCTGCTAAATTTATTTTGGGAAGAAAGGACAAGGAAAAGCCAACCTAGTTCAAACCTTCACAACTCCTAGAGCCAGCAACTTCAGCAGCAGTCAGTAGAAGACAACACAACCTCTCCTTGCTTTTTGTGTTTCTCTAGAAAGAGACTCACTGCTCCCAGAGATGGCAGGGTCTTTGAGCCACAACTGCAAAAAGCACAGACACATCCTTGTGCATATAGGAATGCAAGTATTGTTCTGAGGTGGTGAACATACACATGTTTAGCAAGCAGGTGCTTCCTTGTATGCACATAATTTGTGAGCAGAGCTTGACTGCTCTTTAAAATTATCTCATTCATAAACTGTGGCATCACAACAATGCTAAATCCAGTAAGGAAAACCCCAATAAAGCTTCAAATGGCCATTTCTGAAATATACCCTATGAGGCCTTACATCCGTATAAGTGAGAAATTACATGTTGGATGTAAATTTCTAGCTGTTGTCTTGAATTGGGCAATCAGGTAGGCAGTCCATCTTCTGAGGACATTCAACTTGTCTACTCCATATAGAAAAGATTGGTCCCATTGCTGTGTATGTGCTGTGCTGAGTAATGGCAGACACCTGATTTAAAAGCAAGAACAGAAAACTGCAGTAAGATCATGGGAGTGGGGGTGAAAAGGCAACCTTCACCTGCTGCAAAGCCCTGAGCAGTGTGATTGCCAGCCCTGGGCCAGTCCGCATGTCCCATGTACTGGGGCTGCTATGGAGCAGAAGGAGTCCAAGGCGGTGCCCACACTTCAGGCTGCATGTGCCAGAGCACCAGCACACAGAGTACCTTTGCTGTATGTGAAGCAAAGTTTTGCTGGTACTTCCTTGAAGAGGTGTCGATGGTGCCTCGAGCAGGTGCTAAGAGGTATTTAGCAGGTCAGAGGAGACTAGAAGTTTTACCTCTCAAACTGAAGATTGTTAGCTTTATTCCAGATTATTCCAAATAACATCAAAATCTGAAAGTGCCCTTTCAACCAGCATTCAGCACCACAAAAGAAAGTTGTTTTCATGTGCTCTGAGGAAGCAATTTCAGCAGTATCCTGGGCTACCTGGGCAGAATGACTGATTCCTTACTGCTTCAGTGACCAGCAAACCAGAGGGGGACTTTGACGTACGCAGTGCAAAACCAGAAATTATGTCCACATCGTTTAAACAAGGCTTGGTTTCATCAGTACTCAAAACAAAAATTGTCATGCTGCATAAACCAGTGTCAGTGTTCAGGAAAGGACTTTTTCCACCACTGTACTTGTGTGTGCCAAAATTGGTTGTGACCTTGGAATTACTGTACTGAAGTCATCATCATTTTGGGTAACTATGAATCAAGTGATACTTGATGCAAGCCTGAAAGATGTTCTCTTCAATGTCTTTCCCAGGTTTCTCTGATGGTAAGTACTTCAGGATTGCATGAATGTATTCTGCATTTTTAACTTCTCAAAGCATCCGTGTACTGTGAGGCAGTGTGAGAAGATGGATTTACACTATCTCTTAAACAGGTAGGCCAGACCCTGCTCCCGATCGCAGTTTCATGCATCTTTTTATACTCATAGAAAATGGAGGTTAGATGCAAAGAAAATATACCACAGTGTGGCTCAGTGGTTCAGGCCTCATTCCTCTCCTCCCACCTCTGCTGTTTTAGAAACTAGGGCTAGTGTAAATAAATGTAACCTTCCTCCAAAAGCATCACTGCACATCTCCAGAGGACACCGTGTGGTTCCTGCTATGTGATGCCATGCAAAGTCTCCATCAAATGTGGATCAACACGGGAACATTATTATTATGAAAACTGTCAGGCCTGCAGGGTAAAAAAGCTGGAGAAAATGTGGATTTTCAGTCTTACAGAAGCCTCCTTTTCCTGCTTTGGCATTTGCAAACTTACATTAGGTTATCCAATCAACTAAATGCGTTAAATGATGCATTGCTTATAGTGCAACAGTACCTAGGAGTTGTAGGACTCTATTGGGGTAGGTCTGGTACAAAATCAAAATAAAGAAACTCCAAACCCTTGTGTTCTGTGATCATCCATGTGCTAGACAAGACAATAACTAGAGACGATAGATGGGGAGTACAAACAAAGATATAGTGAGAAACCAGCCCTCGGATTCTTACCCAAAGTGGTGTGAAACAATCTTAACGTTAATGCCAGTGAGCCCTGCAGCTCTGTAATAGGTCTGATATTGCTTCCAATAAAGTAAAAATTGCTTGCAAGAGGGAACAAGCCAAAAGGTATCAAAGCAGAAATGAGAAGGGGAAAACTGAGAACAGCAAGATAAAAAGAAAGCATAAAACAAAACACACTGGGCAGAAGAGGGAGAAAAAATAGAGACGGTAATTTTGTAATTTTTAAGGCCTAGATGATGCTGTGATGTGTCTCTATTATTGGCAGAAAATTACATGTAAAAATCATAATTGTTGCCTTTGTTTCTAAAAAATGTGAACGCAAAAAAGGCAGGGGTCTAGGTCAACATGAGTGACATCTGTTTTGAGGTGATTAAGACATTTCTGCACTACAGGTAAGTGAGGGTTCGCAGCATATCCCTCTGCTTTCGACATGGTACCACTTCCACTGGCACAAACCAGCTTGCACTTGCCATGAGTTGGAAAAGAGGCTCAAATCTGGAGCCCTGGAGCATCCTTTTGTCCATCACTTGCCCCTCCTCCCTTGACTAACTAACATGGTTGATTTGAACAGACCAGCTTTTTGTGCTTGTAAGCTAAATTTTGTGTTTATGACAACTTCAGTCAGAGCAAATCACCTTTGCCTCCTGTTAATTATCTCACATCATACAATATAGGTATGACAATTCAGAGTATTCCAAGTCAACTCATTCTTGGAATTTTGTATTTAAAAGTCATCAAAGCATCCCTATTCATGTGGATGATGTTCAAAGTGTTGTGTATTTGCATGCTGACGTTCCAAAGAGTATTGTGGCGCAATTTCAGAGCACTGGCATGTTTTAAGGCATCTCAAAGTAGGTGTAAATTCCTTTTTAGTATCTTGGGTATAACACTTTTGTTAACAATATTTTAGAAAATAACATTTGGAAATTATGGGAACACCTTTTCTTCTAAGAAAAATGAATGAATATGCACTGGATGGCTTGATGCAAGATTCTCAAATGTATTCATAGCTAAAAGTCACACGTTTAAAGATGAGATAGATGCAAGACAACTGACTTAGTGGATTTATAGATTAAAACCAGAAGCAGCAGCTTCTGATACTCAATTTACTCTATTAAAGCCAACACTAACTCAGTTAAGATTTTCTTTGAAGGGAAACTTTGCTCTCTTTAAAGAAAGAAAATGATCAGCTATTGAATAACAGATAGGGAAAACCTGTTATTTTCTTAGTTTAACATAATTCAGAAATTTTTAAACCTGGTGGCATATGTTAGTGCAATTCTTTAGGCTCCCACTGTGTGAAACAACAGAAAGACAGAGGCTCCTTCAAAGGACAATTCAAAACAGGACTCTAAATTAGGCTCCTTAAAGTACTCAATATGTTTTATATACTTGCCTACTTATTCTTGCAGAATTGTAGGACCAGAGATGTGCCTCTGGGTCCCTGAGCTCAGACTGGCCTTTGGCAAACAGGCACCTTGTAGTCTTTCACCCTGTTCCAGCCTAGGGGCACTGCCAGTTTCCCCCCCTTCTCTGGGATAACCCAGCTGCTCCAGGTTAGGGGTCGCCTTCTGATTTCCAAACTGAATTTTGACCTGGCCAGTGTGTGCCCATCTGCTGCTCTGGCAGCAGCCATTTGGCTTTAGGTTACACAAGTCCTCAGCTCTGGTGTCACCTCCCCCAGGGCATTAATAGCCAGCAATGGTGTGTCCTGCATTTTGTAATTGTCTGGATGCAAGGGGTGAATGGCAGAGCTGATAATAAACTTCTTTATCTCTTTTAAATGTAGACAACCAAAGTGCACTTGCAAAACCTGCAATTTGAATTGAAGTGTGATTGCATCTATGTCTCAAAAGAGCTGAGGAACAGCCTCAGATAAAAAGCTTTTTAATTTCATATGTAAAACCAGGTGAGAGAGAGTCCAAGACAGACTCCATTTTTTTCGTGGCCCCAGTGTTGAAGGAGTAAAAACCAATTAGAGACTGAAGTTGGTCGTAAACAAGAAGGCAATTACAGAAAGTTTTCTGGGAGAAGATATTACTTTTTTTTTCCCTGCCAGCCTTCAGGTTTGATCGAAAAATGGAACATTCTGGGTTGGCAGCATTTCAGAAAAAGTGCTACAAACTGACAAGCTCTTGACACACTTTAAAATGCATCTGTTGTACAATCCACAAGGCAGCTTGGAGGAACAAGCGAAGAAATAAAAAAGAAAGAAAAAAAAAAAAAAAAGAAAAATGAGAAAAAGCAGCCAGTGTTTGTTTTCAAAACTCAGGGTGGAAAAGCAGTAATGAATTTCTGGCATATGCATACGGTTCTTTGGTACACACATAGTTTAGCTGGCATTTGGCTTTGAGGTCACATCACACAGCTGCATATGTGTATCCACCCTATGCAGCCCCATTTTAAAACTAGGCAGGACTTCAGCTGTTATAGGTCGTAATAATAGAAAAGATGTCTGCTAAGCACTTATAATTGCAAATATCCTTTGGTTTTTCATTCTTTCTCAAATAGGATGATACCTGATATAGTGCTGAAAGGTTTCTCATGGTCTGCAGGCAGTAATACATAGCAATAAACAGAGAAGAGTTGGTATTTGAGTGGTAACTTACCTTGCTCAGTCTCAGTTTAGCAAATGATAAAGCACAGGGATGACTTATGGGTGTCTTCAGTTCACCAGCTCCTAGCGGGCAGTAATGGTCTGCAGTGCATTGGAAATACCTTTCCACCTGCCAGGTAAACATGCTCCACAGACCACAGCACCTCTTGCTGCACTGAACGTGTCTTTGTCAACAGTTTCTGAGGAAGCTCATCCAGGCAGGGCAAGCACCAATAACAGCCTTCTGGATGATTCAGGCTCCTAAAAGTCACACAGGTGCATGCACAGAGGACCTGTGTGCTATGGCCAAACTCTGCATGACTGTGACTGAGGCAGCACTCAACTGCACAGTCCACAAACCTGACTTGGTTTCACAACGGGCAGTGGAGCACACCTCAAGAACTGGGACATAAACCCTGCCTCAGAACAGCATTGACTGGATGATCTTTTCATCTGGAATAGGCAGAACCTTGTGCAAACCAGTGCTTTCAGCAAACTGCTGACTTGCACCTCAGAATAGGAGAATGTGCTGGAAACCTGGGAGAAGTGGGTTAGGTAATGGTTAGTCCTGTTATGGGGTGCAGTTCAGCACTTCAACAAACCCATTGCTGTGACTGTAGCGAAAGAGATGCTGCTGTTCTCCTCCAGCTCCTGCCTGCCTCTCTCCTGCCTTCCATCAGACTGTCTAGAAACAGGTTCAGTGAGCTGATGTGATGGAAAAATATTCCTTTTTGGGGGGAAGGTGGCACATTAGGTTTTTTGGGTCTGATCACATTGCTCACCTGTGACTGCTCAGTCTTTGGCTTGGACGCTGCAGGAGTACCTGCTGGGCTGGGAGGGAGGAAGAGGCAGAGCAATACTGTTTTTTGCATTGGCAGCCTGCAATTACACCAACTAAAAGCAGAACATCAAACTGCAAACAAACACAAGAAAAGGGGAAGGAGTTACCATTTTAACTGTTTACTTGTTTGCAAGTTGACTGGAAAGCCTACATCTAATGGATTTTCTTGTTTTATTTCAACACGATACAGCTCTATTGGTATCAGGTTTCTACTTCCTATGGCCATCCAATTTCCCACCTGCCCCACGCATTGTAACATCAACATGCAAGACACTAGATTAAATTAATTTGTCTTTTTTTTTCCCCCCCAGTTCCTGACAGTGAAAATAATAGTGTTTACTTATGGGATGTGTAGATAATTAATTAGTTCAGGCTTGTAAAATCCTTTACCTTTTGAAGATTAAAATGTTCATATGTACCAAGCACCTAGACAGAAAAGCTGTTTGTATGAGATGTGAGGTTTCTGAAAAATGGTATTTCTCTTCAGTGAAGGAAACTCTGAGTAGGTCACTTAAATATTTTTATTTTCCTCACCTCCTTTCACTGAATCACAGGACTGAAGGGCTCTCCAAGAAGTTACCATTCACTCAGTACCAGCTTCTCTCTCCCAGTACAGGCTAAATGTGCTCTGGGGAGATGTTTCTGGACTTTCACCAGCTCGGACGTATCTTTCTGGGGGTGGCTATACCAAACTGGACCCAACCATCCAACTCACACCTTTTTCATTCCTTGATGCTGTAATATTCCACAGATTTAAGTACCTGAGAGAAAGAAGATTTTAAATCCAGGTTTCCCTATATTAAAACTTCCTGAACTCCTGGCAGTTTTGAAGATAATGAGATTCTCATGTCACTTTTAATTACTGCAATATTTCCTGTTATTCTGCCCTAATTGGAACATTAGCGGGATATTTTAATAGTGTCTTAATCAACACGGAATTAACATTGTTATTTTAATAGTCATTACAATAATCAAACTAACATTTTCCAGGAAGCCTCCACCCAAATTTCCTAGCTTTCTAAACAGGAGTCAAAACACCATTTAAATTAAGACATGTTTTTCCAGGAACAAGGGATTTATATTCATGCATGTGCACACACACATGAGATGCAGTCAAGTATTCTGTGTATCATCTTTCACAAAAAATTGGCAGAAAAAAAATAAGTCATCAGTGGACAAAAGCCAAGCAAACTAACTGAAAGGTGATATTTATATTTGACTTATGGGATCAGATTCCACTGTGATTTCTGACCTTGCAGTGTGCTGTAAGAAAAAGCAGCCTCCACCAATCTTCTTCTACAGTGTGGGAGCTTCAGCAACAATTGCAGTGAACACAGTTTCTTTCCCATTACCTCCAGCTATTCCCAGACCCACGCTTCAGCAAGATGGTCTTCCAGGTGGACCAGCACAACAGGTTTGGAGACATGCTAAAGCCCAACTCAATGAACTGATTTGAATTAAAGATAACCTGCTGTTCCCTTTCTTCCCTGCTTGTTTTGCAGGTTTTTTATTTGGTTGTAGCATTTTCCCAGCACATCTCACTAAGTTGTACTGCAGACAGGCATGTTAGTCCACCTGGGAGGAATGAAGCTTTCAGTCCGAGAATCGACCAGATCATTAATCTGCAGGCTCAGACTGTGCTTAAAGCCCACCCTAATACTATTTATTAATGTTGTTATTATTATTATTATTATTATTTAGGCTTTGGACAGGGGTAGCACTTCAGAAAGCTACCTTTTCGCCCACTAGAGCCAATGAAGAAAAACATAAGGTAACACTGAAAGAATTTCAGGAAACACACTGACAGTTTCTAAAAAGAATAATTTAAATAGAATTCATCCACACTGCTTTTGTTTGTTTTATTATTAATCCCTGCATTGGAATAAAGAATGAAATCCCCCCCAAAAAAACCCAAACCAACTTTCTGAAAAACAACAGTTCTTTCCCAGACAGCTACAAGCTTCAGCCATTAATTTAGATCTCCTAGGCAAAGTGCTCTACATCAAGCTGTACATACACGGTTGAGAAACCATCCCGCTCATTCTGGTCTCAAAATTAATTCCCGTAATTGCTAGTGACTTTGAGTTGTTTCATACAGCAAGTGTCTTCCTTCAAAAAAACCCCAAATTATAGGTGCAACAAATGAATACGTATTAGCCATCCCCTATCCTAAAGACCTTGAGGCGGGCTCTGCAGTTTCACTGAGAAGTAAACAGGGTGAGTTCAATCATGCATAAAAGAATATGCTGCTAAGCTGGCTTAAGTACCCTGCAGTAAAAAAAAATGGTCATATTTTATAGTGAGATAATGATGATGTATGAATTAATGCTCTGAAAAACAAGTCTTTGAGTACAGCTCTTCACTTTTTAAAGGCACGTAATTAGGGCATTGCTCTTGCAGAGAGCCATCTGAGGAACAGTGACAACTGTCTCAGTAAGGACTTAATTGCAGAGCCTACACAGGACCGTAAAAATGCTCATATTCTTGCACCTTCCCAAAACAGGCAAAGGAAAAGGCAGTCCTCGGTTATGTTTAGGTTCTGTATTTTTTAAAAATTAGTCCCATTATACTGCGCTAACAGCTTCATCAGCAGTGGGGGTGATGATACAGCAATAAAAGTGCAGCAGGGTTTGTAAGGAGATACCATTTTTTTATCAGACAGACACAGCTGAAATAAGTGGATAGCTTTTGTGCACAAGGATCCTTTATTCACTTCAGTTTTCCCTAAAATTAGGGTTTTTTGAAGCACTCTAGGCGCGTAAGCCTCGTGTTCTTTCCTTTAAAGTGGATAGCTCATTACCACCCAGGTCATGGTTAGCTCCCAGACTGGGGAACTGACCTGACTGAATAACACCACCCCTGGGGTTTTTGCTTCCAATATTATTTTCAGCCACATCATTTCCTCACACCGCTTCACCATACGGTCACACACCACTTCTACTTGCCTAGGCAGTGACAGGTCAAAATGGCCAGGACTGGGTCAGGCTAGAAAGAAAAGCTTCATTTGCCATTATTTGCCAAAATTCTGTTTATAAGCATTCAACATGTGATAAGTTAATCTTCACATCTGTTGTCACTGAAGGAAAATCTCTCTTCTTCCCTACACAATTGCTGCTGGCTGTGCCGATCCCTGAGTAAGCTCCGGTGAGCCCTGGACCCTTTGCTGAGCTGATTCAACACGCTACCCCAGCAGAAAGCTATTCACTTTCTGGAGGATTCTCACTGTTTATTTTTGAGGAGTTTTCCTCCCCATGATAGCAACTTCAATTACCTTATGAAAGAGACCAGTGTGTACTATAGCTCTCAGGAGGTTACTAGCCCGGTCACTCCCCTTGGGGACAATAAACCACCACATGGACTTGGCCCCTCCTCGAGCAACTTTGCCCTCAGTCTCAGAAGCTTTGATAAACACTAATAAAACACAGTTTAAGGAAGCCTTATAAGAGATTTCATACAATTTTGCCTTCAAAAGAGCTGTTAACAGCTTACCTGAGTGTAGTGATGAAAGGACAAGCCTGTCACCAAACACAGGTGAGGCCCCATGTGTCTCTATGCACACCGATTTAAGGCTATATTTCACTGACAAACCCAGGTGTGCCAGCCCTTGTGAGCCAGGAAGGTTTCTTCCCTGGAAGTAATTAACTCAGAAGTGCTATTGGAGACAAGGCACAAGGAATTTTTACCTTGCTCAAACAGGTAAAATCAACTACAGCTGAAGAGCAGAAGCAGAGTGAACTCAACAGGCCAGACTGAATTGAAACTGCTTCTGCCTGGTCTCAGTGATGATTTCACAACCTCATTATGTAAAATTTGTGATAATCTATTGTGACTTCAAGGCAATTAAAGAGAAACCCATATGGTTTTGCACAATGTGAGCCTGCAGTGGCTACAAATTGACACTGAAAATTGAGGTTCAAAGCATAGCAAAATGCAAAGAGGCAGGATCACTCAACCAATGTCACAGTGATGAGATTAAGACAATCATGGACCTTTTCTGTTCCTGCATGTAAAAAATGAACTGTAACACAGACTTTTTGCTAAGGTCACTGGGAACTTTTGGGTTGCTTTTTGAAAGTGTGAGGCCAAAACCAAATCTTGTTGGTAAAGAAAAGAGACAGGATGATGCTGTATAGCCACATTTCATAGAGAGGCTTGATCAGGAATAGCAAGGCACATGCGCTTGTACAGCAAATCCAGCAAACTGTAGCTGCCTTTGGGGAAAAAAAAAAAACAAACCAACAACCCTAGGGCTCTCTGTTTTTTAATGCCTACAACACTGTTGGCCAACACAATCTCAGTGAACTGAAAGAACACTTATTTTCTTTTCTGTTAACACAGAGGAAGTTGTGCTTTTACTACAAAGTCAGTGCTTCAGGATCCTTAAAAGACTGTCCCAAAACAAGTGCCATATGTTTTTGTCTCTTTGATGGCCTGACTAAGAGCATCTATTAGCTGGTTGATCTAAGAATCAGCCACACAATGCCAAATTAATCCTTCTCCAAAAGGTTGAGAAGATGGCATAAAAGGAAGGTGATAGTGATAAAATAATGTATTACTTAAAACAGATAAAATTTACTGATGTCATTACTAACCTGATTTAAATCAGTACAAAAATGAATTAAGACGCTTACAGTTTAAACCTAGTTTAGCTCGTAAGTGACTTAAAGCTGAACTGTTGAAATCTGCAATAAGAGTATCTACATGTAGATTTATACCAGTTTAACAAAATTATTTTAAATGTATATCCATAGTTAATGCAGTGTGTCATTTTCATAGCCAATATAATATACATATATATGCATTTATTTCTTCCCTGGAAAGGGGTTATTTTTTATATAAAAGGGTTTTTTTAAATGAATGAAATTAATTTTCATTTTTAAAATGAATTTTTTTAAATTTAATTTTTTTAAATGAATTAAATTTACTCATTAGTAAGTCTTTTAGCCTTCTTGCTTGCATATATAACTTTGGGGATGTGAAAGCATACACATTTTGAATTTGGAGAGCCAGTGCAACAAGTACCCCTCCCCTGCAAACACTCTCCTTGTTGGATGTGCAAGATTTTGCATGTCACTAAAGCTTCCACCTTCTGGTGGAATTTTCTGCACTTTTTGCCGACTGCTGCTGTGTACAAAGGGTCTCAAAGAGCGCATAGGTTTTCAGCGACTACACCCTGTGCAGGACAGGTAACCGCATGGTTTCCCAGCTGTGACACATGGCTGCTGCAGAAACTCTGAGTCACTTTGTGCCACTAAAACCATGGCGGACAAGAGGCCGCATCCTCTGCGGCTGCAAGGCACCCGCCTGAAGTAACACCAGGGACCAGCCTCACTGGCCTGTCCCTCTCCGCAGGGGACTTCTCCCAGTGCAGGGACGGTGGGTGGCCGGGAAGGGGATGGGGGCAGCAGGCTGCCCTGTGCAGGGAAGGACACCCTTTGGGGGGTAGGTGGGCTTTGGGGAAGAGGAGCCCTTTGGGGAGGAGGACATCTGTTGGGGTGGGGGATGCCTCTCGGTGAGAAGGATGCCCTATCGGGGACGGCAGTGAGGTGCCCTTCGGGAAGGCGTGTGCCCTTTGCAGGAGAGGACGCCCTTTGGGAAGGACCCCCTCTGGGGAGGAGGCCATCTTTACACGCAGGGTGAGAGCCCATCTCCTTGTCGCGGCCCTCAGGGGGGACACCGCCCTCCCCCCCCTCCCCCCCCTCCCCCCCCCGCAGCTGGGGCACACACACGGCCGAACCACCGCCCTCCCCCCGGCCCCCCCGACCCGCAGCCCGGCCCAGGAGCCCCAGCTGTGGCGGGCGCGGAGGCCCGGCCCCTCCCGGCGCGGCTGGCCCGGGGCGGGCCCGGGCCCGGGGGCGGGCAGGCGGCGGGGCGGGGAGGCCGCGGCGCGCGGGCCCATTTCAGCGGCGGCGGCGGCGGGCGGCGGGAGCGGTTCCATGGCGGCGCGGGCGCTGTGGGCCGCGGCGCTGGTGCTGCTGGTGGTGCTGGTGGTGCTGCCCGCGGTGCTGCGGGCCGACACGCCGGCCAACTGCTCCTTCGCCGGCCTGCTGGGCGCCTGGGAGCTCCGCGTCTGGCGGAGCGGCGGCCGCCACGGCAACTGTTCCCAGGGGGGTGAGACCCGGCGGCTCTGCCCCGTTCCCGTTCCCCGGGGTCGTCCCGGCCTCGCTGGGGGGTGGTCCCCTGGGAGCCTGAGGGAGCAGTGGGGCGTTGCGGGGGGGAGTGGGGCGGTTGCTCCGTGCTCTGAGGCCCTAGAACCGTAAGCGGGCGGCGGGCTTCTGCCTCGGCCGTAGCGGCCCCCGTCACCCGCGGGTCGCACCCCGCGGCCGGCCCTGTGGCGGGCGTCCCTGCGGGGCTTAAGGCAGAAAAAGGTTAATTGGAATCGAGCGGTTCGCGTTCGTCTGGCGCTAAGTGGCTTCTGCGGGCAGCGCTGTTGCCCTCACGCTTCATTTTTGGGTTTTTTTTTGTCTTTTGTTTCGGTTTGGTCTCAGCAAGGCCTCTTCACGGGCAGCACCGGCCTGTGCCGGTTCGCTTCCCCCTCAGCACGCCGGCTCCTTCCCGCCCTCGGCCGGGCCGGGGGCCCCGGGCCTGCTCCTGGAGCTGCCGGCTGCTGAGGGGGCCTGGACCGCCTCAGGAGAAGTGCTGGTATTACTCCCCTTGAAGGAGTGGTTGTAGTGGGGAGTTGTTAATGGTTGCGTGCCAGTATTAAAAAATAAATAAATAATGGTAGATGCTTCCACTTTTCTAAATCATCTTTTTGATGGGGTGAGGCCAGCGGGAGAGGTGAAGGGAGCTGGAGCGTGGGGTGGCAGATGCCTCATCCCAGGTGTTGTAGGGGAAGATTTGTCATTGCAGACACAGTGCCTGAGTGACACAGCGTCTGAGTCCTGTGTGGCTGTATAGCAAGTTACGTTTAAATCAGCTGGTGTCTCCCAGTAACAGCTGTTTGGTGCTGCTGCTAATTGAATGTGCAAATAACTGTCTAGCAGTGGAAAAATAACCATGTAGACCCGCTGACAGCTAAGTGATGTCCCTGAAGTGTGCTTGCTTGATGCCTTTTTGCAGAAGGCTCTTCAACAAGTATATTTTAGCATCTTTTGGAATAAAATAAATGTTACAACCGTCTTTGTACCGATTGATTTATTTTTATTTCTTCTGTGCAATAATGTTTGTATTTCTTGTAGGGCCTGTGGAAAGAAGGGTGCTTGTGGACCTTCAGAAGTTAGATGTGGCTCAGGATAGTCTGGGCAACTATGGTTTCTTCACCTTGATTTACAATCAAGGCTTTGAAATTGTGATAAATGACTACAAGTGGTTTGCATTTTTTAAGGTGAGTTAACTTGGTGTGTTCTGTGTCACTGACTGTTTCTAAAATGGCCTATAGTTTGGCTTTTCTTTAGTCCCTGGCTGGTGTGGCGGGGCAGTTGGGACACTTGGTTATTTTTGGCTCTAGGGTTTGCCTGGATCAGTGGCTGAGTAGGGAGCAAAGGGAGGGAAGAGGTATTCATATTCCACACTGGGCATTATCTGAAAAATCTGTTACAGATGGTGCTGCTTTCCCTTCTGGGCATGCTTAATGCAATTGAAGGCCTTTGTGAAGCTAACTCTCCCAGTAGTCTGGAAGTTGGTTTTTTTTCCAGTTTTCTTCCTGACATCATGGACCCAAGTGAAATGGCAAACATCATTGCTTTTATCTTTCCTTAAAGATGTTTTCAAATGCATAAAAATTTTAGAAAGGCCATCTGTTCTCCTTGCTGGAGGATTTCTAGGATCTTTAAATTTCATTCCAGAATACAACTTTAATAATCCAGACAATATTTCTGCTGCCTAGAGTTTTTCTTTTGGAATAATACTGTTGTTTCCAGTCCCCTGCTAATGACTTTAGATGAAGCTGAAAAACAGTGCTGGTAGGCAGGGGGTAGACAGGAGAAAACCCACTTGCTAAGGAGTGCTCTGCTGCTGTCCTGATGACTGGCATTATGAATCTGAAGGGTGGTTTGGGGCAATATCTGCAGGATGACTTTGCTACCTGGGAGACAGATGTTTTTGTGCAGTAAGACTGCCCACTTGGTCAGTGCAGCCCTAGGCAGGAGCAGTGAATACATTTCTTGGTTGTTTCAGGAAGCGTGATCTTGTGTCTAGCTTCAGATGAGCTGATAGGAAATACCCAGGCCTTGGCCAAGCATAAAATCTCTGAACCTTGGCTGGTAGGAAGGAGGGTGAAGAAGTGACTTCTGCTTTAAGTTGTCTTTCTGGGAGCCGAGGTAGATGGTTTATTTCACAGCAGCTATTTTCAAGTCGGTGTTTTCAGCTGTTTACAAAAAGAGTGATCCACTCTTCCAGGACACCTGTAATCATTACTGAATAGAAATGGTATATGAGGCTCCAATTTAAATGCAGCTTCCTCCATGCTGATTTGAGCTCACTTAACTTAAGAGAAGGGGTTGTGTAGGTTGTTTTACAAGACTAATGGTGAAGTTGTTTACATGCTCTTTGTTGTTAACTGGGTTAACCCCAGCAGGCAACTAAGCACCATGTGGCCACTCTCACTTCCCCCCAAAGTGGGGCAGGGGAGAGAATAGGAAGGGTAGAGAAGTGTGAAAACTCAAGGCTTGAGTAAAGGTGTGTTAATAGGCAAAGCAAAATAAGAAATTTGTTCGCTACTTGCCACCAACAGGCAGGTGTGAAGCAATTTCCAGGAAAGCAGGGCTTTGTAACACACAACTGTTGCTTAGGAAGGCAGATGCTGTAATTCTGAATGTTCTTTTCTTCTTCTTTCCCCAGCTTTTATTGCTGAGTAAGATGTTTTATGGTATGGAATATCCCTTTGGTTGGTTGGGGTCAGCTGTCTCCTCTCACAGGTTTTTTGTGCAGCCCCAATGTACTCACTGGCAGGGCACTCTGAGGAGCAGAGGAGGCCTTGATGCTGTGTAAGCACTGCTCAGCAATAATGAAAACGTTCTTGTGTTATCAAAACTGTTTTCATCACCAATCCAAAACCTGGCACTTTAAGAGCTACTCTAAATGAAATTATCTATCTCCCAAAACTAGCACTCTTACTATAGTACATTTTAAAAATAAGAATGCTATTGTGTAAGACAGGGTCTTATACTTGAGCAAAAGCAAAGTGTGAGAGAAATACCTGATTGACATCCTCTCATCTGTATAGGGTAGTGACACTAAATTGCTGTGATGTACAGTCCTTATAGGTTTGGCAGGTGATACAGCAAAAGCTACAGATGCTGAAGGGTACTCTTAACTCGGCAGAATTACTCTGAAACTTCTCAGGCAGGGACACCTCTGCAGGCTTCCCTACAGTGGGAGGGCCTGCTTCAAAAGTGGCAGGAATTGCTGCCTCTCTGAGGACAGTGGAGGGGACTAAAAAAAACTAACTTAAACTAATTTTAGAATGTGAGGGATAGTAACAGTGAGTGGCCTGTTCTGGAATGTAAATGGATCTGTTGGGCACCAACTTGAAGACAATTGAGGGTCACTGAAGGCTCTATTGCTGCTATCTATGCCTTGTGAAATATATCCTGGGAAGATGAGCACTAAGTCAAGTGACTAAGTGCTGGTCTTGTGTATTCCTCTGTACATGTGAAAATGTAAATGCATGGATTTGCAATAGTACTCTTAAACAGTATACCAATACTGTGTTACAGAATAATTTAGGCTGGAAGGAGCTTCTGGAGGTAATCTGATCCATCTTACTGCTCAAAACAAGTTGAATATACACCTGAGCAGTAGCAGTGCACAGTAGCTTGCACTTCATGGTCATGAATATCTCTTAGCCCTTTGTAGGCAAATGGATTAATTGTTAGTTTTCAAGTTGTTTTTCGTATTAAGAAATAGCAGGCTTGTTTGGGTCATTGTTCAGTAGTAGGCAATCCATCAGTGAGACATGCTTAAATTAAAGGCTTCTTTCCTTAAATATTAGAGAGGATTAGAGCTCAATTCAGTTACTCTCTATAATTTTACTGCTGTAAAGGAAAGAACAGATCACAAAGATGCAAGTATAATGGCCAATAAGTATGAGCAAACACCACCTTACTTGGGAAATGTGGCTTTTGCTGCAGACAACTAGCTGACTTTGTTAGGCCATGACTTGCAATACTGTCTTTCTGCAAAACTTACTTTACTAGTCCTAGTGGGGACTTGGAGGAGAAGTGGTTTCTTATGAACTGCTTGACCTTGTGACGTATTTAGGTATGCATATCTGTTTACTTTTAATCCAGTAAGTAGACATACAAAATACCAAGCCCTGGTATAAACTAAAAAAATGTGGTTTCTTCTATCAAATGCAGCTAGGATCTATTCCATCATCTTCTGCTATAAAGCTTCTAGGGGACAAGTAATGTGTTCTCTAAAGCATGCACTGAGCAGATTTTTACCTGAAAGTAATGTAAACATAGCAGGCTAAATTGGCTTCGTGTTGGTCATAATCTAGAAGCCCTTTGTATAAAATAGGGTAAACTAGAATGCTAACTGGTGAGGGCTTCTTTCCTGGAAATGCTGCAAGAGGAAAGCATGAAAGCAATCACTTAGATTGCTTGGCCTTGATTGCTGTTGAGACTGTGGAAAGTCTTAGACAAAGTCCCTTTGGAATTTATAGAAAATAAGAATTATCTTTGCTGGCAGTCTCTTGTTTACAGCAAGAAGGTATAGAACTAGTATGTTTAATATGAAGTAATTTGCTATTGTTTTTACTACTTAGTAAAATTACTTAGTTTCACTCTGAAATAGTCTTCCAGTGTCAACAGTATTCTGGACATCCTGCTTGATTATGAAATGACTCTTGGGTTCGTAGAGCAGTTTGTGGTGGTGGAACAGCCATAATGCAGAAAGCTTTACACATCTTCTGTGGCTATGGGTTTGGACTTGTCAGGGAAGTATTCATTACTTAAAGGCTCCTCATAAATTTCAAGTTCTGTTTATGTTGCACTAAAGTTAAATTATGTGGCTAAAACACCATCATGGTGACAGGGTAGATAAAGCATCCTGATTTACCTACAGTGATGCTTTAATGCCTTCCTTATATTCTGCCATCCAATGGAGGATGGAGTTGCTAGGCAAAACTAACAGCGAGCAGTATTTAAGCCAATGCAGGACTTCACGTGTTTCAAGCACAGAAGTGCAACTGGTGCTAATCGAACTTCTAGCGTATTTTTGCTTAATGTTGAAGAATGCAACTATTAATTACTAACAAGAATGCTATGGGGTTGTCTAAACGGTGGCTTTATCAGAGCTACTGTGCTGTGTGGATAGAGACACAGCCTGTTTGATGATGATACATGTTTCAGTGAGTTTTTAATAGCCTTTTGTTCCTGTGGCTTACTAAATAGACACCTACTAAAAATTTCATAGGGCCTCACTGCCTTTATAAGTTATTTGTTCTTTCAGCTGGGGGCTGCAGGGAAATGACTTCCCACACAAAAGGAGTGGATTGGGTGAGCATATTGATGTATTTTTTTCTCAGTTTGCTTTAATAGCTTAAGTAAAGAAGCTTTAACTGTTTTATTTCTAACTATTGTTGTACTTGTCCCTCAAGGCTTGTCAAGTTAAATGCAGCATCCTACTGCATTCTTGCATTTTGCTTCTCGCAAGTTGTAGTTACTCTGCCAGGTGTTTGTTTGCAGCACAAAATAACTTGTTTGTTTTATGGGAATGCTCTTGTTTCTTATTTAATGTGTGCTGCTGAAACATCCCTATACTGAACTTGGATGTGAAGTTGGTATACTGACTCTTGGCAGAAGCTTGAGCATGTGCTTCTGCTGGATGATATATCTTGCATAGTCCTACAGAATTGTTATAAGGCTTTAAAGATTATTTTTTTCCCCCCAAGGGCAAAAGAAATAGGAACAGCATAACATAAAAAGCTAGAGTGAGGCTGAAAGGAAAGTTGAGGCTGATTTGTTTCAATTACTTGATATCTTTGTAGTATTTATTTAACATGAAGGCTACCACTTTGAAGGGAGACAGACTTGTAATATTCTCAGTTTGTCCCTTAAGCTAAATGGTACTACTTCTGACTATTGAGATGCCCTCTAGCAAAAATCAAAAGTCTGGCATTTTCTCACATTTAAACATTAGCACTACTTCAGCAAAAAGAAAGAAATTGATTATAGAATATTCCACTAAATTACTAATCTCTTCCAGACTGACTTGGTGACATCTTTGTCATATGTCTTACTTTTTTGTTTGTTTTTTTTCCTTTTACTCCCCCCCCAAATTTGGTTAAAACCAAGGACTGCTGTTCTGAAATTACAATCACTTGTCTAGACTGGCTGTTAATGTTTAAATTTCAGAATATTAAAAAAACTGCATCTGAATGCATTTTATTACATGTTGCTAAAATAAGCAGAGGTGTTAGTTGCTGATGCTATTTAATCATCCTGCAAATCAATTGAAGGATAACTTTTATTTTAGTTGGGCTTACTCTAACTGGTAATGCACGACTGCTGCTTCCCTAAAGTGTAGAACTGAAAGCATAAATCTCCGAATTGCAGAATGTTCTCTAGAGGGAAGAAAATGCATCTGTAGTTTATATTTGCTTGCGTTTTATGTTGGGTAGCAAGATGAAGCCATTTATTCTGATACCTTCTGTATTTTTGTACAGTAGGGTGTCTGCTATCCTCTTTCAATTAAGAAGGTGATTTGCATATTACAAATGCTTCAGCACACTTGTAGATTTGATGACAAATGAGTGGTAAGTCTTAATGTATAGGGTAGTCCTGCCTCCTGAAACTTGAGTTGGCTTACTGCCTGAGCATTGCTTAAATTGAGAACAAAAGATGTAAAAAGAAAATAGGATGGCAGCCTGTGTGTGTATCTGAATCCCTGTTAAATGCTGTGTCCAATAAGGCCTCCATCCTTTCCTGTTTTCTGCTTATGGAGATCAAAAAATTTAAAGAAAGCTTTAAACAATTATACTTTATTTGGACTAGAATTGAACATGCAATTAGATTATGTTGTGATGACCAACACAGTAAAGATGTTACTAAAAGTATACTGTACCAAAAAGCTTACCTAGGGTCAGGTACGCAATAGCAAGCTTTGCAGTTTAGGTACATGAAGCCTTTTAAGGTTAATGTTGGAGCTGCTTGGCTAAATTCTGGCATGAGGCAGAGTCACATGAGTTGTCAGACTTGAGAAAAATATGCATTTGAAATTAAATTGAAGCTTAAAGTTTTCAAAACTCAGAATTTGAATTGTGAATATAGTTTGGGTGCCTTTCTACAGGAGTTGTTCCAGATTGGTCAGACCACTGGATGGAGTTTAGTTAATGTTGCAGATGTGAGCATTGACTAAAACTATCATGTGACATGGCTGCAGTGGTCTTTTATTAACTTAACAAGATGGTTTTCATTTTTAAGCCTGCAGAAGAAATGTGTGCACTGCTTATCCAGTGCTTACGGGTGGTCACAGCTGTGTGGCTGTTGTCTTCCATGAAGAAGACAAGATGCTGTTTTATGATGAGTTCTGCAGATGTGCTGGGTACTGTGCTGGTGGCTTCAGTTGAATCCTGCGTTGTAATTCACATCCACCAGTCAGTGGTTGTTCAGTGCAATGGTACCATGCTCCTGTATGACTGTTAGTCAGGCAGACATACTCATGATAGGTCCTCTAAAACCAGTGCAGTTAGACTTGCTAGGTCTAGTCTGTCAGAGCCCTTCTCTGGTAGCGATAAGAAATGCAGCACTTGGGTTTCACAATGAAGCATATCTTTAACTGTGTACCTTCTGGTAGTAAGCGGTGGGTGTCATTGTCATGGCACTGATGACGTTTTGGTTCCTCTAACATGTGGCCCAGTGGGAAGTTACCTAGCTTGTAAAAATTAATCATAAGTATTGAGGTTTGTAAAGGTTTCTGTGCCACTTCTCTATATCAGTGGCTCTCAAAAGTCAGGGGGGTGGAGAAATAAAATTGGGACCTTTATGGGTATATTTTAATTTACTAGCTGATTATGGCTTTTGGACTTCAAATTCCCTTTATCCAGGTGTCGTTGACGGGCCATGGATTTGAAATCTTAATGTCTACTTTTTAAAGCCAGTTTAGTAGTAGCTTACAGTCTGCTAGTCTACAAAAACATAGCTACAGAGGACTTGAATAGCTTAATTTTTAGCTTCTGCACAGACTGTCTGAAACGGGCTTTTGTCTCTTGTTTATCTTGAGCATCACCAGTAACTGTCCCCTCACCTTCCTGGTTTTGCTAATATGTTTGAACTGAAAAAACAGCATAAGAAACTTGCTAAATTCACTTCCCTTGAAGTTGCACAAACAGTACAAATACTATTCTGCTAATTATCCAGCTAAATCTTAAAAAAAAGCAATAGATTTAATCTCCAGGAAAAGGACAGTGATTTCTAGGAGGAAAAATAAAAGGCAAGTTGTTTTAATTTGCTAGTTAGCAGGTAACTCGGTGCCTTTTTTCTGTGAAGATGTCCCAAGTCTGTTCCACTTGTTTTGATTCAATATAACTCTCCATGCTAGGCAGGATCTGTATCTGATTGTTGCAGGAAGCAGGCCTGTTCCTTGGGTAACAGTCAAGTATTCAGACTGAAGGTCTATACTTAAGAATGGTTGTGCTTGGTCTTGTTTTAATCTGTGGCAGCTTTTAGGTAGAAAAGACAAGTAGGTATTATTTGGTTCTACATGACACTGTAAATTAAACTGCTGTCATAGTAACTTACCAATATAAAGTCAGTAACCTGTTGTGAAGAGAGTATTTCTTAAAAGTAATTTCTGGATGTTGCCCTTGGTGTTTGGCCAAGTGTAGTTATTTCCCACATTGCACAATCTTGAACAGTAAGATAGGGTGAATAGAACAAGGTGACAGCTCAGCCTTCTGGTGCCCCCATCCTGCTTCAGTCAGCAAATATGCTTGCCTTACTAGACAAGTAAGGATCTAGATATAATGCCTCTGCAACCTCTGAACTGGGGACAAAGCAAATACCCATTGTTCTGAAACAGAGCATTAACCTTTAATTTTATCCCTGGGATGACAGACTTAATTTCACTATGTGTTCTTCTGGTTCTTCACAGAGCCTTGACAGTCACAAACCTCTCAGTCTATTTACTTTATTTTCAATCTAGAGGCATTTCCATCACTATAAGCCACCACCTTTAGTGAAGAGGCTGAGCAAGCGTTTTGTTGAAACATAGCTACAAAATCTCTCTACATTGTACATGTACAACTCAAACAGGGTGGGAGTTAATACCATTGGACTAGAAAACTTTGATTCTAAGTGATTTGTGTGATTAGAGAAGTTAAAGCTTTTGTTGTGTGGGGTTTTCAGGCTCCTCTGTAGCTTATGACAAAAGAGACTTTAACCTTGAGATGAGGAAAGATCCTTTCCTCTGCCCCAGGACATTCTGATGTCAAAGAATTGCAAATCCAGGAAATTTCTGCATCTGGGCAAAGTGTTAGTGCTAACTGCTGTATAAAGACACATTTTACTGAATAGATTAATTTATTACTTCTCTTCAGTGATAAATGAAGAGCTGTGTGGCTGAATGAGGAAGTATTAGGACTTGGGACTTCAGGCTTTAGTAACACTCGCCTCACTGCCAGCTTCAAATGAGTGACTCTCAGTGGATCATCCTTTCTTATTGTTTTATTTTGATAGTTCACATGAAATTGTTTTGTGATGTTCTTCCACCACAGCTCAAACTTAAAGCAGCTGCAGGAAGTTTCATCTTTTGTTCTGATTTATAAGACAGAAATGCCATAGAGCAATTCTCCATGAGAAGTTACTGGAAGAGGAACACAAGGAGGTGCTATCCCCCCTGTGTTTACTTTTCGTGCTGGTATGAGTCTTAGTTTCTCAAACTTTTGTAGCACTCCAGGGCTGGTTTGGCTAATCGCAAATTTGGTGCAAGAAACCATAGGGTCTGGAAGACAAGGCTAAGTAACAGGTCTTCTACATTTTATCTAGAAAGTAACTGTTGAAGACAAACAATTAGCACCTGTTAGTTGATGCTGATGCATACTTTGTAAAAGTGCAAGTCACAACCTGTTTGTCTTGATCAGTTTCTTCCATTTGCTTAACCTCTAGAGTGTATGTTGGCCACTTCCCTGAAACATAAGCAAGCAGCAGCTGGATGGGTGGGGACTACAGCTATGCTAACAAATACATGTACTCAACGCAAGTGTAATCTCTGTACATTACAGTACAAAAAGGAAGGCCAGAATGTAACCAGCTACTGTAATGAGACTCTACCAGGATGGGTGCATGATGTACTTGGCCACAATTGGGCTTGTTTCAGTGGACACAAGATTTCTTCATCTCCCTCAGATGTTCACATAAAGGAGCTACCTCTCCAGAAGCCCGGGGGAAGGTAAGCAACAGATAAGTGACATTTTACTGGACTAAAACATTTGGTAACTGTTCTTCAGGCTTCATCTAAAACCATATGGACAAATTTTGTTACTGAGGGCAAAGCTAATGCCATTCATAATGTTGGAAATAAACCTGAATGCACGAAAACAGGACGCTGCCTGTCACATCACGGTTTCTTCTTCAGTCTCTGGTGAAGTCCAGTTACAAAAATGGCATGTCTAAAGAAGATGAGTATATTCTTACAGTTAGTCTATCTGGAATTTCAGAAACCTTGCCTTGATCCAATAATTGCACGTTTCTTTATCAGTACTTGCCAGAAGACATTTCCAGAGTTAGTCTTTTCCATATTCAGTTTAGAGAACACCTTTAGTGTTCAGTCCCAGTCTTTTCTTACTGTTTTATTTGGTTCTTTTGTTTGCAGACTTTATGTGCACAACTTTGACTTTGTGAATGCTATCAATACTCACCAGAAGTCCTGGAGAGCAACAAGATACAAGGAGTATGAGCACTTTGCCCTGGAAGAACTAACTAGAAGAGCTGGGGGTCTCTATTCCAGAGCTCCAAGGTACTAAGGCCTTTTGTTTTGCCATAAACCCCACTGCTGCAAAGAATCTGCTTTTGTTTTCCTGGCTCTTCCTAGCTGTGTCTTGGCTTGTAGTTCAGATGTTGAATTAAGTATCAAGGCCTTCCAGCTCACTTTCATGGAGTGCCAACATATTTCTTCATTTGAATGATGATTCTGAGCACCTGTTGTCTCAAGCAGTTGAGGCAAATAGGGTCAGCTACCCTTTAATCTTGCTCAGTAACTCACTGCTGAATTCATACATGCAGGGAGGAAGTCGGGACAGTCTCAGCTGTCATGTTACTTTTCTTGTCTACATCAGCTGCTTGCTGTAGTCAGGAGTTTCTGCTTGACCATCTTACTGGTTCTGCTAGTTTATAATTGCAATAAAAAGTAGTGAACAGCATTCTGCTATTAAACATGAATAATAAAGATTTTCTTTGGGAATTTCCTGCTTACTTTGATAACTTGCCATGCCTGCAAACAATGTCCTCTACCAAGGGTAGAGTGTCTCAGTGAAAAGGCATAAAGTAGCCCTGAGAGTGCCTTCAGGGTCTCGCAGATCACATGGCAGAGTGGTAATGGGGATGGATGCCTGGTCACCTACAGTAATTTGATAACTGGAGTTCTTTGATCTGAAGATTCCCTTCTTCACAGCTGTTTTACCTTCTTTGTATTTTTGCTTTTTCCACTCTTGATACTGCTGTGGGTAGGAATGCTACTCACTTTTCCGAACTGTGGCAGTTGTATGTTTGTAGAAGGTCCTACTATACAACAAAACTTCTGATTTGCATGGGAGTATCATGCAGATTATCATGGTGCCATCCTACAGACAGAAGTCAACTTGTAGATGGTCTTAAATACAGTAACCAATTTGGAAGCTCTGTTGCACCATGCAGTGTCATGACAGTATTTTGTTGGCCCTGTCATGCTTTCAGAACAGACTCCAGGGTCTGGTGTTTGTGAATGGCACTTGATGGCATGACTTAGGGGACGAGCATCAGGTTAAGTGAAAGCTGAATGCAGGAAGCTCTTGGTTTGCTGATATACGAGCGCTATGCGGCTGCAAGTGGTAGACGAGGACAAGTAACATTCAATGTTTACTTCCACAGTAAAAACTTGCTCCAGGGAAGTCTCCGGGGCAAGTGGGTCTGCAGTTGTTGGAGTGTTGATGTAAGCTGTGTCTGCAGTTAAGCAGTCTGTAGCTGCTGTCAGTGTGTGCTGCCAAGATGGGGTGCCTCTGCAATCGAATATTCTACATACCCTGTGATGGCAGAAGTGTCAAATAGCTGTTGCAGAGCTGTGTTGCCACAGTCACTGAGAGTTACCTTGGCACTTCAGGTTGGTCTGAAGGTATTTGACCTTACCAGCTTGTGGATAGTTCATAATATAGTTCCCTTAGGGAGGGATTCGAGTAGGTCTTGCATCCTGCTGAAACTAATCTCTTGAGATTGACACCCATCTAGTTTATGTGGAGACTATTTCAAATTACTTAGTATGAAATAAGTGCAACTACTCAGAAGCATTTTCTCCTCTTTAGACCAAAGCCTGCACCTCTAACACCCGAGTTACTCAAAAAAGTTTCAAGCTTGCCAGATTCCTGGGACTGGAGAAATGTGAATGGTGTCAATTATGTCAGCCCTGTTCGGAATCAAGGTAAAAAAAAATAAATCACAACTCTGAATGAGATCCTGTAGAGCTGCTTTGATGTATGTTGTTATTTGCTGTTAACAAAGTGTCTTGCAGTTGACAGATTGCACCTTCACTATGAATAACCTGTGGAAATCGGGTGGAGTCCTGGCTGACAACACAGTGCCAAAAATGCAAAAATAGGTGGTGGTACTGGCATATCCAAACAGCAATGTCTCTTGCTGGATTGAAAGCAAATTACCACCGTGCCCTGCATAAAGACAGCTGTCGGGTTTTGTCCAGTCTTAGTCATGGTTTTCTGCATGCTGACAGCACTGACGTGCATTTAATTCTTTCCCTAATTTCTGCTGATTACCAGGCAAATTACCATGTGGCTTTGATGAATAAACCCATGAAAAATTTATATTGCTTCCAAATATTATCACCCCAATAACTTCAGGAGTTATTTAAATGGCTAGTTGCAAGAGGAAGTGTCAGTCGCTATGAAAAGTATGGACACTGATAAATATAGAATACTTGTAAACCTATTTTTTTCCTTTGTTTACATATACCAGAATAGTACCCTCTTTTTTATTCTACAAGAAATGCTTTTATGACACTGGTGTGAGACACCTCAATTAGATAGTTACATACTGGAGGTCAGGAGTGGAGTTGGTTAGTATGTCCCTTCCCTACTCCACTGTTTTCAAACAAACTTGCACCTACTGGTAGCTGTCTGGCTGCAACTTTGAGGGGAAGGGAACATAACACTAGCATGGTGGGGAGTGGATGATTTTAAATCACTGGTCCCTCATTTATGGCTTAGTTCTGTCAGATGCTACCAGCTGGACTCCTGGTAGCAGAGGAAGCATAGGAAAGCTTGTGGAAGTTCTAGCTCACAAGCTGATGTCTGGCATCACTGAAAGGTGGTGACAGGAAATGATATGGACCTATGTAGGTACAAGTCCTGTACTTTCTCCTGGTGTGAACATCCAGAGGGCTCTTTTATCTTCCAAACTGTTGAACACTTGGTCCCAAATTTCCTTTCTCCATTGTGTTGCTTCAGAGTTTCTCTAAAGGATAACTAATCTATTGCTTCCAATAACAAAACTGCCTACACTTTTCCTGTCATCTGAGAATCCATGCTGAGTATGTTAAATGTCTGAAATATGCATTCTGCTCCATTAAATTAGAATTGTAGCTTTCAGGCTTTAGAAGAAGACAAAAAAATCGCACCAAAAAAAAAAAAAACCTCTTCAAAAGATGGCCTCATGCAAAATAATGCTGACATACAAGCTATCATAAGCAAGACTTAATTTGTATGATTTTCTAAGGCACTGGATATCAATGCTTCATTAAAATGATTAGAAAGTCTTAGTTGTATATCATTAAGATTATTAGATGACTAATTAGAAAATGCCATGGGGGAAAAGGCTGCAAGCAGTAAGATGCAAATTGTCTGGCACATACAGAGAGAATTGTATGAATTGCAAGGTCGTGGCTTCTGAGATCTTGCATGCTTGTGGAGTCACTGTCCTTTACCCAAGGAGAAAAAAATACAGCATCTGAAGGGGACAAGAATTAAAAGGGAAATGTGTATACTCTGTAGAATACCTTGAGACATGGCAGGCTTCATGCAACTTGGATTGTAATATTTACTGCCAGCATATTGGCATCCCTGCTAGCATTTCCTGTAGTCAAGAAAGTAAAGGTTGAGCTCTTGGGTTGTTTATAGGGCAGTAACTGCATCTTTGAACCAAGAGATGTGTAGTCTTTGAAGACAGCCCTGTCATTGTTTGTTGTCGACTTTACAGAGGGTAGAAGAGGGGAACCTATGGATTTTGTTAGCTTTAAGTGTGTAGTTCCAATTTCTTGCTGACTACATTCTGCAAGCTTTTTCTGCAGGTCAAAATAGGTGAAAAGCTTGGTCTGCTAGTTTTTTGCTACATGTGCTGCATCTCCTCCTTACTCATAATACAACAGCCCTTTGTGGTATGAGTGGGATCTGGTGTGGCTGAAGCTCTAACTGACTCTGGAAGAGAATTTGTGGGAAGTCTCAGAACTATTGCAGCTGTGTTGGCTCTCTGCTGCTACAATGTTGTCATGCTATGGGCCTCACAAATGCTACTGTGGTAGCAGTAAAGAAATCTATCAAAACCCCCAACGGACTTCAGACTGAAACGGTTGCATTAATTGTGGGGGTTTTTTTACACTTTGTCACACAAAATGCAACAAAGTGTTCTTCAGCATGGCCCATCTTGGGTGCTGTGACTACAGTGAGTGGGAGGCACCTTTCACTGCTTCAGTTTGCCCTGCTGGGCAAAGAGTGTTCATGTTCAGGCTGATTTTGCTCCTTCTCTTCAGGGTTACATCTAACTGAGTGAAGGTGCAATTTCACTTGCCTTTGTAATAGCTCTGCTTTTATACACCTACACAGTTCAGGAGGAAATATTTTGTTTTGTTCCTCAAGCCTCCCTCATTTTCATAGCTCTGCAAAATTTGAGTTTCCTACTGTCAGGAAACAAAAGGAAATTGGGCACCTTGGTGACAATCAGTAGATAAAATAGGACCTCATCCAAGTAATTGTCCTTTCCTGTGATGCTTGTCATTTTACTTCCAAAAGTTTTTAAGTGTTACAGGAAGCTCCTAGGGAGTGAAGGGGCCTAAAGCTAGAAGCAACACTAAATTTTGATGCAGAAGTAAGGAGACTTAACTCTGCCAGGAAATAGAAGGGAAATTAAGGTGCCTCTGAAAAGCCAGTTTACAATTACATGCCCTTGGGAAGTAAAGCGAGCTGGGATGAATCCACTGTATGAAACCTGCTATTTATACCGCTAGTGTCTCAGAAGTCAGTTATTTTAGGGGTGGCTCTAGAAGTGGAATATTTTTTTCAACTGGAAATTACAGAGTTAAGTTCATTGGTAGTTTGAAATAACCTGGAACAATATTGTCAATGTTCACTTAAAATACGTCTGTGCGCCCTTAGCATACATGCTCCATAAAGCGTTATGGTCTGAGGCAGTAGGTCATGAGCCTTCTCAGCCCTGCTAATGTGATTCCTGTAGGGGCATTCTGTAGGAACAGCATAGCTCTTAAATGATCCTATTGAAAACACTGAAGAGTAATATATTTCTTATTCTTGAATAAGCTCATTGTTCCTTCAGAAGTTATTAGAACTGTTATTTGAATTGTGTGTTTAAAAGCTAAATGTATATTTAAATTCTTTTGCTCTATCGGTGTTCAATTTCTGATCACTGTCAGGTAGGCTTTCACTGTTTTCAGTGGGCTCTAACAGTAGTTGTACCTGAATGCAGGTGACTTGCCTTGTTTATGCTACTGACTCCTTTTCATGATTCTTTTTTCTACTCTTGAGGCTCGTGTGGCAGCTGTTATGCATTTTCCTCCATGGGCATGCTGGAAGCAAGAATACGTATCCTCACAAACAACACTCAGAAACCAATCTTTAGTCCCCAACAGATTGTGTCTTGCAGCCAGTATTCTCAGGGTAAGTACACTGGTATATATGAAGATAACTTGGTAACAGTAATGCTGCAGAAGACCATATATTAAAAAATTCCATGTCTTCCCCATCACCCACAGTTCAGTTTTTTTCATAAAGTATCTGGCAAGCTACAGTTTATTGTACTTCTGTTTTTTGAAAGATGGCAGAAAATATTCCAGAGTTGTCAGCCCAGCTTCCTATAGGGGTGGGATTGAACCAGGAGCAGGTAGCCTCATGCTCAGGGTGCTATTGGATTTTAGGTAGGTCTGCCTAGGAGATGGGGGGTGTCCAAGGAGCAGGGCTAAAAATACAGCTAAATTGCAATGCATACCTAGAAAAGTGGAACTAAAATATCTTCCCAAAACCGTATTCAGAGGGAGAAGGAGCATACTGAGAGGGGTAGATGAGCAAAAGCAAAGACTAAAGCTTTCTAAAGAACAGTACCTGTGTTAGGGCAGGTCTCGCTACTGGATGTAACAGGGAGTGTCAGGAGCAATTGGATGAGAAGGTGGTCCATGCATTTTAGTGTTACTAGTACAGCTCCCACTGATGTGAATTTTGTCTTGTGTTTCAAAACTAGCTATAGCTAACTGGAATACTAGGGTTAGCTGGTAAATGTAGTTTGTGTTCGATACTGTACCTAAAAGTATTCTTAAAAAAAAAAATTGAGTTGAAGAGTCTCTCACCTTAAATAATTCTTCAAGGGAATAAGCAGAGATATCTTTTCTTTTTTGTTGAGTTTTTTTTGGTTTTGTTTAGGCTGCGATGGTGGCTTCCCATACCTCATTGCTGGAAAGTATGTCCAGGACTTTGGTGTGGTGGAAGAGGACTGCTTCCCTTACACAGCCCAAGATTCTCCATGCACCTTCAAGCGCAGCTGTTACCACTACTACACTTCTGAGTACCACTATGTTGGTGGTTTCTATGGAGGCTGCAATGAAGCCCTGATGAAGCTTGAGCTTGTTCTGCATGGGCCAATGGCTGTTGCCTTTGAGGTTTATAGTGATTTCATGCTTTATAAAGAGGGGATCTACCATCACACTGGGCTGCAGGATGACTTAAATCCTTTTGAATTGACCGATCATGCTGTATTGCTGGTGGGCTATGGTACAGAACCAGAAAGTGGTGAGAAGTTCTGGATTGTGAAGAACAGCTGGGGCACCTCGTGGGGAGAAGATGGTTACTTCAGAATCCGCCGTGGCACTGATGAATGTGCGATTGAAAGCATTGCAGTGGCTGCAACTCCTATTCCAAAATTATAAATGTGGAGGTCTTCATCCAGTGCCTTGTCCCCAGCCATCAGAACATATTGTTAGAAACTGCAGTTAAAATCTGTCCCCCAGCTTGAACAGGGGAGTTTTAATGAAATTTTCAAGAATAGAGCTAACAGTTTCCCTAGGTGAGAGGATGAATGTAGTTAGCTCTGCTTTGTGCACTGAAGGCTTCCTCTCTAATTTGGCAGTAAACCACCTAGAATGTTGTGGTGGTTTTGGTAATAGTGGTGATAGTTATTCACCACTGGATATATGTCTTCAGTCACCAGTTACATTTTCTTCCGTTGACAGTCTTGAACTTCAGATCTCAGAGGGAAGCATCTGTTAATGATAATCTGTAACTACTCTGAAAGGACACTGTAGTGCCTTACTTCTCAGAAAGCAGGAAGTCGCTGCAATTTAGAACATAAATTGGGGAGGGAATGGGCAATTACACTGATTAAAAGGAAATTTTAAAGCTTGAAGTGTCCTGCAAAAACTGCATGTCAAACCCTTATGACAATAAAAATCAATTCTACATTTCAAGCTGTAACTAAATGTTCCAGTTCTGGATTTTATTGCTGTGCTTTGCAATTGATCATAGCGGAGTTCAATAAACATTACAAGCTTTTATAGGAGTTTGTACTTGCAGAAGTAGTTGGTTCCTTCAGTGGCCTGTCTTAAGTTTTGAAGTTCCTGTCAAGATCCAGACAGATGGGGAAGGAGTATGAGAAGGGAGAGGAGCTAGGAATCATCCAGCTGACATCAAGATTCTCACAGCAGCATCAAGCAAGGTTGTCCAGGATATGGGACATTTCATTGAGTAAATTGGCTAATTCCCCTGTAATCCTGTTAAGTCCTCTCTGTTAATCTGTTGCCCTATTCCTTTCAAATATACAAGGTGGAAAACCAGAGTTGGGGAAGGGGGGGACAGCAGCACTTGGAATTAACCATTTCTTTCCCGATGAAACTGTAATGCAGCACTGGTCTCTGCTCTTCATTGTGGGTAAATAGGAGTGGCTTAGAGGTGAGTCCCAATTTCATGGGTAGAAGAGGACTTCTTTGGTAATCTTCTGTTAAAATAATACACGACCACAGTAGTTATTATTTTTACATACAAAATACAATCTTAGGTTTTGGGGTGGGTTTTTTTAGGGTGTAGGGAAACTTATAAAATACAGAAAAATGGAATGGTTGTAAGCAAAATACTCCATTTAAATTAGAAAGGAGAACTCCCTTTTACTTCAGTAGTGGAGTTTCACAAGAATTGCCTGATTCTGGTTTGTTCAAACTGAGGGATAGGAGAAAGGTAGTGTCATTTCTGTTTTTGAACCCTCTGCCAAAAAATACCAAGCTGTATTTGGAAATTTAGAACTTGTGTTTTGCCAGAATTTCATCAAGGACCTCTGAAATTACTTGTATTCTGCATTGGCTTGTTTTAGCTGAGGAAATTAGGGAGGGGGCGGGGAAAGTAGGGCACTTGTTCCTTCCCACTTGGACTATTTGATGTTACTGCTAAAACTGAGAGTCCCATGAGGACTTAACCCCTTGGCAGCAGCTGCAGTACATCATGAAGATATTCAATTGTTCCACACACCTCTTCACCTAAAATATGCAAGCGAGTGCACACCTTTTCTCCTGTGCTTCTCCCAGTCTTCTCCCTTCTCTCCCAACAGTGTTTTCCCGAGTGGAAAATGTAGGTGTGGGAGAAGCAATACTGCTTTCCCCTGACAGTGTGTGTGGTTTGTCTGCTGTGTTAGTGGGCATAATAAAGGCGTGACAGATCACATGCTGATAAACAATGTTCAGTAGGTCACCCACTACCCTTTTTCCAGAAATTGATTTGATTTATAGTAATAAAACTAAAGCTGAAAAATGTGTGGAACTATGAAGTATGGAAGAAATTGTTACTCCTGCTTTCATTTTGGAAGACAAGAGTTAGGCTAGCTGCAGTGCAATGCCAGCAGCAAGCTTGCTGCTGTGCTGATCTTGCAGCTATGCAGCTTGACCTGGCTGGGGTGACAGCTTCTCTTACGTAAGCAGCCATGTTGGCACCAGTATAAACATGAGGTGCAGAAGATGGTCTTTGTGTAGTAGGTGGTCTGCAGGCTTGTCCTGCCACCTGCGAGTACCTGTTTTCACTACGCAGATACAATGCGTTTTGAGTATCCCGTGTATTTGGAACTGTCAGTTCTTAACAAGCAGGTATTTTCCTGAAGTTATGGCTTTGTATGGATGTGTTACGTTCTTGGATTTCTTTAACAATTGTAGCACTTGAGAATAGCAATATAAAAGCTCGGTATTAATATTTTTACTTTCAGCCATTAGGAAATCAACTCTATCATCAAACTGCTGCTGACACTTGTGGCTCTCTGACTATAAAAATACTAGCTATTCACTGCCTTGTATCGTGTTAGCTGCATGTGTTTTGAATAAGATGGTGTGTTATTATCCTAGAAATTCCCATGCCTGTCTATCTGTCACTGCTTGTGTGTGGCTGCTGCTAACGTGAGGAGGGGAGAGTTCTCAGAGCAGTTTGTCACCATCCCTGCCCCCATCGGCTGTCATCAGACGTGTCTGTCTGCCTCTGGCTGCCTGCTGTAGTGAATGCCCCTGTTTCCTGTATTTCAGAGCTGCACAGAGAAATGTCAGCCAGCCTGACAGCTAGTATGTGGCCAATATAAGGTACTTGAGAAAGCAAGTTTGTTTATTAAAGTTTATTTGGGACTGTGGGCCAAGTACAGACAGTATATTCAGAAGCCACAGGCTGAAGACCAGCCAGAGCGTTTTATGCTGGTGAAGGCTCTGGAGCACAAGTCTGATGAGGAGTGGCTGAGGGAACTGGGGTGGTTTAATCTGGAGAGGAGGAGACCCAGGAGGGACCCTATCGCTCTCTACAGCTGCCTGGAAGGGGCTGTAGGCAGGTGGGGGTCGGTCTCTTCTCTGCAGATAGCAAGCGATAGGACAAGAGGAAACAGCCTCAAATTATGCCAGGCGAGGTTTAGAGTGGATATTAGGAAAAATTTCTTCACTGAAAAGGTGGTCCAGCACTGGAACAGGCTGCCCAGGGAGGTGGTGGAATCACCATCCCTGGAAGTGTTTAAAAAACTTGTAGGTGTGGTGCTTAGGGACATGGTTTAGTGGTGGGCTTGGCAGCCCTGGGTCAATGGTTGGACTTGATGATCTTAAAGGTCTTTTCCAACCTCAATGTTTCTATGATTACCAATGGCCAAAAGGGATGCAACTGCAAGAGCTGGTAAACCTTAGGAGCGAGGAAGTACTGTTCCACTTTGTCATGGCTCAGGCTGTGACACAGCTTCACCTCCTGGTTTCCTTCCAGCTCCTCCAAAGTTGAGGAATGGGGCTAAGCTTGGCTGTAAGGCATAGAGAAGACTGGAGATAAACTACTGCCCACAAAACAGACAAAACGGAGAGAGGTGACTCTGCAATTCCCTGTTCTTAAGAGGCTATAGTTCGTTTATATGGCTTTACCTATACATGTGTTATCTGAAGTAGCTTAAAATGGGAAATAATCTGTTGCTCAGGAGAATAATTACAGGTTTGGCAAATATGCCTTGCAGGGAACAGATAGGGCCCGATCTATTTAACTTATCAGGGAAGGTTAATAGTTAATGTCATGGCTGATAAATACTTACAGGGGAAACAGAGCTGATCATCAGCCCAGCAAACAGATATTACAAGTTCAGTGTTTTGAAAATTGATACATACACAGGTCAAACAAGCTATAGCTGTTTTAACAGTGAGCATAACAAATCCTTAAAATCTATCAAGGGCTGTGGTGGAATCTCCGTCATTGGAGCTGGGCAATTTTCCAGTCTGAGCACTTCCCCTGGCACAGGAATTGCTCAGGGAATCCTGCAATTGGTTTCTGAAGGAGACGTGGCCGGATCATCATGAATTATTCTTGCTTTGCGATCTGAGAACTCGAAACAACAAGCTGACTTCTAATTTCCACAGCTGTCTGAATAACTTTGCAGCGCAAACTACATAAAAAGCAACAGCAGAGACTTTTTCCTCGATTTCCAAACTGCTGAAATTGGGACTGAGTAATTTTAGAATTGTATTGGTCCAGGGGACTTGGGAAGACAGCAAAAATTATGGTGTGCACCAATGGAGCTTAAAATAGCAAACCCAGAAGAACATTATACTTAGATAGCTGGTAGGTTTGTGGTTTTTTAGGTGACCTATGCTTCATCCAGTGTTTTCCTCTCCATTGCTGGAGGCTAAGAACTAGTTTGTAAAGGGGAGCTAAGACCATTGGACTGCTTTAAAAGGTTCTGCTAACATCAGACTTCCTATGACCTCCCAAAATATGATGTGGTTTTTTTCAACTACGTGACTTTCAAGGTGTGATTAAAACAAGGTTGTAGATGTTGTTAATGGAACATGTACAGGGATGTTAAATGGAGAATTTTGAAAAGCACTTTTTCTCAATTTTTGTATTTAAAAAGGGACAAATGCTGATTTTTTTTTTTTTTTTTTTAAATATTTTAGAGGAAAAAAAAGATGATGGACTAAAGAAGCATTTTCCAGTGGTTTTGGTAGACAAAAGAACATCTTTTACCAAGATTTTCAGTTTTCACTTTCTCATTCTTCCCTTCCCCTTGTAAATATCATGGCAGTTTTTCCCCCTCCCCAATAATTCTGCAGAAAAGCAATTTCTGGTATGTGTTAAAAGTTCCCTTTACCACATCAAATCTATAACTGATTTCACTTTCATCTCAATGGACAGGACTTACTTAACTCTGCTTTAGATGATCAGCAGGGATAGAGCTGCCTGGTAGAGCTGGGACTGTCTCACTTTGTCCTGAAGTCATGTAGCAAATGTAGAGATGTGATGAAGAGCACGGCATAACACCTGGAGCCTCTCAGGGATGCGGTGCAGCAGCAGGTGATGAGAGGTGGTGGAGGGGGTCTGTGCCCAGGTCTGCCCATGCCTTTGTGGGAGCTGCGGGTGCTGCAGGGATGGGGCACGGATGGTTGGGGGGGGGATCGGGTCACAGGTGGCCTGAACCACTGTGCGGAGGTGACTGTCCCCACTGCGCGTCTCACAGCGCAGCCCTATTCATGCCCTCATTTGCACCGCTTCCACTGGCTGCGAAGTGGCGCTTGAAGCGTAAAATGAAGTGGGCTAGCTAGGTCAGAAAGCCTGTGGGTGCTAACGCCTGTACCCAGGCCGATTCATGGCTAACTGGTTTCCCGCACTGCAGTGTGTTATACGTGTAGATGTATCTAGCTTCCTTTAAAAATAAGTTGGTCTCAATTTGAACCCTGGGTTTGAAACTTCGAGGGAGAGCCCAAGTGTGTTTGAGAAACCCGACAGCTCCTTTCCATACCCTGAATGATATGGGCAGCACGCGATAACCAAAGAAAAGGTGGACGCTTTGACTACAGTATGAAATAATAAAACGTATTTGGCTACCCTTTCTGAACAGTGAGTTTTAAGTGCAAAGGCTTGCACCCTGCTTGTCTGAGAGCCAGGGTATCTGTGTGACGAGGAAAAGGTGTCAGGGAGTGCAGCTCAAGCAAGCTGAGGTTTCTCTGCTGGTTGCTATGGCTTCTGGATGTGCTGTGGGTTGAAGCAGTGCGTGAGCATGTGTGCGGGTGTGTGTGTTTAAGTTTCCAGAAAAACAAGAAGCATTTAATGGCAGCTGGGAAGTTATTAACCTGTAACATTCAGAGGTGGTCAGGGGCAGTATGTTGACAGAGCATCACTTTTTATCAGTTCCCTCTGCATGACAGGTGGGGCAGGAGGAGAAGTTGAAGCCTTTCTGTACAGGCTATAGAGAAACAGGTGTGTGCAAATGCAGACTTTTTCTACATCTGTAAAAGGAAATACACTGACATTTACTTCTGCCAATTACTCCTAATTGCTTCATTTCGATCAGCTGACTTGATCCAGCAGATGCTATTCAGCATGAGAAGCACAAGCTAAATTTCTGTCTTTCTCATGGTAACATCTCACTAGGCTGAGAGTTCAGCTCTTCTCCAGGCACATTTTGCTATTTGCACTTTAAGATACATATGATGTTTATACTTGAAATGATCCACAGGACCTTTGACTTACCTCATTAAGTAGAGAATATTTTTAAGAGCTGTGTAGAAAGGCTGATATTACTTTAGCGATATGACAGGTTATAAATTTTAAGTACCGTCATGAGCACCAAAGATATTAGAAGTGCTGTCTTTGCCCTAGGAGGATTTCAGAAGTTTGGAAAACATTATGCATTCTTAAATGTCCAGCAATTCCAACCCTGATGATCTGCGTGTAAGATAGGAAAAAATTCCAAGAATATTAACTGTACAGAATCCTTCTGATTATGTTTAACAAAGGAAATATAATATATACAGCATGTGGATTTTTTAAGACTTCATTTAATTACCTTTTCTATTAGTCTTATCACTTATGACAGTAACATACTATAAAATGATCACCTCCTCTGTTGTTCCATTTAGCATTTAGCCAGAATAAATAGGATTTTTGGTGTGTACTGCACATGGGATTCCCTAAGATTTTTCCTCTCATTAGCACTGATGACTGAAGGAAGCTAAGTATCTCAGAAGACAAATCTTCCTGAAAGCAGACATGCTGTGTCCCCTGAGAGGCCACTACTTCACCTGGGACCTGGGATACCCAAAGTCTCCTGACTTTTGGCTCGCTCCTCTGCTCTTGGTCTGACTGTGCCACTTCTTGCTCCCAGCCCCACTTCTGCGTCACAGTCCTGGGAAATCTCTTGAGCCCACTTAAACCCCTGCTCCTGTTGTGGGACACACTCACCCCCCCCTTGTAGGCGTTTAGGTACAAATAGGAATACTCAAAAAGATCAACATTTGCAAATTGGGTGACTAAGTCCAGTCTGTACTGTACTGTTGCTTTGCACAAATATTTCCTCCTAAATCTCAT
The DNA here is from genome assembly GCF_017639655.2 of Falco naumanni. Classification (NCBI taxonomy): domain Eukaryota; kingdom Metazoa; phylum Chordata; class Aves; order Falconiformes; family Falconidae; genus Falco; species Falco naumanni. Next base: position 10,393,213 of record NC_054055.1, on the reverse strand, counting down.
ATATTAATAAGGCTGCTGAGGCTGTGAATTTTGTCACTCAGTTACATTTCTCCCTCCTTTTCTGAGCCCTCAATTAACCTTGGGATTATATGCACAGGTTTAAATTTCAGCAGGATAATAACTACAGGAAACCGCATCCAGTTGTTGAGGCAGAAAAAAAATCAATTACAAGAAATTGAGTAAAAGGCCAAATCAAATTCATAAAGCTCATCAGTGGGATGATAAAATATAAGCAATGCAATACTTCTTTTCACAAAATGTGGCTGTTTTCCATGTGTGCTGCCCTGAGGAAGGAAGTAGAAATGGGGTGATTTCATCTTCCTGATTGCTGGGGGCTGATTTCTCAGCTGTAACATTGAGAGGGTGATTATTTTTTTTTTTTCTTTTTTAATTAAAGAGGCTGGAAAAACAGAACTTGATGTTAGTTCTGTCTTATCCATTAGTATTGTAGAGGTTTGTAAAAACAGTATTAAAACTGCTCTAAATGGAAAATGAACGGGACTGTCTAGGTGTGGAAGAACCAGGGGGGCTGGCAGGAGGTGGGCTGTAGGAAAGGCAGATGCTGGTGGCAGCAGGGCTGGCACTGTAACAAATTTCCCAGCACACCTGCGGAAAATCCATCCGGACACCCAGAACCGGTAACAAAGTGTAACCTAAAGCAAGGGATGTCCTAAAAGAAGGGGCAATCTAAAGAGAAAAAAAAGGAAAAATCCCCTACCTATGCCTATAAAAGGTGATGGTAAGAAGAAAAGGACAAATCCTTTTCAGCAGCTTTCAGGTAAAAAGACTAGATACTTTAATAAGCGATCCTAATGCTTCACAGATGTGGAACAGAATGGAGAGGCAAAAGATCACAATCATTTTCAGATGCAAAACAGTACACAAAAGACTTACCCGAAACCCACTTTTTTAGTGGTCTCTGGTCTCTAAGCTCCTGCTGTGAAGATGGCATATGGACCCTCATGGGAGGGCATAATACAGTTTAATTAACAGACATTTTCTAGCTTGATTTAGACATACCTGTCTGAAGCACTGTAACTGTTTGATCCTCATCACATAACTCACAGTACCTGAAAGAAGGTTAAAACTGCTGCGCTGTCAGTTTGGTCCAGGTTTTTGTTGGTAGCTCCAGAGCAGCAAGCCTGCAACGAGTGTGATGGTTCAGCCTACAACCTCAGTGAGAGCTCTTACACTTTGCTTATTGAATCTGAGACACAACGGTGTTCATTTGGAACCGGCACACTTCAGGCTAATTCTGTGCTGTATGATGCTTTCGTTGCCGTCTGTCCTCAGGGACAACCCATTTTACTTTTCCCAGAGTATTATAACCCCCCATTATTAGATTTTACCCATGGCAGACATTCTGGGCCTGTCTCTTATTGCTTTTTGAGTTGCACTGTGTTCATGTATTCCCAGGTGACTGATCAAATGCACCTGGTGTAAAATGCACTGCAACCCATCTAAGATTTTGCTGCAGGCTGCAAAGGATAGACCTTAACTTGGATTTTATTAAGCTGTGTGGATCTATACAAAAATGATAATAATAAAAAAAAAAGTTCAGCCTTGAGAAAGGAAATTACATCTTTTTTTTTTTTCTTTTTTTTTTTTTTATTGTGGTGGAATAGAAACATGCCTTTGCATCTAGCACTGACTGCACTCATGCAGGTAACTAAAACCACCTGAGATGCTCTGAGGCTTCTGTACAGGGCTGGTGGGTACGGAAGGTGTATTGGAATGTGGAGTAAGTAGCCAAGCCAGGTCCCTTTATCACACTAAGGATTTTTTGTTATGAAAAAGACACAGACTCTCACCCCTGTAACACACGTTCATGCACCCATGGGCTGTTAACGTTTGGAATCTCTTTCCCTGTGTTCTCACTGTTTCTCTGCCCCGAATCCTTTCTTGCCCTGAGATCTGATCTTGTGGGATCTCTAACCCTAGAAAAAGATCCGTTGCTCTAGGGGGCAAAACTGTACCTTCAGCCAGTAACTCTGCCTGTTTAAGACTTTTATAGCAGCGCTGTAATTGTAAGCTTTTAGCTGTTTTCAAAAATTGTAGTTCTTGAGATAAAACAGACACTACCATAGACTATCCCTGCCATCCAGATCTTGTTTTGGAGGACAGCTGGAGCACAATTCCAAAGAAGTAACACTTGGGCATGCCCATTAAATCCGTATTGTTCTGTTATTGATATAGAGTGCTTTCAGCCAGGGTCTAGACTGAACTTTTAATGGGTGAGAGTAATTAAGTGCAGGAGTTATAACTCATTTCAGAACAAAACTGTGACATCTGACCATAAAAGCTAACTGGTACTTCTGTTGGTTGCATAAACGTTTGTTTAGATATTCCTTGAGGGATCTCTCCTGATAAAGTGTATTTTCTGCTAAGTTAATTATAAGTTAAGAAGATCATAATTTAATCAAAGAGGAGCCCTAGCTATGTTTGACAAGTCAATAACCATTCCACTATGGGTATGTTTGATGAGTCAATAGTAATTTTTAACTGAATGTCTTAATCAAAAGAACTGCTGGAATGGAAGAATAAAAAATCCAAACTAATTAAGTCTTTCTAGTGTGAAAATAAAATTGGGGGAAATGCACCATTTCCTTAAAACAATCTATTTGTCTGTAAGATATTATTCTTGTCATGATTGACCATTCCCTTAATGAAGTCACTGAATATGCTATGACTGGAGTGAAGAAGACAATCTATTAATAAAAGATGAAAAGTCTTCTGTGTAGCTAACAGCTTAGTATTTATTCCATACCCAGGGATTAATTGGTATACAGAAGTCTGGCAAAAAACTGTGTAGAATGTCAATGTTCTGTATCTTTTTTTAAAGCAGGACAGGACATAAAAAATTCTCCTAATCCATCACATTAATTTCTCGGGGGGGGGGGGGGGGGGGGGGTATACATGTATTGCATACACACACGGAGATGTTATATTTAGCATTTCTCTGGATTGCAGTGTCATATATATTCTATTATATTCAGTAAGATCAATATGATGGCATAGGCCAATCCCTTCAAGACATTCAAGGCTACAAGATATAACATTTATAGCTGTGGTGTAAAAAGCCTGGGTAATTAGATGGCAATGCTTTGAGCACATACATTTCTAATAATTTGGATGTGTTTCCTTGCACAAAAAAATATGACCTCGTGTTTTCAATATCTCAGGCAACTTTGTAATTTTTAAAAGGTGTGTTGGTAACAACCGTGGTGCTCAGTCACGATTGATGTCCTTTTCTGTGGTATATGCAGTGCAAAGATCAGTGATAAAATCCAGGATGCAGTTATGACTTATGCTATCCTCGATTCCTGTCAAATGTAATTGCATCTTCATTTTACCACTTCTCTCAGAGCAAAATATCTTTACTAATGACAGAGGAATAGTGGCAAATTCCTGCAAATTATCACTGTGAAATGAGTTTCACTTTTATGCTGAGGCCAACACGGTCTGTAATGCCTTAAGTGAGGGAATTTCCTTAAGTGTTATTTACAATGGAGATGTGTAGAGTTTGTATCAATCCCTGCCAATCAAAATAGTGTTAGTATACTCTATTAATGTTAGTATAGGCATAAAAATAGAGATAGCCGAGCATCAGTTGACACTATTGTGGCAGGTAGCATAGTGGATAGGCAGGGAATACAAAAACAAAACAGCATACATATGTATAATGAGGAGCCAACCAAGAGCTTATGGGTCCGAGTTAAAGGGAGGTCAGGGACAGGTGACATTACAGTGGGGATCTGCTACAGGGTGCCCGACCAGGAAGACCAAGAGGATGAGGCCCTCTATAGACAGGTAGGAGGAGCCGCACCTTCACAAGCCCTGGTCCTCAAGAGGGACCACAACCACCCCGGTATCTGTTGGAGGGACACCACAGCAGGGCATAGGCCATCCAGGAGGTTCCTGGATAACTTCCATCTCCAAGTGATAGAGGAGCCAATGAGGACATGTGCTATGCTGGACCTTGTTCTCACCAACAAGGAGGGGCTGGTGGGGAATGTGAAGCTCAAGGGCAGCCTTGGCTGCAGTGACCATGAAATGGTGGAGTTCAAGATCCTTAGGGCAGCAAGGAGGGTGCACAGCAAGCTCACTACCCTGGACTTCAGGAGAGCAGACTTTGGCCTCTTCAGGGATCTGCTTGGTAGAGAACCACGGGACAAAGCCCTGGAGGGACAAGGGGCCCAAACAAGCTGGTTAATGTTCAAGGATCACCTCCTCCAAGCTCAGGAGCAATACATCCCCACAAAGAAACAGCTGAACAAAAATGGCATAAGGCCTGCATTGATGAACAAGCAGCTTCTGGGCAAATTCAAAGACAAAAAGGAAGCCTACAGGGGGTGGAAGCAAGGACAGATAACCCGGGAGGAATACAGAGAAATTGTATGTGCAGCCAGGGATCAGGTTAGGAAAATTAAACTCTTGATAGAATTAGATCTGGCCAGGGACATCAAGGGTAACAAGAAAAGCTTCTATAGGTACATAGGTGATAAAAGGAAGACTAGGGAGAAGATGGGCCTTCTCTGGGAGAAACAGGAGACCTGGTTACCCAGGATATGGAGAAGGCTGAGGTAGTCAACAACTTTATTGCCTCAGTCTTCACTGGCAAGTGCTCCAGCCACACTGTCCAAGTTGCAGAAGGCAGAAGCAGGGACTGGGAGAATAAAGAATTGCCCACTGTAGGAGGAGACCAGGTCCGAGACTATCTAAGGAACCTGAAGGTGCACAGTTCCATGGCATCTGATGAGACGCATCTGTGGATCCTGAGGGAACTGGTGGATGAAGTGGCTAAGCCTCTATCCATCATACTTGAGTAGTTGTGGCAGTCCAGTGACATTCCCACTGACTGCAAAAGGGGAAACATAACCCCATTTTTAAAAAGGGAAAAGAGGAAGAATTGGGTAACTACAGGCTGGTCAGTCTCACCTCTATGCCTGGCAAGATCATGGAGCAGATCCTCCTGGAAACTGTGCTAAGGAACATGGAAAATAAGGAGGTGATTGGTGACAGCCAGCATGGGTTCACTAAGGGCAAATTATGCCTGACAAATTTGGTGGCCTTCTATGATGGCATTACAACACTGATGGATGAGGGGAAAGTAGCTGATGTTATCTACCTGGACTTGTGCAAAGCATTTGACACTGTCTGTACAACACCCTTGTCTCTAAATTGGAGACATGCAGATCTGGCAGATGGACCGCTCGGTGGATAAGGAATTGGCTGGATGGTCACACTCAAAGAGTTGTGGTCAACAGCTCAATGTCCAAGTGGAGACCAGTGAGAAGTGGATTCACCAGGCGTCAGGATTTGGACCAGCCCTGTTTTAATGTCTTTGTTGGTGACATAGACAGTGAGACTGAGTTCACCCTCAGCAAATTTGCTGACAACACCAAGCTGTATGGTGTGGTTGACATGCTGGAGGGAAGGGATGCCATCCAGAGGGATGCTGACAGGCTTAAGGAGTGGACCCATGAGAAACTCATAACGTTCAGCAAGGCCACATGCAAGATCCTGCACCTGGGTTGGGGCAATCCCCAATATTAATACAGGCTGGGGGATGAATAGATTGAGAGCAGCCCTGAGGATAAGGACTTGGGGGTGTTGGTTGACAAGAAGCTCAACATGACCTGGCAATGTGTGTTTGCAGCCCAGAAAGCCAGCTGTATCCTGGGCTGCATCAAAAGCAGCGTGGCTGGCAGGTCAAGGGAGGGGATTCTCCCCATTTACTCCACTCTCTTGAGATGCCACCTGGAGTACTGTGTACAGTTCTAAGGCCTTCAACATAAGAAGCACATGGACCTGTTGGAGTGGGTTCAGAGGAGGGTCATGAAGATGATCAGAGGCTGGAGCACCTCTCCTATGAAGACAGGCTGAGAGAGATGGGGTTGTTCAGCCTGGAGAAGAGAAGGCTCCGGGGAGACCTTAGAGCAGCTGCCAGTGCCTAAAGGGGCCGACAAGGACGCTGGAGAGGGGCTTTCTACAAGGGTCTGTAGTGACAGGAAAAAGGGAATGGCTTTAAATGGAAAGAGGGTAGATATAAAATTAGATATAAAACCAAGAAATTCTTCACTCTGAGGGTGGTGAGAAACTGGCACAGGTCGTCCCAGAGAAGCTGTGGATGCCGCATCGTTGGACATGTTCAAGGCCAGGCTGGATGGGGATTTGAGCAACCTGGTCTAGTGGAAGGTGTCCCTATCTGGCGTTTGAACAAGATGTTCTCTAAGGTCCCTTCCAACCCAAACCATGTTCTGATTTTATGATGATTCTATGATGAATCTATGGTTTTATGATTCTATAATAAAGTCATGTGGAATTTCAATTATTATTTACAATCCTTTAATGAAGTTTAAAATGTATGTCTTTACCAGAGAAGACACAGACAACCAAAATCTAAATGCTGAGATATCAACTATATCAGTGGCATGTTTACATGTTCTTATTTCTTGGACATTGTTGAAGGACCTGAATTAGCAGAATAAGGGCTCAGAGACACCGTCTGGTTCCCCCAGCTTAACAAGTTACTCTGTCATCTGAGCCTCGCTAACTACCTACCAGTGGGTGGCAAATGCAAGCTAATACGGTTTGTATTAGCTGCCCTTAGCTGTGGTCTCAGGTAAGATTGCATTGCATCCACTCCAGTCTATGCGCACTTCCCTGGACACCTCTGCCTGCAGCAGATCCTTGAGTGACAGCCACCTGGTTGATTGCCTGAAGGGATCAGCTGGCATCATCAAACAAGTCTTGCAGTGATCACTTAAGACAGGACCAGCCCAAATTATCCACCTTTCCCCATGACAGTGCTTACCGCTCCTACAGCAGAGCTGCAAATGAGTAACGCATCCACACCTCCCTGCCCCGGTGCCTTCAGGTGATAACGAAGTTAAACCAGCACAGACACATAGTTCAGGATGTGGGAAGAGTCCTCCAAAAAGATGGAGCAAGGCAGGCCTGAGGGCCTTCTCCCACCTCCAGAACATCCAGCAGATGGTGTCTACAGAAGCCAATTCACCATGGAGCTAGGAGATCTGGGTACAGTTTTCACTCAGCAAAACACTTCACACTTCACTTTACCTCAGCGAATCATCCCCCTAAATGCAATGAAGCCTCCTGCATGCTTACCCCACATCTGAACACCTCCCTTGTTGCCCCAGCACCATCCTGGGGTGACCTCGATTAAGCCTATGAGGAGCTCGTTGTACCAGGGTGCTGCTGGGGCCAAGAATTTAGCCAGACTCAAAAGAAGAATTGGAAACTTAAACAAGCAGCACAATTATCCAGAGCTATTATAGCTAATACTAACAAAAACTTTGGAAGAGAGGTAGAGCCTCATGCTTCTGGGTCTAGGCCAATCTCTAACTACGCTTGCTAATAGCCTAAGACCTTTGGTTACCTAATTTCTGCTCACAGTGATCTTCTATGCGGCGTTCTCTGACAACTGGCCATCATCAAAGAAGGATAAAAGATCAGATGTAATTTCAACCTCATCCAAACCACTAATTTTGTCATTTCCTAAATTGCTAAGCCCTCTCAGCCTGTTCTTTTTTTTAGCATCTCAGATGGGAAACCTTCAACACTAGAGAGGAATTGTGACTGTTTAGAAGAGCAACAATAGAGAGGAACTGTGAGTGTTAAGAAGAGCTTGGGTATTGGACCCTCTCTGAAAATGGCAGTGCTGTGAAGGTAAGATTCACAGACCGCACACTACCAGGAGCAACAATAATAAGCTTAAATCATGTAAAGGTAGTAACTGATTGAACTCGTTTGCTTTTCAAATTATAGCCTTTTATGCTGTCCATAGCTAATAAGGCTAAGCCCTTTAAAATTTTCTCTCCAAACAGAAGTATGCAAATGATAGCTTGTTTTTGGAAAGAGAATTTATCTTATTGGAAAAGGGTCTCTTATTAAAAATAAAAAGTTATTTTTATGTAAAATAACTAAATAATTTTTATATAAAACAAAGAAAATAAAACATTTTTCTCCACAAATTACTCATTTCCACTTTGTGTGTGTCTGTATATATACAAAATTTAAAGTTTGGAGTTTAAAGACTGATTATAAAAGATTGCATAACATGTGCCCTGAATTCTTTGTCTACTAAAATCCAGATTTTGGATAGATGACAAATTTCTAATGCCATTTCACTGCCCATTTGGATAAAACCTCTGTCAAATAATATTTCAGAAAGTGTGAAATGAGTTTTCATTTTAAGATCATCAATAAATGTAAAAATCATTCATGGATGAGTTCCATGCAGTATTAAAATTCTGGGGGTTTGCTATCAAAACTGTTAAAAGAATCAGATGCCTCTAGGCAAAGGATAGGGGTCTCCAGATAATCTGTTTATTTGAAACTGTCACTGTGTTCTTTGTTTAAAATGTAGGGTCAGTCATTTCAGTGGAATGATTTACTCAAATGTGTTCCATTGTTTGCAGGTTTGATATCGCTTGTTTTAGAAAACAGGACCATTGAGACACTGGCATTCGTATGCTTTAATGCTGTTATGCTTTCATAACTTCTGATTATCAGAGTCATGGGATAAATCTGGATTTTTTGCATTTTAGAGCCCAATTGTATGAAAAAACAAAGTGTAAGCTACGTGCTGCATTCAACAGATGTGAGTGTGCTTATCGGTACAGGCAGACAATCACAATTATGTTAACGAAATTTAAAAATATGTATCTGTTATAATTAAATTAATACAACTCTCCTAGTGTGGATACAAGTAAAGACACTTTATATTGCTCTAACTGCCACTTCTAGTGATAGAACTGCATTAATGCTGATTTACATTGATTAAAACCAAATCACATCCAAAGTGAAAGTCACACTGATTTAATTTCTGCACTTTAATGGAGGTGTGAGACCTCTGAAAGGAGATTTCTGCTTTTTTTTTTTTTTTTTAACAGTGACTGACACTTCAAAGATGTCTGAAAACAAGCATAGGTTGATAATATATCACCAAGCAGACAGTGATTAAAAATGAGTGTGTACAACTAGTACAGAACAGAATCACTGTCCTTCCAGTGGGGGTGAAACCGGGAACAGGATTGTTGCATGAATTTTCCTGCAAAGTCTTTGGTAGCCAGACTAATCCCAGACACACCTCGTGCTGACCTTTACACACATACGCACAAAACTTTCTGGGAGACTTTATTCCCCCAGTCCCTTGCTTACTTCATCTCCCAGCAGGGCTGCCTGCTGGACCTGGTGATCCTGCTTCTGTACAAAGGGAAAGAGCCTCCACCTACCTTGCTCTCCTTCCCTCCCCAGTTCTTCACTCCCTCTCTCCCCCTCGGGCTGGCAGGATTCCTGGGGCAGAGCATGCAATCAGTTCGCAGGGAGCAGCCGCAGCCACAGGAAAGATGCAGAAGCAGAATCAGAAGGAGCACCTCTACAAGCTGCTGGTGATTGGGGACCTGGGAGTGGGCAAAACCAGCATCATCAAACGTTATGTCCACCAGAACTTCTCCCCCCATTACCGGGCCACCATTGGAGTGGACTTTGCCTTGAAGGTGCTGAGCTGGGATGCTGACACCGTGGTACGGCTGCAGCTCTGGGATATTGCGGGTGAGTACAGAGAACCATTTGCCTCATAACCCATCCAGAGACGATACAAAATATAGACCCAAATTCATTTGTACTGGTCTTTCTGCTGGAAACTACCAGTGCCTGTGCAGTGAGGGAGAGGAGACTGAGGAGAGAGAACTTCTAAACTTTCTAAAAACTTTCTAAAGCCTTCTAAAACCTTTCTAAAAGAGAAAAAGAGCAGATGAACACTCTGGAGTTTCCCTAAAGCTAGCAGCCCCCCAAACAAGGGGTGTCAGAGTGAAACCTGCTGTGTCTGATTTTTTCTCCCAAGCCCTTAAACACGTGTGGGGACACGGGCACCTCTCTCCAAATGCCCCAATCCTTCCCCTGCAGCTGGTGCTGTTCAGCTTGCCTCATTATATTAACAGATCTCTGACAGGAGAGAAACAAGAATTTCCTGTTACATCGATTTAATTTAGTGGAAGAGATGCAGCATTCAATAAAATGGTTAAAATCATAGTTAAAAAAATAAGGAAAAAGTGTCACTAAATTTCTTTCTCAGAACACCTTCCTTCTTCCTTTCCTTCCTCTCTCTCCTACCTTCTTTCCTTATCTCCAATGAAACGTAAACAACTTCTGACATGCTTTGAAGAAAGAAGTGTTTCTGCTTGGCAATAATCCTGGTTGTTAAAAATGTATTCACTCATGTTTACTTGTCCTTATTCAAACGTCAAGAAAAAAAAAAAAAAGATAGTTTGTGCCAGGAGAGAAAGAATAAAGAAGTCCAGCTATCCTTGCATGCGTACATAATTAAAAAGCATAGAATTTGTCACTGTTACTGCCAGTGCTTTGGAGTTTTTATCTTTGGCCTCCAATTAAAACCACAACAATTTTTTTGCCACCCCCCCTTACTAGCAATTAATTTGGATTCAGTCTGCAAAATACAAGTTTACCTTGATGGCATAATTTGCATGCTATAAGTAATCATTTTTCATTTAACGTTGGTAGGAATCCATGTATAGGTTTAACACAACGGCCTACGGCAAAAGCGAGAGCATTTCAAAATTTGAATTCGATAAAGGAGTTAACCTTTGTTAAGTAGGGAATAAAGGTGAACATTATATCAGCTGTTAGGCAACTGTGCCAGCCGGTGGCCTGAGCTAGGGGTTCAGTGATCTAGTCTGGCACAGCACTGAGCAAAACTAGTGAAATGAGAAAATTCTTGACATTCTTATTGGAGGAGGGAGCGCCTTTCTTCTGCGCTGAGCTGCCTCGGGTCTGGGCTCTGAATTTGGCACCAAGGCACTAAAACTTATGCAACGACTCTGCTTTATGCAAAACATGCATAACCTCAGCTTTTTTACACATCGGTAGAGTCTTGTGGGTTTATGATATTCAATACATTTATGCTCGGTTTTCTTTTTATTAAAAGTTGGAATAATGGGGAGAGCATTACTTTTATTGCTCACCAGTGACCAATTACAACAATAAATACATACACATCCAGCAAAACTGTTCTGCATGAGAAAAATCATTTAATAGTAAATTCTGAATGCATCAGGGACTTAGCGAATGTGTTTTGCCTGCCTTGTTTCAGAGATTTATTACACTACTAATCATGTGCTGGTGGATCATATGATGTAGCTTTCAGTCAGGCTGCAGGAGCAATTACACCAAGTTGTAGTACTGAATGACTAGCATGCTTTCTGAGTTATCACACATGACAGAGAGAATTACAACACAGTCCTAAATTTCATATGAATTGCTCAATTCAAAGCATCTCTGTGAAGGTCAAGACAGTGGCTGATAATATAAAGAGTTGCTGTCTCAGTTTTAATGACTTCTGTGTAAAGAGCTTTGGCTGTTGATGGCTGTACATAGAAAACAAGTTTTGTAAGCAGCACACTGAAGTCACACCAGCGTGGTGTTGGCATAGAAGTTACCGTAAGGCATCTGGCTGGTGAGAAAAAAGTTGTTTAAAAATGAAAGCAAAATAAAACTGTTTGGAAATATGGAGGGAATGGAAGTGTTTTATCCTGGCTGTGGCTAATCATATATCACCACTTGCAAAACACAAATATGCAAGGAGAAGAGGGAGGAAAGTAAACCCTCTGGTCTCAGAGCATCTTCTCTCTTTTGGGAGAATCTCTGTTATTAGGTCCTGTTTAGCTTTCGGGGTAAGGGAATAAATTTCCAGTCTCTGACCAAGTTGAAGGATGTTGGCTTAGGATTCAGGACATCTTGAATTGAAGCAAATGCTGCAAATGTATCAATAATGTTTCATGTCAGTATTTATATATTGATATATATTTATACGTGTGTGAGTGTGTATATAGATATATTAGGTATCATTTTAGCTCTTACATCCTCTCCTCCCCCTCTACATTATACAGCCAGTGAACTTACTACTAAGTGTAATGTGTACTCTTCATTGCACTTCACTATGTACATTAGTGGGTAGTAAATTGTTTGACAATCTAGAAATAATTTTCTCAAAAAGCTTGTGAGTAAAACTAGTGTCAAGCTTATCTACAGTATTAGTAGGATTTACATATGTGGTGACTTCACTGGAGGAGTGATACTCCATCTGTGGTAGGACCAAGCAGTTTACCCTTGTTTACCCTTTACAGACATGAGAAGAAAAGCAAATTTAGTTCATTTGGTGCCATCTAATTTCATAGTTAATGTAGTATATATTTCTGTAACGTATTCTTCTGTATCATTTAATTTGGTAAACAAAACTACAGTAAGATCTAATAGCTAAATGATGAAACTGCATTTATTTAGATGAGAGATAAATGCTGAACAATAAGGATAACTAAGCATTAGAAAAATTAATTCAGGGATAAGGTAGGTTCTGCATCACATATTATTACATTAAGGCTTGAGGGCTTTTTAACAAATAATGTATTTCTGAAGCTATGTGTGTTAAACAGGAATAATTGGACAAAACTTCATGGTTTATGATGTTATGATATCTGTAACAGCACTGGCATTAAAATCTATGAATTTATGTCTGATTCAGCAAAGTGCCTGTTTGAAGTGACTGAATTTTCACTATAGTGTGTGGGAGGACGTGTATGTGGTAGAATCCTCCTTGTCTTTAATGTCCACAAAGCAGTTCCACTTTATTTCACTGAATGTCCCAAATTCTTAGTTTTGGTGTTCATGTCCCTTTTAAAGTGTGCCATTACCTCTACTGCTGTGTCCTACATCTTTAAATCTTGCTCCTCAGTCATTTTCTTTTTTTTGGGGGGGTTGTTTCCTTATCTTTTCTGCTGCCTCTGCATGAGCATCCTTTAAATTCATTAACAGACAGTTAGAAAGAAAGCTTTAAAAGAAACTCTTAACCATATTTTGAACAAGGCTGCTGTGGTGGGGTTGGGCCCTGCAGATGCAGGCTGGGACCGCTTTTGAAGAAACCAGCTACTGCAGGCGGTAGATCCACGTGTGTTTGCTATTCACTTCTCTGCAAGGCTGCTGTCACTGCTGCTGTCTGTGTTTCATGTCCACATGGCCCCAAGATTTCTCTGCAGACCAGTTTTAGCTACAGATTCACTGCAGGGAGCAGGTCTGGGAGTGCAGCGGAGGGCAGAGAGCAGCACTTCAGAGCCTTCCCCCCCCCCCCCGCTACTTTTTCACAGCAGTGTCAGCATCACCATTATCCCCCCTGCTGAGTCTGTGTGAGCTGGCTTATTCATTGCTACCAAAAAAAAAGCTTCTCATCTCATAAAGAGTTGGACCAATGCATTGAAGGTGTCCATATGATACTGGTAGTGAAAGAACAGTTTCATTTCCTTCCCCTGCAACTTTCACCTTCAGAAACAGTAATCTTTGCACAGATATAGGCAAATGCCTCTGCAGTTGTAAAGATTTTAAGACTGTTATGCTCCAGAAGGAGTAAATGAACCGTTCACTAGTGCCAGGCACAGCACATCCTCAGTGGTTTAGGCTTTTAGTGGCTGCTAAGCATTGCAGTACATATGCATAAATGAGATAGTCATGGTGATTTATAAGGGTAAGTTACCTTGAAATTACTGTTCTGCAAACACAAATAAGTCCCTGGCTGTGGTGGGTTTATTTCAGTATAGATCTGCAGTGGGACCCATGGGCCTGATCCTGCTGACAGCCTGCTTTTCCACATTCTGGGGTGGTGAACACCACCTCAAGGCTTGCTTAGGTTTCAGTCTGTAAAGATAACTTGAATTTAAAGGTGAAAATTTTGCAAGTTGTTTTGAAGTGAAAGGTAAAAAATATTTAAATTTTCTACACAATTTCCAGCTTCTCAGCATTGGCTAAAGGCCCTCTGTAAATGCATGGTAGTTCCCAGAAACTTTTGCCTCTTAGGATGAAGGATGATGGCAAGAAGTAAATCTCATTGTAAAATTGGGCATTAGGCAATTTTAATCAGCTTTTATCTTGCACTACATTTTAGATGCGGTGGGCAAGATGGTGGTCATTATCTGAGTTTTAGCACTTTATCATTAGTTTTTATAACTTTATCAGAGATCATAGTGGTTAGTGAAATCTGCAGATTTCTGTACGAGCCATGCTGGCAAATTTATGTGGGGTGTATTTTTATAAACCATGATAATTCAGCTTTTGATGCTTTAAGCCCATAAAATAATACCTTTCCCTGCTGCAGAAGTGCCACTTGGATTGGGATAAACGTTCAGGAATGTGCCATTCAGACAGGAAATCCTGTCCTTTAATGGAAATCTTGTTGCTTTAGCATCTCGGTCTCACTGGGTTCACTTTAAGATGGGCTGGGATTCATCTGGTTTAACAAATAGACATCTTGTACGGAACCATCTGAGTATAAGCTACTCACCCCGTGCTCACCAGGGGCTTGAGGGTAGAGGTTAAATACCTCCATAATGAAGCTTTTGTGACCACTCTTAAATGTCTATCCTTGCTGAGAAGATGCCCCTAGATACCTCTTCTCAGTCGAGTACAAAAGGATCTTAGATACACCCAGCTAATTTTTTTGAACCTAAATTAGGGCTGATGAATCCCCATGTAAAGCACTGTCCCAGTGGGCAAAGGCTATTAAACTTGTGGGGTTTGATGCCAGATGCCAGTGGCCTTGCAAGGGATGCAGTAAAATACCATGGGCCGGATCAAGCAAACATTTCACAAGTTTCTTACCTTTCCAATGAAAAGCAAACCCCATCTTCCTCGACCTCTCTTGCAATAAAACAGACTCTAATGCTCAAGGCTGCCTGTGAGATAGCACTGAATACCCAATGCTCGATCTATTTTGCAGCCTAATTACTGCCTAAGCCATTGTGTTGCTGAAAACCTAAGGCCAGATTCTGACACCTTTAATACATCAAACAGTGCCTATTTTCATGAGTAATTCTGCTAAATGAAAAGGTTTTAGGAACCTCATCTATTAAGATAGGGGTTTGTTCACATAAGGAAGAATCTTTGGGGAAAAAAAGAGTTGTCCTGGACCCTCTGACAAAATATGTAGCTCTCCAAACACAATGCAAATGCTAGAGATCACTTTTTCACAATTTAAATGAAATAAAAGTAAAGCAATTATGCAAACGACATAGAACTAAAAGTCTCTGGTTTTCAAATCACCTCTTTTTCCATTCAAAGTTTCACGATGTCTTTATGCCAAGTATGTTCATGTATTAATTGCAACTGATGGGGAAAAAGACCACTTCAGAAAGGGGTTAGGCAGTTTATTCAGCCAGCAGCTCCATCCTTTCTCTTTCTTTGAAGGGATTGATAATGGAAGTGGTGAGCCCTGTCATCCTGCATAAGGCTGCTTTTACAAACATGGTGGCTTTTCTGTGCAGTGAAAAACCTAAGTATCTGCAAAAGCAGCTGGAAGCAGGAGGTGAAAACATTGTGGGCCACTACTAGCCAGAAGACCACATCATGAGAGCCTTTTATTCCTCTAATAACTTTGTTTGTGATTAATGATTTTATGATGTGTATTAGTAATTTAGTTCATGTTCCATGACGTGTCCCACCTGTCTTAGAGATCTGTGTCCCAATAAATATGTGTAAAGCCCAAGTTTAGCTGTTCTTACATCATCTACATCTCATCTAGAGTGCAAGCATCTCTCAAACTTTGCATGAGAAGTAGAAAGTATAACTGAAATATAATATGCTTCAAAAACTGCTTGTTATGTTGCTGCTTGCCTCACTGCTAAGTTTCTACCAGACCTTGACTTTTGTTTGAAGGCACCTTCTTGCAGATGAAAAAAAGTTGCTCAACAAGGAGATTATTGAATAGCACATGACTTAGCCATTTATCTGATTAGCCCACTGATAGGTATCATAAGACATTTTAATAAAGCATAGCCATAAGAAATTTTCAATATGACCTCATATTTCCCAGGAATTATATATTTCTGTTTTGCTTTATCAATGGGACACAGTGTTTGTTTAAGGTGAAAAAAAAATCTAACATGAATTTGGAGCAGACAGACATCCGCTTTTGGTTTCTGTATCATGTGAATGACTTTCTCCTTCCTGCAACAGCTGGTGCATGACACCAAAGATAAACATCACAAACAGATGGTCTTGACCCCATAAGTGCGTTCAGTGCTATTTCCATTAACTGAAACTGCATGGTCTGGAAGCCCAGTAATCAGCACTCTTCAGTTCTCAATCCAGCCTTACATTTGACAGCACAGTTTCCATCAGATAAAACCTCCACAGGTAACCTTCCCAGGGTCTGAAGCAGACTGCCAATCTTCTCGTCTTCCTAACTTATTCAAGATTATGCACGTTGAGAAAATAAAGCTAGAAACACGTTTCCACTGAATGTTGTCTATTTCCGTAGCACCTTTTCTCAGCTATAAAAGCATATGGCGAAATACAAGAGCTGTCTTGCTTAAAGACTGCTGTTGTTGTGAGATGTTTCACGAATTTACAATTCTACTTTTTCGGATCACAGCTCAGCAGTAGACATCCATGGAAATTCTATTTTTTCACTTCAAGAAAAACTCTGTGTAATTTATTTGCATTATTGGAAACATTTTTTCAAAGTTCCCATGAAAACAGCTTATATATTTACAAACCCACAGCTGATCAACATACCACATCCTGATCTCAAGTGTGTTAATTTTTACACTCTTAATCATATAAAATGATAGATATTTACAAATGTCCAAGTTTGAATACAATATGATGTTAGCTCACAAAAATATTGTAAAAAACTTCCCAGAAAACATTCTGAATTTAGAAGAAAACCCATGAAGCTTCTGAACAGATCTAGTGTGAAACATCTCCTCCCAGATCTTTTCACTGGAGCAATACAGCTCTTCATATTGCTGCTGCTCTGCTATTTCTTAGAACACTTTCCATGTTTGTAAGGCTTTAAATTTGCCTTTCTCACCTCTGTGTTTTAGTTTGCCAGTACAAGCAAATTCATAATGACTGTAATGCCTGGTATGGCTCCAGAGCTTAATTATGTTACTGTTGATTATTATCACTTGCATGAGAATGTGCAGTATCCTCTTTGTGCATGAGCAGATCGGCTGTTAGATGTTTCCCACAAAATACCACAACATCAACGAGTTTCCAATCTGGTACCTAGATATTTTTGTGACTCCTGTTTAAATCCCTATAATGTACACCAAGACCCTTGGTACTGTCCACATCTCTAGAAATCTGGCAGCTTAATAAGACTGTACACTAAAGTTCAAGCTTGTCATAAAGTTATTGAATTTCCTTGGCTGTTCGCTTTCTAACTCCTTTTTCATGCTATATAATCTTCGGCGTTTTCATACAAATGAGCCTAGCATGGTACTTGTCATTATTTAGACAAAGAGTAGCTTTCCAGAGACTTACAAAATTAAGTCCTACCTTTAGTAACGTTCTCTTAGAAAACCTGCTATGTGAAATATTGACCTAGATTGGAAGCAATGATTTTTACAAGGTGGTGTTTTTTTTTCCCCCTCCTACTTTCTTTATCACAGGTCAGGAAAGATTTGGAAACATGACCAGGGTATATTACAGAGAGGCCATGGGGGCATTTATTGTCTTTGATGTTACGAGACCTGCAACATTTGAAGCAGTGACAAAATGGAAGGAGGATTTGGACTCTAAGTTGGTTCTTCCAAATGGAAAACCTGTGCCGACAGTCCTCTTAGCAAACAAATGCGACCAGGGAATAGATGTTCTTATGAACAACGGCATCAAGATGGATCAGTTCTGCAAAGAGAATGGGTTCGTGGGCTGGTTTGAAACATCAGCCAAGGTAATGTTTCCATTTCTTTTTGAATGTTTCTCCAAGCACAGAGAAATTAGCTTGTAAAATACTTCACTCAATTGAAATGTGTACCTTGCAAAGCTCCTCTTTGATGGAATTAATTAAAGGTGAACTTTTAAATTAACACATTTCTATTTCTTTTAGGCCTTTTATTGCAAGGCAAATTATATGTGACATTCTGAAATGCTGCTGCTCTAATCATAGGTCAGCAGTAAAATATGTATCTGGTCAACAACTTACTGCATAATAGCCTGGGGAGGAACATGACCTTTGGCAAGGCACAAAAGCTACCTCTTATGAATGATATGAGGATATTTTTCATAATTCTTAACTGTTAATATTATCTCAAAATATTTATATAACCACTATGCCTGAGAAATGCTGATCAGAGTCAATAGCTTTATTGTACTATCTTCCAGAAAAAAAGTCAGTCTACTGTAGCACTTGTACGATGCCTATTGTTAACGAGCTCTCATTCTCAACAGCCTTTGAAAAAAATCACATATCTGGGGAGGAAGGAAAGTTCAGTGGTCAAAGTGCCGAATGAGCTGCTCTGAGGTTCAATTCCTTGCCTTGGCACAGATTTCCTGGGCACCTATAAGAAAATGGAGATAAAAATTAGAAAGGGCACTGAGACTTTTAGAGTATAAAGGCCCAAGGTACAGTGATCCTGTATATCAATTTGGGATTTCTCAGATAATCTCAGCACATGCAAGATTTGGAAAGCTGGCATGTGAAATATTGATTTGAACACAACAATTCAATGGATATTGTGTTTATTGTCTTCTTCGATAATGAAAGTTGGTGTCATCATTAACAGCTCTGGGGAACGTTTGGATGTTATAAATATAAGCAATCTATAAGTCTGCTTTGACCTAGATTGTTAGTAGGCTGAAAGCTACATTCAATTGTTCAGTTTCTTTTAAACACTTTATTAGAGTTATTTAAGAAACTTTGGAGTGTATACTTGTATTTTACTTTTCTAGTCTTGACTCCCTCCTTCTTTAAGCACTAATATTTCAAAGTGTCTAGTTCTGGTTTAAAAAACAGGCCAAGCTCTCTTACATCAGGTTCTTCATAATAATTAAGGCAGAAAGCTAATTATTCCGCGGGGGACGGGGGGGGGGGGGGGGGGGGGGGGGGGGGGGGGGGGGGGGGGGGGGTGGATGGGGCGAGCGGAGAAAAAGAAAGAAAAGAAAAAGAAAACCCAAAGAGTGAAGCATTTGGAATGGCAGCTGTCAGTAAAGGTGTGGAGAGTTAGGGGTTTACAGCACAAATTATTATTATTTCTTTATATATATATATGTATTCTGGCCCTTTCCAATATTTTATTAGGTGTCTAATTGTCTTTCAGGCCACAAATAACAGGAAATATCTGGTTTATTTAGAATTTAATATTTAGAATCCAGTTCACCAGTGATGTGTAGCACTGTATATGGCTGTTTTCTTCAACATTACTTTTTCTTCATTTCTGACATGTACATGAGTGGACATTTCCTAGGACAAGAACTAATTCACTGAAAACTGAGGCCTGAGGGCAAAACCACTGCAAAAATCATGTGCAGAGATATGAATCGCAAATTGTTTTAAAATGCTAGCATCTAAAAGACTTTCAGAGAGAATGAGAGGGAACAGGATGGACCATTGTTTAAAGGATACAGGGCTATAGTTTCATTATTCTAGGTTTGGATTAGCAAAGTCATGCAGCCGGTCACTGCTCTTCGGCCTTTGAGAAGGGAATCTGTCCATTGAATTCCATACATCAAGCATCTGTCCACTTCTTAAAAGAACAGCCACATTTATTGGGCCAAGGGCCGTTGCAGGTCATGACATGGTATGAATGTACAAACAATTTCAAAGGTCACAAAGAGGTTTTACTGTGAGGATGGATCCAGTCTTGGGCAAAACTATGGAAGTATAAAGGACATGTAAAGTTTAAAAACAGAGGAAAATTTTTCCAAGTCTTTCTAAGCCACGTAGAATTCAGATTCTGAGTTATTTTTAATGAAGGAAATATCTAGCTTCTTCCTACTTTATTTAACTCAGAAGCCCAAGCTGTCCTCAGGTTATCCATGCAATCATGTAGGAACAGAAAGAAATCCAGTTACGACAAGACTGGTCTTCAAAAGCCACTGTGAAGGGAGCAGTGGGAGTTAAGAACACATAACTCTGTTATCAGACTGTTCACTGCTGATATAGACTAAAGGCTAGAAACTGTTATTCTGCAATCCCCACACCTGATTTCCACCGAGAATTGGAGGCTCCTGACTTTAAAATGATGTAAAGAAGAATAATTCTATGAAAGACGGTAGAATCACAATGTGTAGGCTAAGTTAGATCAGAATAATTTTCCCACCTGGTCTAAGTTCTGAACTAAAGCCTACATTTTTTTTTTTTTAAAACAAGAATTATTATTAGTGCTGTTTTAGAATATTGGATGTTACATGTACCTGGTATTCTTTCAGCCTAGGGTATATTAAATAATTGAACTTGGGTCTGGGGAAAATAAAAACCTAGCTATGTTTGCTGTAGAGAACAGAAACCCTTTTCTGAAGCGAAATAATACTGACAGAGAAGTCATCATATTGGAGCTAGCAGTTTTAGCAGTTCAAATAAGAAATAACTCTTTTTTGTGGTATCCTGGAATAATTAGATCTCCAGAGGTTTTCTGCAGACGTGCTTGGAAATGTTATTGCCTTCAGAGCAAACTGGATATGATTTATGCATTTTGGAAAAACAAAGGTGATTACTTACAAAAATACATCTTTTAGTTCTGGTTCCCTTGCAGAGTAGCATGCTGTGTATGTACCTACCATATTTCAAGCTGTCAATGGTCTGAGATTTTTGTCTGTAGCATTGGCAGATTACACCAAAACCCATCACTGCATTATTCCCTGGTGCTATTTTTCTAAAGTTAACGACTTCAATATAAAACATTTGAGCCACCTAATACATTCTCATGTATTAGTTTTGATTCTTACATTAATCTGAAGGAAATACTCAGCCTGTTCCAATCTTCTGCTCCCTACGAAGGTAGAAGAATTTGTTCTGGTAGTTTGCCATGTAAGAAAGGACTTGCTGGGCAATAGCACAACGTTATCACGTCACGAGTTATACATATCACCATACATCCAGCCGAGAGCCTGATCTTTTTTATATATACATATTTAGTTTGCTCATATGGATTGCAGTCTGAAAGGCACATACCCAGATAGTAATGGAATAACCCTTAACTGTAAATTCTTTAATAAATTTCTACTGTGAAAGAGGCATTTTTTTAAAAAAGGAGGGAAGTTTCTCCTTCCTGTCACATATCTGATTATCCAGCATGGGGCCAGAGTAGCTGAGAGGTCCACTCACATTTCCAAGCCTTTAAATTGTTCTCACCACAATTTCTAGTTCAAAGAGGTGACCTTTTGACTTGGATTAGAAAAGCAGCAATTTCAAGCTTATTATCACTTTATGAAGAAAATGGAAATTATGCATCAAAACAGACAAGTCAGGCAAAACTAAATGTTCTTGAAAACACCTACTCCAGAAATAACTTGAAATACCTTACAACCGACCACAGCTGTGCTGTGATTGTGCCCAAGTTCCTCTTTTCCCTGCTGTAATTCAGCTGTTAGAAATAAAGAATTAGGTGAAAAGACACTCACATTTTGTCCCAGTTCCCCAGAAGGGGTGGTAGCTGTGCCTTTCAGATCCTAACCAAACTAGCTTAAGCACACAGCTTGTTGTCTGCTGAGCATCACAGCCTGGAGACTGAATAAACACCGAGTCTCTGGGCTATTTGGATACATCCTGTTTGGATGAGGAAAAAGTTATAGATTCTTTACTTCTCTTGGAAAAGTGGGTAATAACATGCCCTTCCTCCAGCTCTTGTCTGACAGGCAGTCCACAGTCTGTCATAGTGCCCAAATGCTGGACTAGGAATCAGGAGTCCTCTCCATCACTGATCTACCGGGTGACCTTCAGAAAGTCACTCTCTCCTCTGGTCCAGCCTCTTCTTCCACAAAGCAAGGACAGCAATTCTGCTCATCTTACCAGTGAGCTCTGTGAATAAACCAAACTCTGTTAGCCCTTGTTTAAATGACAAATTCTTCAGTTCTTCTGACTGGGCAATTATTATAAAAGTTGAAAAAAAAATAATCTATATGGTAGACTTGCAGAAGAACAGGATATACGGTTTTGATTTCCATAAAGATATCTGAGGTTTGGACATTTATTTAAATGAGGCTGACACACTACAGCTGATCTGCTGATCTGGTAACTGAAACCAAAGCAATCCATCTGATACAGCCAGACCCACTTAGAGAGGTATGGCTCCTCACAGTGTCCTTTTAATTTACTCAGAAAAAAAAAGTCTAATGAATCTCACTGCACACAGCGAGGCAAATATTTAAGCTTCTGCCATAAACCAAGAAATGAAGCTGACACCTAAGGCAGGTGCTTTCAGTTCAGATATACAGTCACTGTGCGGAATCCTCTGCAGAGTTCATTTCCTGTAACTAAAAGAAGTTGATTCAGATTATCCTACACGTATGAGCTGTCCTGTAGCTCTCTGGATCACTTTTATGAAATAAATTCTTTAGTGCTGGCCAAAAGCTGGAAATTCACAGAATCACAAAATGGTTGAGTTTGGAAGGTCATTTAGTCAAACAATTTTGTCGCAGAATATCCACCCAGCTGTAAGAACTCGATCACAGAAATTACCTCGTTCTCAAAGAGTTGCAGTCACAGAAGTTGACATCCATGAATTTCATGTTCATTCATCTAGATTGTTTTTAACTCGTATGGTTGTGTTTCTAGGAAAACATTACCGCAGCAATATGGCACATCTGAATAAGATGCTGCTGCCAGCAATTTCCAAGGGAGCTCTGCTAAGTGTGCGTGTGGAGCCATTCCCTCAGATTCCTTGCTCCAGGGTTAAAACATCCTGAAAGTAATTTCCCTGCTTCTAGATTTTAGCACATTATAGAATCAAAAAAAAAGGTGGAAGCTATGTGATTCTCACTGGGCTCGCATCTAATACCTGAATATTTCAGAATTTTTAAATGTTTACTTAAGGGAACTAGATTCCCTTCAACTCCAGTAGTAGAGCCCAAGGTTGTGTCTCTAAGACCTCTAAGTCTTAGACCTCTAAGGTCTAAGGCTGGCTCAGACCTCCCCAAGTGTCCATGTTAGCCAGCTGCGCCTGCATACGTGTTGTTGTTCACCCTGACTGCAAGGTAAGATGCAGAAGCATCAGATTCAGTCAGAGAAAGAAACTACCCAAATGCAGAAAGGGAGCAGCTTTGTACCAGAAAACAACCAGACAGACAAATCTAAGATACCTGCATGGCACAGAAGGAAAAGGTTCATCTGGAAGTGAAACAGGCCCATAAAACTAGCAAATGCCTTCCCTCTCTGTAAAGAACTAAGAGCCAGGGTAGTCTGTGGGGATTTATTTCGTATATTAAAATGGAATGTTCTAAATGTTAATGTTCTGCATCTGCATTGGAGATGACAGATAAGGGGGAAGGCAATCCAGAATGCAAAGAAGCTTGGTGAGCTTCTGTACTGCTTTGAGACACTTGCAATAAAGTATTTCTTTTCCTTCCTGTTGATTGTTGCATTACAAGACTGCGACATTATTTCCCATAGCAATAGGTTCAAAGGTTTTAAATCATTCAGCTCTCCCTCCCTGCACTGAGTTGCTATCCATTCCATAAAACTGCCCTTCGGAACAACACATCTGAAGGAGATCGATCTACAGAGCAAACTATAATTTCATTTGTGTCTTTCAGCGTTCCTTTCTGGCTTTCAGAGATTGCTCAGAGTAATTTTCTTTGCCTTGCTTTCTTTGGTAATACAATAAGGAGCAGCATGTGCTGATTTTCACTTTTGCATTCCTTCTTGATGGGGTCAAGTGAAAGACTGACTCAAGTGGCCAAACATCATCACAGGAGCTGGGTTCAGGTCCTTGCTCTGGCAGACAGGCGGGGTAAGTCACTTAGGGCTGGATTCGTGATTTAGCTCTTGCATCGCTGACTGTGACAGTGTGTTTCAGGTGCTGGGGCTACTGAGGCACAAAAGTCACAGGAATGGGTTAGGCACCTCAGAGGACAGGGTAAGAAGAGATGCTCAGAAAAGGGTTTCATAAAAACTAGCACGCTAAATCAGGATGTCAATGTGAGAAGCAGAGCAAAAGCAGGAAGAGAGGACTGATAGCAACAAAGGCACCATGATACAGGTAAGATCCTTTTTGGAGGAGAGGAGAGGAGAGGAGAGGAGAGGAGAGGAGAGGAGAGGAGAGGAGAGGAGAGGAGAGGAGAGGAGAGGAGAGGAGAGGAGAGGAGAGGAGAGGAGAGGAGAGGAGAGGAGAGGAGAGGAGAGGAGAGGAGAGGAGAGGAGAGGAGAGGAGAGGAGAGGAGAGGAGAGGAGAGGAGAGGAGAGGAGAGGAGAGGAGAGGAGAGGAGAGGAGAGGAGAGGAGAGGAGAGGAGAGGAGAGGAGAGGAGAGGAGAGGAGAGGAGAGGAGAGGAGAGGAGAGGAGAGGAGAGGAGAGGAGAGGAGAGGAGGAAAAAGAAAAAGTGAACTGCAGCAGTCATGACAACGCCTACGGTGTTTTGTGTAGAGCAAAAGCGCTATAAGGGAGATGACAGTTAAGGCATTTCAACTTAGAGACCCTCTGAATGACATTGTTTCATACTGTTGTCTCACCTATATTATCTTTCTTTTTGGAAACATAATTACTTTTATTTTTAGACATAAGTGGGGCTTTTACCATGTTTCAGTACAATTAGTAAGATGTTTGTGATTACTCTTCTCTGTCCAATCTTACACTGTGATTGCTGGTTTCTTTGTATTTGTTGGGTGGATTTTCACCTTCTCCTTTTTCTCTGTCCTTCCCTAGACTGCCTTTCAACACCTCCTGCTCTCTAAAATTACCAGGTCTCTGGGTGTCTGTGTCTGGATAGCAGATCACCTTCTACTGTCTGCAGCTGCTTTGCTGCCTAGCAGAATATTGATTTTTCCTTTGCAAAACATGCTGGAGGAGGAGAGGTGCAGAAATCAATATTTCATTAGACAGACCAGAATACAGCAATGCCTGATCCACAGACCTAGGACATGAAGTGGGCACCGTGGGATCAGCGTTGTAACGAAAGGCACTAGTAGCATGAGAAAGGAAGCGGTCAGGGCATGGAGCTGGGACAGCAGGTGTTGCTTCGTTGGCACAAGCACAGGCTCCTTGCAGCAAGTGACTTCATGTGTCACTTCTCCTCCATACCATGTACCAGTTGTTGTCTGAACCATGGGAGAAGGCTGGAGCGAGACACAAGCCCAAAACCAGCTGTGCTCTCTACCGGGTCACCCTGCCTTTCTGCTCCCCTTGCACCCCGGCAGAAATTTTCACCCACACAGCTTAGGCAGTTCATGTAAACGTTCAGGCTGAGAAAATGCCTCTGATCCAACACACACTATGGGCAGGACTTTTTATTCCTTTTCTCTCATACGGAACAAAAGGCAGAAATTGAGTCTCATGGGGGCAAATGCTTTAAATAGTGAATTCTCACAAACCAGCACATTTTGCTTGAAGAGGTGAGAGCTCAGCAGGCGCATCTGAAGGGATGATACCCTGGCAGAGAGGAAGGTGGGCACGGACTGAAAGCAGAAGCCTTTTCAGGTGGAATGGCCAGAGCTGGGGATGATCTCTATCTGCGTCTAATCCCACTTCACAGATGTTCAGTAGATCTAGGCAGACACCTACCAAGGAAACAGTAAACTCAATCTAAAATGCAATTAACACTGTAATAAGGGATATGGCTCAAATTTGGTAAATAATTTTATTTAAAAGGAGAAAAATCAATGCAGAAAAAAAGAAGCTTTTAATTTACCTATTCCCAAACCTAAATATTTTGACTTTTTATGTCAAAACAATACTTGCATGTTCAAATTTGGCTTTCTTCCCCCAGAAAGCTATAGAGGTTTAAAAAGAAGTTTAATAATCCCATTTCATTTTTCTTTGAGTTCTGGCTCAAGAAAAACGACATTTTTTTTTCCTTCTTAATTTTTAGGCTTGGTTCTGACACATGTATTTCTAGAGGGATGTACACCTATACCTATTTTATGCTTTTGTGGGCTTGGATTTTTTCCCCCTTTCCCACTCCTATAAAATGCTGGCCTCAAATCTAACAAAGAGGGTTGCTGTTAATACATCTGAACATTAATCAATATGGGCACAATCTCAGATAGTCCCTAAGACATTATTGAAAAAATACATGCTGGCATCCCAAGCAAGAATCAACACATGGGTAAATTAAAGGCTTATCAGTCCACTGATAAAGTACAACACAATTCAAAAGATTCTTATGTGTGTGTTTTTGTGCATTTAACAATCCTGTTTTCTCTTCAGTTTTCTAAGCAGTACCGAGAGATAGTTTTCACTGCTTATTCTTTCTAATAAAATTTCACAGTGTTCTGAAAAAGACATTTGGTGCACGCTTGAGGAATTTGCTTGTCTGGTCTGAAAGTGCCATGTGATACAGTAACATTTTAACATCTCAGTACAGAGCTGTTTTCCAGCTCTGTATTACTTTCCAGGGGTTAGTATGTAAATGACTTGTCTAAAGATTTGGATTTTTACAACCAACTGATAACCTTTACAGGTCAAAGATCAAATATTTAAGTTCACTTGTGTAGCTGAAGAAACCTATGAAATCTTGGCACTAATTAACATTCTCATTTAGATCCCCAGGTGGTGCAAAGGGATAGTTAATGGAATTTGTGGGGCTTTGCCATTGATTTCAAGGGGACTAGAAATCAGCCTCACAGAGTCCGTTACTTCAGACTTTGAGCTTCATATAACTCCGACCATCTGTACTGAAACACACACAGACATGTTCTCTAGTTTCTTTTATAGCTGAACTTCATATTTAAACATTTCATCTGACTTTTTTTGAACATACACATTAAAAAAGATGTTTCACATGTTAAATTTTACAGGTTATTTTATTAATGATGCTGAATTGATGCTGAGCATTTGGTGAAGGTAGACTTGATGGCATTGTGTGCATGGGTGTTTGTGGTCTCAGTACAACAGACTTGGAACATTCAGCTTGGAAACCTGGGTAGTCTTCGATTGCAAATAAAAACATAATATTCATGGAGCAAGAGAAGTATGTGCATATACATAAATACATACAGATATATATTGGTATGCATTTCTGTATGTATATATGTGGGGGTGTGTTACGATTTCACTGAGGATTGACGCTACAGTGAGGTTTCTATCTCCTGTCACATAAAATAAGTTATCAGTGGTGATAGTAGAAGAGTGTCTTTTTATGCTTGAAAGCAAATCCAAACAAATCAGTGGCTGTCATTAAAAAAAAAATTTTACTCCGTATTACTGCTTATTTTATATGCTGTGTGGAGCTGTGTCTCACTGGTCAGGCTGCTTCAGCTTTGCTTATTCTACAGAGTAAGGGTTGCTGCAAGTTAAATAAGCTATTGAAGTAAGCCATGTGTTGAAAAAGATGTGCTTTGCCTTGAATTCCAAACCCCTAGACTGAGGATTTCAGTCTTACAAATGAAACCAACAGTGGTATATCACTTCTGAAGCAATACATTTGGCATAGGTCAGCCTCAACAAAAAATGAGGACTCCAAATGATACAGAACTTTTTTTACTGTTTTGTGAATAACTTGAGGTTGTTTCAGTTGATCCATTTATTCAATGAATCTAGTTTCATTGTGAGCACTGCATACAGAAATCTTGAAACTGCAGAAAAGGCTTTAAAAAATAAGTGCTATCGATGGCTGTAGTTGCTGATAGGTAATTAATAATTTGAACATCAGAGTAACAGTTATTCAAGCAGTGAAATACAGAATCTGGAGCTTTACTTCAGGCATCTGTCTTTACTATCCCTCTGGCATTTGTTTGTTTAGTTTATTAAAGCAATTAAATCGCCAAGAGTTTGGGGTAATTTAAAATGAGCTTTGTGTATAATTTCAATGAGATATGAATCATAATATATGTAAAAACTAACTAACTTAAAAACTACAGTAAGCATTATTTAATACAGTCAATTTCTGAAAGCTGTTTATTAAGGAAAGTAAACTTTTGATGTTGCCTAGAGAAAAGTTTGATTATGCGTAGGAAATATGCAGCATGGTGTAATTAATATTGACTAATCAACCTCTCTTTCTTTTTCACTTGCAGGAAAATATAAACATCAATGAAGCTTCCAGATGCTTGGTGAAACACATAATTGCGAGTGAGAGTGATCCAGTTCAGTCTATTGAACCAGATATTATAAAACCACACTTGAATTCCTCCAAGATTGTCAGTTGTTCAGCTTGCTTTAAATCCTAAGAGACTTCCAGACTATTACACAACCTGAACAGCTATGATTCAGAATTTACATTTTATCCAACGTACCCATCCTGTCCAGATTTTCCATAAGCAGATTGTCATTTTCTCAAAAATATACTTAATTTTTTCTGTAATTTTTTGACAGCTAAAATTTATTATGAGCTGTTCTTTGATAGCAACTATTCAAAACTGTCTTTGGCTATTGGTCAAATAAGATTCACGGTGACGGCTGTGTTTGCCCAGTTGGGTAGCACCACCAGTGATAACAAAACCTATTTCCTTGCAGTGTGGTTCCTGAAAGTTCCTATCTGTGATGTGACTGCAGCAAGACCCTACTTGCCCATTGGTCCTCTGGCCTGTCTTCTCAGTACCTTGACCAGGCAACCATCATCATTATACCATTTTGTCATCCCTCAAACTTGAGTGATCTTGTTTCGTATAAGGAAGATGACGACAATGAAAATATAGCTGTTCAGAAAGAGGCAACAAGAATGCCCACACTGAAATCTTCCCATTGCAAGTTCAGTCTCCTGGATGAAGTAGCAGGACTGAACACGAAGCAACTTTTCACATCATTCAGTTCTCCAGAAGATACCAAGTTCTGAGACTGAACCTTGATGCAGTATTGGCTCCCTCTTTCTGAAGAGTTACACTCTCATAGTTGTTAGCATCGTCTTCAGATGAAGCAAAATGGAACAAGTTAAGGGTGAGGGGTGACAAAATGGGGAATCAGGGGTACAGTCTCATAGGTGAAGCAGCTGAGAGTTCTCAGAAAGGTTATCTATTCTATAAAGCCAGCATTTCCTCTGAAAAATGCTGATTTTGTTCCTGCCTCTCCATCCATCATGCCACAGATTTCTCTGTGTGTTTAAACTATGTATATTCTATAGGTCCCTGAATGCATCCCTCCATTACATTGATTCTCATGGGAAAATTCACGATCCACACTATAAAGTAATAGCGGAACTTTTCAGGAATGCATCTGTCGAATAGTAGGGTATTTGCTTTCTGAGAACATAAACCCCACAATTGTATGAATGATCACAGGAAGCAAAATGAAACAGTCCTAAGAAACACTCCTGGAATATGTGCAGAATTTGCTCAGCTATGCTGTGGAAATTAAATGGTTGATTTTCAGAGCCTCACAAAACATGCAGATTGGTGGGGCAGCTCAGACAAGTGTGCCTAGACAAGAAGTCTTGACATCTGGTTGCAAGTCCCTGCAAGACAAACTTTGCCTGTCTCCTGCCACAGACAAATCACTTGCATTTTCTGTTCCTACTCAGCCTTTTCCTTCCTAAGCTGTGAAATCTCAGCGGCAGGAGCTGTCTTCTGAGATGGGTTTCTCTCCTTAGAGGTGTGTAACACTGTGGAGGGGAAGAGGCAGAACCTCCTGGTGTCTTGTGTTTGCAGGCGCCAGTACAATACTTCACTGAACACTTAGCTGGAATTGAAGGAGTGAAACTCTCAAAGGCTAGTAAATAGGTGTTGGGTAGGAAAAATGAAAAAAAAAAACAACACCCAACTAAAATCCTCAAAATGTCCTTACCCTGTAAGAGCTATGGGGTTCGTGTGCCTCTGAAGTTCATCCCATTCTTGGTGGTGTTAGGTTTACAGCTGGACTTGATGATCTTAAAGTTCTTTTCCAAACTAAACGATGCTATGATTATACCACTAACTGATCTGTTACTGTAGAGGCACTGCAGAGGAGAGCCAGGGACAGAGACAGCCCTTTATGTGCTCTTCCTAAAGCCTTACATCAATATATGCTTCTCACAGAATTTTAGAATAAGAGATCAAGATCTGTGGTTTTAAAAGTAAAAATCGACATTGAAAATTAATCCACATGCACATATACATGTAAGGATCCATATATATCATGAGCTGGCTTCCTTTGAAGAGAGTAATTTTCAAGTTGTCTTGATTGCAGTGCTGTCCTTTAACACCTGTGTTAAACATCCTTTAACAGCTGCTGTGATGTGGGTTAAATAACCTTTCTGCCTCAGTTTCCTCATCTGTAAAATAGGGATTGATGTACACACCTACCTCACAGCACTCTTTGAAAGTTGCTGTTGGCATTGTGCTCTGAAGATATATGTTATACAAATGCCAAGCTCTGTTACTGCTCAGAATGAAATATGAGTGCCCTCTAGCATAAATACATGGTGCTGTAATGCCTTAATGTTCTAAATCTATCCAGGGCTGGCTTCTCTGTGCTGCAACAATTAGCTTCAATTATTCCACCTCGGTTAACCTAGTCGAGGTTATAAAGCGATGTGTGATTGCATGGGATCATTAGATTAACTGCAGATGGGTTGCAAACAGAAACTGTGGCTGCATAGATGTCATGGTACTAGTTTCAAAATGTCAGTAACAAAGCTGCAATTCAGAAGTAGTGCCAGGTCAGTAATTTCAAATATAAAGCATTATTTAAGTCAAGTTGTATGGATGCCTTATGAAGGGTAACTGTTCATACCTTGAGCCAACACTGTGGGGAACACCAGCACCTCAGATGGCTTCCAAAGGGTTAAGTTTTCATCATTTGAACCCAGTACTTTACTTATAAATCTGGATGCCTCAGATGAAGCAGACAAAGTTGTCATTTCTTCAAAAAAATATTTTGTTGCTCAACTTGCAATGAGCATAGCAGCTGCTAATGTGTTTTAGTTATCTTCAGATCACTTGTCTTTTGTGGCTTGTAGCCGATATTCATTAGTCATAACGGTAACTTTCATTTTCATTTTGACAGCTATGGCTAAAGATCTGGTATAACAGTAATTAAAAACCCCACATAAATAAAACACCACAATATAGAACTATTTTTTTTCTTCACTCTATTGTATAAACCTTCTTTAAACTATGAACTCATAATTTATTCCCTTTGATTCTGATGTGTCAGGTTTCACTGCAGTTACAGTTGTCGGGCAGAATTTACACCTCTGGGAGATGGTGGACAGAGTTTGGCTAATTTCTACACTAAGGATTGTATAAGCTGTAAGTTCTGAAGTTATACATACTTACACCATAAGTATTAGAACAGTCTCGTGAAAAATCAGGCCTCCTTAGGAGGTTACATAATTCCA
The DNA here is from genome assembly GCF_017639655.2 of Falco naumanni. NCBI lineage: Eukaryota > Metazoa > Chordata > Aves > Falconiformes > Falconidae > Falco > Falco naumanni. The sequence goes on along the minus strand of NC_054055.1, from coordinate 10,362,000 downwards.
AATGTTCATTTTTATTTGTACTGAAGTGATAAAAATCTGTCAAGTCTCTTTCTATAATGCAATAAATGTGTGAATGCCACCCGGGTATCTAGCAAACAGAGCCTTTTTAGAAGGGGTTGTCATAGGCAGGCCAGAATAAAAACTTTAATTTGTGCCAGTACCCTTTCAGGAACAAATATAAAATTTAATTATACTCTGTCAGTCCCTAACAGGTTGGATTTCCTCAGTTTTTATTGATATATTCTGTGTTATGTGCTCTTTGCTCATCATTAGGGACCAGGTATCTTAATTGCATGGCGATTTCAAAATTAAATATTTTCCCCTTCTGTTTGCAATAAGTAATAGAAGACACAAGTCTCTATTGCCTTCCAAGTGGGCAAAGATACTGCAAAGTGGATTTAAAATTAGATTCCATTCTACTTCTCTGTAACCAACCCTCTGAGAGTCCCAGCACCTAGAACCACAAGCTGATGGGCAGATGAGGTGCCAGGCATGAGACACCAGCCTGAAACACTCATGAAAAGTGCTGCTTGAGCATCTCCACCCGAAGGCTTCATTTTCCAGCTCATCCACAACACAAGTAACAACAGGATGTACTTCATTTTCCGTCTTAGAAGCTCCATACAAAAAAAAAAAAAAAAAAAAAAAATCTCATGATCTACTGAACTAGATACCTTGGGAAGCATATACTTACTACTGATAGGAAAATGGATGGAGTGAAAGGCAAATATTACTCTATTATTACAGAAAGATCATATTTTATTTGACCAAGTTGAGCTTTCAACAAAAGTCACTTAGACTCTGAAAAATCAGGCTCTGTATCTTCTTATGCACCATTTTTTTTTAGATCACGTATGTTCATTGAACTTTTCTATTCAGGAATAGTTTTTCCCAACAGTACCTTGAGTATGCAGCTTGAATTGTTGTATATCAATATTATCTTTTCAGATTTTTTTTGAGGGGGGGGCTTCTATTTTAACCTACCTGACCATATAAAAGGGGAGGGAAAGAGGGAGGGAGGGAGAGAAGGAGGGAGGGAGGCTGAAGGTGCATGTTTAAATAGCAGTATTGTTTTACTTCTTATAACAGCTTGTCTAGCTGGATGAAGTGAAATTGGTAAATACATGCAGGAAATGCAATTTTATGTCAATTGCCAGGAAACAATCAATGAAAATATATTTTACTGCAACAATATTTATGCATGTGACTGCAGGTTCTATTGTAATAAAAGATTATATTTCTGACAAAACACGGAATATGAGTGTTTTGAAAAATTAATTCATTAACCAAAGTAAACATGTACAAGTAGCTTTCCTCATAAGTAGTCAATCTCTGAGATATATATATAGATATATATATATTAATATTTATTTATACTGTTTACTTTCTGTACAACCTCTCTTTTAAACCATCCAGGTTGGTGTTTGACATTGATTAAAGGGTTACACATCTGAGACAGAAACTTTCCGCCTTTTCTCCCTTCATCATCCTATTTGATATGCAATTCCAGATGCAGCTTTTATGGCTGCAGCTCTTCAAAGAACCTCAGTTCAAAGTCTGATTTTACAGGCAGAATTTTTGGCTCACAGATGGGTGTATCATCAGTTTGGGGGCATATTATTAACCACATGCTTAATTCTTGGAAGTCTGGCTGGGTAATAAATGGCCTACATTTGCAGATTGGGCAGCTGCATGTCTAGGATGTAGTAACTACATTTGTCTTTAGCTGTCAGGGCAAGCTGGTACCTGCAGCACTGTTACACACTTGACCTTTTATGATTCCCTGGAAATATATAGGTTGTTTTATTAATTTTTTTTTTTTTAAAAAAAAAGTACTTGTCTGCAGTGTAAGTCTAGTCGTAAGTCTAGTCTTTATTTTACAGTTTTTCGCTTTTCTGAAACAACAAAATAAGAAATTTACGTTCTGGGTTTATTGCCTTTTTTCATAATGCAACCTGACATTCTCCCACCCTATGGCTGGAGGTACCTCAAGACCCACAACCAAATCCCCAGCACTGAGTGACACTGTTGCAGCTACACTGAGCAATCAGCTCATCACAAGGAAATATCTTTGCACAATTTGGGAACATTCATTTCCTGAAAATCACCTCCTTTAAAGTTGCAGTGCATCAGCTGCCTAATTAAGATTGGAATCTCCATGTTTTATATTTCAAATGTAGTAACAGTAGTTTACAAACATAAGATACTAAAGAGAGCAAAGCCACAGCATGCGACTCCCTAGAGTGGGAGCTAAGCAAATGAACATCTCCTGGTAGACTTCTTTGCATGTCAATAGCAGGAGAAAGTTGTCCTAGTGTGATATTTGCCTGGTTTCTTCCAGGAAATTATTTCAGTTAAGCCATAGAAGCTCAGTTCTACAGCAACTGGTAATATTTGCACCTGGCATCTACGGAGTTTAAGCAGTTGTAAAAGACAAGCCACAGTTCCTTTCAGAAATGGCATCTTTGTTAAAAGTTTAAAAGTCAGGGGTGCCTAAATATTTCCTTGGGTACATACCAGGTAATTTTGGGTATGTAGCTCCCATGTTAATCTATCCATGTATCTTCTGGTTTTGTGAATTCATGCCTTTGTCTTTCACAAGCCGTGCACAGCAAGGGTCACTGCAAGATGTTCCTCTAGCAGAGATGTTTCAGCCACATCCAAAGTCCTGCAAAGGAGATGAACATAATGAATGAGGAGGCAAGGAATGCAACCAGAGTCAGGGTGGGCAGAAGCATCTGGGACTGGTCCGGGACCAATTCAAGAAGCACTCAAGGACAATGAAATGTGCTCAGCAAGTTCCTCAGCAAGGTGCAGAAATTGCTAAGTGAAAATCTGACACAGTGTTAAGCTTTTATCAGTTAAATGTTTATGAATTTTCTAGGGCACAAAGAGTGATATTTTTACTTTGTGTGCCTTGAAACTTGCTTCTTTACTGGCTACTTTGCCAAAAATGCCTGGTTTCTTTCAGGAATTCTCTCTCTTTGGCCTTTGGTACCATCTCATCTCTGTGTCTTCAAACTTTGGTGAGGCACTTTTACCAGTGTCATGGTTTAACCCTGGCCAGCAACTAAGCCACACACAGCTGCTCACTCACTCCCCCCCACAATGGGATGGGGGGAAGAATCACAAGGGTAAAAGTGAGAAAACCATGAGCTGAGAGAAAGACAGTTTAATAGGTAAAGCAAAAGCTGTGCACGCAAGCAAAAGGGATTCATCCACCACTTCCCATGGGCAGGCAGGGGCTCAGCCATCCCCAGGGCAGCCGGGCTCCGTCACGCGCAGCAGGGACTTGGGAAGACAAACGCCGTCACTCCCCGCGTCCCCCCCTTCCTCCTTCTTCCCCCAGCTCTATACGCTGAGCATGACGCCGTATGGTATGGAACATCCCTTGGGTCAGGGGGGTCAGCTGTGCCGGCCGTGTCCCCTCCCCGCTCCTTGTGCCCCCCCAGCCCCCTCGCTGGCAGAGGCTGAGAAACTAAGAATTTCAACAACCAAAACCATGACTGTGCTACCAACACTGTTCTCACACCAAATCCAAAACACCACACTGCACCAGCTACTAAGAAGAAGATTAACTCTAGCCCAGCTGAAACCAGGATACAGAGTCATTAGGATGGAGGTTGTTATGGTTTAACGGCAGGCAGAAACTAAGCATCACACAGCCATTCACTCACTCCCCTACCCAGCAGGATGTGTGGGCAGAAACTGGAATGCTAAAAGTGAAAAAACTCGTAGTTAAGATACGAATAGTTTAATAATTGAATAATAATAATAGTAATAATAGCAATAATAAAGATTGTGATGATGATGATAATAATATAATAATATTGTAATGAAAAGGAAAATAACAATCAGAGAGAACTAAAACCCAAGAAAGACAAGTGATGTAAATGAAACAATAATGTCCAGCCAGTCCCCCAGCAGTGGTCCCCTGCCAACCTTACACTTACTTTTATTGCTGAGCATGACGCCGTATGGTATGGAACATCCCTTGGGTCAGGGGGGTCAGCTGTGCCGGCCGTGTCCCCTCCCCGCTCCTTGTGCCCCCCCAGCCCCCTCGCTGGTGGGGTGGGGTGAGGGGCAGCAAAGCCCTTGGCTCGGTGTGAGCGCTGCTCAGTGGTAATGAAAACATCCCTGTGTTATCAATGCTGTTTCCATCACAAATCTAAAACACAGCCCCATAGCAGCTACTATGAAGAAAATTAACTTTATCCCAGCCAAAACCAGCACAGAGGCTCATCCAAATGATGCCTCCAAGGCCCCGTGTCATCCTGCATTAGCATTTCTGATCACCGGTGACAGTCAATATTACTCTAACACAGGGCTGATAAAGACAAAAGATACTTTAAACAATCCATAAACGAGTCTGCAGGCAAAGCATGTTAATGTGCCTCATCTGAGTGTACCTGGTGTTTGAATAAACCAAAAAAGCTAGAAACCTGAAAAGAGGTTTCCCAAAGGCAACTGCCCCTGGATGTCTATGTCTGCTGCTGGGCAGCAGACAAGTAATGGGTGTTTTAAGGCTTCATCTGGGCCAGGTTAGCATGTCAGATCTAGCCTGGGGATTGTAAGTCTGGGAGGAAAACCTTGATTCCACATCTGAGCATGATGTAGAGGTTGGAAAACACAGTGCAAAACCAGCATGGGCAGAGTGGGGGGAAGCAGCATCATTATATGAATGTCTTCAATTTCCCCTGAAAAAAACAATCTTCTGTCAGAAGTGGAGTGTTTAACAGGATCCTGTATCTTCCCTGGGATCCGTGTGCATAAAAGTTATTTCCAGACAGAAACAAATCTCTGAGAGGCCAGTTATAGCATATATTGTGAAGTCCAGAGAGACGTCTCAAACCACAGATAGATTGTTAAAGAGCACCTCATTTCCCTGTTTTCTGATAGCTATGTGTTTATTATGCAATGGGAGGCTTGGTACATGACAGCAAATACACAGCTATGTAGCCTGGATTTGTCTTCAAATTTTGGAGCCCTTTATAATTAAAACACAAAGGGAAGCTGTGGGATTTGTTTTTTTCTTATACCTGTTGTGGTGGAGTAAACCTTTCCTGGCATCTCATTGCACTTTGGAGAGAAAACATAGCTTAGACTTTGCTTTATACTTTGCTTTAGTTGTATCTGCTAGGTGAAAAATGAACAGGAGTTACACCTATTATTTTTTGCATTAAAAAACCTCATTATTAGCTTATTTGGTCAATTAGCTCATAAAGCATAGCTTTTCATAAAGTATAAACTTCTAATTTCTTTAGCTAGGGCTAATATATTTCTCTTTCTAAAAGGTAGCCTGAATTGGTTAACTGGGCAAGGGGGAAAGGTATCTTCCACCTAAGCACTGCAATAGGAAGAGGGGTTAATAAATGATGAGAACGACTCACTCTCTTTAGATGTTTTATAAATAGGACGTACATAATTGGTAGTGTGTGTGTCTCTCTGTGTGTGTCTGTGTGTGTCTGTGTGTCTGTGTGTTTGTGTTTGTGTCTGTGTGTGTATCCACGCATCCTAGGCAGCTTAAACCCTAAGGCCTGAACTGTACAAGTAGCCAACGTGAATAATTAACCTTTACAGTAACAGACCTTTTCAGTAGCATGTGAGAATATGAATCTTCTGTTGTAAAACACAACACCAAAGGTCCACAATTTTTTTAACCAGCCTGAAATGCAGAATATAATAAAGTATGTTTTCCATCTGTGCAAAGGTTGTCTGGAGGCTAGGCAGGCACAGTTTCGGTCTAAGTGACTTTAAAATGAGACAACTTACCAAGGTGCCCTTGGAGGCTGTGACAGTACATCAGCTATTTAGACATATGAAGTAAACAGAATCAACCATGTTTGGAATGAGGGGGGAATTTAAATGAAAAGCAAATCAAAGCAAATGCTGAAAGGAAGAGAGAAATTAGCAGTTCAAAAGAAGTTGTTTTGTCAGTTTGCTTGACTGGCAGCTACCGCTTTTGCAGCCGGGAAGCAGATGTGCATGGCACAAGGGAACCAGCCTGCACCGCCAGATTCACCAGCTGCATGGAGAGAGGTTTGATTCCAAGCTGGGGACAGAATGCCCAGTCAGCCTTCTGTCAGGGTCATGGTGAGGGATAGCACCTCCAGCTGCATCCCAGGTCATGGTGTTGCTCTGGGAGGCTCCCAGGAATGCAGCATCTTTGCCAAAGTTTAGCAGGACACGCTAATCAGCTCTGTGCTTGACCAGCAGGTCATTGACGGACAAAAGCAATCATGTGTGTAAGTCTATATTCCTTGCTATGGCATGGCACGGAGGCTCCAGACCAGCATGGATTAGCACTGCAGTACTGGCTGTGTGATTTTTCAGCAGAGGTAATAAAACAGAGTTCTGGTATATTCTTGGTGTCCAGATTCAGTGATCACCCTACAAGCACCAGCTGGAACTCTTCTTTTGAATCACCTAATCCAGGAGCAAACAGGCACAAGGGTATATGGAGCGCAGATCTTCATGTGGGTGTTTCCTCCTCCTTCCATGAGTGACACTCCAGCTTACTTGTACTCTAGTTTCTGAGTCTGGTTGTATTTTAACTTAGCTGACCACTAATTCAAAACATTCATTGTGCAGGTCAAACAAGTGGTGTCCCTTAAGGGTCCATACTGGGACCAATACTATTTAATATCTTCAGCAACATAGACATTGAGTGCATCCCCAGCAAATTTGCAGATGGCACCAAGCTAAGTAGTGCAGTTGATTCACTAGAGGGAAGGGATGCCATCCAGAGGGATGGTGACAGGTTTGAGGAGTGGACCCATGAGAAACACATGAAGTTCAACAAGGCTAAGTGCTGGCCAAGGTCCTGCACCTGGGTTGGGGCAATCCCCAGTATTAATGCAGGCTGGGGGATGAATAGATTGAGAGCAGCCCTGAGGAGAAGGACTTGGGGATTCTGGCGACCAAAAATCTGGACATGAGCTGGCAATGTGCACTTGCAGCGCAGAAAGCCAATCGTATTCTGGGCTGCATCACCAGCAGCGTGGCTGGCAGGTCAAGGGAGGGGATTCTGCCCCTCTACTCTGCTGTGGTGAGACCCCACCTGGAGTACTGCGTCCAGTTCTGGGGCCTCCAACATAAGAAGGACAGGGACCTGTTGGAGTGAGTCTGGAGAAGGGCCAAGAAGGTGGTCAGAGATCTGGAGCACCTCTCCTATGAAGACAGGCTGAAAGACATGGGATTGTCCAGCCTAAAGAAGAGAGAAACATTTTACCCAGACATGTAGTGACAGGACAAGGGGCAATGGTTTTAAGCTGAAAGACAGCAGGTTTAGACTGGCTATAAGGCAGACTTTTTTTACAGTGAGGGTGGGGAGACACTGCAACAGGTCTCCCAGGGAAGTTATGGGTGCCCCATCATTGGACGTGTTCAAGATCAGGTTAGATGAGGCTATGAGCAACCTGATCTAGTGAAATATGTCCCTGTCCAGGTTGGACTAGATGATCATTAAAGGTTCCTTCCAACTCAAACCGTTGCACGAATCTATGATTCTGTGAAAACTAGATGTGTCTCATGTGATCTCATCAGGTCCATAAACACTGCTTTGATGGAACAATACTGAGATAACAGGCCTCAAAAAGCCCAATGGTGATGCAGGACACTGGACTCACTTCTCAAGTGTCTTCTTTAGGGCTAGAAAATGCCATGCCGATACTTGTAATTTAGAGAATGAGTGAGTCAGGATTCTTCAGGCATTTCAGCTCCCTTTCTCTGTAGGGTAGAAGGTAGGCAGTGGAGAGGAGATGGCATTACAGGAGTAAGATGTGGGAGCTTAGGGGTAATAGAGACTCCAAAAGGATACCAGGGTTTAGCAATAAAAGACAAAGGAACAAAGAAGGATGATGACAACAGGGAAAGTAGGCTGAACTACAAGACCTTCTCATGCCCTTTCTGACCTCAATTATTTTATAATTTTAGGAAAGAGACCTAGCATATGGAAAGAAAGGGAACAGCAGCTGGGGCAATCTGGGCGCACAGATCAGTTAGGAAAAAAGAAGCAAGAAAGGGCAATAAAAGAAAAAAATATGCAACATAGTGGCATTTTTAACATTTACTTAATAGTAACATCAGACTGCCGGATATATATTCACACATGGAGAAATTGTTGCATTACATTTTTCATGTGCACAAACCAGTAAATAAATATAGAGTCTGATAAAATGTCTTATTTTACACCAATGGTTCTGGTTAACTATCAGTGATATTTCGTTATGCCTTTGCTTGTCTTTTCAACTTCAACCTGTCAGAAAAGATTCACTTTGGAAAACCACTGTCTGGGAGAGGTGATGAAACTGTGACACTCTCAACACAGACACAGTGGAATGGAAATGGGAGGAATTCCCCCAGCAACCTTTGTGATGAAACTCAGGAAGGAGCTGAGCCGAGAGGAGGAAAGAGGTCAGTCTCTAGAAACTCTTATCCCAAATGGATTATAAAAACTCTTCATTTCAGGTAGTTCAGACTGTAACAAATCCAGCCAGCAGAAACCCTTCACAGAAATTTCTGAGTGGGGTTCCCTGAGGTTATTGTAAACTATACAAACAGAGCAAATTGGCAGAAGTAGGGGTGCAAGTCTGCCTTTTCATAGGTCTCAGTTATCAATATTAAGAATCTGACGTTACAGTAGATGCCTTTGAGGTCCTAAGGTCTGCAAGGCCAAGAACTGAGCTTCCTCCTCCTGTCTCCATCTCCATCCAAGTACAACTGTTAGTTAGACTAACAGAACACAGTGGAATCTCCTGACCCAAAGAAGCTTATAATCTAAACATTCAAAAAGATATTGACAGTGATTGGAAATATTGTGAACTCTATGACTAGCATAAGAAAGCTAGATGTACATTTATCACATAGATTAGATCTACTTCCCTATCTACCCATTTTATATGCCCGTTCCTGCAGCATTTACTCATCTAGCTCTATGTAAAAGACCATCATTTAAGGATTTCCCTGTCAATAAGCTCATGCTCATGTGCATTCTTTGACTGCATCATCCTCCATCTTCACACCATAAGCTGCAGTCTGATGTGGGATGGCAGAGCAGCACACTTAGAAACACATGTCTGGGAAAAAGTCGGGGGCTCAGGGTGTTGTGGCAGATTCTCTGTGCTGTAGCTCATCTCGTTTGCTTGTGCAGGGGAAATTCAGCTCCCATTCAGTGCCCTGGGTTCCTGGCAAATGGGAACAAGGATGGATGCCACACAACCTCAGCTCAAGCATGCAGTTGAAGAGGACATTAATCCTATCTTCTGACGAAGCCAGCATATGTGAATGGGTTCAACATGCCATGGAAGTCAGCAGTTTACAGCTCCTGTGAAGTCCCACCTGGGCTTTGTTATTACAGCCCCATACCACTTTAGATGTAGCCTTGCCCACCACCGCTTGAAATCTTTAAAGAAAAGAAAACCAGATGTGAAAGAGGACTTAAGCACTCAGTGGAGGATACAGTTCAAAATCCAAAACTGCAGTCCTCAAAACACAGAGGCAGCTGCCAGCCCTGAGATGCCCAGCTCTGCAGTGCCTCAGCTCCTGGCAGCAGCAGTGCTCCAGGTGCCTCAGCTCTGCCTCCTGGCATGCTCATGGATGCCTCTGTGGTGAGCAGCTTAGTACCCAATTAATCCTCAGCTACACAGCTCCTCATTACACATTTTTATACAACTTCAAAGTGTTACTGCCACCCACTTTTCTGTGTTATAGCCCACTGGTTAAAATATTCAACCTTTTCTTCCTGCTGGGGTTCAAAGCCCTGCTGATGCTGCCCTGAGGTGGAGCAAGCAATAGAACTGTTCCCTACCTAGAATAAACCATTCTAGGATCAGGGTTTAGACTGAATTAGTCAAAATATTATCAAATATGGAAGCAAAAACACTCACTTGGAAAGTGTGCAAAGACTTGCTTTCCCTGTTTGACACACTCTCATGTATTTTAGACCATTGTGCTGGTTTTGTCTGGGATGAACTTAATTTTCTTCATAGTAGCTGCTATGGGGCTGTGTTTTGGATTTGTGATGGAAACAGCATTGATAGCACAGGGCTGTTTTTATCACCACCAAGCAGCGCTCACACCGAGCCAAGGGCTTTGCTGCCCCTCACCCCACCCCACCAGCGAGGGGGCTGGGGGGGCACAAGGAGCGGGGAGGGGACACGGCCGGCACAGCTGACCCCCCTGACCCAAGGGATGTTCCATACTATATGGCGTCATGCTCAGCAATAAAAGTAAGTGTAAGGTTGGCAGGGGACCACTGCTGGGGGACTGGCTGGGCGTTGGTCTGTGGGTAGTGAGCAACAGTTTTCATTTACATCACTTGTCTTTCTTTGGGTTTAGTTCTCTCTGATTGTTACTTTCCTTTTCATTACAATATTATTATTATTGTTGTTATTGTTGTTATTGTTCTTAGTATTAGTATTTGATTTCCATTTTTAAACTGTTCTTATCTCAGCCCATGAGGTTTGTCACTTTTACATTGCCATTTCTCTTCCCCATCCCACCATGGGTGTGGGGAGTGATTGAGTGGCTGTGTGAAGCTTAGCTTAACTGGGGTTAAACCGCAACATCCATGGATTTTTTAATAGAAAGAAGGAGAGGAACTCCTATCTCTCCCGTTCCTGGCTGGATGCAATAACCAACATGGTACAAAGCCACATTGCCACAGGTTTCCTTTTCCTTAATAAATCCTGAACTGCTTGACAGAGGGTGAATGTCCTTCCCTGTAGCTTTCATGAGCCTTACCCCTCAGCTTACAAAGCCCATCGCCTGGTGATCTGAGGATTGTTGTGGGAAAAGTTAAGAATCAAGGTTTACAGGTGCAAGTTCTATAAAATCTATTAAATATCCTCTGTGTTTTTATAACAGCTGTCTCTTCTTATTTTTATATATTGACTCTGTGTGTTTATGCATCACAGGTAAACTGTGAATAGAAATGAAATAGCTGCACTTACATTTCTGTAAAGCCAGGTTTGATTTAAGAGATGCAAAACCTATAAACACATCTGGATGAACATCGGTCTTCTGCACTGATAACAATAAATGCCTCTGTCATGTGATCTACCACCTAATGAAGAAATTCAGGAAGAAAATAAAAAATGCAAATTAAAAAATGCAAACCGGGACAAATTAATCGCGAAATGTTTTTAAGTGTTAAGGAAGTATAAGAGATAATCTTACAATGGAGATTCATAAAAGTATACTCTCATTAAGCAAACAATTGCAAGTCAGAATAAAAGCGTATGTCAAACACAAAGGGCTGTTAGCAAAAACACAGTGGAGCAATGTGTTGAAAACGATTGAAGAAAAATTGCAGAAAGTAGGAAATAACATGATAGAATTATTTAAACGGTAAAGAAAGACAACATTGCAAACTCACAAGGTAAACAAGAAGGCATTGTAGATCTTGTGACACATTCAGTAAAGGTATATCAGCAATACCAAATTACGGAAGGTATGGTATTTATAAGGGAAATGAGGACTGCAAATGCCAACCAAAAATCATAGCAATTTAGACCAGGTCTCAGATTTGTATATGTTTAATGCCCACAGAACAGATGCATTGGGGTACCTACAGCAAAGAATTAAGTAAAACCAGCCTGAATTAAGGAACGCTGGGAGCCCTGCAGCTCCTGCTGAGCTGCCAGTCGGTGTGGTACTGTCACACAAGGGAGGCACAGCAAACACGAAGTCGACGACAATGATCTTCAAGTATTCAAAGGTCATAAGGAAAATCATCCCCAAATAACAGCATGTTGGTTTCAGAGTCATGAGATTCTTTTAAAAGCAAAATAAAAACTTTTTCTCTGATTCCTGAAAACTAAGGGCTTCATACATTTTTCTTCCCAGCCTTTCTCATCAAGCAAGATCTGGAACAATCCTTTTTCTAAAAAAGACAACGAAGGACAAAATTCTCACAGATTCATGTGATTCCAGAAACTGGGAGATTAACAAAGCTCAGCAGAAGGATCACCATTGATTTGTGTTAATTAGCAGCTTCAAGTGACTGTCCAAATTCAACTGTCATTTCTGAAAACATTGGCTTTAGCACAACATACAGTCACATGTATATATATAGTATTTATAGAAAGAATACATACATATAGTATATGTGATTTATGTACAGTATTATCTATGCAGCTTACTTAGTACAACATATAGCGGTTAGAGATACGTGTGCAACTGTAGATGTAGGGCTGCTAAATTTCCAAAGGGAAAGAAAGTTCCTGCCAGATAAGCCCGCTGCTGCGTGGGCTGCTCCCCGCGGGTCACAGCCCCCTGCGGGCACCCCCTGCCCCGGGCTGCGGGGGGGAGCTGCTCCCCCGCGGGCTCCGTGGGCTGAGGGGCACAGCCTGCCCCGCCGGGGGCTGCCCTGCCCTGCCCTGCCCTGCCCTTCCCCGCGGGCTGCCGGGGAGCCTCTGCTGCGGCGCCCGGAGCCCCCCCCGGCCTCCTCCGGCCCGGCCCGGCCCGGCCCTGCCCCGGGGGGCTGCGGGGCTGCCGCTCGCCCCTCCCGGCCCCCCTCGCTGCCGCCGCTGGTCCCCCCCGCGGGGGTTTTTCCCCTTCTCAGCCCCTTCTCCCCGCGGCGCTGCCCCCGCGGCTGCGGGGCTCGGCCTCGGCCAGCGGCGGGCCCGGCCTGGAGCCGGGGGGCAGCGGCTCTGCCGGCCGGGGGGAGCTGCCCGCGGCACCGGCACCCGGCCATGCAGACCCGGTACAGCCCCAAAAGAATTCATCCTCCTCCCCACCTTTCCTTCCATCACAGAATTCCCTCATTCCTCCCACATTTCTCCTTCCTTCAGAGCTGCCCTCGCTACGCAGCCCATTGCCCCGGTGCCCTGCGCTGCCCAAGTCCTACAGCCCCGCCAGCCCACGCCAGGCCCCATCTCTGGCCGGCCATGACTGGCTGCTCTCTGACTGACCCCAGATGGTGGCCAAGCTTTGCCCTTTCCTGGCTTCTCCTAGTAGGACAACTTTTGTGGCGGGCTTAAAAATCCTAGCAAGAGCTTGTGCTTACTAAAACCAGTCAGCCAGACCTCTAAAGGCAGAAAACCAGGACAGATCCAGGGAATGAAAGCAGATATAGGGTGGATCAATGGAAGGCAGTGTTTTATACTATAGCTCACTGACTGAAGCACCTTCACAAAACGTGTGGAAGGACAGTTCACTGTAGTGTCTTTGAATTTATCAATCTCAGCATGCTGCAGGAGGAGTATAGTTTCTTCCCTATTCCTTGGTGACTGTTATACAAAAGCAATGCCTCTAATAGGGTGACGATCAAAGAAAACCATCCTCTTAGATTCTAAGTCCCAAATGTATCTTTTCTGGGTAAGGAACACAGAAATACCAAGGGGAAGATTCAGCAGCTGAGCCCCTGGAGTGTGCCCATCAGCACGTAGGCCGATTCCCTAGGAGACCACCAGTAAGGTACTTAAATCTCCATCTCCCTGAGGCCACACATCAACCCAGCAGCTCAGTCCCTTTTTCTCACCTTTTCTTGTGCCTGTTTTTGCTGTGCCACATAATGACTGGCCTCACAGAAAGCTTCACTAAAACCAGAGGTGGTCTGGCAGCCACAGAAGTCATTGCAATCAATTGAGTCATTAGGCTGTCTAAGACTGCGGTCATTAATCAGAAATCTTTTCATTTGCTTGTAACAATGACAATAAAAATAAGCTTTTCTCAGATCATTCTTCTAGTTTCTCTCAGAGCTTCTCCCTAATGAAGCAAGAATGGAGGGCAGGGCAGCAAGACTGCAAGAGAGCCAGGGAAGACTTTATGTGCCCTCAGAGGCAAGACAAATTAGTGGAAGCAGGATCTACTGAACCACACGCAGCTTGAGAGATTCTTATGCTAAGAATAGCTGGTAGCTGAGACAACAACAAGGAACTGCACTTTTCTTACTCTGCTCTCATTGTGTTTGATGATTAGTGGAAATAGGGCACTAAACCCTTGATCTGACTCAGGAGGAATCTTTTTATGTCATGCAGTAAGTGGAATGAAGTCAGCTGAAAATGTTTTGGGGGACTGCAAGCCTTCATCTCGTAGGAAACCAGGGTAATCGGGCAACAGGTTTTTTGGCCTGTGTTCATCAAGAATCACACTGCACATTAGGAAAACTTCTCTTCAGTAATCACTTGGAGCCAAGCGATTTGACATCCTGAGTATTGGCATTTTAATTCTTAGCCTCATGTAAAATGTTCCTTTGCAGAACATGTTGTGGTGGGTTGACCTTGGCTGGCTGCCAGGTGCCCACCAAACTCTTCTATCACTCCTCCTCCTCAACAGGACAGGAGGAGAAAGTGTGATGGAAAACCCTGTGGGTCAAGATACAGACAGGGAGATCACCCAGCAGGTACCATCACAGGCAAAACAGACTTGACCTGGGGAAATTAATGTAATTTATTTCCAATTATTAACAGAGTAGGATAGTGAGAAATAAGAATAAATCTTAAAACACCTTGCCCACAACCCTCCCTTCTAACTGGGCTGAGCTTTACTTTCAACCCTTCTATCTCCTCCCCTCAAGTAGTGCAGGGGGACAGGCAATGGGGCTTATAGTCAGTTCCTAATGCTTCATGTCTGCCAGTTCCCCCTCCTTCCTCTCTTCCCCTGCTCCGGCAGGATCTCACCCAGTCCCTCATGAACTTCTCCAATGTGAGTCCTACTCATGGGCTGCAGTTCTTCAAGAACTGCTCCAGCATGGGTCCTTTTCATGAGCTGTGGTCCTTTTGATAAGGTGAAGTCCTTCAGAAACAGACTGCTTTAGCATGGTTTCCCCACAGGGCCACAGGTCCTACCAGAAAACCTGTTCTGCATGGGCTCCTCTCCAGCGGCAAAGGTTCCTGCCAGAAGCCTGCTCTAGCACAGGGTTTCCATGGTGATCATGGCTTGCTTCAGGGCACATCAACCTGCGTGGGGTCCTCCAAGGGCTGCAGTGTGGATATCTGCTCCACTGTGGACCTCCATGGGCTGCAGGGGAGCAACCTACTTCACCATGGTCTTCATCACAAGCTCTAGGGGAATCTCTGCTCTGACACCTGGAGCACCTCCTCCTGTCTTTCTTCACCATGTATTGGTGTCTGCAGGGTTCTTTCTCTCACATTTTCTCACTCCTCACTCTCACAGCTCCTATGCAGTGTGTTTCACCATTTCTTAAATAACTGTAGAGGTGCTGACAGTGTTGCTGATGGGATCAGCTTTGGCCAGTAGTGGGTCCGTCTTGGAGCTGGCTAGAATTGGCTTTGTCCAACATGGCAACAGTTCCTGGCATCTTCTGACAGAAGCCACACCTGCAGCCCCCCGCTACCAAAACCTTGCCATGTAAACCAAATAAACCTGTCTCTGACATGACAAATGGCTTGGTCTATGTTTTCCTTTCCCCTTCCAGTCAGTGGCTGGATTTATCCCAACCAGCTACTGTTTCCTAAGATGTCAACATTTAATCTAAGCTTGTTTCCTTTTCTCCTTTAGACTCTGGAAAGCAAGACAGATATCCCAAGAGAAGATCTCCCTTGTTTAGATAACTCTTTTAAGGAATCATGAACTGTCTTTGGATATGATTTGACATTGGCTGTGGCAGAAGCACACATGACCAGCATAACTAGCTGGTTGACTTTTAGACAAAAATTTGGGTGAGAAGCATATTACATGTTCTAATAAACCTGCCTTCAACAAACAGAAATGAAGCCTAGGAAAGTTTAACTGTGAAATGTTTTAAAAGGTAAGGAGTCTAGCATAAACGTGGAAAAGTAGATAATGTACAAAAATCCTTTGCCTTCTAATAATTTTAGGTTAACATTAACTCATGTAACAGCATTTTAATAACCCACCCCATCCTCATTTTGACCATGTTTCTTGTTTTTCCCCAAGAACTATAGATTTTATATGAGGCAGATGAGTTCAGATTTCTATTTTCTTGTCCATTTGTTCCTAGATTCCTTTGGTATTTGGAATAGCTTGTCTTGCCTACATCTTCTTCAATGTCCTTTAACAAGACAAAGTAAGATATGAGTTTACCAGTGCTTCTTTTTTGTTAATAGTCAGTTGACTCTTCTTTGGCTATATCTTACCTCCCTATATCTTATCTTTTGTCAAAGTCAATAATAGATGTTGAAGATGGTTTTTTTTCCTTTCCAAATGAAATTTTTGCCAATTGTAGCCAATATCCATGCTGCAGCAAATGTTGCCTTCCAGGTCATTTGATAGAAAGTGTACTACAACTTCTAAATTACTACAAGAGTATAAATAGTGTCATAACTCATTTATGAGGTTTTAGCTAGTCAATCTATAATAAGAAAACATCCTATCAGCCTACAAATTGATGTAAGTTTTGCATTTGTTGCATTCCGGTTTTCCCCCTCTTTGTCTTAGTGGTTGTATTCTTTGTGGTCTGTATAGTTTTGACAGTTTGCGGTTGACCCTATTACACTGATCTAATTGATGACCACTTGAATTATGATGACAAAGCAGCTGTATTAATCATGTAACACATCTGACTTCTTTTACCACATTAGCCCTCTGGGAAATCCTTTAGCAAATTATATCCACATGTTAAGCTCCTTTGAACAATCGGTTCAGCTAAAGCCTTAGCCACCAAAATTCATTTCTATTCTTTAGAAATCAGTCTTCTAATTTCTAGAGACTTAGCCTTTTTTCCATCAGGTTAAAACCAAATTATATGCATATTTCATGCCCAAAGAACATTCGTTTTAGTACAGGCAAATAGAATGAACACAGTAGCTGTCAAATGATGTGAATTGTAAATTTTCCTAGTCTGAAGTACGTAACAACAGCCTGCAAGCTTGAAGAGCTTCGTTGTTCTTCCTTTTTCCTATGTGCTGAAAGGGACCTGGAATATTTATCAAGATGAATAAAACATGCTCAGTTTTCACCTTACCCTGGAAAATCTTTTTGTCTTCTCTCCTTCAGTACAGTAGAAACAAGAAAGGAAAATCTTCAGTGTGGACATGTGAAGCAATTCAGATATTTTTTGGTTGGACTCCTTTGTTAACAGTACATCCTGTAAAGAACATTAACTTTTTCATTTCTTAACTTTGTAACAATTTATATGCAGTGATGCCACAGTTTAGTGTAATGTCTGCTTATTTGTGTAGGTAGATTTTCTTTCATATGTACAGGTCTGCACTGCAGCTGCCTGATTTGTGTGACTTTCCAAGATAAATGCATATGGAAATCCCAGCTGGGAGGCACCCTTTCCCACAGGAACACAAAATCTCAGCACCATTAAGCCTCATAATTAGTTCAGAAGTCGTATGCTGTCTTTGCACTACATGAATAAATATCAGCTCAGGTGTGTGAGTTACACTCTGAGTAGACACATGATGTTCCTTATGCTTCATGCACCTGATAGAAATGTAGTCAAGCTAGCACAATACTGAATCTCACTGCACTTATCCTGCATTTCAACACCACTTCTTAGGTCAGATTTAGCATCCTCCTGCTTTGTGGTTTCTCTAATGCTCAGCGTTCTACCTAACAAGAAGTTCTAGAAATAGAGTCATTAAGGGGAGATTTGGAAAGAACTCGGTTATAACTAGTGAAAACCACCCTTCTGCCATCACACGCCACCAGTCAGATGTTAAGTAAATTAGAAACAGCAAAAGTACTGATTTCCTGAGGGTAGTTTTCAGAATTTCTTTGCAACAGAGCTTCAAAGCTTACAAATCCACTAATCTTCCAGAGACCCAAGAGCTGGTCATACACAAACACAACGTTATTATTCACTAGGTGGATCAACAGCCTGCTGTAGTGGGGTAAAATAACTCTTATTATTCAGCTATACACAATGGAGGTAGCCCTAAAAGGTGTTAAACAAAAGTTACAGGCCTTGTCTCAAAGAACTTGTGGTATAATTACTGGCTGCACATGATGTATGAGGCCACACAAGTGTGACAGCAGTAAGCTTACACATCCACTTCATTGTTGGACCTGATTTCACAGTTTTAAGTGTCTTTAAGATAAACTATTTTTACACAGAGATTTGAAAAAAAAAATAATTAATACTTCAGTACGTTAGATAAAATATTTTTTGAGCATTCTTAGTGGGAAAAAAATGTTTTTGCAGGTATTTTGGGTAATTCTTTCAAATTATCTGGTTTTATTATTCTTCCTACAAAAATTCTAATGGTATTAAAATGTTAGTTCACTGTATTTTCTGATAAGGAAATGTCTTGTATCCATGTATGTTGTGTGTGGTGAATGAGATTATGAAACGTGTTTCTGGAATACTTGGGCACCTAGGTAAAGTGAACAATCTAACCTACTGTTGTAAAATGTAGTGGTTTTCCCAGTAAGATAAAAGGCATGGTGGCAGAAACACATCTTAATACAAAGCATACACTAAGAAATGCTGACACTGTGAATGATCTGCCAAGCTATATTAAAATGCAGATTTTAACTCCCACTGTGCCTTAGCAGCAAGAAACATTGTGGGATTTTTTAAAAGACATTCTCATGACACTCATCACATGGATTACTTCATAAGCTTTTCCTTTCTGCCCTCATTAAACTGGAAAGGGTGCTGCTTTCTCATTATCTGCCTCTTGGGCTTGATCTACCCACATACATCTTGCTCTGTCCAGCTCCCATCAGGTCACGAAGAGCAGATGACTGAGTTGAAAGAGAAATCTCTTTATAAGATAGAATAACGTGCTCATGTCTTTTTAGGGTGAGGTCTTAAAGGAATCTCCAGTTTCCCACACTTTGCTTCTGGGAATGCATATTTTGGCATTTAAGAGCTATTTTTCTAGGACACATAGAGACATTGAGCTCAGCTCACTCCTATGTTCACCACAGGTTTTAACCACTGAAACAGTTTCATTTTCACAATGAACTGAGTATACTTTTCTTCTGTGCTGCACTGCCTCTGAGCTGCAAGCGGAAGGGATGGAAGAAGTACAATTGCTTTGAGATCTATCTCGATTCCAACACTTCCCCGGGAGCCTTCCTGTGAGCATATTACATTTGAATTTTGGGGAACAATAAACCTTCAGGAAACAAATGCTGGAGAAAAGCTTCCTGAGGAAAAGGGTAGCTGCCTAGATCAGCAGATACCGCTAAGGATATGGTCATTACAACCAGAACAGGCAACGGAGACTTTGCAAGGGACCTCATCCCTAATGTGTTAGGTCCCACCTCACTTTATCCCAGAAAAGCTGGATCTGCCAGTGGATTTTGCCTCTTCCTCTCTCCAAACAATGTCATCCATGAATTGAAAGATCTTGCCATATTTCTAATAATAAAAAAGAAATAACCAGTCATCACAGAAACAAGCATTATGAAAAGGACTAGCTCAGCTGATTACTGGCTTTCCTGTATGCTCCATTTGCGTCTGATTTGGCAGAATAGTTTCACAATGAGCAGCCCTGGGAGCTTGAACTTGGTCAGCCTGAATTGGTCAGGCGGATGGACTACATGATCATTGCAGGTCCCTTCTAACAGAAATAGTCTATTCTTTCTGGTTGGACTGCAATCAAAGATGAGAAGTCAGACAGAAAGGACACCACTGGGAACTTTTCTCTCTCTAACTATGCACCACTTTCATTCTAGCACACTCTCTGGGTGATTGCTCTGTTATGTTGAATGCCATCACAAAGCTTCACGTCAGGCCCTTTGAAAAGCCCAGGTCACTATACAGAAATTGTGAGTTGTGCTGGTTAGCAGAAGGTGATAAAAACAGGAATATTTTGGTTTGTGTACAAATTACTGTTATCTTGAAAACAGGAAAAATCAAATCAGCTGGGCAGTTCCCCAGCTCTGAGCTTTTTCTTAGGGTCTCTTTTCTTGTGCTTCTGTGGCTGTGGTTGATGTGGCTGTGGAGCACCCCTACACCTTCCCCTTTCTATCCACAGAGAGCAAGAATAACCCATAGCATCTCCTCCAAAATTATTAAAATTCCTCAGTGAACTTGCATTGCTTTCTGATTTGAGTGGAGATACGTGTCCATATTTAGGATTTCACAATATTTCAGGGACTTTCCTCCACAAGGGAGCTCAAAGATTTCTCACAGCACTTCAGTGAAAGGCAGTAACTACATTCAGTTGTTTGACCAATGTTCAAAAAGATGGACAAAATCATCAGTCTGCATCTGAAGATAATAAGCTGACTTGGGTGGAGAAATGCAGGAGAATATCTCTTGTATATTATTCCTACATCACACATGAGCATACACCCCCTCTTTTCCTCCTACATGAAGGGAATGAAGAAGCGGTCAGCAAAAGTATTGCAGCCTACTTGCTGAAAGAACAACTGGTAAAACCACCTGGAACTCTTTAAAGTACCCTTCTGTTGCCACGGGATCATCAGAGAAAAACTTCCCATGGTGAAGAATTTACTTGTCTTAATGGATACAACTTTCAGGAAAATCTTTGTACAGGGCATTAATTTCAGCTCCAGAGGCACTCTTGCTATTGTAGTGAGAGTATTGTATAGCAAATACCATATTGTAATCTTAACCATGAATCCAGTGTGCTGTTGAACAGTCTGGGGGAGAAAGCACAAAGTCTTCAAACTGCAGGAGATACATCTTCATTATTCTATAAATGAGATTATTGTCTTCCTTGGCTCGTAAAATATGTTTTTCATTCCACAATTATTACAACTATAAAACTCTGTGAGGTTTATAAGAGGAACAATAATACAGATACGAGTTCTTCCAGATGATACTAATTGTGAATAGCATAAAATGACACTGAATGACACCAAACATCTAAAGATCAAGCCATGCACATACAAGTATCTAAATTTAGATTTACACCATGTTTCAGAAATAAAACTGGGTTGCTTTAACTGACTACCATCTGATTAATTGCAGTGGTCTCCAATTTGGTCTGCTTTTTAAAGATGTTTCATTGTGCACATTTTGAGTAGGTATCATTCATGCCAATAAATCATTGGAAGAAAAATAAACACAGGAAGAACAGAATTGACATCATGCCATGAAAATAACTATCAAGGATACTCCTGAGCTAATGGATTTGTCATGGTTGTTGTCTTCTAATAATAGATTAACACTCTATTATTATCATAATTTTAAATAATAATATAAATAACAACACCTTTGTAGTATATATAAACATGGTTATGGGTTGGTTATACCACACAGTAAAAAGCAATGTCCACCTGAAAAAAAACAGGTAACAAATGGAGACATAAGCAGGCTAATATGAGGAAATCATGTATTACAGGATTGGACAGGAAATTTTGGATCATCTGTTCCCATTCTATTACATCTTACATCACATATTGTCCTATTAGGTCACTGTGTTCAAACATTACGCATGAATGCATCCAGAAGACTTTTGGGAGCGTTTATTATGGTTTTGTAGCAAGTCTAGCACAAAAGATGGCTGGTTTATGACTAGTGCTTCTTCAAGCTGCTGCAAAACAGATTTTATATAATAACAAAAATAGCTACAGCTCATTTTTCTTTCATATTTTGTGTTACTAATACAAGGCACCATTGCAGGTCCACAATGAACCTCATTTCTAGTCTGTGCTGAACACTGGAAACTAACATTTAAAGAACAATAATGCATTCTACCAATTTAAAAATGCATGCCTAGCTATATGATTTTTTTTCAAAATAAGTTGATCACCTCATAATATTTCTGTTAAAATGCACTTCTGATTCATGGTATAAAGTAACCTGCAATTGATTACATTTTTCTTACAAAAAACATCACAAGCTGAAAAAAAAAATACCAAGGTCAAACCCCCCCTAAAATCTTCAATGAAAAATGTTGTGATTGACTTTAAGTTAAAGAAAAAGGTAATTTGATAAAAATTTTAGAGGAAAGAGGAGATAACTTACACCAGAATTGCTGCCAAAGAGGCACTATTTCTTGATTAGACCTCTCCAAAAGAAAACAGGAGTCAATATGGAAGGGAAGGACGTTCATACTCAGCCTTACTCTTGCTCCTAACCATTATAATTTCCATTCAAAATCAACCAAATCCTCCGCTCCCTGTCTCAGAGGAAGATGTGTGTGTGGTCTTCTTTCACAGTGTGGCTCCTTTTGCCTAATCATGCATCACTTCAGGGAAAAACAAATAATCAGTAGTCCTGCACTGTATTGTCTTCATGACGGTTCCTTCTGGAAGGAGCTACAGCTTTCCAGTGTGACAGACTAGAAAACCCTCCTTAGTATCCAGCACTGAATTTTCCTAAATTTCTTAAATTTAATTTTTTCTACATTATAAAACCAGATGTAATGTATGAAAAGCATAAAATGCCCTGCTCACATTGTAAATATTAAATAAATATGACTCAACAGACATGCTGAAAGATGAAGGACTCGCACCCTGTGTGCTGTCCTCCGCTTGGCTGTGTCTCTTCATGTATAAATATTTACTCTTACCAGGATTGATTACACAAGATTTGATGCTTTTGCCAATGTTAATAGAAGGTGTGCTGCTGTCTTCCCTTTAGCATCTTTTTGCATTCCTTAGCTGAGATTAGGTAACTAAAGGAGTCTAGAGTACAAGAAACCACTCCAACCTGTGAAGCTTTAAACCATTATTAATGCTGGAATTAAAAGATTAAAACACTTGTTTCAAGCGTTAAATAGTCATGTTTTGTTATTAATTTCACACTCTACTAAGCATTATGCCATACTTTGCAATGCATGGATTCATCCCACACATCCTGTGCTGAAAAGTGCTTTGGGCTTGCGTTTAAATTTGAGTGCTCTCCTTAATCAAGATTCCAGGCTTTATACTCTCTGACATTCATTTCTTCCTCTTATTCTCTACAAACCCACTTCTCAGTGCCTTTAAATGTGTTTACTTTGAAAGCCACACTTAAAACTCAGTGATATTATGATGACCCAGAGCAGACGTTTAATCTGGAGACATCCCCAGACATCATACGCCCAAATGCTTCATTGAATCAGGTCTACTGGGCCAGGGATAAATTCATCTTGAAAGGTACCCTGTGCTTGCAGTTCCCGCTGAGGCGTCTCTATCTGTGTTCCTGCACAGGCATTTTAAACATCTGGCTGCATTTGCCTGTGCTGCGTAGCTGGGTGTATGACAGACTTTCAGAGCCATTTATCACTTCTGCCTTAACATATTCCCGTTTTGCTGTACTGTGGGAGTCTTACTTATCACATTAAAAATGCAAAAAACAATTAAAGAATCCCACTCTTAATGAGATGGTACTTCTCCCATCAATTTTAAGCAATGAATATTGCAAACTCCTTTTCAAGCATGTTAGATTAGTATTCACCGCTCTCTGTTGTCAAGGACAGAAGCTCCCACTGTAATATGTTGAGCTCCTGACACTTGGAGGATCTGCACCAAGCCAGGCTGTTGGGTGGCTGTCACGTCTAATTAATGTCCATCCCAGCCAGGGATCCCACCTCTAAGTCACAGCCCTTGGCCAGGCAGACTGAAGTGCTAAACTAGGTAGAATATATGGAGCATATTCATTGAATGTACTGAATATAGGGTGTGCCACTTTACAAAGCAAAAAAAAAGCTAGATAAATTTATATTTTAAAATGCCTGATTTTTCCTGTGGAAATGAATGTACATGAAGTTATTTAAATGATGGAGATCTTAGGGGGAAAAAAGTATCAGTGTCAGTATTGTAGACATTAGGAGAAAAAAAAACTTAATCAAGACAAGATGAATTTACCTTTGACAAAAGCAAGATAAAACCCAAACAGGCATCACAGAAAATACAACATGCATTGCTGAAGCTACACAAGTCAGTTAGCAATGTGTAACAATTCATTATTGTTCACTTTCTAAATTTAGCTAGTGCAAGTGTTGAAGTAATAGAAGAAAAGCATGCTTCAACTTTTTAAACAAAAGGAGGACTATGAAGCAATGTTTAGTGCAGAGCTGATCTAGCTGGTTAGTGTCTGTTCATGCAGAACCAAAATAATGCAGGACAGATGTTCAGTCATGAACCTGATGTGTTAAGGGAATGGATGACTGCCGTTGCTGTCAAAGAAAACTTAATTCTTACTACCTGTAGCCCTATTCGATCCCTTTTCTAATCTACTTGTACATCCAAATGTGTGATTGCAACCTATATGTATAAAACCTTTTACAGTCTTTCAGTTTGGATAGTATTGCAGAAAAGGAACAGAATATTATATAGAATAAAGCTACTTATTTTTATGACAACTCTGAAAATTGAGCAGAACAGGGTTGTTTGGTAATAATCTGTGTGGCAGTTGTGTGATAATGCTGAAAGCATGCACAGAGGTCTCTCAGACTGCGATATCTGTGGAGGCTTTGAAATTCTGAAGGGAGGAACAACAAGAAAATAACCAGCCCGTTCCTGGCCAAAGCAAACATTTTCATTGTGTCAGGGTTCAGATTCCTACTTGGAATAATTTAGGTGGGAAGTGACCTCTGGATCCTATTTAGTCCACCTGCCTCCTCAAATCAGGTCTAATTTCGAAGTTAAAAGAGGACGCTCAGGGCCTTGTCTAGTTCTAGCTTTGAAACAATTCCACCACCACCTCACTTTGAATTTTCCCTTGTTGGAAGTTGCATTTGCTCCTTGTCTTTCACTGTGCACCTTGGAGAAGAGTCTGGCTCTATAGTCTTTACCTCTCTTAAGACCATTTAGGATACATTCAGGAATCATCTCCTGAATTACTCTGCAGAGATGCTTGCACACTTTCCTGACTAGTTCCCCTAGCAAATTTAACTCAAATTTCCAGAAGGAAATTAGGAACAGAAACATAGATGTCATTGCAGGGAGATGGAAATTTGAAAGCAAAGATCTCTCTAGTCATGCAGAAAATATCTCTCTCATCTTGATTCAAAGATGCAATGAAAACTATTAAGGATGGTTTTCACTGCTAAATCTAATGAAAAATGCTTTTGATTTAGGCAATATCCCATAAGGTTAGAAACGTTAAAGTAGTGAAAGTTAAATGTACCTTTATTGTGAGGGTTCTCTAGCTCAAGTGGAATGCATCCAAACCCAGACTTGTGGACTTCGTTTCTACAGGAAAACTCCCTCAGGCGGACGCTGTGTGTAACTACGTTGGTCATTTTCTTCTGCAAGTTCACCATAATAAACCAGTTATTTGCCACGTATGTTAAACCGCTGCAGTCTGTGAACAATCACAGAATTTCTCAAATTCATGTTAAATTTACTGGGCATTTACAGCTGAAACAAAATAGGCAAAATGTTTTAGAAATCCATAATGTATTGCCTTGACTTTCCGGCAGTGATGCTTTTGTTGTTGTTGTTGTTTTGTTTGTCTGTTTGTTTGTGTGACACTTGTAATAAAATTCAAGGAAATACAGAGAGAGGTTGGTGCATTACACACCTCCACATCTACTCATACAGTAGTAACCAAAGAACATGAGAAACCCGTGCTGAAATCCCTGCTCACACAAAGAAAACTGAACAATTCTCTCTTGTTTCCAAGAAGACAACACCAAGCATAAATATCAGGGCATTAGATACCTCTATTTAGATATCTGACTTACTACCCAGTTGTTAATATCCCCAATGCCTTCTATCCTTTTTTTTTTTTTTCTTTTTCCGTGGGAGAACATGGGTGTACCTATTCTCCAGGATTACAGCACTTCATACTGAAGTTCCTTGCGCCTGAGTTTGGACTGCTGCACCTTGTGCCAGTGAGCCATCCTGGACTCCATGTTGGTAAAGATGTTCGTTAATGATATGGCAAAGATGGTTAGCAGGGAAATGTAGCACCATAGGGAAAAAGCATGAAGAGATAAGCCCAACAAAACCTGAAGATTTTACAGCTCTCCTAAGATACCCAGACAACTCCATTTGCAGATCTTTTCTGCTGACATCTCAGCCATTGCTAATCATTTCAGGTTTGGTGACTTCTAGAGACTTCAAACAGGTTATATTGGAGTTACTAACAGTTCAGACCACACTACAACAGAAGTAAAAAGATAGTTATGTTGCAAAATTTTCACCCAGTTGATCCCACAGCTGGTTTTAAGCAGCTGTCATTATCAGCTAGGGCACCACATTTAAAAAGTATTTAGAACTATATACATTATATATGTGTACATACATAAATACATATAGCTAGCTGCCTTACATTTTAGAATAATATTACAATTAATGCATTCTCTTACCTTGTCTCTGAATTAGCTTCAGTATTCCTTCTTCCAACCTTGGCTGTAAGTTTTTTCCTCTGCTGATTCTCTGCAGGTCTCCATGCCTGCAAAACCCAAACTTGATTTTCACACTAAGCTGCACCATGACTGTGGGGTTTATTGGACTCCCATTGAGACACATTAATGGTGCCCTGCTCTTAGGCAATAATGTCACTGTTATTTTGTGTCATTCTCATCTCTATAGATTTCTATAAAATATGCTCATAAAGCACAAGCAGCAATCTCAAAGATCTATATTTCCCACTCTTATTAAAGGTTACCTAGAAACATCTGCAGCACAATAACAGTAAACTTTCACACACCCAAGAATACTTGCCGTAAAGTGCTCCATTGTGCCAATTAAATGTGGTATGAACTCTGCACAGGGGAGCACTTTATTGCTTCATTATTGGTTTTATATCATTTTAAATCCCGTTCACTGCAGAAACAAACATCCAAACAAATATTTAAAAAGCTAAATGGGGAAGTGTAGCACAAGTTAATCTACTATTGGAACCTTTAATGTGTGCAACTCCACATATGGCATATCTGTGTTCAGGGTGTAATAAAATATTTTCAAAGGCACAAAGAAAGACGTATATTTGCCTTTTTAATAAATGCAGTTAGACATAATGGGATGTGGTGGCTGAATGCCCAGGGAAGTGGTTGTGTCACCATCCCTAGAGGTATTTAAAAGACTTGTAGATGTGGCACTTAGGGACATGGATTAGTGGTGAACTTGGCAGTGTTTGCTTTATGGTTGGACTTGATCTTAAAGGTCTTTTCCAACCTAAATGATTCTATGATTCTATGTGATCTGATTGGTAAAGTGGGCTTAGTAACATGTACAGGTGGTATACATATTGCAATGATAGTTTAGGAGGACTGTAAACCTAGAAAGGCCCAATTCACTGTCACAAAACCCACAGTTGTGTGGGAGTGTTAAAGATTACCCCTTGAACAAAGAATTTTGCCAGCAATGTCATTCTTCACCATCATATCAGGTTGAAAATTCTGGGTACCAATTGCATTTGGTGTAATTAAGATCAGGTATTTGAGAAAAAGTAGATATGTTTCAAAGTGTAAGTTTCCTTTACCAGTCAAAACTCTCTGAGCTTGGAGAATTAGAGCTTTTGAGGTGCTATTGCAAAGCCAATGAGGTGGCAGAGCTGATGTCTTCCCTGTGTGATTGATCACAAAACTGAAGGACTCAAACAGCAGGTACCTCAGAACTGTAGCGATAGTGCCATTTTAGTTTCATTAAAATATTGCCTGTCTGATCTTTCCAATATTTTATTACAACATTTTTTGACAAAGCATTTTAACTTTCAATCTGCATGGTCATGCCTCAAACTCAAGCAGCAACTAAGAGAGTCGTAATTTAATTTGAAGTCATAAACCACTGCAAAGAACTTTTTGTGTTTCTGGAGTCATTTATGCATAGAGAGTTCTGTACTTTTAAACTAATTTTCTCTTTTTGAGGATGACATTACATCTACCTCAGATGCCACAACATGGTTTTCCCCTTCCATTGTCCTGTTATAGATAAGTTTAGTCTACCTATGGGACAAGCCACAGCTTGAAGGAACGACTCCCTATCCTTGGCAGCAAGGCCGTGCCAATACTCTATATTTCCCAGTCAACCCTAGAAACCATGTTAAACAGATGAAATTCATTTCAAGGGGGAAAAATGGGTGGGAAAAAGCAATGAGGATATTAACGATTCATTGTGGAAAGCAATCAACTTGGCGCTCTCTGTAAAAACCCTGTAGGCTTTCTGCTTTGAAATAAAAGTAATTAATTCAGAAATGTACAAAGCCACTTCAGGAGAAGAATGTCTATTTCAGGATTACACCACTTTGATTTCATAATGCAGTGGCCATTTGAGGGCAATTCCAAACTAGATGTGGAATAATATCTAGAAAACCTCGTTAACTTCCTGGTGATGGCAAGCTCATAATATCACTTGCCACCACATGGTGCATAATCTCATCAACCCACATGTCATTGTGTTTATTGTACTACTTCTTTCCCACCTAAACTGGCAAAGCTGTATGAATCTATTCACTACTAGTTATGACAGCAACTTTTTAGAAAGATAGTTCAAAAAACTTGCAGAAAACTTAAATATTGAAATCCCAAAAAGTTTTGAGAGAGGAAGAGAGGGGATATACACTTGAAGCATACACTGAGAAATCAAGAAGTCTAAGGTAGAGGTCAAAAAGAGTGCTTCATTTCAGCTTAGGACGGGAAGGAAAGGGAGGAGTAGCAGCAGTGAACTTACCCTATATCATAGCCAGAGCTTAGAAACAGAGATTCAGCCACATACTTTTATTTATGAATTGGGCAGAATATGGCTCATACCTTCTTTTGGAGGCAAAACACTGAAGAGCTGCAAGAGAAGAAGCAAGAGGGAAGTACACCTTGTAACTCAGCCATGAGACAGTAGGGAATTCCTGCTCCTGCTCTAGTGTTTGCTCCCCTGATCAGGGCCTCAGTCCTACTCTCAGCTGTAAGCTGCTGTCAGATTTCCTCTTCTGCATTTGCAGCCTTTTTACTTAATGGACAAGCACCAATAATGTCTCCTTCAATTTGAGGAAAAAAATTCTTTAATTCCTTGGACTTCCACAGCTGTCCCATGGAAATCTGCAGATACAAGTTCCTGCACATACCATATGCAAGAAACACCTCACCTACCAGTGGAATGTAAAGGTGTTTGTACGGAAAATACAAACATTATTCCTGAAAAGCAAAGAAGTTAGAGGCCACAGAACCAGCTTGCATAGTAGTGATGTTTCCTTATTAACAAAAAATCCTTGGGGTCAAATAATATTTTCCTTTGAGCCTCTGCAGTTGTCTCAAGTTGAGATTCTGTGTTCTGCTGAATCTGCCTGATTCAGGGTAATGAGTCCAATTGCTCTGCTGTCCGGTCTCTGAGCAAGGAGTGCTATCCTTGCTCTCGTTGCAAAAGAG
Organism: Falco naumanni; assembly: GCF_017639655.2. Classification (NCBI taxonomy): domain Eukaryota; kingdom Metazoa; phylum Chordata; class Aves; order Falconiformes; family Falconidae; genus Falco; species Falco naumanni. The sequence goes on along the minus strand of NC_054055.1, from coordinate 10,332,904 downwards.
CAATTCCCTGAAGACCAGAGAACAATTATGATGAACATTGCTGATAACAGTGTGAAAATGTTTTCAGTCTTATGACATTTTGAATCCTTTAATCTGTCACATTGAATGGTACCACTACATTTTTACATTTATAAAATAATATTACTCTTTGAATGCTTGCTGCAGCCTCTGTGATCTCAGAGGAGGAAAAAAGGAAAGGAGTCCTATTATATTACAGCCAGTATATACCCAAGGAAAATTTATTTAGCACTCTTTCTGTATGACTATAATGTGATTATAATAGAGATGAATTAGATTCTAACCCCAGAAGAAAACCAGAAAAACATAATTGAAGTCAATAGAATTATTTTGCATTTTACTGTGTGACAGAGATCAGGACCTCCCTCAGTTCCCTCCTTTAGTACTGGTTTACCAAGTATGAAGTCTGCAGTGCAAATAGATCTTTTTAGAAAATAGTGGGTTTACTCTACTTAAATGGCCAGTTTGCCCACAGGATGCAAATGGAGGGTTCAGCCCTTCCCCACCCCGATGAATTTCAGTTATTTGTGTATTAAATCTACCTTAATACTCTGGTAACAGTTTCACTCACACAAAACAAAGCATATATTCAAGTAATGATGCATATATAATGTTAGGTCTCTGTCTCCATTTTACTTCATCCTGTGGCTAATTGCCTCGCTGCAGACTGCCAATTAGTTTGACTCCCAGCTGTATTCAGGAAGCCAACTGGGAATGCCTGCATAAGCCTTTGAAGTCCTATACATTATCTGCTAATCTAAAAAGCTTATCAACACAGCATTTGAGAGGAAGAAATGAATACTTATTAAAAAACATTAATCTTTTCAAAGCTTTAGAAACTGCTTAAACACAATAGGAGATGCTAAAGTGACTCTTTGTCCCCTGCTCTCTCAGTTCTGCCAGGATGCTCATGGTAACATTGAAACTAAAAAAAAAAAAAAAAAAAAAAAAAAAGAAGTCTTTTTTTTCCTCCTGTTTTAAACAATTCTTTGGATACTGGTGAAACTGTAGGAAGGACAACAGAATGCTTTTGTTAACAAGTGCTGGTCATCACCACCAATAAACTCTAAACCCACCTGGCTGAAGAGTTACAACTGAACTTGACCTTTGGTGCATCAGAGACAGACTCTATTATCACAGCATGCTGCAAGGCAGTAAAGTAAGTTCCAAGAGGCTGTAAAAAATCTTGAGGTGTTTGACCTGAAGGTAGAAGAGTTATTTTCTCTCTTTCTTTAGTAGCAACAGTAAATGAGCAGAAACATAGGTATACTCACTGTAAAGCTCTAAAGTCTAAACTTATGACTGCTCATTATTCCCCTACAGTCTGGTTTTCCTCTGACAAAACAAAAGCTCTCACATCTGCTTATCCATGCCACAGGCTGATGGTAAGCATATAATTAGTTAATAATGATACTGCACTTCAACAATATGAGATTTGGATGGTTAAAGGCTATTGCAGCACTCCCAACAAATCCAAGCAGCTGGCAGGTGTTTAGATCCTCATCCCAACTTTTCTGAGGCTTGAAAAAAAGCACTTCAGGCCCCCAAATAGCTTTCTGTGACTTACAGGCTAAGCATATTATTTTACCCTTTCTTAAGTCTCTGGACACAAGGAAGGATCTGAGCTTTTGGAAGAACTTCTCCTCTGCCCTATAACAATTAAGGAAAGCTAAAGCAATGGTTTGGTTAGGTTGGTAAGGATCCAGAATAGCATTGCTACTTTTCATTGCTTCTGGTCACTTCAGCAACATTCTCTCTGGTTGTACTAGCCTGGCTCACTTTCAAAGGACATTCAGTTCTGTCAGTGCCATATGCATCACACTTCTTTATTCTCTTCATTGTCTTGAGTCTATTGAGTTGAAAGCAAATCTTTACATTAATTCCTGTGAAGAAGTTATAGTTGGTATTTTTGTTTTGTTTCTAGTGACCTTTTATACTTCTAGGCCTTAGCCACTCATATGTGGAAAGGGCTTACAAAATTAAGTACATAGTTGTGATCTCTTGCAGATGTTTTTCTTCCTTCTTTGCTGTTGATTCCTTCAAACAAAATGTCTGAAGTTATCTAAACTTTAAGTCTGTGACTATGTTTTGTCAATGCAAAAGCAAAAATATTTTGATCCTGGAATAAGTGATTCACCTTGTTAACATAGAAGTATGAACAGGAGGAAGAAATACTACAAAATTTCAAAATATGTTCTTCCCATTCTTGATGAATTATTCCTTCCCAACTTCTTTTTTCTTCTCTACCTTCTCTTTCTTTTTTTCACTTTTAATTCTCAGGTTGTATCTCTGTTTCACATGTTCATATCTTTATTTTTATGTTTACTGTTCTTTCAAACATATTACAAAGTCTTCCCTACAGAAAACCTGTATGACTACGTGGGTATGAATATTGGATTAAAAATGTTATTCATAACCTATTTTTTGTAATACAGTATTAAATATTCTGAGCTATTGTGAACTCTGATCTTTCAGAATCCTATTCAAATACAATAATATTCTGTAAACATGAGAAAGACACAACTTTCTCTTTCCAAGTTGTATGCATTTGCTTCCATCATCACAGGTGGATGGATAGATAGATGGATGGATGGACAAATGGATGGGCTGACAGGTATATAGGCATATGTGGAAACCTGAAGAATACACATTAGAATATCGTGTTAAAAATCTTTTAATTTTGGTTATTAATATATGCCACATAAATGTTCTCCGTTATACACAGACTTGAAATTAAAACCAGAAAAAAAGTAAATACAGTGCTGCAGAATTATGCACTGGGCTGGAAATCAAAAAGCAAGTGAGTTCCAAGCTCCCTGAAGTATTTCCCTGATGTAGAGAATCAACTTTTTTTGCTGAGAAGTGGTGAGTTAGCTCTTGATGTGAGGGAATGGTGTGAAGCTATGCTCTTTGGAAGTGATAACCTGTAACTCCCTGGGGTTAGCAAATGAAATACTGCTATATAATATATAACATAAATCGTAGCTCTGCAAAGTCACTGGACCACAGGGCAGTACTTCTGTGAATGATTAAAAAGAACAGAGGATCAATGGTATTTAGAGCATCTGCTATGTGAAAGCTTAGGATAAGGTTTTAAACAGCAGTTAAGATATGATTTCTTCTGTCCCTGATTTTCTGAAGCAACTGGAAATATTTATGACAAGTGTTCTTACTCACAATTAAAGTACCACTGTAATTTGTCTTTCCCTGGCATCTAATTTATGGTGTTAAGCAGAGAAAGCAGGATGAGTGGAGACCACAGAAAATGCATTCCTTGTGTAGAGGGAAAAACAGTAACATGGGTGCAATTCAATCCTGAGAGCTCCCAGACTGGGTGGACACTGTCGTGGTAAGAAGCTTCATACAGAACAATGCGCAATACAGAAAGCTCCAAGACTTTGAAAATACCTCAGGTACATACTAAAATTATATTGCTGTCTCTGCAAGTTAGAAAGTTAGTGACACCTCTAAAGTCTTGTTTTAAAGGTTGAAATAATGTGGATAGACATATTCAAATAATAGACATACCATTCACGTAAAGTGCCTACCTACCATAATGCTTACGAAACTCATTTTACAAGCTAACGCAGTACCTTCTTCAACTAGAAAGGCACGACCACATGATGAAAAAATCACATCAAACGCATACAGACATTCATCAATGACATTGTACCAGCTTAAGAATGACTCAGAGGGCTGTTATGACTCCATCTGTTTCAATGGTAGTGAGCCATGCAGCAGAAGATGGCGGTGAAGAAATTCTAATTATACAGCCTGGGCAGTCCTTAAACCTTTAAGGATGAATGAGAATGGCAACCAGTTTCCATTCTGAAAGGACTAGGAGAAAAGTTAACAGAAACAGAGTCTTGCTAGGCTCTGAAAAAAAAGCAGCTGTCTTTCCAGGGCTACTCTTTAACACATGCTGTCTAAGGAATAGGCTTTTCAGAAAAAAAGTTTATACACTTTGACAGAAATAGCCAAACATCTTCCAGTCAGTTAAAACAGATGGCAGTTCAAATGACAGAGGACATCTGCTTATGACTCATCAGACTTTGCAAAAATTATGAGAATGTGTGATACAGATTTGTTTCCTCATAGGTGAGAATGGAGCTACCTCCATATGGCAAAAGGTCTAATTAAAGGTAATGCAAATTTGCAAAATAATACTCATTATTGATCAAGAAGCTACTTTAGAAGTAATATGCAGGTCTTCAGGGAAAAGTTGCAAGATGTGGATGCGTAATGCTTTCAGACAGAATGCTTTGTTCCTATAAAGAAAATTTGTTTTCTGAATATTTCTTCCTTTCATTTTGTAAATGGAAAATGCAGAGACAGGAGCCAGCTAGGAGCACATTCTTTCACAAATGTTTCATTTTTAGTTAAAGAAATTATGAAGTAAACTATTGTTGCTAGAGTTGTAAAACTGAAGTGATTCAGTGATAATGATAGTCTCAACTCTTTTTCTTCTCTATTTGAAGCATCACTGACAGCTGAAAAATATCATTTTGTACTGTGCCAAAATAACTGTGACTTTGTTATGAAAGATATCAAGAAATTTTCCACAATCAACAATGGTTTTATCTCTTCCCAGCTGGTCTCACACATTTCAAAAATAGGATACTTGAACCCATTTGCTAGAGTTAATACTCTTCGATGCACATACACAGGGCTGTGTAAGAGAATGATGTTAAACAAAAATGGTAGAAAGTTTACCCTCAAAATCTCTCCACAGACGTACCGATTAACTTCAGTAGACCTAAGATGTGGCCTCATATACACAGAACAGCTGTCAGTTGACCACACCATTTTTAATGTCTTGCGGACTGAATATCACAATGTGTTTATAGTGTGTAGATAAACCAGAGAGTCTGTGGAGAGGGTGTGACTGCTTTCTGGAGATAGGTAACAGCACGGGTAAAAGAGGTTTATGCCCATTTCACTGCTTACATATGCTCATGGACTTTATTGGTTTACTTACCTTCTTTCACAGGCTGACAATAGTTTAATTTATGTATATCAATTTGACTGCATACATTTTAGCTTGTGCAGCAAATTAATAACATTTTATAGATGTAAGCACTGTAAAGTGGATTTATAGAATGACCTAATATTTATGTCACTATGTGTAAGATCCAAGAATTTGCAGGTGCTTGTCACAACAGAATAGCCTAGGCTGGAAGGAATCTCAAAAGATCATCTGGTAAAACCTTCCATGGGAAAGGGAGCCTGTATGAGATTATCTATCACCCTGTACAATCACATCTTTAAACCTCCAGTGATGGGGACTCTACCACATCCCTGGGGAGGTTGTTCCAGTGAGTGACTGTTTTTACTGTAAAAAATTTCTTTCTTACGTCGAGATGAAACTTCTCATGGTGCAACTTGTTCTTGTCCCTTGTCTTCTCCATGTGGCTCCTTGTGAGGAGAGAGCCTCTATCCTCTTTTTAGCTGTCTTTTAAGTACTGAAAACTGGTATGAGGTCCCCCCCGAGCCTTCTCTTCTCTCTGGAGAAGAGACCTAACTTCTTCAGCCTTTCCTCACAGAGCAGTTCTCCAGCCATTTGATCATCTTAGTGGTCATCTTTTGGACCCTCTTCGGTCTGTCTGCATCTTTCTTCAGTTGTGGGGACCTTAAATGGAGACAGTGCTTCCAATGCAGCCTGAGTTCTGAATAGAGTGACATGATTGTGTCTCTATCTCCACTAATGACATCCCTGCAGACGCAGCCCAGGATCCAATTTGCTTTTATTGCTGCAACAGTGCACTGGGACTCACATTCAGCTTGTTCACCAGGACCTTCAGGTCCTTTCAGCACAGCTGTTCCCCAGCCACACAGATTCTAGCCTGTACTGGACTCTGGTTATTCCATCCTAGGTGCAGGACTTTGCACTTGTCTTTGTTAAACATCATGCTATTCTTGCTAGCCCACTCTTCCAGCCTGTCCAGGTCCCTCTGTAAGATGGCTCTCCCTTCCGATGTGTTCCCTCACCACCCAGTTTGCTACCATGAGCAAGCTGGGTGAGGGTGCTTTCAGTACCAACATCCAGATCCTTTATGAAGATGTTGAACATCATGGGGCCCAGTATCGATCCCTGGGGGACCCCACTTGGTACAGGCTACCAGCCTGAGTAAAAACCATTGATTGCCACCCTCTGAGTGTGGTCTGTGAACCAAATTTCTACCCAACTTTCAGGCCAAGCATCCAGTCTGCATCCTGCCAGTTTGTCCAGAGGCTCTGGGAAACAGTGTCAAAACTTTGCTGAAGACCATATAAACAACATCCACTGCACTCCCCATGTCAATAGAAGATGCTATTTTTTTGTAGAAGGTTATCAGGTTAGGCTGGCATGATTTGTCCTTGGTAAATCCATTCTGTTTTTTCCCAATCACTTGTTTCATTTGGTGAGTAATACTTTCTAGAAGAACTCACTCCATTACTTTCCAAGGGGTTGAAGTATGACTGATGGGTCTGTAGTTTCCTTGGTCTTCTTTTGGGCCCTTCTTGTAGATGGGTATGACATGTTTCATACTGCTGATCTACTCCTGCTATGACAAATTACTTGGTAACATTAATGTAGCCTAAAGGTAGGCGTCTTAATCTTGTACTTAATCTTAACTTGGAATTATGTCTCTTTTAAGCATAGTTTAAACCAAAGCCCAGCTGATATGCAAGTTTAACTCACAATGAAGCTCTTAACTTTCATTTCCTTGATGACTTTCCTCAAAATGCCAGATGATAAAGGCCCAAATGACAATGGACTTCTCAGTCTCATTTCCACTGTGATGACCAGGGCAATTGCCAAAGAAATGTTCACCATGCTTTTTGCTTCTGCCAAAAACATCTGAAACAGCTGTATAGTTGCATCTATGGTTCTCACCATCCACAAGAAGTGGAAGCTCTTTGCTACCTGGATCTCACAGCAGTATTTAAAGAAGAAAATTCAGAGGAGAGTTGTCAGTGGTTGTTCAGCCCCAGGAAGATGAAAGATGCTACATTCTCCTATAAAAATAAGTAAAACTGAAATACTTATCCTGTATATAAATTAAATTATGTATTCTTATCTCTTTGTTCCAGTCAAGGGACTGGAACATTCAAAGACTGATCCCAGCAGTTGGTGGCATTCATTAGGAGTGTCTGAAATTACATCTGAAACAAACAGGTAGAATACTTTATGAGAAAATGGTTTCTGGAAAGAATTATATCTAGAATTGCAATGCCATAGTATGGTAATTTATACTGAATGCATGTGGTAATAAATATATATAAGTTGCAGATTCACACACATACATACAAATACTTGTAAAATTGACCTAAAGATTAATTTTACTTTGTTTTTCTGGCTCAGTTCACAATTGCATATAATACAGCAATAAAAACATCCCATCACAGAAAGTTTAATGAAATACTCCTAGAGCACATGTATCTCAGGAAAGAAAATAATTGCAAGGGACAGATATCTCTGCTGTGGATTACTACAAACTATTTATGAGTTAGAGAAATCTACATTTACTGTTTTGCTTTTTGGGTATTGACTGATTCCTTAATTGTTGTAAAAGGGAATAAATAACATTTCCTACTCTGCTCTTTTGAAGGAAGATAGAGTGAGTGTGCAGTTTTGAGCTTTGAGTAACTTTATTGCTTCTCTTTGTGTCTTGGTTTCAGCTGGGATAGTTAATTTTCTTTTTATTAGCTGGTACAATGCTGTGTTTTGGATTTAGTATGAAAATAACATTGGTAACACACTGATGTTTCAGTTGTTGCTAAGTAGTGCTTACTCTGAGTCAAGGACTTTTCAGTTTCTCATGTTCTTCCAGTGACAGGGGAAACAAAAGCTGGGAGGGGGCACAGCCAGGACAGTTGACCAAAACTAGCCAAAGGGATATTCCATAACACAGAACATCATGCTCTGTATATAAACTGCAGGGGTTGGACAGGACCTGCCGGTTGCTGCTCGGGGACTCAGTCAGCAGGTGGTGAGCAGGTGTATTGTGCATCACTTCATCACTTCCTTGTTTTGGTTGGTTCCCCCCCCACACTTAGGGTTTTATTCCTCTCTTCTCCCCATTCCTTTTCATTACAATTGTTATCATTGTTATTATTATATTTCAATTATTGGATTGTTCTTATCTCAACCCACAAATTTTGCCTTTTTCCCCGATTCTCCTCCCCATCCTACTTGGGCTGGCAGGGGAGTGAGCAAGCAGCTGTGTGGTACTTAGTTGGTTTAGTTAATTTGGGGTTAAACCATGACACTGGCAACTATCTACTAGAATAGACTACTACATAAAAACTTTCTAGACAAGTACTTTTATGAAAATTGCAGTGAAAAAATGATATGGATTACAATTTCCCTTGGGAAGACAAAATTATAGGAAATTCCATTGAATCTTGTCAGTACAATAAACTACAGCATTTCACATCTACAAATAATGAGGAGAAATTACTACAAAAAGCAACCCAGCATTGGATGTTTAGAAAATTGAGAGAATCAATCAGAAATGCTTCTGCTTTGATGTTCCAAAATAAATGCAAACAATAAATATCCTGTTTTCAAATTATTTCACAATAATAGATGCATCTTTACTGTACTCGTACAAGAAAATGCATGATTCACTATAAACATAGACAGTGGCAGAGAATAGACAGTGTAGCAGAAAAAAATGTTCATAGGAATTCATACTAACTGGAAGTTATTTTATAGTAAGACTTAAAGCAAAAAGCAATCTACATTATTTAATGCTAAGAGCAGAACAACAGACAAAATTTAAGCTAGGGATAACTGTTATCTGATTCCTATTGAAATAACATACTTCTATTCTAAGCCTCCTGCTATGTCGTCGGCTGATCGCAGTGTGGATCAGAGTCCCAGTTATTATTCTGATAGATCCTTATATTTGCATGGTTATGTTCAAAATCTTGTTTATGGGCAAAAAGAAAGCGCTTCTCTTTTGTATGTGTGTGTATATATATATTTTCACACTTTTCTTTCTTCATTGGTCTGCAGTACCAGGTTACACCCAAATGCACTATATATGGTGCCTTTGACATATGTTATTTCCCTGTTCTTTTCATTGCCACTAAAACCGCTTCTTTCCAGCCCCAGACCTGCAGTTTTCTTAATCGACTATTACTGAATTTATAGTGTGGGGTCTACAGTGCCGGGCTGTGCCCCATCTGTTGCCTACACTCCCCTGCCAGAATTTCTCTGCATTGCATTAGTCTTAAATATCTCATTCTACCTGGAACAACTGCTATCTGTATAGAACTACAGTTGTACTACAAACAAAAGTAAAAAAAAATTAGCAACAGGCACCTGATCAAGTAGAGAAATTGCTGTCACAGCTAAACTGAGTCACACAAAGTTGCAGGTGGGTCAGGAAAAGTTCAGACAGAGCAAACATGAGCCCCGAGACCTTACGAACTCAGTACAAAGCCTATGGCCAATGGCTATCCTGTGCTACAGAGCTATATGGGTACAGTATCTTACAGAGGCAGAACATCTGTGATACAATGGATCCAATTGAAGGAATGTGTCAGTGCACTTGAAGATCCCAGAGTACCCCTCTGTGAGTGCACACTTAAAAAGTAATTAAAGAATTCTAAAAGTTTGTAACGGACACATAATGGAAAATAATAATTAATAACAAAATGTGGGGAACTTATCAAATATCTAAAAAAGGAAGACATGGCAAGGGTTCTTCGAATATAAGTTACTGGGAAGTTGAACCCTGTTATTCATCGTTCAGCAACTGTATGAACTGTATATGCTGTAATCCTTGCTACTGGAAAATAGTCCTAAAAATGAATCCAAATCTACCACTGAGTCAAACTTTGTGGCTGGGCAAGACTGATAAAGTCTGCTCCCTGGGGCAGGTGGGTCATAGACTCTGAAGCTGCCAGCTATGTACAGTGGGTGAGTATCTCTGCTCCCAAGGTGCTACTTAACAGTGTTTTTTCTTAGTGGAACAAGTTAATCAAAAACTACCCAGAAGACAAAACATAGAAGAAGCAGCCAACAGGGATTTCCAATTTTGAAGACCAAGAATTTTCTTTAAAAAACTAAATTCATGTTAGTTAGGAACCAGGAACTAGGAATAATCATAAGTGATGTATTAAGTATAATACCCTGCAACATATAAGCTCAGCTGGGAGAGAGCCTACTAATATGGTAAATGATTGAATTGGAGGGCAATGACACCTATCATTCTGAGGCAGGTGTTAGTGAGTTTGCAGACCTTGTTGAGTTTGCCAGTTTCTTAATTATTCAGTAGTATATATCCAGGTCTTGTCTCCGTTGGATTCGTTTGGGTGCCTAAAAATAGGCATCTGTTGCTATTTAAGACAATCTAAGTTATCTGACATATCCATACAGGGCAGACAGATATGACACTGGACCTATAGGAGACCCACACCCTTCTGGAATGACAGAGATGAGGTGACTAACATGATGCTTACTGCACCTGCATTAATATTGGACAATTTAGGAAACAAGTTAATTTAGAAAGTCACAGTCATTATACTGGCATTAGGAAGGAGAGAAGGTGAACCTGGCCTGGAGCTCACTAATTGAAAAAAGAAAAAAAACACCCTCCTTGAGCATGCATCTGTGTGCAAACACATACAGCATTTGTAAATACCTGATAAAAGACCCTAAATGGGACTTTGGGATATTTTAAGTAAATGGGAGGGGAATATTTTGCAATATACCATGTTTCTCATTCTGTAGTCTTAAATCAAATGGGTTTAGGATGCAAACAATATCTTAAGAGATTTTATGTCTGACAGCTCTTTAAATCCCAGCAACATACAGATTTGATTTGGTTCAGGAGAAAGAAAGCATCCGCACACAGTCTTCTTATGAAGTTAATAAAACTGACATCTGCCTCACCATTGTATGTTTACCATTCTATATTTGTAGATAAATAACACTGGAGAAGATTTCTTCTATGCATACCTGAAGGGCTGGAGTGGAGTCAACTTCTCACTCCAATCCTGAACGAGAAGACATGGTCAGTCTGCTTCAGTCGTGGGAAGGATTTGGTAAAGAAAACATGGGAGGGTGAGTGTTGGAGGGAAGAGCAGGTGGGTATAGTGCAGAAGCAGAGGGATACTTTGTGTCTCTGCTGCCATTATAGGAGAACTGGAAATTAGGTGAAATTAGCTGTAAGAAATTTGAATGAAACAAAGAAAATGTGAAGCAAAGGGGAGGACATATACTAGTAGGATCACAGGGGAAAATTCAAGGCTTTAGGGCTAAGATCAGTCACAGCATGGAGGCAAGGACAAAGTTTAAAGGAGCTGGTGAAAACCATAATTTTCTCCCTGTAGACAGAAGAAATCTATTGCAACAACCACAGAATTGTCGTCATCTTCTCACCTTCCCCACATAGCAGAAAAATTCTTTATCCTATTCAGGATGTGGAAGAGTGGAAAGGACAACTGGAAAGAGCATAGTATGTGCAGGAAAACACAGTACCCACCTTTCAGGGTGTGTGGGGTGTCAAAGTCTGGTCTCTATGAGGTAGACAAGAAGCCAGAAGATCCATGAGCAGATTGGTACTGCCCTACAGCCATCATCACTAAGACAGCAAGCAACAGCTGCGTGCATGAAAATTACAGCCATGCTTTCCTCTGGGCCATGCAGTTTCTCCTGAGTACCAGTAATGAGGAAAGTTTGTACTGCTTTGCTGAAGACAAAAAACTAAAAAGAAAGTTTCAGTACCCAAGGTGGGGCAAGCTATAGGGAAATAATTTTTCTTGTAATCTACCTCCTTCCACAGGAGCAAAAAAGTACCAAACAAAATATGTCCTGAAATATGCTTGTGTTTATGTGGGGGATGGAAGATGCAGACCAAGAAAGTGTTTCCACAAACACATTGCCAGTTTGGTGTTCTCTCATCAGTGGAAGCTCTGAGAAAGCATGAGTGGATGGGAAAGAAAGTGAACTGAGAACAAGATCTACCTCTTATTTAGCGTAGAACAATGCAAGCCTTTCTTTACAATGTTACAGTTGAAAATTAAGAAAGTTGATTGCCACAGCACTCTCCAAAGTATCAAGCTGTAACAAGGTCTTTTACCACTTCATACCAGCACACTCTTCATACAGTCCCTCTGCTGCCTTCTCCTCATCCAGGGTGTCTGCTCTCTCCCCTCTTGCTTCTTCCTCTCTCACCTTCTCTTCCTCGGCTGCTCCCTCTTCACTGACTCTCAACCACTTAACAGAACCAGCCACAGCTGCACCTTATCTACATCGGCCAGCCCACCACCCCTGAAGCCAGCCCACAGTTGTATATTATCAATGCTAATTAACCAGCTTCATTCCACTACAGCTGATGACTTGGAAACCTGGAATAAATGTTGTGTAACTTCCATTCAGCAAAAAGGAAAGAAGACATCAGGTACTTGCACTTTGTGCCAGCAAAGAGAAACTTAACTGCTCATCTGAAAGAGGAACAGGACTTGAAAAGTTCAGAGAATGTTAAGTTATGTGAAAAATATTAGAACTGAATCTTCCACCACTAACACAGTATGACAGATCCAATAGTGGATTGTATCAGCCAGTGATGATCTGAAATTTGGTGAAGGGGGAAATCAGACTGTACAGCTCCAATAGCTTCACCTCAGAGAAAAATGATGGGCCTAGAGAACAGAGACATTCATAGAATTTCTGCCAAACTCCCAGGAATGATCTGATACTTCAGTATAAAATTTCATTGTGAAGAACAAACTAAGCAAGCAGAAAAGTATGAAAGAATGCTTTAAATATGTAAGTCTTCAATTGATATCTGGTCCTCCCAGCACCCGCACCCCCAAAACCTCACACATTTTGAAATAACTATAGAAAGTGTGAAAGTATTTGAAAGACTACAGAAAAGGAGTGTCAATGTTCTCATCTGCCCTGCGGTCATTTCCTTACAAATTTGGAAATTAAGGTAATCTATTATTTCACATTTATCTAAAGGGGAATTTTCCAAGATATGAGCATTTTGGGAAAAGGGACATAATTACACTCACTATTAAGTGTTTTGCATGTATATGCGGTTCGTGGCCAAAACAAACAAAAAATTTGATAGGATCTTCAGTTGTTGAAATTCACAGACAAGAATGTGCCAACAGTGGTTGCATCTTAGACTCTTGTGTGTTATGTAAAACAGGAAATGTCTCCACCAGAGTTTCTAACAATAATAATCAGTTTATGGGGGAAAAAAGATTCTGAGAAATGAGTAGAATTGCATTGCAATTCTGTGAAAGATCTTTAATATTCTGAATTTCACAGAATTACACAATCACACAACAGCTGAGGTTGGAAGGGACCTCTGGAGGTCATCTGGTCCAATCCCCCTGCTCAGACAGGGCCACTCAGAACCAGTTGAAGCATACAAAGCAGAGAATAATGCATGCTTTTGCATTTCTACAGTGAGATGACTAGCTTGATGGACAAGAGCAGAGGAGGGACAATTTTTATACAATATCTTGTTTGATGGCATAAATGAGAATCCCACCATTTTTTTTAGTTGAGGTAATTCGGAAAATGGGTGCACAATTTCTTGGTACACAGGTTCTTCTCATTGGGAAGTAAGAAACAGAGTTAATAAGGACTGGCGTCTTCCCAAAACAAAATGTATTGCCATTTTTTATGTGAATTAAAGACATTTTAGCAGTAAAATGAAGACTGCAGGGGCTGAAGTTTTCCTGACTGTGAAGAAATAGGCAATCTTTTGAAAACAATGTGAAAAGGATAATGGTGCTGTCTGCTCCTTACAGAAGACCAATATAATGCCTCAAGAAAAGCTGGATGACTCATCATGCAACCTGGAGGTATTTCTAAAGTAGCTTCAAAATAAAAATTAGAGTTTAGTCACTTCTCCTGGAGAAGGCAGAGACGTGAACATATAGGGTAAAGAAGAAAACACATACATTACCAACAATACCCAACATGTCAGGGAATTCAGCAATACCAATTGTTTCTTTTTCCATAGAAATGCTTGGCTGAGCTTGCTGTCTGAAAAGAAGAAATCATCTTTGACACCTGGATTTCACTTATAATGACAGTTTAAACTGAAAGGGAGATTTCAACAACAGTAATTTTCTTTTCTAAAGAGGAATGGGGCTTTGAGAAATGAGTCCAGCTGATGCTGAGCCTGTGACAAAATATCTTTAAATCCACATTCAGCCACAACAGTAAATTATTAAAAATACAGACATTGTCAACCTGTGACCCCACACATCACTCAATTCTGGAGACTCACACCAGGAATGTTTTATTATTTCATGCTTCTTCAAACAAAGCAGAACATGACATATGGTTTGTTGATTAGACAGCATCACAACCTTTCTTGGTAAATCCCTACTGAAAACGAGGGAGGCATTTCAATACATAATTTTCTTCCAAGCAGGGTGTGACAATGACAGAAAGAACATTTCAGCAGAAAGAAATCAGATGTCCAGGATAGATGCTCATGTTCACTAAAGGACTGGAGAAGATTGTAGAGGCCAGAGTTTATACCACAGGTGAAGAACATTGTTCTGAATAATGGTGGAGGAGATCTTTCACTCTATGCTGAGTCACCTTAATTATATCACATATTAAGACAAAACAAAGACCATATCAGATCTCTGAGTTCTGTCAAGCCCCTCTGAATTAGCAGTATCCAGACTAACAAACAGTTTACAAAAGAGATTCATATATCTAAAAAAAACCCTTATGCAAATTCATGGAACTTAAATATCATAATCAAACCATAGCTTCCTTCTACTCAGGAGAGAAGTAATTGAGGAATCAGGTACTAAAGGAATCAGGTACTTGACATGAATTAGTGCCAAAAGAACAATGGCAGCCAGTTGCCTTCATCTCCTGATGCGTAACAGAAACATTGGATTCCCATGGGCTTCCTAAAGAAGTTTTCACTCTACAAGGCTAAATATGTTATTGCAGAGACATTGAATTCACTGTCATAATGTCACAACTATTGGTGGAAAACACCACCAGAGTGTGAGTTTGAATGGAATTGTGTCTTTCAAAACCATATGCTTTTAGTCATCTACCCAACAGTGGCATGAAAGACCTTAACAACAACAGTGGTTTCAGAAGAACAAGGCTTTAAGAAATGAATACTGATGGTGAGATGGACAATGCTATAAAGACAATGACTAGCCATAGGAGAAGGAGGTTTACCAGAAAACAAATGGCTTGGGTATGTGTTTCGAGGCCACTTCTACCTGAATACTTGGTAGGCCAGGAGCAGGCAAACAAGTTGCATATGCACTTATGAAGTCATTTCTGCCTGAGGAGAAGGCAAAGACTGAAGTTCATAAAGTGTAGAACACAGACTCTTCATTTTACCAAAAGAGAAAGAAAAATTGCACCAGGCTTAAATTCTCTTCAGAAAACAAAAATATAAGATGGAATAGTTCTAGTGTTCGAGCTAGACTAGGAAATACCTATTACCAGAAATCCCAGAAAAGAAGCTGAAGATTACAGGTTTGAAAAGCACATAGAACACTATATGGTACCTGCGCTCCCCTGCTAGAAACTCCAAACAAGGTCAAGGTCCACTTGCAGAAGGATGTTGCATAGTCATGCTTCCAAGACTGCAGACACATCTAAGTGAGGCACTGCATGGGACCCACCTAGTGGATGATGGAAATGCTGTATTGCCTGCCTAATTACTAGTAAAATCTTTGACAATGTCTCCCACAGCATTCTCCTGGAGAGACTGGCTGCTCATGGCTTGGTCAGTTGTACTCTTTGCTGGGTAAATGCTGGCTGGATGGCTGAGCCAAAAGAGAGGTGGTAAATGGTGTTACACCCAGCTGGTGGCTGGTAACAAGTGGTGTTCCCAGGGCTCAGGATTGGGACCAGTCTTGTTTAGTATCCTCTTTGACAATCTAAACGAGGGGCTGGAGCGCACCCCCAGTCAGTTTGCAGAGGACCCGAGCTGGGGGCAGTGTGACCTGCTGGGGGGCAGGGGGCTCTGCAGGGGGTCTGGGCAGGCCGGGCCGAGGGGCCGAGGCCAGTTGTATGAGGCCCAAGAGGGCCGAGTGCCGGGCCCTGCCCGTGGGTCACACCAGCCCCCCACAGCGCTGCGGGCTGGGGGCAGGGGGCTGGGAACTGCCCGGCGGGGAAGGGCCTGGGGGGGCTGGTCGGCAGCCGGCTGGGCATGAGCCCCCCGTGTGCCCAGGTGGCCACGGCGGCCAGCAGCGCCCTGGCCGGTGTCAGCAGCAGCGTGGCCAGCAGGGCCAGGCAGTGCCCGTCCCCCTGTGCTGGGCCCTGGTGCGGCCGCCCCTCGAGCCCTGGGCTCAGTTTTGAGCACCTCTACTACAAGAAAGACATGAACGTGCTGGAGCGTGTCCAGAGAAGGACAATGGGGCTGAGGAAGGGTCTGGAGCACAAGTCTGATGAGGAGCAGCTGAGGGAACTGGGGGTGTTGAGCCTGGAGAGACTCAGGAGGGACGTATTGCTTTCTGCAACTAGGCCTCTTCTCCCAAGTAACAAGCGGTAGGGAAAGAGGGGAAGGCCTGAAGCTGCACAGGGGAAGTTTAGGTTGGATATAAGGAAAGATTTCTGCACTGAAAGGGTGGTCAAGCACCAGAACAGGCTGCCCAAGGAAATGGTGGAATCGCCATCCCTGAAAGTGTTTTAAAAATGTGTAGGTGTGGTGCTTAGGGACATGGTTTAGTGGTGGGCTTGGCAGCCCTGGGTCAGTGGTTGGACTTGATGATCTTAAAGGTCTTTTCCAACCTAAATGATTCTACAATTCTATGATTCTATGATACAACCTTCTGACAGTGTAATAGGGATAAAGGACTAATGATTTCAACTGTTTAATGGAGTGAAGGTAGCAGAAATCATACATACAAAGTATATGTGGAATGGATGGAGGCTGTGGAGGCCGTGACTAAGTTTAACTAACACTGAAACCAAAAGTTAGGGTGGAAACCACTTGTCCTCATTTTCAGAAGTCTAACAGATGAAGAAGCATAATAAACACCTCACTCATCAGTATTTAGCATTGGTCAGCTTTATTTGCAGATCACTGGTGTATCAGGAGTCCAGTCTTCACTGCTGCTACTTCCACAAATATGCTAGAATGAACTTCTGCCTTCCAAAATAGAAAACTGACAGAAATCTTTTCTGATACTTGTGTTTTATCTTCAGTGATGCCACAAGTGCCAAGATAGATATTGACAATATTATTGCTCTTTCAGGAAGAGAACAGGATTATCAAAAGCAATTCCACATGCACATATACTGTGACTCTTGTCCCACATAATCCAATTTTAGCAGATAATTGTGGTTTAAGGGGAAAGAAGATTATAAATCTGTGACTCTTCAGATTTTTCAAAAAAGCAAAAAAGAAAAGAAAGAACTTTTCGTTAATTTAGTACCTTACTGAAAGCAATGCAGAAGACCTATTTATAGTACAATTAAAAGGAACTGGTCTTTTCTGCAAAGATTAGTATTTAATTGAGAACAGGTTCTGGTACATAAAGAAAAGTACCATCAGAGTTCCTCGTATCTGTCAAATGAGAAAAAATAATGTATCTGCAAGTTCTAGTTACAAGCTAGCATCCCACAGAAAAGAAAGAAGAAAAAGAAAATTTAATTAATTTAATTCCCAGAATTTCCAAACATAAAAAATATTTTGGTGCAATGATAAGACTGAAGATGAGACACATCTGAAAAAAAAAGTAATGTCCTACTTTCTATAAAGCATAAGACCACTTCAGAGGCTAAGGACTGTGCTTATTCAGAAATGAGAGGAAAAGATGTTAAAGAAGTTGCAAGCTCCTATTTAACTGTAAAGCATGCAAGCAGATCTCATCCAGCTTCAGACTGCAAATCGGAACCAACTGATCTTCATTTCCTGGCTATTTGCAGAACAGCTGGAGACATCAGCACTCACTAAAACTAAACAATGTTTAACTTTTCAAACCATTCTTTTTTAAAACTTGAGATCTGAAATTACCTGTACAATATTAATGAAATGCTTTTGATATTTTTTCTTCCAAAGAACATTTGGAGGGGGTTCCACACTGAAAAAACGTTCCCAGTAACTGGGAACTCTTCAAGATGTACAGTGACATTTCTGCGTACAGCAGGAAAGCAGCAACCGGCCACTGTTCTGGAACATTTGTGATGGAATCAAGACATTTGGAGTGAATTTATAAGTCTAGTGATGTCTGTAGTGTAAATGTCTGCTTTCAGCCTTTTCCCCTTTGAACTCCTTTGCAGGCAATAGAAATGGTCACTTCTAGGATGTGAGTCATCTGACCAACTGTGGGATTTAATAAGTCACATTCTCAGTGTATGATTTGTTTTACATCATCTATAAAGGTATTTTAGGTTCCTGAGCTTGGGTAAAGATATCTACATGGAAATTTCATGGGATTTGTTCAGATGGGACCCCTAGGGTATCTAGTTATAGTCATCCCTCATGACCTTTTGAGGTCATACCTCCTTTTGAGAACTCAAGGGCCACCAAAGAAAAGAGTAGGAATGTGTAAATCTTTTGGAGGTTTTTTTTGTGTTTTTTTTTTTTTTTTTTTAATCAGCATTTTCATGGGAAATTCATCTGTTATATAGGCTCTGGGACGTGGCAGAACATGAAGTTGCTACCTGTCAGACCACACAGGCAGTCAGAAGAAGCCTTCATTTGCAGGCAGTACCAGTCTTGTATCAGCAAAGCCAGGCACAGACTTGGCTGACTCCTTGGTGAGGAGCAGCAGGGTGGAAAGTATACACTCCAATAGGAAGTGAAACTGGATTGGCTTCCTGTGGAACATATAGAAGGTACACCCTGCCTCCCTTGGAGTTCTGAGATCTAGAGATGCCATAAATCAAAGCAGACACAGAAAGTTTGGGTGCCTCCAGCTTTCTCTTTAAGGCTAATTAAGCATATGTTGAAGGATCAAGAAATAGCTAGAAAAGTGATGTTGAATCTTCAATCAAATGTCAAACATCAGCATTATAAGGATCAGTATGCCCTTCCGGTCTCGTTCATGCTGGCACCATTTGTGGTGTAAGCTCCTAGTGAAGCCTTCTGAGAATACAGTCTTGACTATAAACCAACCTAGCATGAGTGAGCGTTTAGGGAAACAAGTCATTTCTATGACTGGAAGGGTAATTACAGTTTCTTGGAAGTGAGATTAGCAACTGGTCCTTCCTAGACGTGGAAAAGTGATGCATTTGCATTGTGACCAATAACATGAAACATGAAACATCCGGAGATAGCTTTGGAGGAGCCTAAGCAAAAAAGCAAAGAGGACTCCACAGTCAGCTATGATAGTGCTGGTTTGAGGTTCAAGGGAAATATTGAAAATGCTTGATGCAAAGTAGCTGTTCAGTTTACATTTGGGGGGACAAGCCTGGGTAGCAGTAAAACATGTTACAAGAAGCACAAGATCACAGTACAGGACTTCTGTACTACTAGAACTAAAAAATCTCTGACAAGACTGGGCACATCTCACAGTCTGCATTGACTGCAGACAGGCATATTCATTGGAAGGAGAAATATTTAATGCCATTGTTTTCTCTTTGGTTCTATTTTACATGTCAAGGAAGATTTACATAATGCTGCTTTTAAAGAAAACAGAATTATGAAAATAATGTTGCAAATTTATGTCAAATTGGTGGCATGTCATAAGTCCAAATGCACTACTCCTGACAACAGACATCTGAAAATGCAAAGAGATATCAGACTAGTTTTTCAAAAGAGACTAAAAATAAAGGAAAGATATACCTATTGATTCAGTACTCCACTGGAAGAAATACAGACCTTGGATAAAGAGCTGCTTCAGCAAACAGGATTTTGGAATAAAATAAAACAGTACCCATCTGTCATAGCACTGCTGCTTTTCAAAAATGAAGGAAGACTGATCTGTATATATAGGGTATGCGCTCTTCTTATTGTGGAAAAAGGAAAGAATTTAGCAAAAGGAAGAAAAGATGTCAGCAACGCATGCTGTAGCAGATGGAAAACAGTGATATGAGCATAATTGGAAGGAAATACACAGCAGCATGTGAAGACATTCAGTTTTATTGCTTGGGTGTAAAGATCTCTGTCAAACCAGCCTAGAAGTTTTGACTGACATTATTTTCACAGATGTTTTTGAATGAACTTCTACCTCCCAGAGAGTAAAAATAGATACTCCCCTCTAACATTTGTATTTGAACTGCAGCAATGCTATATGTAACAAGAAATTACCGGCAGCATAACTAATTTATATCAAAAGTCTCCTTTGACTGCATAAGAAGGGAATGCTAATATTCCCCTCTAGAAAGGTTGTTTTGAGTGTTATGGAGAAGTTCTGGAGCACATAGGCTAGTGGCAAAAGAAAAGAAATTAATTGGGAGACAGGTGGATGAGATTTCTCCCTTTGAAGCTGTTGTGGTTTTTTGTTTTTTTTTTTTTTTAAACAACATACAAATTGCTGAACTCACCCACTGAGCTAGCCAACTTGTGTTTTCTTGGTGCTTAGTGGAGCTAAAAACGTACCTTTTAAGGTGAGACATAAGAACTAAAATCTTTTAGGCAACTTAACTCTGTATTGTTGATGAAGCAAGCTGAGGAAAGAGTGCTTAAAGACAGGCACAAGTATTTTCCAGAGAGCAAAGTGTGCAAGTGATGAAAGTTTGCCTGAAACAATTACATTGAAGTTTCTGCAGAATTTGAAAGCTCTGAAAGATACAACAGCTATACCTAACAGAATATGAGGAAATAAAGGCACAGGGAACCCCAATTAAACAATAAATACACCTGAGTGGCATGGGTGCAGAGTTCACTACAGTTATGTGATAGGAAACAGGGGTCTTGATGAGATTTTCTCCTCTCCCTCCAAATCTTTTGGTCTGGACTCTTAAAAACAAATAATAACCTTTGATACCTGCATGCGTACAACGAAGTTACGTTGTTCTTCCATAACGTAGGAAAATAGCCTTGTTGAAGGCAAATATGTCTTTGAGAATTTTATTCCAATGCATGCTGACTTTGTGAAAATTGAATAGAATCATAATTATTCTAAAGACAGATGTTTGGCTGTACTGATTGCATTATACACCACAGCAAAAGCTCAAAGTTTGGCAAAACAAATCACAAAGCTCTTGAGGTTTTATCAGTAAACAATTGTAAACCTTGAGAACTGGCACATAGGCATGATAGATGGAATCTTTATTACCTCATAAAAATAAAGTAGTATTTGGTTTAACGAAACATCAATCAACAGACATGAAAAATGGACACAGACATTCCAGTCGTTGAACATATTCCAGCAATATGAAGAACCTGGTAGAAAAAAAAAAATGCAGACAAAAATATTGTCCTATTTCCTACAAGCTATGCAACTGCCTTCTACGAAACAAGTCAAACCAAACTAAGAAAAGTGATAAAAGTATATGTTTTTTTTAATAAAAAACACACTCATCAGGACAGCAGGATATTCAGTTTAATTATGAAACTACAGACAACTATCAAATGAGGGTAGAAAACATGTTTGGCTCTACTTCTATTTTCAGCTAAACTGAGATCATCATTTTGACACCTGGTTCTTATCTGCAGATATATTGTTTATGCCAGGAAAAACCTACATAACAGAATTACAATGTGCAAAGAAAAGGACTTTGAGAAATTACTGATATCTCTTACTGAGCTAGTGAGAGACTGTGCACAGACATCTCCAGTGACAGCCATTTTAGGAGGACAATATAAACCCTCAGTTAGCCAAATTATTCAAAAATCAAGTACAGCTACCTCTGGTTTCACAAGCCACAGGAGCCAATGGAAAATGAAGAGGAAGGTCCATGCTTGAAGCAACAGGAGAGACAGCCATAAATTCTTCCCAGAGCTGTTCCTTAAGGGAAAACCAAAGGGAGTCATGGGTTTAGTATGTGGTAATGCTGCAGGATGTTCAAAACAACCCTTCCTACAGCCTTTGCCCTAAAGATGGAGTTGTGAAAATCCCAACCATATGCGAGGATGTGGCCGATGCTGAGTGCATAACATACCAGCAAAGCAAAATGAGATTTGAGACACATTTTTTCTTGATAATGACTAGGAATTGACCTGAAAAAAACAACTAAAAAGCTCACAGGTTTAGATTTTTCCACAGGTTTAAGGTTTCCCTTGGGGAATTACAAAGACTACGAGAAATGAGCATCTATCCACAGAAATCAAGGTAATGTCTTGGAACTCATCCAAAAGCAAACAGCTCCACCTGTTCTGGAACAACAGACACAGGACAGGCTGATGGTGGAAGTATTTTTATGCCATTCTGCACTGGAAATAAATTAAAGAGACAACTTAGTTGGACTTACTAAGATACAACGGAAGGGAAAGATTGCTCTGCACATATTGAAAACCTAAAAAAAGCACTAACCTGCATGTAAGGCATTTAATATTACATCATGAGTATAACGTTCTGGAACAGTGCAGATCACCGACTTGCTATTTTACTCTAAAACCATGTGCATAATTTTCTCCCTCCCTGTTAAAAACTAGCTTTCTTTAGAGGATTGCATTTCACTGACAATAACAGAACATGTGTTGGGAAAGATAACATCAGAAAGGGCTTTTTGATGAATCTGGCTATAAGTAAGGGCAAGTGCTCAGTGAATGTATGCAA
The DNA here is from genome assembly GCF_017639655.2 of Falco naumanni. Lineage (NCBI taxonomy): Eukaryota > Metazoa > Chordata > Aves > Falconiformes > Falconidae > Falco > Falco naumanni. Next base: position 10,310,266 of record NC_054055.1, on the reverse strand, counting down.
GATATAGTCTCAAATCCTGATAATCACCATTCCAAAGACCTATGACATGAGTTTGTGCCTTCTGGATTGTGTATAGGAGATCAAGAGCAAAAGTATTGCCAAATATCTTAACTTAAGAGAAAATGCATACGTTACAATGTCAGCAAAATAAGTTTGCCATCAAAAAATTGAAGAAATATTTCTCTATTTGCAGGCACTTGTTATTAAAACTGTGTCAGGTGTGAAGGGGAAAAGAATTCTAAACCAGAAAGCAGATCTGTAAAATCATTTCCTTACTGGTAATACATCTTAGCTTTAGACAAGAGAAAAAAATATAGATTCAGGCATCTTGGTAATCAGAGATACCTGAACTTTAATAAGGCTTTAAATAATAATGATACATGAGAAAATTAATTTTTGCTTTTGTATGAAACTGTTCAGCTAACATTTCCATCTATTCTGTCATGATGCAGACCAAAGGGCAGAACTTCGTGATGAAAATTCAATCATCTAAAGTTAAGCAGAAACCAGTTTTCATCACCTGAGTGCTTGCAGGAAAGGAAGATTAGGATGCGCATGATGGAGGAGGAAGTGCACATGGCCTGTCTTTGCCCCTGGCCTTGGTGGATGCACAGAGTTCTGTCTGGGACAGAGCAAATACTTGTTTCAACTTTTTAAAATGAAAATATTCCTTTGATGAACTTCCTGTTGCGGAAAGAAAGAGTTCATAATAAATAAGAATGCTGTAATAGCATGTGTATCCAGAAAAAAGCTAGTACTAACTTGGTCCTGTACCAGTCCTTTATCTATGCATCCTTTGCCCAAGAAAAGAAAAAGAAAAAAAAAAAAAAAAGAAAGAAAAGGCAATAAGAAAAAAAAATAATTGAATACAATTTTTTTTATACACAATTGCTGCATTTCACCTAATACTCTGAAATACAACCGTTACCAGAATAACCATTCACAGAGCAGGAACATTCAGAAAGTTTATCAACTCTGCAGCCCTTGAAGGGCTACATCATACATACCCTACATGAAACATCAGCATAAGCCCACTAGTATAATAATAGTGCAAATGGCCTCACATACAATACACCAACCCTTTGTTGTACAAATAGTTAATATATTATGGGCATTGTAATATGATTATTATAGAAAAGTTCTGATTTGCATACACTGAAATGGCTGAAAAAACAGAAATGCCTTGGTAGATAACTCATTCTTGGTTAACCTGATCAGGGATCAAGTGTCTGCTGAGACTTTTGTAACCTTTTTTTAAAGCTTTGATCTAAAACACATGATCATCTTTCCTCAGAGCATAAGAAGTGCAAAGAGCACCAGGAATTTCTACAGCACTTCTGAAAAATGCCAAAGGCATGCACACACTTTTATTAATACATCACCCGATCTTTTCACTGTGGTGCACAAAATTCCTCTGGCAGAACTCTTAGGGAGAAGATGACTTACAGTTTTGAAACAAGTTCTCTTTAAGCAGCCTTTCAAACAGAAAAGTGCAGAAATAAATCAATAAAGAATGATGTAAATCATCATCCTGTACAGGAACAGTTTACTGAAGCCCCAAGCAAACAGGTTTCCAAAGGTTCAGTGTTCAGTGCACACTGCTTTGACCGCAGAGACAGGATTTTTCACGTTAGTCTCAAACATCATATATCGTATCAAATTCCAAATGATGGAAAATGAGATATCAGGAACTATTTCCCTCTTTATTCCCTAGGCAATATAAAAATCCCTCAGCCAGACTGCAGGTCTCTTTATAAAGACAGTGGTCCAGAAGAGAAGTTGGCAAAGCCAAATATCCCTGACAGAAATTGCCTGTTTCCTTTATAAAATGTACTTCAAAAATACTTAATTTTTTTTCTTGAGGCAAAGCAGAAATCCTGACATTATACAAATTTATATTTTTAGAAAGTAAACAAAAAGAAGAAAAAAAGAGAATATGATTGTAAGCTTTTATTCATTAAAAAACCTTGACCCTGTAAATGCATATTCTAACCCTGTGGGCCATGGGCTCAATTTGCCTGTAGTGACAAAGGTGGTAGTCATTACATTTGCAGAGGATTACTCGTTACATTGGTTGGTTTTGCTTAATACATAACAATTAGAATCTCACACTGGACCGTTTTTCTCCATTTAACCACTTTTCATAGTATCCATTCAAAATAATAAGTATTGTTGGAACAGAAAAGAAATATACCACAGATTTCTTCTGTTTTCTATTATTAAGTCTTTTCAGTGAAAGTAGGAAACCAAAGAAAGCTCAGTTTTCATGCCCCAATATTTCCTATTGGGAAAATATTTATTGTTGGCTTTTGCAGTTACCAGCATTCTTACAATACAGACATTTATATTCCAGTTGTGAGCAATTTTCAGTTAACAGAAACAAGAGAGGAATTAAGCAACTGGTAATGAAAGTAGATACAAAGAGACTGTTAAAAAAGACAGACATTTTCAAATGGAAAGTAAAAACCTTTCACATCTGGGTCAAATCCAGGTCCATCCAACGATGACTGAGAGTTATTACAGTCTCACAGCTGCTCCCTTGCCCATGGAAAATGAACTGACTCTTACAGACATGGATCCCATCCACAAAAATGTCATTCTTCGGTCCAGAGAGGTTCTGAAAATTCACTTAGTACCCAGGTCATCAAATACTGCAAACGGTATCTGATACCCACTGAAACTTTAGCAGCTGGGGAAAAGCTTTTGGAAACACCTACAAATTGACAGACTAGGCAGCATTGTGTAAAGAAATCTCAGAGCAGCAAAGCTTCAGTTGATGGACTGTATTGTCATCTGCACAAGAAGGCACCTTGCAATGCATTCCAAACAAGTCTGCAACTGTGTAGGCACAAGCAGTTTTTCCTCAAGTAATAGCTTTGCTGAGATTTTGACAGTAGAGGCTTAAGTTTAAATTTGTACCTGACTTTTAAAAAACCTCTTTTATTAAAAAATGCAAATCTTATAATTTCTTTCATCCCTGTTACAATTTGCAGACAGAAATTATCTGTTTTTATCCAGGAAGAATTTCAAATAAACTATTAAAATTCCTTTGTCCACAACACATACATTCAAATTGCCTAGCTCCCCAAACCTTGTTTTTGTGGAAAGTACTGAATGGTTTTGAACACGCAAAGGAACTCTGAATATGTGTTGCTAAGCTGGTCTATGTGCTTCACCACCAAGGCAACAGCAGAAATGGCTGCAGAATGCAGTGAGTGGTGTCCTGAGCCTCTGTCATGTGAGCAAGACCTCATGAGGATTAGCTGTTCCTGTCACTGGTTTGTAGATAGTCCCTTGCCAGAGCCAGCAACCCTGACATTTCCAAACCACCCTGTAACAGAGGGAAATATCCAGCAAGGCTCTACCAAGCACCTCCTGCTTCAGTTACAAGTGAAAATTAGCCTCTGCTTTGGCTTGCTGCTGCAGTTATAATAATCTACACACTGAGGAAAGAGCATGACTGAGCTAATCCAGCACCATTGCATCCCTTCTAAATGCAAATGTTGAAATTTAAAGTACAGTTCCTACAGATGAAAACTTTGCAAGATGTCACTCGATGGGAAAGTTGAGGGAATACTTCTAAAGTTTTTGTTCATGGCCCCAAAGAATTTGAGGCCATTACAATGTGGGTTTTAATAGGATAAAATATGTAATTTCTACTGTATTATATGAATTTGACTTAGGTTTGTTGTGTTGCACATGGTAGTATTTAACATTTGTAAAATGAAGGTTTAAATATCCAAAAGACAGTAAAAAGTTATGTATTAAGAAATTTCCCCTATAAAAAAACATTTCCTAAAATAACACGTTCTTACTGGGTATCTTCTGTTTTCATGGCATTGGCTTTCCTTATGAAAAATGTTTCTCTCAAATGTTTAATTTTTGGTTTTTTATCCCATTAACCAGCACTAGAAGCAGAACAGAAGACTGCTTCCTTGAATAAAGGTACAAAGTTAAAATCAAAATTTTCACACTGAAATAAACACTCCAGTGGTCCTTAATCAAAAACCAAGTTGCATGATAACAAAGACCTGGTTTTATAAATACATTAGAAACAAAAGGATGGCCAAGGATAATCTGCGTCTTTTTTGTATGGGGTGGGGACAGGGAATATTGCCACCAAGGATGAGGAAAAGGATGAGGTAATTAAAAAAAAATAAATAATTCAAAGACCAGTTACACCCAGGGTACTCAGCCCTCTGAGCTGGAACACAGGGATGGGGAGCACAATGAAGTCCCCATAGTCCAGAAGGAAACAGTTGTGACCTGCTGCTCCACTTAGACATACACAAGTCTACAGGCCGGATCCACCTGAGGGTACTGAGGGAGCTGGCAGAGGAGCTCACTAAGCTGCTCTCCATCATTTACCAGCAGTCCTGACAAACTGGGGAGGTCAGGCAGTATGATGCGCATCTGTCACAGCACTCTCCAAACTATTAAGCTGCAACAAGGTCTTTTACCATCTCATACCAACACACTCTTCACAGCAGTCCCTCTACTGCCTTCTCCTAGTCTCCCTCATCCAGAGTGTGTGCGCGCGCGCACCCTCTTCTCTCTGTTTTTTCTTCCCTTCTCTTCCTCAGCTGCTCGCTCTTCCTTGACTGCCCAACATTTTAAGAGAACCAGCCACAGCTGCACCTTATCTACATCAGCCAACCCACCGCCCCTGAAGCCAAGCCACAGCTGCATGTTATCAATGCTAATTAACCAGCTTCATTCCTCCAGACCCATCTACAAGAAGGGCATAAAGGAAGATATGGGAAACTACAGGCCTGTCAGCCTGACTTCAGTGCCGGGGAAGGTTATGGAGTAGATCTCCTGAGTGCCATCACGTGGCATATACGGGACAACTGAAGAATCAGGCCTGGCCAGCATGTGTTTATGAAAGGCAGGTCCTGCTTGATGAACCTGATCTCCTATGACAAGATGACCCACTGACTGGATGAGGGAAAGGCTGTGGATGTTTGCAGGAGCGGGCTGCAAACTAGGACCATGCGTGGCCATCGGTTAGCTGAGGGGAATGTGCTCGAGCTTGTCTAGACAACAATTAACATGATGAGGCATGTTTACAGAGCACAGGGGGGTGGGAGATGGATGGCGCCAAGGAAAGGTAACACCTTGCTGTTAATTGCTGGTAGTTAACCACCAATCAGGGATTGCCTAGTATGCAAGGCTTAGCTTCAAGAACCAATCTGTTTAAAACGCGCAGCTTCTGAAAGTCTATAAAACCTCGTGCTTCTGTACAATAAATTGACATTTGCTTGCATCAAGCTGCGTCCCGTCTCTTCATTCGCCGCAAATTGGTGACCCCGACGTGATGCGTTTAAGGATCTGATGTGAAGGGCTCTCGAATCGCCTATCTGAGCGACATGCAGCGAATCCCACGGAACTTTGAATGATCTGCTGAAAGGAAGCAGGAGCTGGCAGAAATCCCTCCGGAGTTGAGAGGTGAGCTGTGGGAAATCCGTAACGGGGAATCAGGCTTCGTCCCCAGAAAGAGACGTATATGGACTCATAAAGGGTCTTCTAGTCAGATCAGGGAGCCCGTGCCTCAATCTCCTCAAATGGTGACCCCTATGGTGGTGTTCTGAAGCCTTGGAAGAATAAGGACAGAAAAAAGACAGCTCGTGGAAGAGGGCTGCGTTCTGGAGGAGACGACTTGGCTGAACGATCGTCTTGCTGTCTGGACCAGGCGGACAACAGAAGTTGTCTACCTGGACCTTAGGAGAGCATTTGACAGCATTCTCCTGGAGAAACCAGCTGCTTATGGCTTGGTCAGTTGTACTCTTTGCTGGGTAAAATAACTGGGGATGCTGGATGGCTGAGCCAAAAGAGAGGTGGTAAATGGTGTTACACCCAGCTGGTGGCTGGTAACAAGTGGTGTTCCCAGGGCTCAGGATTGGGACCAGTCCTGTTTAGTATCCTCTTTGACAATCTAAACGAGGGGCTGGAGCGCACCCCCAGTCAGTTTGCAGAGGACCCGAGCTGGGGGCAGTGTGACCTGCTGGGGGGCAGGGGGCTCTGCAGGGGGTCTGGGCAGGCCGGGCCGAGGGGCCGAGGCCAGTTGTATGAGGCCCAAGAGGGCTGAGTGCCGGGCCCTGCCCGTGGGTCACACCAGCCCCCCACAGCGCTGCGGGCTGGGGGCAGGGGGCTGGGAACTGCCCGGCGGGGAAGGGCCTGGGGGGGCTGGTCGGCAGCCAGCTGGGCATGAGCCCCCCGTGTGCCCAGGTGGCCACGGCGGCCAGCAGCGCCCTGGCCGGTGTCAGCAGCAGCGTGGCCAGCAGGGCCAGGCAGTGCCCGTCCCCCTGTGCTGGGCCCTGGTGCGGCCGCACCTCAAGCCCTGGGGTCAGTTTTGAGCACCTCTACTACAAGAAAGACATGAACGTGCTGGAGCGTGTCCAGAGAAGGACAATGGGGCTGAGGAAGGGTCTGGAGCACAAGTCTGATGAGGAGCAGCTGAGGGAACTGGGGGTGTTTAGCCTGGAGAGACTCAGGAGGGACGTATTGCTTTCTGCAACTAGGCCTCTTCTCCCAAGTAACAAGCGGTAGGGAAAGAGGGGAAGGCCTGAAGCTGCACCAGGGGAAGTTTAGGTTGGATATAAGGAAAGATTTCTGCGCTGAAAGGGTGGTCAAGCACCAGAACAGGCTGCCCAAGGAAATGGTGGAATCGCCATCCCTGAAAGTGTTTTAAAAATGTGTAGGTGTGGTGCTTAGGGACATGGTTTAGTGGTGGGCTTGGCAGCCCTGGGTCAGTGGTTGGACTTGGTGATCTTAAAGGTCTTTTCCAACCTAAGTGAGTATACAATTCTGTGAGACTCTGATGACGTATGCTTGCTGAGTAGATTCAGCACTTAACAATAAGGGCCTACTTAACTTCTACTTTGACGACATATCTAACGTAAAAAAACCAAGAAAATTATAATACTAAATGGGTTGCTGAACCAACTTAGTTAAAAGGCCCAATAAGAGGAACAGGTGCAAGAGGTGAGAGGCATCCATGTCAGAGCTGTGACAGGGATGTACTAGACAACATGGTAATACATAATCTTCACTGGATATGATAAGATTCTATTTTAGGGATATTTTTGTGAATTCTTATTTATTCTCCATTTTGCATATAAAAAGGTTGTTTGTCAAAGGTACATACTGAGAACTCCTATGAACTATTGTAGGGGTACAACCATAGAGAGAGAAGTTTTTTATCTATACTGCTACCGACATGCTTAATTGAGGGACCACAGCAGAAAACCCAAGTAATGTAACAGAAGGGTCCAAACCAGTACTGATTAGCTATGGTTTTATTTTTCTTAAGCATGCAGAAGAGTTATAAATATAGTTTCAAACAAGGCTTTTATCTACCTTGGGTGTTACACAGAGCATAAATTAACTTGTAAAAGAAAGCAAATGTGTTTTAGTGATTATGTTTTGGATTCCTTAACTGATAAGTTTAACCCATACTTAAAATATTTACCAAACATATTTAACAAGTTCTACACTTTTTTCCTACCAAAACCACTCCTGAATTTCAAATACATGCCAAGATCAGTTAAAAAGACAGAAATAGAAATGTTTCTGCTCTGCCTCCAAAGAAATAATTTATTGTATTACTGCCTTTTAATAAGATTATTTTATTAGATTTTTGAAATTAATTTCTTGGATATGAGATGATTTAAGTTACAAAATTTTCTACCTAAAGACTGGACCATAATGCAAAATATTTTTTCTGGTACTTTTGCAGGGGACTTTAAGGCAGTAAAGAATAATCATAAATCACAAATTTAGAGTTAAAAATTTGTGTTTGTATTTCAGAGGCATTAATGCACTGTCCTGAACATGATATACATTGACCAAATAGGTGAATTTTATGAACAGGTGAGAGTGGAGGGATCTCTTCCAGATTAATGTACATTCATATCATGAACAAAAGAGATTTTTGCATATTTTTAAGTAAGAAAAACTTTTTTTTGAGTAAGAAAACTGCCAGGAAGCACAGGGTACAGCAAGTGTAAGAAACAGTGACGTTTCCTTAGCTCCCTGCCCAGTTCCATTGCTTTCCACTAGATTCCAAAGAGAGTTACAATGGATTTATAAACCTTCTTGATATAAGCTGGAAAGTCCCTCACTACCTTAACATTATACAACTCCTAGAAATCTTAGTAAGAGAGGTGTTTCGGCACAGTGGCCTAAGGGCACCAACACGGCAGCGTTTGTAAGGAGTTTTAACAACCTTTATGAGACTGCTACAGCTAGGAAAAGAAAGGATAAATGTTCAGATGCACCAGCCTTTCTGTAAATCTCTTTCTTAGCTTGCTTGTCTGCTTTTTCCCCCAAATGCATTATCTAACCTCATGAAAAGTGTTTTGTCTCCTGCAAATGATGCCTTGCTAGTAGCATATTTCATAATTCTTAGTTTACAAGGAAACCCCTGGTTGTCTGCAACTAAACAAACCAGTTGTTGCAAGATTCTAATCAAAGTCCATACCCTTGTAAATCTTATCCTTTTATATAGATCTTGATTAGAGTGTTTTTAATATTACAATTCAAGCAGAAGTTTGGCCATACAGAGCTGTGACTATGTAATTGCTGTGGATCCCCTTCAAGACAGTTTACATTGCTTCATATGATTTAAGTGACTAATTAGACAGCTTTACCTTATAAAGTGGGTTGATTTCCTAACAATATCAGTAGAACATTTTTCTTAAATTACATAAGTTTTCATAATAAATTTGAGCCTGTTTAACCTTCATTGAATTCTTACATTTATTGGATTCTTCAGTCAGCATTACAAGCATTAACTGGTCATTAGCAAATGTAAGATAAAATGTAACTGTGAAGATGAAAACACACGTGTGGAACCTGAAAGAAAACATGTTTTCACTACCCTTCTTTCATTTAGTTTTACTAAGACCTCCAGTCTATCAACAGTTTTGAATCTCTTCTATTTTAAGACCTGTAAAAACTGGCAGAAATATTTTTGACATATTGCATGTCACCCTAGAGAGTGCGATATGTGGGAACTGGAATTTACTAGGCGTGTTAAAAACCAGCATTTGCAAAAAAACCCAGTACTAAAATATTTATGGGCTCCCCTCATTTAGAATATGAAAAGCATTTCAAAGCAGCTTCCTTAGTACTCTGCAGCACTCGGTGTATTACTGAAATGTAGAAGGAAAAAAATACTAAAAAATTGAGGTAAAGTGTAAATTTTTATTCATCCTACAGAGTGTATGAAAAGCCTCAAATAGGTTATTTTTAAGGAACTTTGCTAGATAACTGAAAAGTCTTACAGAGGTTTTTTTTCCAGGGGGACACTGCTCTTCAAAGGAGGATGGGTGAGTCACTAGCATATAAGTAGCATCCTTCCCTAGGTCTCTAGTTTAGATATTGATGAGGAAACAGTAACAGATTTTGGTAAAAGAAAGAATTATTTGCTCGACTGCACCAAACCATCATAACTAGTCAGTGTCTGCACAGAACCACTGAAGAATTAGTTTGTTATATGCAGTGGGGAAAAGACTTGAAACATTCACTTTTTCAACAAAAGTGTATTATTGTTTCATGTATAGCTTTCTGAACAAGATAAAAGTTTCTCATTGAGCAGGTTTTTTTATTACACTGCCTTTCCTCAGACAGAACTCAAGTTCACAAACCAAGTTTATACCAGTCTGAAGGCAGCAGTTTTGCCACAAATGAAGGATTAAAGCAGAATGGCATGAGAACATGAGGGTTTGACACGATCAAGAAAAAGAAGAAAAAAGTAGTCTCTCCAGTTTTAAAAATCTGGGAAAGGAAAAACTGAGATATGCTAGGAAAGTCTCTGAATGTTCAACCTTCAGCAGGGTTCTGAAAAGCTCAGGTATTTCTCTGTTTCTTTAACAACTCAGTCCATTCATACTGCACAGCAAGTAAAATGTGCAAAGCATTGAATCTATTTGCATGTGTTCTACCAAGAAAGGTGGAAGGAGACCCAAGCCTTGTGGAAAGACATCTAGTACTGACTAAGGACTCCAAGTCTACCAAGTATGAGAACAATTCTGGACAATCTCTGGCAGTTCAAGATCAATTGGCTACTGTTAACCAAAATTTGTTTTTCAATAATTTCTCTGAGTGTTAACACCAAAATCTCACTAGCCAGCCAAAAATCATCAGCAGTTTAGAGATGACCGTTAATAGAGTGTCCTCTGGGAACCTCTAGCAAGTCCTCTGGTGTGAAGCAAGGTGCAGCCTGATTTCTGCAGAGCTTTGGGGAAACATCTTTCTTGGTTTCTGTGTGTCCTCAGACTGCTAACTGCAATGGAGGTCTTTAAAACTGACCATGCTTTATTCTGAAAAGATTCACAACATGGTTCCACCCACAGTACTGACAACAAAGCTATTTTGAGAGGTACTTACCACAGCCTTTGTACCATACCTCTTAGAGACATATTTTTATGGCTTTCAGACTTACTTGCTGTCTTCATAAGGCAAGCAAATATTTCTTACATAAATATCCATACTGAAATGTATATCCTACTCCTGTGTATTTCCACACACAGACACTTGCAAAAGTCCAACATTTCCCATGGTAATCTGTTCACAAGTCTTGGAAGTCCTAACATCTAAACATCTTGAAGTGCTTTTTACCTTTCTAAAGAAACTGTACTGGGTCTGGTTGGGATGGAGTTAATTTTTTCATAGTAGTCCATACGGTGCTGTGTTTTAGATTTGTGACCGTTGTTTTAGCTGTTGCTGGACACATGATCAAGTCCTCCGTTTCTCATCTCTGCTCACGGGAAACAGTGAGCGATTGCCTTTGCATCACTGGTTTTGCTATTGACATCCCTGCCCCTCCCCCTCCCCCCATTTCATTTCCTTCACTTATTTAACTGTGTTTACCTTGACCTATGAACTTTATTCACTTTTGCCTTTCTTATCCTCTCCCCAACCCTGCTAGGTAGGGACTAGGGGCTTAATTGGTGGCCAAGGCCAACCCACCACAGAAACAAAATACTCCCTGTCTGTTCAACATGATGACTATATACCATTACTGATAAAAAGAAACTGGATTTTTTTTTTAACCTAAACGAACTGTCTTGGAAACAAAAAAAAAGTAGACGAGGGTTTAGATGTCTGTTGATTTTTTTCATCAACAATTAAAAAAATGTCCTAAAAAAATCATGATTGTGGGGTTTCTACAGACAGATCTCCTAATTGTAAATATGAATACTATGATACCAGTAGTATTAAAAGAAACATGACACGTGAATAATAAAGCAGATAATTCCATGGTAGATGAGGAAAAAACTGCAGCCATTCTTTTTCACAAAAAGGTGTTGATAGTAGTTCTCCTGCCACCTTCTATACATAAAAGTGCTTCACTGTGTTGGGAGCATATTTAATGTTAAGCCTGAACTCTCAAGGAATAAATTAATTTAAGGGATTGGACAGTATGTATTATACCAATATTTTGCCTTTTGAAAATCCTGACTTAGTACACCTGAGCTGCCTGTATATTAAATTAAATACTATTTTTCCTTCATTAGCTCCCCAGCACTGAAGTGGTTATAAAAGTAGTTGTTGGTTGTGGGTTTTTTTTTTAAAAAAGTGTTTATTCAATTATGACTGCTATGTAAGAATATTTATTTGGCTACAAAACAAAATCTTCAGTACAACATCTGGTACTAGTGAAAGTAAGTGTATATATATATAAAGCAAGGGTAGAGAAGACCTTTCATGCTAATAAATATGTTTCAGAAACACCACTCTTTTTACATTCACTCAAAAATAGATTAAATGTATGCATTTTCTCTCCTGATATGTATATAACTCCTGATAAAGAAATGTTGGTCAGTCTTGTGATTATTAACTTTTCTTCAACTTCTTTTTAGCCTTTTTAGTCTTTGTTAACAGTCTTACAAACACCCAAGCTTAGCCACTGCATTTCTGCTAATGTCAACATCCAAACACATGATCAGAACCTTCATTTAAGCGTGCATACAGAGCGCAGGCTTTATATCCATAAAGAGTAATAATGCAAATATATTGAGCAGGAGGAGTTCTACCTATTCAAGCAGGTGTGCAGCTTTTACCTTGCCTGAATATATGTTAGGAATGGCAAATACACACAAAAAAGGCATATAGGCAGTGTGCACTTTGTTTGCATATGCAAAATCTGTAGCACATTTAGCAGCAGCTTTAATGGGTTATATACCATGAAGACATGGAAGATATAGGCAGACATATACATATGTACATATGCATAGATATTATGTATGTGTATATATATATCTGTATAAGGTATCAACACTTGTTCTATTTTCTTCCTTATTAGCATGAATAAAAAATAAAGTTGAAAATACTGTCTCTCTGCTAGTGGGGTGGTTTGGCTTTTTTTGCCTTTCAGGAAACAGTTCTTGTAGCTTACACAATGTAGTATTTTTCTCTCTGACTTGAATTTGCTTCAGTAAGTCATGTTTTTCAGAGGAAATTGTAAAGAAGAAAATTACCTTCTCATGTAATTAAGTATCAGATGGGGATCTTCTTCCCTAATGTCAGAGATCCACAGTAGAGACGCACAACCTGAACGGTCACTGACGGTTGCTTTTATAGGCACTGGGCAGGGGCAGTGTTCAGCAAAGTTATCTACTTTAAAGTGATATGAAATTTGGCTTAATACTATGCTTGTCTCTACGTGCAACACTTAGTAGCTGTCATCCATACGTACAAGCATACACACAAGTAGTATACAGTCTAATGTAAGGACTGTAGCCTTCCATGTTTGCCTACCACCATCATACAGTTTTCCTCTGGAAGAGAAATTGGTCTTCTCAAGAAATCTGAATGACAAAACCGAATTGCCTGGTAAACCAAACTCCCTGTCCACGCAAGGAGTTTATACAGCTCCTGTCACGGGAATATTTGAAAACCGCATAATATATTTGGTTTTTTAAAGAAACTAGAGACAGAATAGCTGTCTGATGGTGATTATCTATTCAAGTTAATATACCTTGAAGGCAGATTATATTTTTCCAGGACAGCCTTGGACATAGACAATTTAAGGTGAGATATCCAAAATCATCAAAGCTGCCCTGACTTCACCCAAAGCAATAAATTAGATTCTGCCATTTACTACATCTGTATCTATAAGTGGTTTTGCTGATTGTGTCCCTGCTCAGAATAACACAGTAGTTCGCACAGCTGTAGTCCACACAGCTACTCAGAGTCAGGTTTCTTCAGCTCTGTGTGTAAGGACTACTCAGCCATTTTCAATACTAATGAAAATACTCAAAACTTTGTGACAGGCAGGAAAATGTTTCTGTGCATGTTTTTATGAAAAGCACAGAACAAAAGAGACTATGGAGACAGGAAATACCACAAGTTTGTTGTTAAAGCTTTTACACATGTCAAAATGCTCTTAAAAATGATTATATGAGGTTTCCTTTTCTATCAGGAGGATGCCAGAATAAAATGATTTCGGGGGATCATACTTTATCTATATTATACCGTAATCTACTGCCACAAATGGAATGCTTGATTTAAAAACAAAATTGTTTCATTTAACACAAAGACAGAAACCCTGGGAAAAAACAAACAACGAACCACAAATAAATCTTATTTATCTATCCCAGAAAACTTATCTTCTTCCAGAATAAAAGAAAATTAAAGAGCAAAACAAAGGAGGAAAATCAAGTTAAAGCCCTTTCATATCCTCTGGCTGCATTGCTGCATCATAGTTCTGCAAGGAGAAATAGTGCTCTGTTTTATTAGCTGGCACTGCAAGAATTTAAGTGACCCAGCAGTCAACATTTCCCACTGTGGCAAAAACAATTTTGTAATTGTCCTGTGAATTAGGGAAGTGAACTCTCTGAGGATTCTCGCATCGGGTATTTTCTTGGGCAATGATGTGGAAATAATAGATTTAATGAGAACAGTGTAATGATGTGGAATACAATTTCATTCTTGAGTAAATTTCACATCTTTTGCAGCCAGAAAGTGGATTAACGTAAAGTGTCAAGCAGGGAACTAACCTGGAGATCCCGCTGATAAACACAAATAACCGAATGGCCAGATTTGCATTACAGCAGACTTTGACACAAGGTAGGAAATAAAAAAAAAAAACAACCCCAAAAAAACCAAACCAAAAAAACCCAAAACAAAACAAAACCCACCCAGGAAAGTATGCAGTGGTTAGAAGCAGAAATGACATATTTTAACACGCTGCAGGATTCATTCATGTGACTCTCCCTCTACTGATGGTGGAAATCACTTGACAGGATCCGAGCTTCCCCACTGAAAAACTGCACCTCAACGCGTGCAGTAACAAATTAAGAATTATGCGTTTATAAATCCTCTAACCCAGGAGCAGCTCTACAATTACACAGCGGTGTCTGGGTGAGCCAGGTGTGCTGAAAGGTGAAAGATTAAGAAACAGTGAGTGCCCTCTGCTGTTACCTCGCTCACACCGGGACAGCATTTCCACTTTCGCTGTACGTGTGCCTTAGACATTGCAGCAAAGTGCCGAAGGCTTAGCAGGACGTCTTCGCAGGGAAATTCAGGAACGGAGCCATCCGTGTCAGGCACAGCTCTGCACTGTGGTTGTTCTTCCCTGGAAAGCTGGTCCTCTCACCTTGACAGCTGTAAAGGGTGGAGCGAATGCCGCCACTACAGCACATCAGGAGCTCTGCCTCTTTCCCTCTCTACCTGCCAAGTCCCCAGCCCTCCTGACAACCCCTCTGGCACCAGTCCCACACCAGGGATTAGGAACAAAGCTGGTTTCCCAAGCAGGCTACACAATTCATTTTATCAAGCCGCACAAACGGGAGAAAGAGGGAAAGACTAAGGCCTATGGCACTGTGTTGTCCCTTGGCCACACACCCTGGACCAGGAATGGACACTCTGCGCCAGGCATGGTGTGCAGAAACACTGGTTTCTGAAGTGTAGGCTTCTCTGTGTAACTTTGTGACCTTGACAGAAGTTGAATATCCAGGAAGGTGACCAGAAAAGGGACTAGAAAAATACTGAGGAAGCTTGTGAACTTCTTGATCCTCTAGTGTGGGCCCCCATTTCTTATGTGATAGCCAGCAGGATGAGTCCTCTGCCCAGCAGATAGGACCCCAGACTCTACAATGAGACATATGTGTCTGCACTTTTATGTAAATCAGCACCTCTTGAGTCAACATTTGAGGCACGTTGATTTGAGTAAGGTTCAAGACCCAAAGACATAACTAATTTCGTCCTATGTCCACGTGAGCACAAATGCACTGCTTGCACAAATAAAGCACTATTTTGTGTGCTCTGCTTTTCCTGCTAGTAAGGAATTGGCTTGGGAAACACACACAATAAGCCAGATTTCTTTCCAAAATTTCAGCAGAAATCTTGCTTGACCAGCACTAGAAATTGGCATGTGTTAGCTTTATCTTGGTTGTCGTGCTAGACAAGATATAACCAGGCTGGCATGGATGTTACTTCTTTGGAAGAGTACTAATAAAAGAGCTCAACTCCTTTTATTCAGTGTGCTTTCTTTAGACTATTAGTTTTGCAGCTGACTCATTCTTTTACAGCAAGGAAAATGATACTTAGGCTGTAGACATTGTCATACTGGGTACAATAGAAAAGTTTCAGTAAGCAACTCCAAATGGTCTTGCTGAGGATGCTTAAGTCTCTCAGGACTGTAAATCTTGAACAGAAAGTCAGTGACATGAAGAATCGTCCTATCTCTGGAGACGTCAAAGTTAAATGTTCTAAAAAAGATTTTCAGACTTCCTCTCCTGCACGACAGGAACACACTGACATTAGTTTAAAAAAAGAATAACTCTGTCTTTGCATGCTCCGTACCAATTTATTGGCCTTTGAAATCTGAAACACCAATTTATGGGTAGATACAAAGAAATTTTGAATTTTGACCCCTTGTTGTGTCCTTCCTGTCATCTGCTTCAGCATATTCTAGAAAAGGCAGAAGAAGATGGAGAGTAACCAGCTGAGAGGGAGTCGGACTGCAGTAACAATTTGCCACCAAAGCACAAGGACATTCCTCTTGATTCAAGAAAGAAGATAATGCACAGACCCGCCCTTGAATCATTGTTATAGCAAATGCTGTGACATTCAGTACTGTCTGAAAGCTTTAACTTTATCTATGATCAAAGTCTGATAGAAGAACACCTCTTATTTCCTCCAGATACTTCTTTCTGCTGATTACTGCTGTCAGTCAGGGTACGTACCTACGTGACTCCTTAGACAACAGACTCCACAGCTCATGTAGCTGTCCAAGTCTCCTATGACAAATCAGTGGTATATGCAGGAGAATCAAAGGCATTTAATGAAACTTCTTTTAAAAACTCTTGAGATTTGTACCAGGCAACTGTTAGATCCCAAAACAGCAGCTCAAGCACTTAGAGTAAACGAGAAAATACCAAAAGGCTGTCAACAGCAGGAACTTTGCCATTCTCTTTCTCAGCCTTCTGGCTGCTGGTGCTATTACCCATCCATCACACCTCACGGACAATTTTCACTCAAAGGACTAATCAAACAGGAAACATTGATATATAGAAAAGCCAGCTAATGAAGTAGATCACAGAAGCTGGATTTGCCTCGGATGCAATTTTCTCTTTGTATATGGTGAGGTAAGGCCAGCACAATCTGAAATTAGGTCAGGAATATCCTGAAAGTAGGTAGGAATACCAAAACACCTTCTGACAAGATATCAGTCTTATGAACCTATAGCCACCAGTGGCTTAGGCTTAGACTTTTTTCCAGAATTTTTTAAAACAGAGAGAAAACAAACCCATAAACAATGTCAGTTGGGGCTTTACAGTGTCTTAAGGGGCACTTACTAGTTCTTACAGAATAAAATAAATCAATGCAACAGCTGTATGGCTTTTATAAACTGCTTCCATCAAGGCTATTTCTAGCAATTAATACCCAGACTTAACATGTCACACAGTCAGAGCCCTAGGTCTATAATGTTCAGTCACCATTTGGTTCTATGGTTCTTGTGTATAATCAGCCTCAGTCTGATTCCGTTTACAGTAGTACAAATCCAGAATCATTCCAGAGCTTCCAAATGTCCTCAGAACTACTACATTATCCTTATTCCAGTCTTCTTCCAAACTGCCTTGTAGTCAAATGCTTGCAAGCTGTTTTGACGGTGGCTGGACACAGAGCTGGACTCCCTTTGGTGTCAATGGAGAGAAAAGAATTTCAAGGGCATAATCTTCTTCATTTTTAAGTCAGATTTTAAAACAGGTCAGTTTAGTTGCCTGCCAAGAGATATCTCATTCTCCCACTGATCTAAAAAAGGAGTCAAGGTGACTAGGTCATATGTTGACCTCCACATGGCAAATCCCCAAACTCAGACGATATGAGTAGCTATTTTGATAAACTACACTAACATGTAGACCAAGGCTGCCTTTGGTTCAAATTAATTTTCATCTCTCTGATGTCTCTTGTTTTATGACTATTCAACAATCCATATGTAAGTTCATTGGACCACAGAACAGCCTTCAGCTGCAAAGTCCAGCTGGACCTGTTACAGCATTAAGACACAGCACCATGATGACACAAATAATAGCAGTAAGTCATTTGAGTGACAGCGATGTAAACCCATATGAACATTAAAAACATACCCTGTAGGATCATAATGGGAAACACAATAAGACATAGCATCATTAATTCAGAATTACATTAATTTCTCTACTTTTAGCACTAAAACATAACCATTTTCCTTGCAATTCAAGTCTTTCACCCCCAAATTAAAGTTCAAGATCTACAATAAACCAATAATACAAAGAGCTAGCACTCGCATAACACTTTTAATCTTCAACTCATTTTGCAGATGTTACCAAGTTATTATTCTCCTGAGAACAAGGTACAGGAGGTAAGATTGCCAGCACTAAGGTGCTGAGGTAAAAAATCTGAGGTTAGATTAAATTTTCTGCTTTCAGATCTAAGCAATTTCTACATAAAAAAAAACATCCCAGATGTCACAGACAGTTTGAGTATCTCTGAAATGTGAGTAAGAAATTGTCAAAATCAAGACTTTTAAATTAGGAGATTCTTTATCATATTACATGTGTATACCCTAGCCATCATCTTTATCTTCCCAAGATGTCTTTGCACAAACCCTAAAACTCCTTTAATGACAAATATTCCTAGCAGTTGCAACAAGACTTTTACAAGACATGAAACACAGGGAAGAACAGGGCAGAATCTCAAGGTCATTAAAACCCCTCTCAGCTCGGTACCTGACTTTAGTGAAAGATTTCTCTTGCACAAGACACAGACGGGAAACCTTGTTCTGATTTGGGTGATATTTTGTTATCTATTGTCTGCCAGTGTAAAATAATGCAGATGAGCACCTGGTTCCCTACAGTGGACTCTTTAAGATCTGGATTTCACCCAGGCATCATGTGCATGTGTTTGAAATAAAGAATATATAAGTTAATTTTCTTTCAATGCAACCAGCTTATAGAAAGCTTATCCAGGAAGCTAGTACATAGACATGACAATACCACCATCTATAAGCAGTGTTTTAAAATCTAACGAAAACCACAGCACCAATGAAGAGTAGCAGATTTCTGACAACAGCCAATGGTATGGATATACATTTCTATAAGAATAGATACATATTTTCTCAAACTATGACCTTTGGCTTTTTCCCTTTCATGGTTGAAAGATGCTAAAATGTCATCTCAATTTTTTCTTTATTTGCCTTATGTTTTTACTAAATCCTTTTAAAGAAATTAAACAGCCTACACACTGACTCATGACCAGCTTTTCCCATTTATTTATTAACAGATGCCCAACAGTGTTAAATAAAGAGCACTGTTCCTTCTCCCAGCATAATTTTCAATATGTAAAAATTCTGTATTTTGTAGGAAATGCTTCTTATGGAATAAATCTCACCCACCCTGATTAAAAAAAAACAAAACCAACACCCTGAAGCCTAAACTCTATCCATTAATAAAATTTCAATGAAGGTTATAAAATTTGCACACACTTAACAGGAAAATTTACTAAAAAGGGAATTGGATAAATTCTGACATGTACTTTTTTTTTTTTTTAGAAAAACTGATTTTTTGTTTACTATTTCCTTAAGTAATTTCACAGTATCTATAGACCAAAGTACACTTGTCCAAACAGGCTTCAGTTTGTTGACACAAATCAGGGCTGGAAGTAAGAATGCAACACAGAAAATATGTTAGCAACATAAGCTACCATTGTTAGTGCGAGTTTAGTAGAAAGGCAACAGATTAAAGAAACAGACAGCATACCCATGAGGAAGAATCTTTTTTTGTTGTTACAAAGTGTCTGCTAAATATTTAGAGTGGTCTGCTAAATATTTGAGTGATGTGGAAGAGAGAGAAGACCGCGAAGGTTGTTTTCCATATCAAGACGCTTATGAAAGAACTGCCAGAGTAAATCTGTGTTTCATCCAGTCAACAGTCTGCAGAACAAGCCAAAAGGTAAAACATCACCTTCATTAAGAATTCAGGACCTTAAGAGACACATTATGTTTAGCTTTCTTCTTCTTCTTTCTTTTTATTTTTTTTTTTAAATATGGATTTTCAAATATTGCTGAAAATGTTTTGGAAATTGTCTTCAACAGGTTTTTTACCAAATGTCATTTGTGATAAATGATACTGGCATGCTTAATTGTCAATATTTTCATTTCTTTCTCAGAGGCTTTAGGGAAAGTGAACATCTTTGATAATTTGGAAATCCCTTCACACAAAAAAAAAGTTCTTGAAACTCTTCTCAGAACAAAGGTCTGCTTCTAAGAGAAAAACAAACTTCATTATCTTGAATGCAACTGGGTAGTTTCCTATGTAAAACAAAACAAAAAAAAGTCTTGTCAGTCACAGTATTATTAAAAACCATCTTGTCTCCTTCCACACAGTGAAGGAGTTCATTATTTTTGTGTAAATAACTCCAGCCTACTTTTTCCAAGACACTTTGTAAAGTATTTCCTGGATTTCTTAAAACAATCACTGGAAAAGAAAACGCTCACTCGGCATTCAGAAACCTATGAATTTCTCCTGGGCAGGAAGCTTTTCTTTGTTTTGCAACCCTCAAGATCTTGTTGGGAAAAACATGAATGTGTTTATGTGTCTCTTAGTGGTACTGAAATATTTTTTGGCAGGAGTCACACCCCTTCCCTCATCCCACTCACTCCATTGTAGCTGTATAGGTTGTTCCAGCTCTCTAGACCACGACAGCATCTTCTGGATAGTTGTAGGGAAGCCACACTTCCTTTCAGCCATATGCTGAGGAGCTGGGCCAATTCAATCGTGTTTACATGGTGCTAAACTGAACATAAGAAATCACTTTCACCTGATGCGAGTTGCATTTCCCTTTGTCTTATGTCCCACACAGACGCAGACACAGAACACCATGGCCTGCTTGGTCTGCTGATGAGCCAGTGCTCCTGACAGCCAAATAAATAATTGTGACATGCTGGATTGAGCCTCTGCCCTTGCCAGACAGGGATTTACATAAAGGAAATAAAAACAAATGCATACATGTCTTGCTTGCAGACACTTTCTTGTTTCACATGCTGTGAGCACGGAAGAGAAGGAAGGAAAATCAGGTGTGAACTAGGAGGCATTAACTTCAGGGCACTGCGTTGCTTCCCCAGGCAAGGATGCCATATTGATGGTACAAAGAACTGCAAGACAGAAAGGATTTAAGACAAATCCCAGGCTCCTGTGGAGCACAGCTCCACCAGCCTTCTACAATACATAATACATACGTAATGTAAAATACCTATGAACTGTTTCCCAAATCGCATTTTCATGTGTAGAATCATTTTTCAGGAACCAGCTGCTCTACTCCCCTGTCTCTCTAAAAGTAAATGCATTCTTAAGGTCAAAGTGCAGCACAAGCTACAGCATTTAAGTTATGAGTCATAAGAAGGAAAATAAAAGTTAGTTATTTAGTTATAATTGTGATTTAGTTGGGTATCAGGGCTGTGCAGGCATGCAGACCCATGCACTTAAGTGATAAATTCTGCGGGTGGTGCAGGAACTTGTCTTCTGAAGGGATGAGTCAAAGAACTGGTTTGAGGCAAAGGACCAGCTGGAAGCTTGGTGATTGAACCATCACCACTAAGTGCTCAACCAGTTGTTACAGGTAGGAATTTCAGACAGTTCTAGAGATTTCCTCAGGCAGCTCCTGCTGTGTCCAGCCCACACTGTATGCTTGAAGGTGGTGGTCTCCTGGGTGGAGAGCCTGTCCCTCCCCTCCAGGCACACCCTTGTGTGGGTCCTGCTTCAGGAGACATCAAGCTGGGCACAGATGAGACATTTGTAAACAGTCCATATAAACTGTTCCAGCTGAAATGGTGTGCTGGCTTCGGCTGGGATGGATTTAACTTTCATGTAGGACTGTCTTTCATACATATTTAAAATAAATGCAAATAAAATTAAAATATTAAATGCATACATCTCCCAATGCAGCTGAAGATGCTACTGTGAGGACCCACACAGCAGACTCCCTTTGCCATCTGGTCAACTACCAGCTGTCCTGGATTTTCAAGAAATTTGATTGCCCATGTGAGTGTTACCCTGTGCCAAGATCTGAATAAATGAGATTTTCTCTCTGACAAACACTCTGCAGTGATTTTCTCTGAAACAAAAGGCAATTTGCATCAAAATTCCTGTCATTCCCAGAAGAACCCTGCCTCTGTGTTTTATACGAGGTCTCACAGTCCTGCCTTTTTAAATTTATAATTAATGGTGTGTCTTCTTCTGGAGTGACTGAAGCCAGACTATCCAGAACTCTTAATATAAGGGGACAAGAAGCTCAGAAGCTGGGACTGCAACAATCCACCCAGTCCAGTGAAGGAAGAAATACGCAAATTGGGAAAAAGGTGACTGGTGGGGCAGGTCTGAGATCCTGCCAGGATCACAAGTCAACAGGTCCGATCAGAGTTAGAATCAAGGAGCCACCAGCAAAATACCTCAGACTGAGACCAACAGGGATGATTGAGCTTAAAAACGCTCCCAGAAGTGGGAGAGGTCTCCACTGAGGTTCCACACTGCTTATCAATGTAAGGGCTAACAGTCCACTGCCAGTGCTGGCCCCCCTAAGCCCCCACAGCCAAACCACAATGAGGGGGGGGTGACCTTCAGGGCCCTGGCAACAACAATAACCCCCAAAAGGCAAGTCAAAAGCTGTGGATGAGCTAAATATTCTGGCAAAGGTGCTTGGAAACTTCTGCTTATATCACGAATATTTCCAGATTGAGGTAATTAATGAGTATTTTATCTTATTTTCTTCCCCATCTACTTTCAAGCCATTACCAACAGCAAAATAAATGATATTAATTATTCCTTGTCAAGCACATTCATTTACCAAGAACAATTCTTGTCATCTTTTATATCCAGTAATTTATTATCAGAAGTCCCAGCAACCACAATTTTTTGTGTTATTCAGATGCTTGGAGGTTTGCTGTGAAGATGGCAAATAACTGGTGACCTGCCATTTGAGAAAAGTCACTCCAGAGAGACAAGTCTATATTACCACTCTCCCTTGCAGCAGTAAAAAACCCTTAATTTATGGTTTTAATATTGGTAATTCTGTCAAGTATTTTTGCTTTGTCCTGATTGTGTAACTTCTACAAAAGCTAATGGGAGTTTTTTTATGAAATCCATAGCAGGCTGCTCTCCCCAAAATCCTGTAATTTAAATTAATTTATGCTCTAACAAATCATCTGTGGCAAAGACCCTCCAATATAAAAATAGCTACTATTTTATTTTGGCTGAATGTCCAGGCAGGTTTTACAGGTTTTTTTTTATTAAAAGAAAAAAAAAAACCACACCAAAAAAACAAACCACCTCCCAAAAACCAAACCAAAACAAGAACCAACCTAAATAAAGTGCTGGAAAAAAATATACAAATGTTAGGACACATGTCATGTTAAAACACTGTATTTTATCCAGTAAAATACAGCTGTTTATTGCTTTCATGACAGGGTCTAAGAGTAGATGTTGTTTCATATGGTTCTATATCTGTGATTATTTAATTGGCACTTGAACTACTTGCTTTTTAAAAAAATTGGGTTTAATGTGAATATTCCTTATGTGCTGAATTTAAAAGCATAACACTAGACATATGTGTGTAAAAAACATTATTTCAGATGTACAGACTGTAATACCTTATAACACAACCTTGCAGGTTAATTTCTTTAAGAGATGTAAAAAAAATAATTATTAGAGGTGATGTGCAGTGCTGGGCTATTGTCTCTGCCTGCAAACAGCAGTGTTTAACTGGCCTCTCAGGAGCCTGAATGGTCGGTGTTTTTCATCACCCAGCCCTGCTCAGCCATCCCTTGGATTTTGGCCACCATGCTCCCTGCGCCAATGCCTGGTGTCATTGCCATACCCAAGAGACACGGGGAGCTACTTGCAGCCATCATCTGGAGGGTCACCTGCTGCTGGATTGCAGGAAGGCAGGGCAGTTATTTCATTATTTTTTACTTATTTAGGTATTTTTCAGTTACGGAAGGTTCACGAAGAGTTAGTTGAAATGGTAGGCAATCATGAAGCCCAGTCTGTTTTCTACAGAAAATGTTTTTCCCCTCCAGTTCCATCTCCTTCACTCTTCTCCACCCAAAACAAATGAACTCTGCTACCCAAAAGAGCAGCCGTGCCAGTCCAGGTACCCTCAAATTTGTTGCATAGCTACAGTTGTCTGTATGCAAATTTTGCAGGTAGTTCAGCACATATAGGTGAGTGGTGGAGTTTTTACAGGACCCCATCTCCCAAGAAGCCACATTTTAAACGGTCTCTGAACACCTGAAAACTTGAACCCAGCTGTGATTATGGGTGAATGAAGATGACATTCTATTCTCTCTCTCTACATTTCTTCTTCAAGTGGAAAACTATGTTAAATCCTTCCTCTTCCTCACTTCCTGTTTATAACATAGTTTCCCTTCAAGGTTGGAAAAGGGGTGGGACGACAGTGCTCAAGAGACTTGTGCCTGTGGCCTGCAACATGAATAGTTTTATATCTCAATATCTTCCATATTGATTAAAACACAGACATCTCCCCTCTTTTAATATTGTCAAAATGTACAGTCTGTTCAGCAATGATTCCCATGGTCAACACCCCTTTCCAATAAACCATCCATCAAGCAGACCTAAGGAATCAGAAAATTCTGACAAAATATGTCCTTTGCCATCTTCATATATATCTGTGCCTTACCCTACACAAGGAAACAATAAGTGAGTAAGTTCAGGCTTTATTTCCAAAAGCCAGCAGTGATAGAGAGGGGCACACCAAATAAGCAGCACTCAGAGGGTCAAAACATTCCCTGTGCATCTCTGTCTCTCATTGAAGTTGTTCAGTAAGCCAACATTTGGCACAACATAAAATCTGAAGTAGTAGTTCTGGAATTAAAATCCACTTGATTACACCAGATCATTTCTGCCCCATTCTCCAACTAGGCTTTTGTTTGCAGGGGTGGAATGAATATTAAGTATAAAGATCTAAATACCTTTGACTTCTCACCAACATGTATGTCCAGTGAAGACTTAGAAGTTCCCCTGTGTGGGGGCAGCTGAAAAGGATCATACAGCTTCAGAGGTGAGGACAGCATGGCCCTCATGCATCCACGAAAAGTGAAATCCTCTGTCCAGCTGGGCTTCCTTGCTTCTTCTGTATTGCTGTGGTGCCTCTGGACAATCACCATCTTGTCTGCAAACAAAACACAGATTTTTGAGATGTTTTAAACAGCTTATTCATAGCAATGCTGAGAAATCAATAGGTCCTCCTGCTGCATTTCAACTCTGACAAATGGGCACAAAGAACTGCATTCAAAATTGCTCAGCACAAGAAGCAGCAGGAAAAGCATTGAATTAAAATGGTGGGTGGAAAGTAAAAGAAACAAATGTGAAAGAAACAAAGTAAAAGGCAAAACAAAAAGAGAAAAAATAAAGGGAGAAACAAAAGTAAAAAATAAGATTAAAAATGCTGTCAAGATAAGCAACAGTATTTGCTATAGCTATTGTTCCTGTTACATTACCTGCTATTTTAAACCCTATTCAAAATGGACAGAATTTTAATCCAACACAGAGAAATTCAGAGGAAGGCTGTTTAGTTCTACTTCTTGTGGCCTCAATCATTACCAAATTTGAATTTTTTCCTGGAAAGAAAGAGGCCCCCTTCCTCCAGGTTATACAAGCAAACCTTGTTTGCGTGTCAGTAAAAGATGGACATGGACCAGAAAGCATATGAGATTGCAGAGTACCTCCCAGCTGCCCATAAGAAATACTCCGCCAAGGCAGTTTATAAATCATAAACCAGGCTACAAAACTGTTAGGTCAACTAGGAGTTCATGAGCTACAGACTGTGGCATATGAAGGCACAGACCCCAGGTGAGATCCTTCATTGCGTACATAAGCACTGTTTGTATACAGTCACTTACCCACCCAAGTGCTGCCCCGGAACGTGCCTACATGCAGCAAAGCACCTTTGCAGCCACTTCACACTCCTCTGAGCTGTTTGCTCCCTCCATGCTCACCTGAGGAGGTCTCTTCTCCCCAGACCAGGATTTAAGCTGTGGGAGGCTTTGGGCAGCCCCTCACTGCAGGCAGGTGTGCACAGAACTGATTTGCAGGTGAGCTCCCAGAGCCAGATTCAGTGCCAGTTGCTTCCTCACTACATTTTAAGGCATAATCACTGCAGCCTGGCACCCAGACAGTGAACAAAGCCTTTTCTTTATCCCCACATCCAGGGCTCGGGAGCAAGCAGCAAAAGCCTGCACGGATTTCAGGAAGAGCCCTTACAACTGACCTGAGGGATTTTGTGTTTGCCTATGGGGTAGAAACATTTGGGTTTGCATTCCTGCATGGGGGAGGTGATCCTTCCTTTCTACTGAGCACTGGTGAGGCATATCTGGAGCTCTGTGTCCAGTGTTGGGCTTCCTAGTACAAGTGAGATACAGATACACTGGGATAGCAAAGGGCTGTGAAGATGATTCAGGGCTTGGAGCATCTGTCATGTACAGAAATAATGAAAGCGCTGGAACGATTCAGCCTGGAGATGGGTGAGGGGAATCTTATTAATGTGTTAATAAACCCCTGATGGGGGGAAGTAGGGAAAGTGGAACCAAACTCTTCTTGGTGCTGCCCTGTTGACAGTACAAGAGACAATGTGCAAAAATTAAAGTACAGAAAGTTCTATTTAAGCTTAAAAAAGCTTGGTGTTTTTGGGTGTTGTTTTGGGTTTTTTTTCTTGTAAGGATGGTCATGCAATGGAAGAGATTGCCCAGAGAGGCTGCCGAGCTTCCATCCTTGAAGATATTCATAACCTGACCTACCTGCACCACAGGACCCTGGCTTTGAGCACAGGTGTTAGAGTAGATGATCTCAGGGGGTGTCTTCCCACCTCAATCCTGTTATTTGATTTTGTAACAAACCAAATGAAAATGGAAAACAAAAATTCTCAAGAAATAACATGGTTACAATCACAAAAAAGTCACAATCAAGTTGTGAAATAGGCAATGCTGATTTTGTTGAGTCAACTTGGCTGGAGCTGTGATAGCTCTGAGTTTCATACAAGTAATTTTTGAGCATAATTTTTTTGCCTTTAAATGTACAAGCTGTCATGTCGTTCCTGAAAGAATCTGGGGGTGATATTCAAACAACAAGGAGCTTACCACAGCATTGGAAAGAATCTGGATGAAGCCCAAAGTGTATTCAATGGGAGTTTTGACTGACATACACATGCTGAAAATTTGACAAAGGATGTTATACTTCAAAGTCTTGTCTAGTAAGAAACTCGGAACTGAAGAGGATCTCTTCTTGGTGGAGACTTTCATGTATAGACTTGGAAGGTAAGCTTAATCTGAATGACACATTATTTTTATTATATTTATTTATTTTGCTTTCTAGGTTCTCTGGTTCTCTTCAGCTAAATTTCCTAAATATTTATTTATTTTTCCCTGAAGGGAATCTGCTATTCTGTCACTAAATTAAATTACCATTTCTGAAGAGCTAAATTTAGAATGGCCATTTCCTCTATGTTTGTTTTAAATTTGAATGCTCTTTTAAAGCAGAAGAAGCAGTATTAACATTTCATTTAACTACAGTTTAAGCCAAGTAGGAGCTGCAGGGCTGCAGTATTGTACAAGACACACAGCAGCATGTACTTTGAAAGACATCCTATGGAAGATCCTCCTTGCATCTGCAATGCAAAAGAAATCTTACAGTGTCATGGCGAAGTACGGCAGTTTTGTAACGGCTAATCACTGAGATTGCTGTCATATAGCATAGCCAAGAATACTGAGGTTAACCCAGTGTAAGTGCAAGGTAAGTATAACAATCTGATTCTCCCTCCACTTAGACCGGTTTTAAGCAAGTGTGACTGATCCCTTTGGAAGAGTTACTCCTCAGCTGGTGTGGTGAAGGCTTCCCGTCTTCATCATCCCACCAAACATAGCACCAGAAGCTAAAGGTAGGGAAAGCAAGTGACAGCTCTTGATGCAGCTTTCTCTGATTTTGTTCACCTGTAATCCCAGCCTTCTATTTCCACAAGATTGCATAAGAAGGGCTGGTTGGGTTATTGTTTTGCAAGGTGGAATAGCTGCATATCACACATGCCTTCATGCCAAAACCCCAAATGCTTTCCCAGCTTCTGCATACTGAACTCTGGAAACAAGCAGAAAAAAAACCCAGACCACACTTGTGAGTGTAAATATGGATGTTACAGGGCACCTAAATAATCCCACTGTGCCATCAGTCTGAAATTTGTTTATCAACATTGTGCCTTAAGTTTTTCTCTAATGCATTATTAGCATACATATAGCCAGCGTGGCAAATCAACCTCAATGGGAAAAGATATTCCCCAGAGGAAGACAGAAGTTAAAATAAGCGATGCCATTTTGTTTAAACTGTTAAAAGAGCATATCTCATCATACACTTCACTTTCACTGACTCTTTGAATGGTTTTTTAGGACAGGTTTTACCGATTCATCCTAGTGACTTTGTTGAAATAAGATCTTGCTAGCTGCTTTATCCTTACAATTTATGTTTTGCAAGTTAATTCAGTATATTGCTTTCTGTTGATAGAGATATGATCTGAATTTTACTGGGACAATTGGAAGTTTAGCACTATTTTAAATAGGGTAGAGGATGTTAAGAGCCTGTGATTTTCCCTGGACATCAGTATTTTCTGCAACCAGTCAACAAACTGTACAATTACCTACCTCATGTCTGACACTTGTTATCCACCATTCCTTTAATAATGTTTCTTCTATTTTCAGAATACATTGGGGAATGGCAGGGAAACAGACTAGATTTTTATATTTATGATCTCTAAAGGCAAAAGAAAGTTAAATCAGTTCCGATTAAAACAAAAAAAAAAACACAAAAAGCCACCAAACTTCACTGAATTCTTAACAAAAACTTAGGAGATTTTAGCCAGATCTAGGGAAATTGAAAGAAGGTCATCTGTGCTATCACTAGTGAGAATCAATCTCAATGTGAAGGTCAGCTATAGAAAGAGTTACATGATGGAATGTTTGTATAGAGTCCATTGTGTGCAAGTTATTAAAAATTAGTGTGGCTGTCTGAAAAGAGATGAAGAAGGAAATCAGAGGGGTCAGGAACCAGGAGGGAAACAGGTTCGGATATAGAGACATCAGGAAGCTGGAAGCTTCAGCTGTAAGTAAAGCAAGTAGGTAAAAGTGAGCAGTGGTGAAGGGTTAGAGATAAAGATATCATGCACATTGAGGTGTACTGGAAAGAAACTGTGAACATCTGGATTCAGAAGTGAGAAAGGTAATAGGAAAGTTTGCAAAAGATAAAAAAAGATAACCCAGCTAAGCAGAAGTAGAAGCAAAGATCAGATGTGAACCTGTCATCCTCTCAAAGGCACAATACTATAGCTGACATCAAAATCTACAGGCCTCTGCCTTCTGAGGCAGAACTAGCAGAATATCATTTGGCTACTGGAAGGGGGAGGGGGGGAAGGGGGAAAGAGGCAAACAACATGCAGTGTTCCTAACTGGCTGTAAAATTGTATGTAACCGCTAACAAGGAGTATGGCAGCCACAGCAGAAAACAGTTCAGAGAAGGTCACTTGTAAGCTTGAACAGGTCCAGGCGTAGCAAGAACACAGCAGATGCACAAGAAGGCATGTGCTTGTAGTGTGCATCTGTCTGCAAGTTTGCAGAAGAGAGATGTAGAAAAGTTTGCAAAGCCAACACAGTGCATTAGAATATATACCACACATGAAGGAAACCATAAACATTTTGGTTTCAAGATGATGAAAAGGCAGATAAGACTTAATATTGGAGAAGCAGGAAGTCAGTATTTGTCACAGCAGTCTCCAAACTAGCTGGCTGCAACAAGGTCTTTTACCATCTCATACCAACATACTCTTCATACCAGTCCTTCTGCTGCCTTCTCCTCATTCAGAGCATGCTCTCTCTTCTCTCTGCTTCTTCCTCTCTCACCTTCTCATCCTCGGCTGCTCTCTCTTTATTGGCTCTCAACCACTTAACAGAACCAGCCACAGCTGCACCTTATCTACATCAGCCAACCCACCGCCCCTGAAGCCAGCCCACAGCTGTATATTACCAATGCTAATTAACCAGCTTCATTCCTCTACAGGTATTGTTCTATATTGTTGCTTGCCAGCCTGCCTGGGGAAAAAAAAAAAAGGCAAGGATTCATGGCTAGATTTGTGAGTTAGGGGGAGAGGCAGGCTTGGTGGTGAGGTAACCATTTATTGAGACCGCTGTAGACATGTCTAGCTCATGTGTGTTGCAGATTTTGTATATCAGATGCAGATTTTTAAAGGTGAGTTAAGCAGTGTTTGTGCTTCTGCAAGAATAACGGAAGTAGGCAACTCTTTAGGAAAATTGCTAAGGGAAGTATTTGCTGAATACAATCGATCTGTTCCAAATAATGGCAAGAGGCATGTATAAATATAAACGCTTCTGGTGTGCAGCAACAATTTGACTGGTTTGTTTTCATCCCTCACAAGCAGGAGCTTTCTTGCCTGTGCACAGATGATTGCATGCTCCAGGATCTTCTCACGTTCTCCCATCCTCTCATAGGTATGGGCTTATCTCTGATAACCTGCTTCTGGGGTTCTCTACAACTCTGCCTAATTCCTACTAACCTACCAGGAGGTCTGTAGGATGCCTTTCTCTGTTGCAAGCCACACTGCCATACTCCCTATTCTTTTCTCCATAAGTGTCAGAGGTGCCCGCTGCATTTTCAGGTACTCTTTCCCCTGTGGCAGTCCATTTGCATTTCCTCCCATCATGCTTGTTTCCTCTTTTCCCCTCAGAAAACAAGCCACTTATGGTGCAAATGTCTTGTTTCTCTTCACGGCATCACAGAATCATAGAATCATAGAACTATTTAGGTAGGAAAAGATCCTTAAGATCACAGAGTCCAACTGTAAAACTAACACTGTCAAGTCCACCAGTAAACTGTAGAATCATAGAACAATTTGGATTGGAAGGGACATTTAGAGGTCATTTAGGCCATGCCCCCTGCCATGAGCAGAGACATCTTCAGCTAGATGAGGCTGCTCAGAGCCCCGTCCAGCCTGACCTTGAATGTTCCCAGGGATGGGGCATCTACTCTGGGCAACCTGTGCAGGTATTTAATCACCCTCATTATAAAAAATATCTTCCTTATATCTAGGCTGAATCTACCTTTTTTTTAGTTTAAAACCATTACCCCTTGTTCTATAGCTACAGGTCCTACTAGAAAGTTTATCCTGATCTTTCTTATAAACCCCCTTTAGGCACTGGCAGCTGTTATAAGGTCTCCCTGGAGCCTTCTCTTCTCCAGGCTGAACAACCCCAACTCCCTCAGACTGTCCTCACAGGAGAGGTGCTCCAGCCTCTGATCATTTTTGTGGCCCTCTTCTGGACTGGCTCAAGCAGGTTCATGACCTTCCTGTGGTGAGGACTCCAGAGCTGGATGCAATACTTCAGGTGGGATCTCACCAGAGCAGAGGCAGAATCCCCTCCCTTGACCTGCTGCTGCACTTCTTTTCATACAGCCCACGATACAGTTGACTTTCTGGGTTGCAAGTGCACATTGCTGGCTCATGTCCAGCTTTTAGTCCACCAGAACCCCGAAGACTTTCACTGCAGGGCTGCTCTCAATCCCTTCATGCCCCAGCCTGTCCTGGTACTGGGGGCTACCATGACCCAGGTGCAGGACCTTGCACTTGGCCTTATTGAACCTCATGAGGTTCACGTGGGCCCACTTCTCAAGCTTGTCCAGGTCCCTCTGGATGGCATCCTGTCTCTCAGGCATGTCAATCACACCACTCAGCCTGGTGTTGTTGGCAAACTTGCTGAGCGTGCACTCGATCCCGCCTGCTATATCATAGATGAAGATATTAAACAGTACTGGTCCCAATATGAACCCTTGATGGACACCGCTCATCACCTATCTCCATCTGGACATTGAGCTGTTAACCACTGCCCTCTGGATGTGACCACCTGACCAGTTACTCATCCACCAAACAGTCCACTCATCAAATCCTTATATCTCTAATTTAGACAGAAGGATATTGTGGGGGACCGTGGCAAAGCCCAGATAGAGGACATCCATAGCTTTTCCCTTGACCACTGATGTAGTCACTCCATCATAGAAGGCCACTAGGTTAGTCGGGCAGGATTTGCCCTTGTCCCCAAGCATCACGTTTACACATTTTTCAGTACCTTCAGGGATGGTGACTCAACCAGTTCTCTGGGCAGGTGTTCCAGTGATTGATTACCTTTTCAGTGACAAAAGTTTGAGTCAGCAACCACTTTGTTCCTCAGGGTGGGGGGTAAGATCTGGCTGTAATTAGTGGCAGCATAATTACATAATATTGAGGAACATTTGCTTAGGTTATCAAGCTAAAATCACACTACAAAGTTGGAAATTTGAACAGGGCTCATGTTTTGTCACAAAACCAAAGACTATCATAACCACACTGTGATGGCCCCAAATCACTTTTTCACCACCCAGTGTACAGTCTCATATCCAGCACCATGTCATCAAGAAAAAAAGATGATCATCACTTTTTCACGCTGGAACTTAAACATCAATTAAAACTACAAATTTTAAAAGGTGGAACTGCAATTGGGCAAACCTGGGCTTTTACACTTCTTCCTAACAAGAGACGTGTCCTCCTGCTGTCTTGACTATGCACCTTATTCAACAGTAATTTCTACAGACATTATTATAATCCTCTGTAATATTCTATTCAAGATGTAGTAAAATATGAGTTATCTTGTATTTTAAATAATTTTTTATTTGTGATGTAATTACGATTTATAAACAATAAACACATCTCAACACAACAGTTGAATGAGTGTCTGATGATTGGCAAGATAAGCACAATATGTTCACGCCTCCTCTGCGGTCTTTGACAATTAAGCGCCTTACATCATTTTATGTCACTGCTCAGTCATATAGGAAGCCTATAGTACTGTAAGGAAATATCATCCTTTAAAAAATTAATAAATAACTAAGATCTTAATTTTCCTGGAATTAAGAATCTCAGTCAGAGTGGGAACATCAGCTGGATCTTTTATACAAATCCGATTAAATGGACAGTGGGGGGTTCTTGGTGATTTTGTTCTCTTGGAAAAAATGAGCAATCAGTGCTCAGTTGTTTGCTTTATAAACCCCCATAGTCTCCCCACCCCTCCCACCCCCAATGTATGGATATCGTCATACACTTGTCCAACACCGACTTTTCATATTTTCCTTTCTTTATTCTTGTTGCTATGGAAATCTTTCCCCATAGTGTCTGCACTGACTCAAAAGTGCTAAAAGCCTTTGAACGTGCAGCACTCCTGTGTTGCTTCAGGACAGTTTGGAAGAATGCTAAACAAATGCAAGTGAAAATTGTGTTTATTAATAATCCTCTCCACTTTTCTGCACCTGAGAAGACTAGCTCCTTTCAATGTTTTCATGTTTATTTTAGAAAAAAATAAACATGCACTGTGTATATAACCCTTCTCATGACATGTTTCCCAAGGAGCTTAAGAAAAGACACACAATCTGCAAAGACTACTTGCCAAGTGCTGGAGCGCAAATGCCTCTGAAAAGCAATTGACAACCTCTTTGTGATACCAGCTTGTTACTATTTGTCTCTTATGGAAATGAAAAGTAAAATTTCAAAAATCACCATCCAATTGCTGTTGCTGTATTCAAATAGGACTTGACCTGAATGTCCTGCACATGATTGCACAGCTCCTGAAGGGCACAAAGGGAGATGCACGGGGGTCCCATCTCATGGGAGAGGCAGTGCCTCCTTCCATCTCCACTCTACCATCCTGACACAACAGAACGGGAGGCTTAACTGGTTCTGTCCAACCGACATGAGCAAAGGACATCAGTAGAGTTTTATCCCTCAAAGTAGTATCACCTCCAGTATAAAAAAGAAAATAAGTGAAGAGGTCTTAGAAGAGGTCTTGAGGGAAAAATCAATGAAACTGATCAGAAAACCTTGCTTCAAATAAAATGGATTTTTTTTCCACCTAGAACTCAGGCAACAGTTCATCAATTATCACTACAAAGAGTTTTTTCCAAAAGTCTTTTGCTTATTATATTGCATTCTCCTTCTTTCCTTTTTCAGTGACAGCATCTTTTACCAGAATGTCTTCAAGTATAGAAATATTAGATTTCTACATGTCTTAAAGGTTTGTTTATTTATACAATCTACTAAGCCATTATTCTAGTCCCCACTGGACAATCTTCTTGTGCCTTTCATCTGTTTTGTGTCTTTTTCAGATTGAGGATCTGACATATCAACTAGCTTGGCACTCACCTCCATCAAAAAAAAAAAAAAAAAAGGGAACAAAGAGGCATGAAAAATAAATAAATCATAACATAACTTTACATATAAACAACCCAACCCACCTAAGAATGTTCCTCATGAAAGTGCTAAGAAAAATGCTTCAAAAATGCTCTAGTGACTTGAATATGGCTTAACAAGTACTGCTGTTTTCAATTCATCCACGGGAAGTCTTTCTGCAGTGTGATCAATTTGTGTTTCTGAATGGAGCTTTGTCTTGTCCTGAACCCCTTACCTACGCCATCCTTTGGATCTCTCCCCTTAGTACCATGCAAACAGTTAATGGTAACAGTGGAATGGAGAAGGATCCCTGGTGATCTGATCAAACATGGCACCAAAGAGACAAGCACCATTGGAGGATCCAGTCCATAACTTTTCCTAAACTCACGATCACATTATTTCTTTAACAATGAGAGGATAGAATAGTTCAGTGCGAGCTGAAGGAACAGCGTCTTTGTGCCTATTAGCCTCATTTCTTTATCTCCTTGATCATTTTGAACTAATCTATGGATAATTCAAATCCGTTTGACAATTTGACTGACATGTACAGAGATGCACTACAGAGCAAGGAAGTTAATATCCCTTTCTATGCACTTTAACTCAATCATGCCAGGAATAGGGCATTAGATACTGGACATCCCAGGAGTGCTCTGGGGCCCAGTGATGACATATGGAGGGCAAAAGGCAGATCTCATCTTTGGAAGGCAAAATAGGTGAATCTAGGCATATTCTGAATGATCTTTTATCCCATGTTATTTCTCTTCTTTTAGAGGATTCCATAAAAAAGCAGATTCAGTTATCAGGGAGGTGGCAAGATGGGTCTCAATTACAAACCACGTTTCCCAGTAATGTTTTAAAAATGAGGTATCAATCAAAATAAGATATGAAACTTACCTGATTTATTAGAAGACTTATTTTCTAGATACTCAAAATACAGTATTGACATATGAAATAACTTTCTTGCTAATTAAAACAAGTTTTCTTTCTTCTGCTTTTTTCATATGTTTCAGGAATGATGAGCATTAACAGCCTTTACAGAAGGACGCTCATTACTTCATATATCTGAGCATGAGATGCAGAAAAGTTTCATTGATCTTAAGAGGACGGTTTCAAAGACGGCTGAATTTGCTTTCCTCTAGTAAGACCTTATCCTGCTTTTCTGTGAAGGGACTTTTGCTGAAACCCTAACAGGAGCAGGGTCTGTCCTTTAGACAATATCTGTACATTCAGTCTTGGTTAGAAAACATCAGAGTTTATTTTTGCAAAGAGCAGATATTTTATTATGAACCAACACCATTTTCTTTCCTCTTTCATAGAATTTCTTTGCAAGCAGAACATTCAATTTAACTTCTCAATCCATGAGCAACTAAGTACTGTACTGCCAATTCTCTATGGGATAGTTCAGAACTGGTGATTGACTACATAGCTATAATTGTAAAAAGATTAATTCACTGGTGACCTAAATACCTACACAGTGGCAAATTGAAAAATGTTCCTAGGCAACAAGACCCTATTGACACAATGGAAATTCCTCCTTCAGAATTTGTTACCTGAAGCGAAGCAGCAAAGAATATATACCAGATTTGGAAGAGGGTAAGAAAAAGATTAGTAAGAAACACCCTTAACTTTTCAAAAATCACTGTGTATATTCATGTGATTCTGTGATTTTTTTCCAGGGATGGGAGACCTCCAGGAAAATCCAAAAAAGTAGTGTTGCCACGTGTGATTGGGGAAAAAGAGTATCATCAGGAGAGCAGAACTGCTCCAAGAGTGATAGGTTGAAGTGCCACCATATCAGATTGTGGTCCTTCTCACAGAAAACTCCTGATCCCCTTGAGTTATTTAACATCATGCAGCAGTTTCTCAAGGGCAGATATGTACAGCCTTTACAGTCCTTGTAAAATAACAGCTCTTGATTATTGCATTAGCATTGCACTCCCTAGCATAAACATGTCAGTAGCTGACTGAACACTTACTGTGCAAAGTCATGGAAGCATCACTTGAGGACAGAAGTAGCCTGTTACCAGTAGGAAAATATTTTCCTTTCTAGAATGTCCCAGTCCTGAGCCCGGTGGGTGACCTATAAAATGGCTCTCCCATCTCCTCCAAAAATCCTTTAGAACTGAAATATTTGTCTAGCTGCTAAAAGTTAAGGATACAAAGATATGGCTTTTCTATCAAATTAAAAGATAGTTCTGTTCACTCTGATCCCTTTGTATCTCATAGGAAGCAACAAACTCATCACACCTTAATTTACTAACACCATGTTCTGCTCCAAAAGTATGACAGCTGTTTCTTCCTAACTGTCTCATGAATTATCATAACAGCATTAAATTCAGTGGTATTGTTCTCAGCCTGTGCTTGATACAAAATGTCCTGCTCCTTGCTCAGGTCTGAAGAAGAGCTTGTGTCTTTAAAGCTTGCCTGTTCTTCCAGCTCTGTTAGTCAAACAGAAGGTGCTGCTTTTCCCTACTGCCTGTGCCTTACGAAGGGAGCAATGCACACTTCCCAGCATAAGAGCTGTAATTCTTGGAGTTGAGACTACTTTCTCTGAGACCTCACAAATTGAGTCACCTTCCTTTATAAACCTAATGCTAAACTGAGCGATGAATGATGCAGTGCCTGAGCTTTACAAACAAAAATATAGGCTTTGATGATCTTTACTTACATTATTTTTCTTAATCGGGGAGTCCTTTGGTAGAAATCGAGGGAGCATGATCCTCTTTAGGTGTGGCAGTTAGAATCACAGAACGGTTTGGGTTGGAAAGGACCTTAGAGATTATCTGGCCCACCACCACTGCCATGGGCAGGGACCTTCCACTAGACCAGGTTGCTCAGAGCCCCATCCAGCCTGGCCTTGAACACGTGCAATGATGGGGCATCCACAATGTTTCTGGGCAACTTGTTCCAGTGTCTCACCACCCTTGTTGTTAAAAAAGTCTTCTTTATGTCTAGTTTAAATCTGCTCTCTTTCAGTTAAAACTATTGCCTTTGTCCTGTCACTACAGGCTTTGATAAAAGTCTCTTTTCATCTTTCTTACAAGCCCCCTTTACATATTGAAAGGCCAAGTTCTCAAAGTAGTCTATACTAGTGTCGCAGATGGATTGATGCACTTCGGTCGTAAGAGAGAAGCAGCAATATGTTTATTGGTATAAAACAGTGATTTAACAAAGTTTGATAGTAAATGCGACAGTGGTTTAACCAGATCCTATGGTCAGGCACACTTTACTATTTACTGCACAGAGGACAGTCAGACAAAACTGTCAGGGACACCCTACCATTGAGTCATGAGGTTCAGAAAGGACCTCCTTGCATTCTAAACTCCTCAGATGGGAGTTTAGGTGTGGCTGGATCCAGACTTAGTCTCAGGCTTGGTCAATGGTTTATATCTGAAGAATTATATAAGTGCAATCAATCCTTTATATCACTTAGCTAAGATTTCAAAGTTTAGCATGCTACGATCACTTACCAAGAATCTGTTGTGGCAAGGAATCTCTCAGCCTCTAGAAGTAACCTTGAGAGGCACCCCTACTCAAGGGGAGATCCCAGGGTGCAGCGCACTGCCGTGCAGGAGGGCTTAACGGGACCTGGGCTGTCCATTATTTATGGAGTAAGACACTTGACTCATAGTCATATTTGCATACCGACTACAGAAGTTAGTTTCTTTCAAACCTGACTTGAGCCCTTGAGCAGCACTGTGCTTAGGTGGGTGCACTGTTCACATTAGCCCTTAGCCATTGTGCTGTTATCTGTCTCCCCCAAATCCACCTTGAGTCAGAGCAGCCATTACGACTGCCACTGGTGGTTATCACTCGGGCATTGTGACAGCAGTAAGGGTCAGGATGGGGCAGGGGTGGGGGGAGCACGCCACCACAACTAGTAACTACAGTAAAATGGTGCCAAGGAATGTACTTGGGCACTGAAACATGCTATAGTAGTCTACGGTAGTCAACCATTAGCATGCTTTCTTGGCACAGTTCAGGAATCATAATTTGCACAGAGCATCCTCAGCAGGTGTTCGGCACACAGCACCCTATTTTGAAGGCTAGGAGACCTAACAGCATCCTTTCCTTTCCAAGGACCACAGGATGTTCCAAGAGACATCTAATATACTTTCAAAGTGGTTGCATAACTGAAAACCCTAAACTGTAAGTGAATGAAAGATCACTGCAACACAAAAAGACATTTTTTTTTCCTTCTTTTTTCTTTTTTCTTTTTTCCAGAACTATAGCATTGTTTCCACATCAGAGTATTAGAAGTGGCCATTTTGAACTTCAAAAGGTCTAGTTTGGTCTGTTAAATGAAAGCGTTAAAATTATCTTTTTCTTAAATGAAAAGACAAAATATAATTACACAAATAGGAGACATGACAGAGTATAGACACTTTTACCAGAACTTCTAGGGAGATTGCTTCAAAGAAGCAAAGCTATGACTTGCCACCAGAAGAGATTCACACAAGTTATTTCGAACTGAAGATATATGTGAGAGGGAAAAAATTACACAGGAAAGATTTCCCGCAAGGTAACTGGCCCTTTTCTTTTTCTTGGCATTGTAAGTGCTGATCAACAGTACTGGAGAGACATTCAAGTACAGGTGGTTAAATTTCATATCTGTGCAAATAATTTCCAAAATCTTCTGTCTCCCCTTTCCAGGAATGTTATGCAGGCTTAACCTGCTGCTGAAATCGGTTTATTTATCTGATAGAAAAATAATTTTCCAGCTTCTATGTGAGGCATTTTATTCTGTCTACAAACAACATAGGAAGCTTGGCAAGATGGAAATTTTGGAAATAATTAGTAGAAGAGGGAAACTAGGGGATGTAGAATTAATTAAGTTTGTAAGCTTACGGTAGTTTTACCTTGACTATTGTATGAATCGGTATTAATTTGTCTATGGAGAGACACTCAGTTATTAGTTTACCTTTGAAAAGTAAAGTGAGCTTTGGCATTGCTTAATATTGAAAAGCAATATTATATACAGAATTGTTACTAGAAAGTGGACTTTATTCTATCCTTGGTCATATATGTGGAATTAAGTTAGCAGTCAACCATATTATAGTGTCTAGGCAATGACAGCAGCATTAAGCTGTGGAAAAAGACAATTTAATCTTTTCACACTACTAGGA
The DNA here is from genome assembly GCF_017639655.2 of Falco naumanni. Lineage (NCBI taxonomy): Eukaryota > Metazoa > Chordata > Aves > Falconiformes > Falconidae > Falco > Falco naumanni. Next base: position 10,271,339 of record NC_054055.1, on the reverse strand, counting down.
AACACCTAGGAAGGACTCCAGACCAGGAGCACCAGAAGGGTAAGTGTCCTGGAAGAGGAGAGCAGGCTTTAGCCACTGGTTTTCCATTTTGCTTCCTCCCATCTTCTAGCTTGCTGAAAACCTGGGATTGGATATTTACAGCAATGGAGATTTTGCCTAACTGACCTCAGACAAATATTTGAGGTGGGAGGGATTGTAGTTTGTTTGCCTTCCTTCTCCTAAAGAAAGCTCACTAATTTGAGAGAAGGCCCACCTCTGAGAAGTCAGAGAGTATGTCAAAACTTTGCCATAAAAGGGCACTTTCAAATCTAAAGGAAAGATTTCCTTTGGCCTTTATTCTCACCTTTTACACCCAATAAAACCACAAACAAGCATGTGTGTTCACAGCCATATCAGCAAGAAGGATGGACTTTTCATCAGAGCCACTGTTCTTGCTCTTTCTTAAGAACCAAAACATTAGCGGCCAAGGGAGAGATCCAAGGTGAGTCTGTGACAGTTTTGTGCTGACCAGTAGATGAGGTTATCTGTTTTTCCTTAGACACAGACAAAAGGGCAAAGCCCATCTGCAAGTGTTAGATTTGGGGAATGTTTGGATCTCTTCTCTGACTAAACTGGGAAAGAATTTGGATCTCTGCCTCTCAATATGCCACTGTCTGAGCTTCAGGGTGTTCTGGGTGGATGAGGGTGAACAGCTACATTTATTGTGGTGTTGAAGAGAGAAGTGTTGCATAGTTCAGTTCCATCTGGCAGGAAAAAGCAGTCCATGCCCATTCAACTGCTGGTGGAAATCACAGCTACAGATCAAGATCTTTACCTTCTTTAAATGTTCCCCTCTCTATCCCTCTCTTCCCCAACATTCAAGAAGAAAGGCAGTGATGAAGGTAATGAGAGTCTCCAGAAGCATTTCACCTGTTAGTGTCTAGCAGAGACACCCTAGAATTTAACTCCTTATTGGTAACTAAGTAAGTGTACCAAATCCAAGGTAAATGAGAGCCCAGGAAATGGACCTGTTAATTCCAGAATTTCTGTGCAACTGTAATAAAGCCAGCTACAACATTCCCCAGAGTCTTGCTATTCATATCTCCGTTTCCTTGAGAATGTCTCATCTAGATTATTGCTGTGGCTCCCATTCTGCTGGAAACCTCCATCTGCTTGTCTCCTGTGAGGGAGAAAACATCATGAAGAACTTTTTGCTCTCACTTTCAAAGGCAACTATGAGATTTTCCATGGATTGCTCTGTTCTGGGTCTCTCAGGAATCACCCTAGTATCATGCTGCTGACCCAGTTCTGCCCCTAGTTTCATGAAGATAGCGTGGGTTTTTAGTTCCTAGAATGTTCTTGCTACTGCTTTATGGTTCCACTTCCCTTGAGAAACTGTAACTCCTGTAATCCACTGCTCCTAAATGGGAGAAAAAATGCCCTTGCTTAGCATAGGGTTAAGACATTCATTCACTCAGAAAGTACACAGGAAGCCCCATGGACTTGTGACAATATAACAAAAAGGATATACTAAAACATCTGGAAAAAAGATAAAATTTGTTTTCCTAATTTATGGTCTCCAGAAAGGAGTAAAATATGAATATTTTGTCTTTTCCATAAAAAGGTGGAAACAACATGTTGCTATACAATGGGAGTACGGAAAAGCAGAGTGATTCAGTATTCTCAGATACTGTCAACTTGTCAGTCTTTTCATTTCTGTGATGGTAAGTAGGTCTGTTGTTTTAAACGTTTTTTTTTTTTTTGTTTTTTTATGGTGATTTGGTAAAAACAACTTGGATGTCCCAAGTTCCATGTAATAACTGGTATGCCCACCATATTGCTCTTCTCTGACTCTCCTAGCTCTTCAAATATTTATGTTTATTGCCACGTTCCTGAGTTTCCCAGCCAAGATAACAGAATAAACTAGAAAACAGAAATATTTAAACATATCCCAGGGAGATAGTTCACATTCATACACATGAGCAACCACTGCTGCCTACGAGTTCATGTCATCAGTTCAATAACATATTTTATTACAGTATGTGCAGTCATCTTTGAATGAAGACTCAGACCTAATTTGAGGCTCTCAACAGCAAGTTTTGCAGACATAATAGAAGTGGACATAACAAAAATATGCACAGGATGTATCTACAGTTAGGTGGGAAATCTTTTGTTTAGAATTACCATGAAGTAGAGAGGTGACTGGACTTGAAAATGGGTATTTCTGGTTCATGCATCTTCTCTGCCATCTTCACACTTGAGGTTTATGCTGTGGTCAATCAGCTGTTTTGAAGTGGTTTTTACAATTGCTCTTGTTGAGTTGATCTACCGTATTTAAATTACTGCATAATAGCTGGTACATGAAGTAGAACCTGAGCCTTTTTTCTCCAGTGTGAGTGGTGTCTGTCTCTAGATGTACAAAAAAAGAGTAGAAGACTTCTGTTTCTTCTCCCACCATTTCCTTGTAATGTGTAAGATCTGAAAGTTAGAAACACAAAATTGTTAAGATACTGGTCAACGCATTTTTTTGAATTATTAATGTCTTGTCCATTACAATGAGGTTTCTGTATTTTGGGGTCCAATAAGTACTACATTAATAAGTTAAGATAAGTCTTAATTTTTACCTACCAAGAAGCTCATATCTGCCTGAAAAGAGAGCATCACTGCAGCTCTTGCTGGTTTTCATCTTAGAGGTGGCAATAACCTCATGAAAAACGATATGTAAATTGTAAAGATTAATTAATGCAAGGCCCAATTATGTAGAAGAAAATGCAACTAATATTTCATTTCTTTATTCATCTGTTGAAAGTATGATGAATAAATATTTAGTGTAAGAGCCTCTAGTTACACAACCAATCTTGCTTAGCTGCAAATAGGTGTCAATAATAATTAATGAAGCCATGTGTCAAACAACCCGATATGGAGCACAGCTGGGTTTTCAATGTGAATGACAGATTAGAAAAAGCTTAAAAAAATCTTACTAACACCGCATTGAAGTTACAAAAATATATTCACTTCTCTAACCTTTTTATAGAATGTGTCACTTCAAAATTCTTACCCACAAAACTGTCTTGTCATTATATCACCTCTAACTCCTGCATGTTGACACACTCTTATAACGATGGGACTTCACAAAACCCAGAGACATACATGCTGCTCAGGCAGGCGAAGCTATGTGGCCCGGGCAGCACCTGACCCCAAGAACTCTCAGTCTGAGGCCAGGTGTTCCTGGACACCTCTGAAGGATGGTCAGGAAGTCTCTCAAGTAAAACTCTGCCCATCAGTGAAACCCTTTTCTCCTTTTTAAGTCGTTATATCCACCGAATGCTGCTGGGGGCGGCCGGTGCCGGGGGGCAGCTCCCCCCAGCCGGCAGAGCCGCTGCCCCCCGGCTCCAGGCCGGGCCCGCCGCTGGCCGAGGCCGAGCCCCGCAGCCGCGGGGGCAGCGCCGCGGGGAGAAGGGGCTGAGAAGGGGAAAAACCCCCGCGGGGGGGAACAGCGGCGGCAGCGAGGGGGGCCGGGAGGGGCGAGCGGCAGCCCCGCAGCCCCCCGGGGCAGGGCCGGGCCGGGCCGGGCCGGAGGAGGCCGGGGGGGCTCCGGGCGCCGCAGCAGAGGCTCCCCGGCAGCCCGCGGGGAAGGGCAGGGCAGGGCAGGGCAGGGCAGCCCCCGGCGGGGCAGGCTGTGCCCCTCAGCCCACGGAGCCCGCGGGGGAGCAGCTCCCCCCCGCAGCCCGGGGCAGGGGGTGCCCGCAGGGGGCTGTGACCCGCGGGGGCCGCGCCGGAGCCGGCTCCGGGCAGGGCCCGTGGCCCCGCGGGGAGGAGCCCGGGCCGGGCTGCGGGGTGGGCCGGTGCCCCCGGGGGGGCTGGAGCCGGCTGGGCCTGAGGGGCTGCGCCCCGCGGGGGGCCCCGCGCTGGGGCCGGGCAGGGGGTGAGGACCCTCCCCCGGCGGGGCAGCAGCGGCCGGGACAGCGGGGGCGGCACCGGCCGCAGCCCCGGGACAGCCCCGGCCCGGCTGGGGACAGGGGCAGGGCGGCGGCGGCGCCAGGCCCCGCCGGGTCAGCACGGCACAGGTGTTTTCTAAACTAATAGAAAACCAAGGAGAAGCTATCCAGTGTTCTGCAGCTGACCCTTTCTCTTACTGCTCTGGCTTTTCCTGGTGTTTTTCATGCTGCTTTTCCCTCCCCTCTCCTTTACATCAGTTGTTAACAATTTCCACACATCTTTTTTGTAACGTGTGGAGTGAAACAGACATCCTCTTTTCATATTCCTTCTGAAATTAAGAAATAGTGACTCAAGAAGTCAGATGGGGTCCTGTCGGGAAATCTGTGCGGGTTTTGTTGAGCCGTTCCCTGTGCTGCTGCAGGGCTGGCGCAGGTCAGGGAAATGCCCTGGCTGCCCCGAGGGAAGCCCGCTGTGCCCAGGGCAAGGCCTGCCCAGCTGGGGCTCTCTGTGGTAATGCCAGTGGGCTGCCAGCACAGAACAGACAGCTGGGAATTGAGGGTCTCCGAGCCGCTTCATCCCCTTTCCCCTGCCCATTCCAGCCACAGATGATAGGGAAAAAATGGGGCTTAGAGCAACTTTTTCCTGCCATGTTTCTGCGGTGCTCCAGGATCGTTCCCCAAAGAAGCCTGATTGCGCACCGTCATGGTGCGTGAAGAACTTCATGGCAGCTATGAAGGCAGGACCCAGACTTTCTTGCTCCCTGAGAGCAGATTTTTATCATTTATAAACCAAAATGAGAAGCTCATTTGACCATTGGCGTTGTTGGGTCACTGCTGGGACCCAGCATGGCTTCTGGTGGGAGGTGGGAGGGAGGGAGGGATCCCCTGTTACAGCATTACCCCCTCTTCTGCAAGAATTCTTGGTTTTCCTTTATTCCATTGTCTCAGTCTTTGCCTGCTTCATTATTTTTGGCTGATGACTCAACTATTACCTTCTATATTTCTGTGTGGGTAGGATTTCTCTAATAAAGGAAGCATACTGGCACTAGCTCGTTGCTTGGGTCTCCAAAGGGACTCTGCTGAGGTTGGGGCTATGCAATGATTCACAGCCACAGCACTCAGTTTGGCCTCCTCTTGGTCTATTTAACTGTCCATACACAGAGGGCAATTTCCAAACAGTCATTTTCCCTTGTTTCAAATAATTTTCCTATCACTTTTTATGCCAGTGTAATTCTGCAGGCATTGCTTACAGCCAATGAGAGGAAAACCTGATTTGGAATCTGTAAAAAATATTAATATGTTGCAAACTTCTGAAGAATGGTTCAAAACAACTCATTACTTTCATACGTACGCTATTAAAGTAAAAAATACTTTTTTTTTTCCTGGTTTCTATTAATATATATGCAAATGCAAAGCAGTACTCAAAATTTCACTTCCCAGGACAAGCTGTAACAGTTGTGCCAGTGGGATGGATGTTCAGATGAAAAATGTAGATGTTTTTAGTTCATCTGCAATGTAAAAATTGCTCCTGACTGCAATTAAAATGAAGCTCCTGAGTGGGCTAGGAGATTCAGATTCACTGTTTTTTCTTCTCATCTGAGTGCACATCAGCCCTTGATGCAATGCCTGCTCTGGCATCTTAAAGAAAGAAAAGGTTGTTTGGTTTGCTTAGTGTATTCCCATAATTAAACCCAATAAAACTTTCAGTGTGAGTTATTAACTTGGTGGTAGAAACAGGCATTTCTTAAACAAAAATAATTATATCTGATGTGATTCATAAAACTTTTAAGCACAGGATATTATCTCAATACAACAGTGTTATATTGCAAGATTGCCAATCCCAAGTGTTAAAAGATACTTCCATTCGTGATAATTTAAATAATACATTTGAGAATCGTTTACTTTCTCTTTCATAGGCGTGAAGTGCATTTTTGTATTTTCAGGCTTTCCTTTCCGAGGAGTTAGCAACAGACCATTGGAGACTGGAGACTGAGAAGTCATTCCAGATCCCGTGGATGGACAAGGAACATCTCTGGTTCACTACTGATTCCATGCTGCATGTTACCACCTCTCTGATCTGCTGCCCCTTAGCCTGTGAGCACTCCCTAAACCATATTAATCAATACAACTAATTATTTAAAGTGCCACAGTTTAGTGGGAAATGTGTACGTAAACATGATGGACTCTCAGCATTAGGAAGAGTCAGTTCTATGACACCAGAGCCTCTTTCCTGACATAGTAAGTCCCATGATCTATGATGAATAAAACCATATTCATCACAGTTATACTCTGCGAGGACTAGGACTCAAACCCTGTCAAGCTCTCCTTGCTTGCAGTTATGTGGAATCAAATACTCTTCAGTGCTGAACAAAAGCCACTGCTATGTTTCATTTTCCTTCCCAAAAGAAGTCTACTGTAGGTAAAAAAAGTTAAGACAGCTGTCAATGATGGCAGGTAGAAGAAAATTATAGACAACTCACTGAGCACAACATTTTTCTGAGTAATATGAAGCTGATTTAAAGCAACAGCTGGCCAAAGACAGTGGCTATGAATTATCTCTACTTAATGAAGAAGAGATGACAGATTTCAATTTAGAGAACAATATTAATATTAAGTGATAGTTACATTTTTCAAATGCTTCATATCTGACGAGAAACACCATTTAATTACTACTAAAACTGACCTTTATTGGAAGCCATATGGCTAACTTAATTTGGGTCATAGTTTGAGGATAGTATAAAATTCCCAAGCCTTAATATTAACAGGTAAAAAAAGTAACCTGTCTGACATCAGCCTCTCCATTAACCTACAGGTATGTGACACATCTGGTGGAATTTGCGCTCAGAGATATTGCTCTGAGAGCCTAACCAGCTTGAGAAAAGTCATTTGAGCATCAGAATCAGAAGGCTTGAATGTCCCCAAATAAACTTTTCTGTACCTTTCTTACAATAGAGACTCCTTCAGAAGAAGCACTGAGGCCCCTGCTTATCTGCAAACATACATATATATGTATCTGAATTTTTAATAAAAGTCTATATTTAAAGAGAAGCTTTGCAATTGAGCACAGAACTAGGTTTGGTTCTACACTGGGACAAACAAGGAACAGAAATAAGGTCTTTGTTGAAGCCAGGTCTTTTTTATTCCCTTGTTCCAATTTCTATCCAATTCTTACTTTCCTAAATTGATACCTGCTTCTTTTTAAAAATCCTTAGTAATAACTATGCCATTCATGCCTGCTGTTTCTTTGATGCTTCATCCCCCTCTTGTTTACTCCCAATGCTAGTGTCAGACCTCTAATGCAGATGCCTAAAATTGAGTCTGGGTTACTCCAGCTGGTCCATCAAGTCCTACAAAATGAAGAATTTTCCAGGAAGCTGAGCTTTTCTTAGTGTTGTATTTTGGTCACAATGACTCCTTCATTATAGTAAAAAAGGAATGGAAAACTGGGATAATGTCGTCGCTACTGCAATTTGGGGGAAACCAGCAGAATTGCATCAAGAATTAAATTAGACCAGGATGTCCAGCTTAGATAAACAATGACTACAGGGGCTATATTAAATAGAAAAATATCTGAAGGTAGTCAAGCAGTGTAAAAACCTAGGACACAAAGGAAATATTTTGTGCTTTTCAAAGCACAACAGAACACTCTTCATATCCTAATTCCTTTCCAAATAATTAAACTCTCTTTTCTTCAAGATTACTGGATAATTTAAATATATTTCTTCTTATAACATCTTTTTCAGGGAGGCAACAACAATAGCAAAAGCACAGGGAGCTGTCATACAAAAATATGTTTTATCCTGTTGAAAGAGAAGATAAAACTGAGGGACATTATGGTCACAAAACTTTATGCAGCAGACACAAGTTCCAACAAATCTGTAAAATTGCCAGCAGTGATGATAGTTAGGCAACCTTAGAATTTCAGTTCCCAACAGTGCTGCTGTTTTGTGGGTCAACAGCACAAATCCCTGAAAAGCCTGGTTCCTTTTAAAACCACTGTAAACACATAGGTCAGCCCCCTTCATAGACTTTCATGATTTCCAGGGCTGTGAGGAAACAACCAGGTTAACCATGAAAATAATTCCTGGAAGATCTTATGCTTGAAAAGACAAATGGGGGGAGAGAGAGAGAGAGAACAGAAGTTTCACTTTGTATTTGCCTTTTTCACCCAACTTTGCAGGAGTTCAGGGACAGACATATGGTGCAGTATGCGCTGTCAGTAAAATGACAGCTACTCTTTCACCCTTGGGCAGCAAATGGAAATGTGGCTGGTTTATAAGCCAAATTCTAAAATAACAAGTGCTCCTTTAACATCGCAGAATAGTGTGACTCATACATCATTCTGACATAAACATGACATTCGTTGCAGTTAAATCATTATGTCCAAATGCTGAAGTCAGATGCAGTTTGACCGTTTTCAAAATTACTTACCAATCTTTCAAAACTATTTAAGCATCAGTAGGAAAAATAACAGCAATCTGGAGATCATTTGCCAAATATTGATGCTTTTCTTATTAGGGACTGAAATCTGAGCCATGAATTCAATCACAAAGTTATAAACGTGTTAAAAACAACGCGCAGTCAGCCGTGTCATGCTTACTATTATATAAACTCAAACGCCTGGGCAACTTAATAACTTATTTAACGGTTAATGTACTGAAGTGCATGGGGTACCTATTACTGCCATAAATTGACTACAAGACGCTGAGTAAGCAAGTAGCAGCCTCTTTGCCTCACCTTCCCATCTATAAAATTGGAGATGATGATAATACTTCCTACGTGGCCAATGTGTTCCCTTCTAAGCAGGAACTTTCACCATTAGCTTGCCAAAACTTATATATCTAAAATGAATGTGAGTAGTCACAGCTAATAGTTCATGATTGCGTCGTAGTGAATGGAAAGAGATAGGCACTTTCAGGGCCTCTCTTTTCTTCTTTTCTTCTCTTTTTTTCTTTTATCTGAGAAAATAAGATGAATCACCTTATGGAAGGATCTCCAGCTGGCTATCAAATGAGTCCGGGTAAATAGTTTAGACCTGTATTTTTCAGCTACACTGAAAAGTTCAGCCAGCTTGGGCACCCTGGGGGAGGAGGGCTGAAGCAGACTGCCCCAGGGAGAGTCATTCCCCATGGTGGACCAGTCTCCAGCAAACTCTGCTGCCGCACCAAGAACAAGGACACTAAACTGGGTGTGCCAGTGATGATACCTTGGTCCTGCAGAGCCATTGACAACCCAGCATACACTGGAGTGGCCAGTATTTTCCTTAACTGCCTCTTGATATCCACTAAACAGCCAACCAACCCCAAGCACATGTGGATACTGAGAAGGGTGGACAGAAAGATTGAGGAGAGAAGGTTGGACTTCCGTTGGTTCGTGATGCCAGGAACACCACAGAAATACATGCCACATGTTCAGTCCAATCCTTTCCATACTGTAATTACTGCTTCCACTTTTTGTCATCCCGCTGAACAAAAGTGTAGATGCAGTAAGCAGAGCATATTTTATTAGTGTACAAGTAATAAATAAGTAATTAATAACAAGACTGTAATTCTGTAATTACTGCGACAAGGAGTTGTTTTTAGCAGCCTGACATAATTAAGCAATTAATTTATAAATGTAACCAGCCTTTCATGTGTCCTATTCCACTTCCTATAACATTGCCTGGGCTGTGTCATCATGCCAAATTTTTGCTTCACGATGATATATTTTTCTTCTATTTTGACAGGTAAGATTTTTCTTTTTTCTTTTTTTTTTTTTTTCAGTATTACCAGGGAAATGCAAAAGCCCATGTTCCAGGCAGTTTAAGGAAGACAAAGCAGACCTAGAAAAGCAGTTACTTTACTTTGGGCTGGGGACCTCAATGCAGCAGTGAAAGGAAAACTGCAGTACCCCCCTACAGAGCCACAGGCACCAGCCACTGTCATAAAACAAGGACCCAAGCACCCTGGGCTGGATGCTTCCTGTCAGCTCATTGCCAATGAGTCAGTGCCTTCTGCTGAGCTCTAAATAAGGCATGTAAAACCAAGGTAAGAAGAAATTTGTAGCTCATGAGATGCAATGTTTTTTTGAGTGCAGGTGGAGGCTGAGGGAAGACGTGAGTCCTGTTTCTCACTGACGACAACTCAGAAATGTGTGTCCTCAGATGCATCTTTTATCCATGTAGCCTCACAAAGTGCATGTGGGGACGTTCAGCCTGAGGCAGTAGAACTGCAATCTACTGATTTCCCGTGCACGGGACACTCAGCAGAGATTACTATATTACAGCATTGTCCAGATTTTTTTATGTGAGCCACTGTGCAAAATAATAGGAAGGAGTTCAGAGAACTTTCCAAGGTTCTCCAAAAATCTTGCAAAGTTCTTCCAAATTCATTATCAAAATATGTGAGGTGTAAAAAACAGTCTCAGGTTACAAAGCAGGTCAAGACAAGTTTTAGCAAAATAAAAATAAGCTGTCTCCTTAGTTTCATGCCCTACATATTGTTCCTCATCAATTTTTTTGTTCGTGTTGATGCTGAAGTGCCAACTATATTTCAGATTTTAGGGAGCAAATCACTCACCATAGGATCCTTCTGTGAAGTCCTCAAAGAGACACATGACAAAAAGGTTTAGCTGATATTTGGCTTTAAGCATCATCCATACCAATGTATAATATCAACAGCGACTTTTTGAGTAGCACAGCATTTTTTTGGCTTAGATTTTGGCTACTGCGCTCATGGCAAGAAAAGAGCCAAAACTCCTGGCACATAACAAATCAACCAACTGTACAAATAAGTAGCTGAAAGCCAAACGTGAGGAACAGCTCCATAACAAGTCTCAGCCTCATTCCCAGTTTGAGGAGCTAGAAGGTTTCAGGAAAATTTTTTGCTGTAAAAGTGACAAAAAAAAAAAAAAAAAAAAAAAAAAAAAAAAAAAAAAAAAAAAAAAAAAAAAAAAAAGAGAGAGAGAGGAGAGAGAGTTCAAAACAGAACATAAAAAATAAATTCAAACCTAAAAAGAAAAGGTTCTTGGATTCTTCCACACTGCTGCTTCCTCTTAAAGTTTCCTTTTCCTGTTGATGCTCTTTTTGATAAACACAATTAATGTAGTCTGTCATTAAATCTGTACAAGCTGTTGTGCCAGGCACACAGCTACTTTCAAGATGCCTAGCTCAGCAAGGTAAATATTAACAATATTTCCATCAACTCCTGGAGTTTTGTGTCTGATGGAAATTGTGCAGCTGCACACAGGGGCTAGATTAAGCACATTATGGAGAGTATGGTTGTAGCAAAAATAGACTAATGAAAATTTCAGGTCTAAAAGATGAAGGAAGTAAGGAAAAAAAGTGTTGATTACTGCTGGTTTCTGGTACAAGAGGACTGAGACCCAGAGAACATATCTATGGTACTAGTTGAGCGTTGCTACCTGATGACCTAGGGCCTGTGTTCAAAATACAAGACCGTATGGGCAATGAAACTTGAAAAATGCAGCAACTTTATATATTTGCACTTCTTCTTTTCATGGTCTGAAATGTCTCCAAGGACAGTATTGCATCACTGGCATTATTTGTGTTGGGACTTTGTTCACTTCATCTAAAATACTAATAACTAGCAAGTGATCATGAGAATGCTTGAGGCTGAGGTGTTATTTGAAATGGTGAAATGAAATCTCATCATCTAATAATATACAGGGAGGTCTCCTGTCTCCACACAAGTTCTAACAAAAGGGTAAAAAAATAATCCTCTGTTCTTATACAAGCAGTTATTTGCTTGTATTTTCTGACACAAAAACCCACTGGGAATTTGGTACTAGCGTAAAGTGCCAGTTTCATGCCCCATACTTGAAAACTGGCATGCCCTTTCCAATCCTTTACATTTTATCAAACAACAACATTTTTCAGTTTCCTTTGTATAACTTACAAAAAGTCGTCCTTAAAATAAAATTACTTGCACTGATTTGCTTGCAGACCCACTGTTAACAAGATTTGCTTCATTACAAATGATTAGCAAATGTCCAATCATTGCTCAGTAAGCAATAAAATCTAATTTATCACTTCAATATGCCAAACAGTGGGAAATTTTTAAATCAAGAGAAAAAGAATACATTTTTTCTCATATAGATAATGACTGAAACTTTTTATGTCTTTTCTGTAGAAAAGAAAAATATAAAAACACAATTTAATTGGAGTGCCATTGTAAAGAGTAACTATCCTTGATGTCTTTTGTCTTTGATGATTATTGATCTTTTAACACTGCAGATACTGGATAAAAGTGTTTGTCTTTTATTTATGAACAAAGCTACAAAGAGCTTTTATTCTTCTATGAAAACAGATCATCCAAATAATCTGAATATCAAAAGAAACATTTGCATCTGAAATCTATCTCCTGTGCACTCATGTCTAGTCTAGAAGCATCTCTTCTCTCATTTTTCCTGACATGGGTTTCTTGGGGATGCATAAGGTTTATGACTTTACAGCAACATAATTAAAAAAAAAAAAAAAAAAAACAAAATATAGGAAAGCAAGAAGTTTTCCTGAACAGGTTCTGCAAACCATTCCCAAAGATTCAAAAATTCCAAGTTTCTGCTTGCTACTGAGAGAGAAACATGACTCCTACCTGAATCTGAAGAGGTCATTGTAAACAAGGTTCTGGTACATGAGCTGTGATAATCAGAATATGATTTTTAAATAATGGAAAGCTTTCAGAAACAACATATTATCATTCATCTAGGAACTGTTTGAAGTGGAGAGTTGTATTGCTTTGGGTGTGCTGGTTTATTTAAAGTGGCACCAACTTCTCAGCATGGAATGAAGTGCTTATTCTAGTGTACCTTGTTCCAATTTATTGGTACTTTTATTTCAGTAAATACATTACACCTCCAACCAAAGCAGCATTATCAGTAAACTTAAGTGTCCAACAGAAATTAGGTTCTAATGAAGAAAGGACAAGTTCTAATGAAAACAAGTAAAAGTGAGTGATTCCATATATTAAAAAAAGGATTGTATGACTAACTGGACCATTAGAAGCAGCATGTCTTCTCCACATATGAAGAGGATTGAGCTAGCAATGTTTGCACTGATGGCTGCTCCAGTAGAGTTATTCTTAACTATGTGTTAATCATCTGACTGAATAGAAGTGAAGAGAAAAAACTGACCAGATAGTGTCCTAACCCTACTAGGAATGGCCAATACGTGATTGACCACAAAACTTGATGGGTCTTAAGTGTGCCACCCCAGTTGGTACTTGGGTTTTTATAACCTAACCTTGACCCCAGCCCCTTAAAGCTGAGTGAGATGCATAAGCAGTTCACTGAATCAGAGCCATAGCTAGTGATAACTTACATGAATAAGTTAGATCATGCAAAATCATCAGGCACCAAAAAAACCACCCTAAATACCTTACCTGAAAAAATTAGTATGCCATTAGGAGAGGATTAGGCCCAGGCTAGCAATAGGTGAGGGCATGCCAGAAAGGATCATTCAAATGCAGTTTTAAGCCCAGGGCTCAGTTCAGTCTCCTGTGAGGAATCACAGCTCAGTTACCACCCACACCCGTGCCAGGGTCTGAACTTGGTCTGGATTACCCCAAACTGTCACTTAAACATGTCAGATCTGTACCCAGTCTATATATAATTGTGGTTGTACAGCATCTGTCAAAAACATGAACTGAAGTAATTTCATATATGTGGATTTATGAATAAAATTGGCTGATTTCTCTAAGGTTTATTGACGAAAAATTTTTTGGGAGACGAAATTTTCCTAAAAATAAGTAAAAATAAAAATTGGCAAGAGTTTCAGATACAGAACAAAACAAAACAAAGAAAAGCTGTGATAAAAAGCATTATTTCTACATTGCTAAGCATTATTTCCATTTTACGGGTGAGACAGTTAGATGCAACAGGACAAGGTACAATTCCCAAAGCCCTTGGTTTTATGGCAGAGCACTTGGGCAAGACTGCACGTGATGCTACTGACAAGCCTTGACGGAGCATTGCCCTCTGCTTCGGCTGTGGGCGCTGAGCACTGGAAGAAGCAAGTTTTAACAGTTACCAATGCGTTACATTTGTATCTCCCTAACCACATACCACCACTACCTAATCTCATAACCCACTGTAATTTCCATCTAGTTAAGATGGTAGTTTTTGTATAAAAGGCTAATCTTTTTTTGATTTTTCTCCTTCACTCTGTCCCTGGTTTTCAGAGATGTATTGAGCTGCAGCTTGAGTTGGGTGAGAGGGATGGGGTGACACAAACGCTTTTAAATCTTGCTTCCCAGATGCATCACGATCTGTAATAAGGCAAAAAACAAGCTCTGCCATCACGGAGAAGCTCGTGGGTGCAGGGGTTAGCTCTGACAAGGCACCCAGGGCCAGCAGTGAGGGCTGCATAAATAGAAAGAAGGAAGAAAGGAAAGGAAGGAAAGAAAAGGGAGAAAGGAAAGAAGCTCAAGTCTTCTAATCTTTCTCTCCTTTTTATTTCCATCCTTTTCCTCTGCTTTGCTCAGAAGATGTCTTTCTAAACTTCAATATTGAAAATAGATAAATGAACACCTGATAAAAGTGAAATTTGGAACAGATCAGGCAGCACCAGCTTAGTTTTCTTAGAAACTGGGCTTTAAGACAAACTGTTGGAAATGCTTCTGAGCCTCAGGCTGGGGAAAAGGAGCAAGAAGAAATAACTAGGCTGAAAAGAACCCTCATTTCATTTGCGAACTTAGAGTTAAAATAGAGAAACAAAAATCTGAAGATAATTTCAGGAAAAGCTTTACTCCCATTGACTGCCCTTTAACTGGTGACTACAGCGCATTGCTACTTAGGATACTGAAAAATTTAATCTTACTTGAAAACCTTTGTCCTGAGAACAAGATTTTCAAATAAGAATAAATCTGCCGGAGAAATCCAGCCTTCTGCATAGCTCGGGGAATGGGTAGTGATTGTTCTTTGATGTTCAGTCTTTTGGAAAGCAACTTAGATCACATTTGCCCTTCCTTCTGCCTGTGGCATTGGCTTCTAAGAGAGTTGGCCTGCTTAAATTTTAGCTTTGAATTAAGAAGTTCAGTAAAGGAGCGTTAAAATCGGTTCCCAATCTGACTTTGAAAGTCAGTGTTCAACTTCAAAAGGAAATCTAGCTGCCCATGAATCCTGCCAAGCCAAACAGCTAGGCAGATGCTGAAAGAAGAAAAAAGACACTTTAGTTTCATCTTGTGGATACGGAGAGAGGAAGTGAGGAATCAAATAAGAAAAGTGAATAAGAGAAGGGAAATTTGAGAGGAAAGGGGTGGGGGTGGGGGTAGGGAGTGAGGAAACAGAACTGCTGTGATGAACAGAAAACTAGCTACAAAACAACCATAAAAAAGAAACTAAAAAGTGCCCTTGGGTGTCACCTTTGAGGCACAATGTGTCAAACTGGCCTTCATACCAGTAACACGATTCATCTTTGTGGCAGGCTACAGGAAAGTGATAGTCAAACAGGTTTTATTACCATTTATTCCTGTTCCTCAGCCATCTCTTGCTCTGCTCTCCTCTTGTTACTAAACCATGATGAGATACTTTTGTAGAAGGGTGACTATTGGATCCCAGGTAGGTTGGTTAACATTACTTTAACCTGAAGTGCTCTGAATCACCCCACCCAGAAAACCATCTCCTCTCTGCGCATCTCAGCTGTTGACCAAATGTCCCATAAACTGAACATGTGTTTCCAGTCCATGAGATGGACACCTCACATTTGGTAACAGCTTTTGCTTTCCAGAGTTAATCCTTCACCTGCTGACAGCAGGGAGCACTGCAGACCATTTGCTAGAGCTGGAAGACTCAGGTGGGAACACATCAGTCTGTTCTGTGCTTCTGAGTTATTCCCTATGGAAGTGACTAAGAAGATGGATGATGGAAAGATTTAAAGGCATTTTATAGTTGTATATTTAATGGATGGCTATGTCAGGCTGAAGAAATCAATACAGTAAATATTTAATCTCAAAATACTCCTAACAATATACCAGGTAAAGATTATTTCTGATTGTGGGAGCACTTCTTGAATACCTGAACACTTCAGTGTCTTAGGATACTTTAGAGAAATACAGAACTACTACTCCACTCTGGTGAGCCCCCACCTGCAGTGCCGTGTCCAGCTCTGGGGCACCCAACAGGAGAAGGACATGGACCTGTTTGAGCAAGTCCAGAGGAGGCTGTGAAGATGCTCAGAGGGCTGGAGCCCCTCTGCTGTGAAGACAGGCTGGGAGAGTTGGGGTGGTTCAGCCTGGAGCAGAGAAGGCTCCGGGGAGACCTTAGAGCAGCTGCCAGTGCCTAAAGGGGCCAACAAGGACGCTGGAGAGGGGCTTTCTACAAGGGCAGGCAGTGACAGGACAAGGGGGAATGGCTTTAGACTGAAAAGGGGTGGGTTTAGGTTAGATATAAGGAAGAAATTCTTCCCTGAGAGGGTGGCGAGGCGCTGGCCCAGGCTGCCCAGAGCAGCTGTGGGTGCCCCATCCCTGGCAGGGCTCAAGGCCAGGCTGGACGGGGCTGGGAGCAGCCTGGGCTGGTGGAAGGTCCCTGCCCAGGGCAGGGGGTGGGACTGGATGACCTTTAAGGTCCTTTCCAACCCAAACCATTCTATGATTCTATGAACAGCCAGCTAATGCAGACCCAGGATTTTCTTCCAAATTACCTGTGTTTAGTCTTATCCCTTCACACCAACCACCAACATACAGTAAGACCAGAACTTACAATGGTGAAAAAATTAATGGGCACAATGGGTACCCAGTGTGGCACTGCATGAGCCACTTCAAGCCTGAAAGGAGCATGTTAGTTGGAGACAGCACCCAGTGAACACAGAAATATCACTTCTTGACCCAAATAGCTACACAAGTGTAGCATCCACCTGTCATTGGGTCATTGTTAACTTAGAAATCTGTGTTCACGCTATCCTGCACAGTGCAGGCATATCTTCAGCTGTGTAGCTGTTTTTTTAAATGCATCCCATATCAAGGACTATTTAAGGAATACTCAGAAAAAAACACTACAGAGAATTTTCAGACAGAAGCAGGTATTACCCCTTTTTTGGCTGTATTGTAGATATTCAAGCCTGACTTCACAGAAGTATCCCTGAAGCCCAAGGTGTAGCTAAATGACCGAAACACTAAGAAAATGAAAATCGGTGCCTCTCCTGACAGTGAAAATGGAAGAGAGAAGAATCATTCTCAGGGAAACAGTGAGGAAGTGAGGAAGGTGTAGGAGGAAGGAGAAATAGTGACAAATAACATTCCCATACTCTTCCACCACAGCCCATGGTCAGCATTAGCAAGGACAGAGGCACTCTTATGCAGCATATGGTGACAGGTGATCACCCCGAGTTCTGTGAGCCAATGGTCAAATCAGTTTCTACTATAACATGTCAACGAAAAAGCTATGTTACGAGGGCTAGGCTTCTGGAGCATCTGGAGGGACTACCACCAAAACCAAAATTAATCCCTGGGTTGCACAGAAGTGTAATTCCTTAGTTTAAAAAGCAGCAGCACGGTATCTGTTACCTGTGCCCTGCTGAGCTAAGTGGCAAGTCAGAAAGAAATGTCATTGAGGAGAGGAAACTAAGGCTTTTGATGGAGATCAGACCCTTCCCACCCTTGCCTTCCAGAATGGAGGATGAGTGAAGCATGTGGAGATGTGGTGTCTCCCAGATTGGAGCTCCAGACCTACTTCAGGCATCACCCAAATTTGAAAAAAATATTTTCTCATGTCCTTTCTGGCATTAAAGGTGTGAGGTTGTGAGAAAGTCCTCTTCTCCATTTCAGAGCTTTGGTCCATTCTGCATTTCAGGTACTTTTCCCCAGTATATGTAACCTCTCTCATGGCTTCCCACTCTTCAGGACATCCAATATACTGAGCACTCATCTACTTGCCTTTGGTCTGTAGGAAACACAAGTGCATCTATGGTAAGTGAGCTCAAGGAAAGGTTTAACTCAGCTGCACCAACTCTGATATATGCCTTGCAATGAGACCTAGCTCTCGTACCATCCCATCCAACAGCCCTTTAATTCAGGACTTTAATTTCTCAGCTACACTTTTATATATATATATATTTATATTTTTTTAGACCAAATGTTTTGGGACAAAATATTCCCTCTATTTGGTTTCTGCTGGAAATCAGCAATAGAAAAACACAATCGATCATTATCATTTTTTCCTGTGATAATAATTTTTTCGGAAAAAATGATGTTTTTTAAAAAATATTTTCTTGTCTCAGATAAACTTTTTTTTTAACTACATAAGAGGTGGATATCACCCATTTTATGGTATTTCTTGTCATGATGCAGGGTACAACATTTCTACATAAATGTTCTGTAATTTAAGTTATTCAATAATTAAATATAAAATCTAGCCATTTCTGGATTAATCAATTTTATCAAAAATAGATATGGCAAAATAACAGTTTTTTCCTTAACAAAATAAAATGATAAAACATGATTGAGTTTTGAATGAAATGAATGAAATATAATTAGTTTATCTGATCATTTCAAACCTCTCTTTTCATACCTCATCCCTGTACTTTATAATTTCTTATTTTTACAGAACCGTATTAATGGTGCTCCAATTATTTTTAATTATCATCATCTGAATAATTTACCTAAAATATTTCAGTTTGGTTTTCCTGTTCAGACTATTTATGAAGGGTATGCAAATGCTCCAGGAATTCAAGAAATACACCATGTGCTAAGAGCTAAGCACAAATGTCATCCAAGTGTGTGTGGGAACACAAAAGCTTTTGATGTTTGCAGAAAATTGTCCTTCAAGCCATTCATTCACAGGGATCTTCTACCTCCCCGATAATGGAACAAATGAAAATAAATTGGGCTTTCTGCCTTTTTGCTCATTTTCATTCTTGCACGCAATACCCTGAGGGCTGAATACTTGGTCTCTGGTTTCCTGCTGCACAAAGGCAGGGGACTGACTTGATACGAGGCACTCACAAGACACAGAGGTGGCACATAATCCAGGTTTCCTCCTCACCGGGTCAGCAGCTGGCATCGAAATCCCTCAGCACTGCAAGCCTCCTATGATATTTCCCATGGGAAGATACTGATAGAGTCAGAAATGGAGCTACAAAACCTTTGTGTTGCCAGAAGATGCGCAATGTGCAACGTGGCTCTGTGTTTTCTTGATCTGTTGCTTGCAGCACTCTGAGGGGTGTTATCATCAAAAAATGAAAGTTGTTTTTTAAGTGCAAAATGAAACATGTTGACTGCCAGCCTGGAAGGGAAAACTGGGATAGCAATGTAAAAGGAGTTTGTGGGCTTCACCTCTCTGAGAAAGAGGAGTCGGATCTCAAACACGGAGTGCAAGCACTCAGGGAAGTAGATTTCCAGCCCGACTGTAATTCTGCAGGCAGAGCTGGTGGCAAAGCACAGGCAGCTCTGGGGATAACGACTTCCCAGGGCTGCGGAGAGCTGTGAAATAGAAAAGCACTGGCTCGCTGACACTACAAAACACCAGAGATGAAAAACGCTGTTTGCCACAACCCACACAGCCCAATACCTTCACTTCTAACTCAGTGCAAACCTGTCTGCACAAGAAAGAGGTGCAGAGTCTGAGACTTGCAATAGATTCAGGGAAGTAAACATCCAAAACCCACTGGATATGACAAATAATGGCCACAGTGGCCCACTGGGACATTTTTTTACACAGCATGTCAGGCACATTCTGTCAAAGCTGGCACAAAGCGCAGGGGGCTGAGCAAGGCAGGGAAAGGCATGACAGCATCAAACACACTTGTGTTTTCTACTACAGGTGAGTGAAGCTCATTCCTTTAAACAAGATTAACAAGACATCATTCTTAACACAAGACAAATACTTTTATCTTAACACCCAGAAAACTTCTTGAACCAAGGGAGCACATAGCAGGAAAACAAAAGAAATGTGGAAGTAAAAATGCCCAATAATTATCCCCCTTGTGAGTTGAAAGACACATTATATTTAAAAAAAAAAAAAAAAAAAAAAAAAAAAAAGGCAATAGGACCTGTCAAGGTTGCCCTGATCAAGAAACAGTGAAACATGAAGTCTCTTTATTATAAACAAGCCTGGAGCCTGCTCAAACTGTTACTGCATTTGGAAACTTCAACCTGCCTTGCGTTTGCCGTCAGTTTACAGGGAGTTATTATTGACAGCCCCAGTAAAGAACATTCCTCTCTTTTTCTAGCACAGCATCTCCCATTGCTTTGATTGCGATCTTGAGGGCAAGTATCTGCACAGACAGGAAACTGTAACACTAAAATAATCACAAATTTCAAACCAAATATTTTAAAAAGACCCTAAAAAAATTTAGTCTCAGAAAAGTTGTTAAAAGAGGATAAAACCTTAACTCTGCAAGTCAGATATTCTGAAATTTGTCTGTCCACAAACATGATGAATGCAATGAGAATAGGCTTAGAAAATTTAATTTGAAGTCTACTGTTTTTAGAGCCATTGAGGAATAGAAAACTCACTTACACTTCAGAAACCTTCATTATAACTATGCTGTTGTGACCTGAAAATAGCTGTGCATTTTCTATCATGTTGGATTTACATTTTGAAACAACCTGCCAGGATTAATACTGATTCAGGGATAAATACATTTTGCATGATGTAGCATTTTGTCAGACTTTAGATCTCTTTGGCAGAGAAGGCCATAATTTTTCAGTGCTCGCTCTTCATTACAAGTGTTCTGCTGTTGTTTTATTTATAGATAACTCACTGGAGTTTCACGTGCACAACCACATTACATCTCATTAGAGTCAAACCACTGACAATATTGCATGCCAGTCCCTGGCAGGGCAACAGGCAGAAAATGGGAATTGACAGAACAGACATCTCTGTACATCCCTCCTTTTGCCTGCCTTCTTGGGAGAGTTCAAGGTCCTGTATTCATTCAGCAACTACCCTACAGTAAGCAATATATTTTATTAATGTTACAAATATGTCACATTATTCATAAACAAGGAATAGATTCATTTTTTATGAATTCCACATGATGAGGAATTTTTTTTGTGTTGTTTGGGCTCCTGCTCAGACTTCAAAATGTCTTTTCTCTCCTTTGACAAGGTCTGTTCGACAAAGGCAGAAAGTTGTCCTTCAAGCTAATAAGTCACACAACCATAAGCACAGGGAAGGAGCATGTGTTCTCTGTTAGATATTCCTAATCAGCATGACACTTCAAATAAGTTACTTTATGCAGCACAAAAATGACCTTGGATTATTACTTTGACTCATATTTTATGTTGTCAGCCTGCAGAATTTTAATTAGAATTGAGAGTTCAGGAAACCACTCTATTCCATCCATTGACTTCTTACAACCCTGCAAATTATTGTAATTTAAGCAATACCAGAACAGGAAGAGGGCTTTGACGTATCACTTTTAGGAAACTAGGTCCAGGTTATTTATAATGGGCAAGCAGATACTTGTAATTTGTTTTCCTCTCAAAGTATTCATGTCTGACCAAAGTTCTTTCTGGTTCTGAAAAGCTTTATGCAGCTGTCACAGCAAAAACTAGCTACAGAATTATCAGGGCAAATGTTCTGTCCCTTTTTTGTCCACACGGCTGAAGGTGCTACTCCCAATCCTTCCTGTTTTGGGAGCCAAAACTGCACCTGTTTGAAGATGCTATTTTGTGGGGGTTGGAAAGGCAATGGAAGGAGCTTTTATCCTTGGCATGATAGCTTTTGGGTTGGCAGTAAAGGATCCCAGTAAACTCCCTCCCCCTCGGCTGGAAGTTGGTGTGAGTTTTGCACATCAGTTCTTATACATCTTCCAGTACATAGCACAGGGATTCAAGAATTATTATCAGAGCACTTATGCTGCTAGTCCAATAGCCTGTGCTTGACAGTCCAATAGCCTGTGCTTGACAGAGACTGTGGCTGGCTGTGGCAAGAAACCCTGCAGGCAACCAGCAGTGGAGAACACGCACCAGGGACTGCTGAAGAGTTAAAGGTCGAGCTGTGCCTCTGATAGCATCCTGTGCTTATTCCCATCTGGTCTCTTCCTTGCATAAAGCCCACAACCAGTAAGCCTGCCCTTCCTGTAACTTCCTTCAAAAAGTTCCTGCGTGGTCTTGTTGTTACTGTTTATGATTATTATATTATATATATATATATATATATATATATATATATATATATATATATATCATATATAATTATTATTATAATTCTGAATAACCTTGGAATCCTGAAAATGGATGAAGTTTTATTTTAAATCCCCTTACTCTCCCTGGCTTTTATCTTCAGCAATAACATATGTTACTGAGTTCTACAAATGAACTGTAAGTCGTGTGAGAAAGTAGGCCTGTTTTTTGGTTTTTCATCAGCTTTTTTAATATTATGATGCTAGGACTGGCTTCAACCATCCATACCAAAGGCATAT
Organism: Falco naumanni; assembly: GCF_017639655.2. NCBI lineage: Eukaryota > Metazoa > Chordata > Aves > Falconiformes > Falconidae > Falco > Falco naumanni. The sequence goes on along the minus strand of NC_054055.1, from coordinate 10,249,064 downwards.
TTCTGAGTGCATAAAACGTAAGGTTTGGTTTCCTTTCCTTGTATTGTTAGACATAAGCATTTTTTCTTCAGGCAGGAATAAACCAAAATTTCCTGCCACAGGAAATGAAGTTAAAAAAATCCTCATCTGCAGATTCTAAGAATTTCTGGTTCCAGCAAAAAGGTGCTCCTTTCATGGGAATATGGAGCAATTATCAAAATAGTAATAACAGGGGCACAACAAAAGATGATTGTCTTTGGCCTCTGACAGAAACTCATTCCCCATTCTGCATTCAGCTGTAGCCAGATTCATCACTTTTATTACTAAGGACAGGCAAACGAAGAAGAAAAAGTTTCTTTGTTGAAGGTATAGACTGCCACTAAAAAACAGGTAAGTATATCTACACTATTTTTCTTGAAAATGTTGACTAAAAACAACTTTTTGCATCTTTTTGTATATGTGTACTGTGGTGTATTGTAACACAGAGGAAGGATTTTGCCAAGGCATAATTTCATTGATATTGGAGTTTCAAGCTATTGTTTGATTTCTCAAGAAAGACAAACTCTGTATTTGTCTTATAACAGCTTTCTTACAGCCATTACAAAAATACCGGAAATTAATTTGCTTTTCCATTGCCTCAGAAACTAGGTAAGTATCTTTAAAGTTTCAGTTCTGCCTACACCCAAAAAGGGTGTAAGGCTGGGCAGATATGGGCAGGCAAGATATTACAGTCCACTGACCATTACACTGAAAGGCTTTAAGAAATGGTGGGAAAATAGAAAGCAGTCATTTTGACATTAATTGACATCAATTGGAGGACATTTAGATCAAAAGGAAATACTTAAAAAGCAATCCTAAGAACAGCCAGCATGGTTTCTTCTTCTGCAAAACAAAGCCAATCTAATTTGTTCCAATTATTCAAAGCTGTACTAGAGGTAGGCAAATCTTCTGGATTTGTGAACTTCTGAGACTACTTTCTAGGTTCATAAAAACCAATTAAGCCCCATGAATGGATTTGTTAAAATGTAAATAAAGCTGAAGTAATTTTACTTGTAGACTAAGGCCAAATAGCAATGTGACTATAGAGGCTTCAGTCTTCACCACTGAACGCTTGCAGATTTTGGTTGTGTTTCACACACAAGGTATGTGCTTAAGGCACTACAGTCCACTAAGCCATCCCTACATTCCCTCTGTAGTGGCAGGTGAAGAGCCCTTGATTTTCGACCCAGTCCAGACTATTCTGCCCCCTTCCACAAATTTTGTGAAGTTACCAGATTATTCAGAAAAGAAATGCTGCATGTCACTATACATTAATGATGTTACCACCTACTGAGCTAATACCAGAGCCCTTACGTGAAGCCCCATAAACAGCAAGTCTGAATCCCCCTCGGTCCCAAAGTTTGTCTTTCTCGCTTAGTTTGACAATGTCAGTCTCTTCCCAACAGATTTGCTTTGTATCAGTGGATTTATCAAAGTTGTGCTTTGGGTCTGAATCTCTCTCTCAGGTCACATCTCAGCATTCATGTGTATTCCTGAGCCATTCCCTCACTTCTGAGACTGGCTTGTGCTGTATATTCATCGTGCTTCCTGCCTTTTCCCCAATAGTTCAACCTCTTTGCACACATAGCTCTTTTTCTCTGACAGCTAAGATGACAGCTTGTAGCCAGATCTTTACCTGCAGTGGGGAAGGACCAAGGTGGGGAATGCCCTTCCCTGCCTCCAGTGATGAGGAGTTTAAGGTGGAGTGCAAGCTGAATTCCTCTGTCCTGTTTCTTCTGTTGGGGAAAGGCTGCCTCTGTCCCTCACCACTGACAGCTTCCCCAGTGCTAATCAGGTAAATAGGTAGTTTGACTAAACATTACACGTGTACCAAATCCCAGTGAAGTTAACCAAGCCCGCTGACAATCTCTCAGGCAGCAAGAGCTCTGAAAATTGTTTCATATTCAGGGCATGCATTTCATAGATCATAGAACAATTTAGGCTGGAAAAGACCCTTAAGATCATTGAGTCCAACCATTAACACTGCCAAGTCCACTAAACCATGTCCCTAAGCCACGTCTACATGGCTTTTAAACATCTCCAGGGATGGGGACTCAACAACTTCCCTGGGCAGCCCGTTCCGATGGCTGATAACCCTTTCAGTGAAGAAATCTTTCCTAATGTCCAGTTTAAACCTCCCCTGGTGCAAATTCAATTACCTGATGGGAATACATGGAAAAAAATGGAACAAAATCGTTTGCAGAGATGTACAGGGAAAGTCTGTGGGACGACAGATGAGTGGGAACATGAGAAGCTAGAGGCAGGGTGTGTGTGTGTTTTACCATGCAGGTGGTCAAATACTACAACAGGTTGCCCAGAGATTTTGTTGAATTTCCATTCTTGGAGATATTTAAAGCTTAACCAGGCAAGACCCTGAGCAATCTGATGTAACTGGCCATGCTTTGATCAGGGATTGAGCCACAGGACCCCCAGATGCCCCTTCAGAACCATGCTGCTGAGTGAGTCAGTGATTTTACATGGCTTGCTGAACTGGGAATGGAGACTGGTTAGAGTAATGGATCTGATAACATTTTTTCCGCCCATAGGTCAAACTAAAAGTTTGTGTGTATATCTCATAGAAATTTGCAGTGATATTTGGTCCTTTACCTTCCTTTTCATTTTCACTTTGTTCCTGAAGACCAAAAGAAGGACTATTAATGATAATCGTTTTATAGCCTTAACACATCTTCTGAACCACATCTCCTTTCAAAATGTATTGTCATTATTATATTTCATTTCTAACCTCTCTTATTGTCCTTTTTTCTCCTGTTCTGAAAATAACACAGAACCGGAAATGCCTGGCAGTACTACCGTTACCATCATTTACAATCATCTTCCTTTCACTACTCAAAAAAATATAGCAGGAAAAATGAGAGCAGTTCAGGACTATTTCCGGCTTTATTATCATGAAAAATTCACCTACAGCTAAATCCATTAAGGAGTCAAATGGCCACGTCCTAACTAAGAGTCTTTGTGTGTAACAAAGTCTAAAACTGATTTTTGAGCCACAAGGCTAGTAAGAGAGTACATCTCTATAGTAAAGTCTTTAGGATGTTCCTGTGACCAGGGCAATACTTACATTCTACTCCCTCTCCAGTTAGAACATAAATCCTGTTTCTCCATTGCCATCACTTCAGCCTTGAGGACATATTTGGCTGGATGTCATTTTAGATTGCTCTCTTATAATGATGTCAGTCCCTACATGGATTCATCCCAATTGTAGTAGGACTAATGTATTTTTTCTTCATACCTGGAGATGCAAAATGCTCATCAGCAGACAGATGGGCTGCCAGTGTTTCCACCAGTTGCTGCTGTTACCTTCTCATCTGCACATCATTGACTTTGGCCAGATGCTCGGGTTGCATGCAACCAGCCAGAACACTTTCATCATCTGAAACAAGCTTTCATGACCTGGCACTTTACTGAGAAAAGCAAACTTGCAAGGCATTTAAATATGCAGTGTTTTTCAACTGGTTTCATACTTTGCCACGTTTTGGTAAGTATCTTTTTGTCAATGTCAGCTGCAATTTTTGCTAAATCTAATTCCGATTTGCGGCGAGTCAAAAGACAGATATGTGATTCATCTAAAACAATGAAAATCTACTTAAGCAATAACCTTGAAACTAAGAAACAATTTATTATAGACAGAATGTTTTTATTGTAAGTTTTTATAAGTGTATAATTGGTGTGTTTTTCAAGTACATTTCCCATTTTCTCTAAATGAGTTAAAAGTCTAGATTTGTACTGCCTAATTTAGGTGTCTACATTGACAACAATATTTCATATTTGAGTTTGGGATGATTATTTGTGACTTAGAATTAATTTCCAGACTGACTGACCCTCAGTCCTATGATACAGGGAACGGATGGAAATAATTGCATTGTGGTTATTAGGCAGACTGCCCATTTAAAGTCCCTAACTCATCTGTCAAAACTGCTGCTCTCAGGTCATCATGCATCAGTAGAATCAACTCTTTTTCTTCCTTTTTAAGTTAGAACTTTATTAAATGAGGTCTTCTTTTTCACCGAACTTTGTCAAATATACCTTATCAGTATGAGTTAATAGTCTTCTATGACATTTTGAAACTTAAAGCTACAGTCCATGTGTTCATCCTGAGAAGTCTGTATATGTGTACTGGTTTTGGCTGAGATAAAGTTAATTTTCTTCATATGATGTATAGTGAAATGTTTTGGATTTGTGATGAAAACAGTGTTAATAACACAGGGACATTCTAATTGTTACTGATCACTTTCTGCTCCTCACCCCACCCCACCAGCGAGGAGGCTGGGGGCACACAAGGAGTTGGGAAGGGACCCATCCAGGACAGCTGACCCTGACCTGAACAAAAAGACATTCCATACCACATAACATCATGCTTAGTAATAAAAGTTGTGGGGAAGAAGGAGGAAGGGAGGATGTTCAGAGTTATGGCATTTGTTTTCCCAAGAAACCATTATGTGTGATGAAGAACCACTTTCCTGGAAATCACTACTCATCTGCCTGACAATAGGAAGTAGAGAATGAATTCCTTATTTTCCTTTGCTTGTGTGTGCAGCTCCTTATGTCCATCAGTCTTTAAGTTAACCTATGAGTTTTCATACTTTTACCCTTCCAGTTCTCTCCCCCATCCCACTTGGTGACTGAGCACCTGTGTGATGCTTCACCACCTACTGGGGTTAAACCATGGCAATGTGGTATTTGTGGAAGTTACATGAGTGTCAAGTTTTATATATATGAGTTTCTTCACAGGCTTTTGGTGTGAAATGATACTATCCTGGTTTAATATGAGCTGCAGCTTCTGCTAACTATGGTGAAAGTGACACAATGGCCACTGGCCACAAAAGCCAATAAACTGACTTTCTGAATCTGAAACTCTTCTGAATCCTTGAGTTTCTTATGGAAAGTTTCTTATTTTTCTTCCTTTGAATCACATTCTGTGCCCTAGTCTTGTTCAAGTGCTTCTCTATAAGAGCTTTCAAATGCTCTTATAGAGAACAGCAAGGCACCACAGCTTAGGCATTCATTTTAAGAGCACAACTGTCCCACCCCAACCATGAAAACTGAGGACAATTATACTCCTACATCAGGAGACATTTGGTGGAGGAAGCTGAGGAAGTAATTTTAAATTGTTTCTTCCTTTTCCAACTGTACTGTAACTCTTACCTTTGGATGTCCAAGTAAAAATGGTTGTAACAGCTGTTTTCACAGAGCTGAAAATTAAACAAGCTCACACACAAGAACTATGAGTTGGTATAAGTAAAACAGAGCTATATTGCATTTTCTAATGGAATTGAAATTATCCTAGGAACTTAGCAGGGCTGTGCCAACAGTCAATTTATTACCTGTGTAAATTTAAAATTCTCCTATGTGACACAAGCCAATAAAATCACAGTGTGTCATTCCTCATATTTCAGAGGTGATGTGATCATGTCACGCTGCACTGGATGCTATTAAGGAAAGTCACTCTGTGCACACTTTAACTGAGGGAAAAATTCCAACCATTTTTATCAGTCTCAAGATAAATGTACAGTACAGCCACATTGATCACATCACATATCCTTTCAGCTTGTTTCCCTTGTATTTAATTTGTTTGGCTAAGGTGTTCAGCTGATTTTGGCTGGGGTGGAGTTACTTTTTTTCATAGCAGTTGGTATGGGACCATGTTTTGGATTTGTGCTGGGAAGTGTTGCGGATAACGCAGGGCTGCTGTAGCTGTGGCCGAGCCGCGCTGACACCGAGCCAAGGGCTTTGCTGCCCCTCACCCCACCCCACCAGCGAGGGGGCTGGGGGGGCACAAGGAGCGGGGAGGGGACACGGCCGGCACAGCTGACCCCCCTGACCCAAGGGATGTTCCATACCATACGGCGTCATGCTCAGCCTATAGAGCTGGGGGAAGAAGGAGGAAGGGGGGGACGCGGGGAGTGACGGCGTTTGTCTTCCCAAGTCCCCGCTGCGCGTGACGGAGCCCGGCTGCCCTGGGGATGGCTGAGCCCCTGCCTGCCCGTGGGAAGCGGTGGGTGAGTCCCTTGGGTTGCTTTGCTCGTGTGCGCGGCTTTTGCTTCACCCGTTAAACTGTCTTTATCTCAGCCCATGAGATTTCTGACTGTTACCCCTCCAATTCTCCCCTCAGTCCCCCCCGGGGGGCAGTGAGCAAGTCGCTGTGTTGCCGGCTGGGGTTAAACCATGATAGGTATGTTTTCCAAAGAGCATCCATCTCAACCTGAAGACTCCAAGTGATAAAGAGTACAAGACTCCATGGACAGTTTGTCTTGGTGCTTAATTGTTGTCATCATTAATAATGTGCACCTTAATGTGAACATAACTATGTCTGCCTTCATCTGGCATTGGAACTGGTTCTCATTTAACATTTCTTTCCTAGACAGAAAAGTCCTTTTATAAAAAGCTTCCCCCCCCCCATTCATTTACTTATCTATTGTATCGCAGTCACTCTTCAATCTTCATTTTGATGCATGAAACCAGCTGAGTTCTTCTAGTCGCTCAACACAAGACATCTTCTATACCTTTGCACCGTTCTAAGGACTCTAAATATCCCATCCCATGACCAGCCAGAAGGGTCTTGAATCCTGGCTCCTTAATGCCTGCCTGGTTTCCTTTGGCTGGATGGCATGGTGAACAGTGGCTCTGTGACTACTCCTAGCCCCTTGCAGTCTCATATTTGGGGCAAAACCTGGTCTTCAATGTGTATTTCTCTTATTTCCCCCCTTTTTTTTTTCTTCAAGCTAAGCTTGAGAGTTGAAGTCCAAAGGATTCTATTTTTCTTAGCACACAGAGGCAAAGGCAGTGGTTGCCAAGCAACAAGAGCCATAGGAACTTTTTTTCTGAAAATTTCTTCCTCCCACTCAGATTTTTTCCAATTTGGAAGCTTAGAGATACAGAGTATTTACAGGGAAAAGCAGCCACCCAATATCTTTTGAATCAAAGCAACGATCAAAGACTTAAAGGCTATATCATGAGACAGTTCAGAAGAATCCGGAATTTAATTCTGTCAGATTCAGATTGGTGGCAGTCAGATTATTCTGAATTTTTAAAGCTGTTTTCCCCACCTCACCGTTAGTCAGAAGATGAGACTGAATTATTTAGAACTTATTGGTAATATCCAATATTGAATTTTGAAGATTCTGACTTTTTTCTTCCTAGAAAGGATTCACAGTGCTAAAGTAGTTGTACCACTACAGAATCGCCATGTATACCTAAAAATGAAAAATACTGTTAAGGCCATTGCACAGGTGGACAACTAAGATGATGACATGTTTAAGCTCTGTTGTTTTCAGTGCTCCTAACTTTTCACAGATCACAGGAATTTTACTGCTCGAGCTTTACATCTCTTGTTATACAAAAACTGCATGAATGGATAAATTTCTGTACTTCTGGACATAGGTTCATGACCAACTACACCCTGATTCCAGGTCAGACAAAGATGCAGGCACCTGCTATCACCTTCTCCACACCCTGACTTCTGCAAAAAGGGAACGCAATAGAGAGATCACAGTGGATCCACAGAGTGATCTGGTCAAGTCTGGAGACTGGATCCCTGGAGGATCAATACGCCCAACCAGACTGCAGTTAGTGACAGGTGCAGGCTCAGTTCAGGCAGAAAATCCCATTCCTTTTTGAATCTCTATCCTGGACTGACCCGTTTCAGAAAGATTTCTGTGAGGTTCTGTAGGTGCTTTTACCTGCATCTATGTTTTGGATACCTAGACTATACTCATGCTGGTAATTAAACAGTGCAAAGGAATTTTTCCAGGGGCTGGAATTCAATTATTCGTATTATTAAACACTTACATTTGTTCCCATGCCACCTAACCCAGAGACACTCAGACCTAATCTTGACATGAACACTGGCCAGGAACTATTCCTAGTAGTGAGTTTGGATGCCTGTTTTGGAGAGCATGAGAGTTTACCAAGATGGATACAGACCATTTAAATGAACTGCCAGTTGGCCTCAGAGCCAGGAAACACTCACAAAGAAATTGAATTTACTAGTATACTAAACTCTATGACTTAGCCATATCATTAGGCACAAATGTACAAATGAACACTCTTTTAATGAAACAAATGAAACCTCTTTTAATATATGTCTGTGCTCTTTAGGTAGTCAATGGGGAGAGATAGGTCACTTTGCCTAATTTTAAACACCTAAACTTGGTAGAAGATGACTCTTCATCTTTTGCTTTCTGTTTAGATGTCCACACCTCTCCACTGATCCTCTGCACAACATGTTGTGTTTTCACACCTAAGCTTCCTTCTGGACTGAATGTTCTCAGCTAATCCCAATGTGCAGTCCAGAAAAAGTTTGCTCAAGTGATTTCTCATTGAAGAAATTTATTCCAGGCAAAAGGGATGAGATCACACCAGATTTGACTCCTACATTCCCATGCAGTCCTCTGTCCTAAGAGCCCCAGCAGTTTTTTCTCCCTCCAACACTTCCACTTTCCCTGACTGTGTGTGACCTCAGCCTGTGCAACACTTTTGCCTGGTGGGTTATGAACACACTTTACTGCAGCAAATTAGGTACTTCTAATTCAAACAAATAATCACGCAAAGGAGCAAGCAAATAAAAGGCTCCAAAGAAATGCCAGAAGGTCCCTGCACAGTACAGTCATGGCCAATCTGATCTACAGAGCCAAGTCTTGAAAAACATACATGAGGCCCTCAGTACCATTACACTGGCAGCCAGGGATCACTTGCTTTTGAAAGTCTGCTTCATTAATAACTGAAATGTCAGTGAAAGTGGGAAGATCAGTTTTTCTTGGGATCCTCAGTGCTAAATGGTTTATTGAATACCATCCTAAACATGTCTCAAAGGCATGGCAGAACAGAGACTTGATCTCGGGTGCTGAGTCCCGGTGTAATGAAATAGGGACAGTTTGCCAGCCCTTGCTAGCCCCAGCTAAAGATGCAGACCTGGGTGGCCAGGCAGTTGTGTATGCACTGCTCCTTACTAATCCTCTGCAAACTCCTAACTGTGACTCTAACCCTCTCCTGTAAAAACCAGCCTGGGATACCTCCAGATCAAAGCAGCCAACCACACCTTCAGAACAACCCAAACAGTTGTGCTTCACCTTATAGCCTGTTCTCTTTCCAGGGACAATCAGCTTTTGTAGGACATGATTTCCACTCTGCACCTATAGATAAGTTGCATTAGTTCCCAGGAAACCAGCTCTCACTCACAGGCCATATTCCCTCCAGTCGCTTTGTGGACACAGCTGGACCGTACAATTAGACATTAGCTTTCAGCGCTGCTTGTACTGAATATAGGTTTGTTTGTTTGAAAGTCACCCTCCTTATTTAAACAGCAAGAAGAAGACTACATCATCAAAATGTGAAAATTATTTTGCTGAAAACAAAGGGTTTAGGAGAAAGTTTGTCTTTTTTGAACCCCAGGTGACTTAGCTGGAAAAAGTGGACGGCCTTTATCCAGTGTGATAAGAAGCAACAAAATCCAAGATAGACAGAACACAATTGCTGTTAGTTCAGCCTCATTATGTTAATAAGTTACACAAAATAGGATGGTTACTAGCTCTGGGGTATTGGCAGGGGAAAGAGAACAGAAACAGTGAGGGAAAAAAAAACATCAGTAGTGACTCTAAAACAAAAAAGGGGCAGGAAAAAAAAAAAAAGTTATAAACTCCATAACTGGTGTTTCTGCTGAGACCATAATTCTTACAATCCAGGAGTTATGAACTCTTTAGAAGTTATTTTTTAGGTTTCTGTTGCATTAGGAAGTGAAGTGGTTATTCTGTAGAAAATGCTTTTCCATTGATAACTGCATGTTTCTATCCTTTACCAGCTCTCTGCGTGAGTTCTTTTTGATTTATAGTGGTTGTTCAGCCTCACCCACACAATTTCCAGGAGGACGTTTTGTGCACTGCATGACAGATGCCAAATTCTGGGGTAAAAGTGTATGAACCATGTGTTTTGCTGGTTGTAGCAGTGGGTACTAATTGTGATAGCTGTGAAGACACCTTGGCAAGTGTAACATTTGTTTTGGTGTGCACTGGATTACGGCAGGATTACTGCTGCTGGTGAGTCTGGCAGATTGCAGTATTCCATGAAAGTTGGTGGTATGAGATCTAGGAAAAAAATGGTTTAATCTTCTTTTAAAGCAGACTGCAGTTTATTTTTGGGGAGTGTAGGTTCTGGTAGGAATAAACAAAGACAAAGAAGAGTATTTATTGATGACCGCACAATTTTTATCCCCTCTTTCCACTGAAGTTTTCATGGAACAGATTTACTTCTTATTCGTTTGCTCATAAAAGGATGATGCAGCCACACAGCGATGGATCTTACACAAACGTGTGTGGGCAACCTGTGCATGTGCCACCCAGTTGTAGTGATGCATTCCCTCCCTCCCCTGCGCCTCTCTACAATCCCAGGAACTCCTGCTATGTCTTGGCATTCCTGTAATGACTTGGGCAGTTTAACACCCCTTGGCCATACCAGCAACTCTTGCATGGTGATGGTGGGGAACAGCACGAACCGTACCGGGAACTCCTGTTGCCTGGCCAAGGTGGGAATAACAAATCTGTTATCCCCTGGCAGCCCTGGAACATTCCTGACCCGAATCACAGCCCAAGTGGAACCGTACTGTTGTCAATGGAATTTTGAAAAAATTGCAGTTGACTAAAGCCAACCATCTTGTAACCCTATGAACAGCGGTCCTAAGTGAGACCCTCTGAGCTCTCCTGGACTGCAGTGGGCTGCGACCAGCATCTCCCCCTGAGCAGGACACCTCCCAGAGCTCGCAAACTCCCAAGCTGGCAAAGTTAGGAGGACTGTTGCTAAAGGCTGAGGAAGGGGCCTGGGCTGAAACTCCCACTCCACAAGGCTCAACCCTTCACCCACTGAGAAATGCCAAGGCATGCAACATGAGTGTTTCACTGAACTCAGGGGGAGCTTTGGTAGGTATTACCTGTGTCTGTGTGTTGGTGTGCGGGCGTGTGTGAATTGGTTTAGATAACTCATGGCAAGAATAGCATAAATGATACCATCTCAGATCCATAATTAAGTCACTGTTGTGATTGTAGTAAATCCTGTTTACACTTTGTAAATGTTAAATTAGTCAATGGTGAAATGCTGCTAAAATCTTGTGAGCCACATTAAAAGATCCACCTCAAACTGTGAATAAACCTTAAACACCCTTTAGACATAAACTGCTGTCCAAGTCTGAGACAAAGGTTGGACCTAGCCACACCTAAGCTCCATCACGAGTTTAGAATGCAAGAGGGTCTACTCTGAACCCTGTAACTCAGTGAGAGGGTCTCCCTTACCCTTTGGTGTCTTTGGTCTCTGTGCAAATCATTCTAGCTCAAGTCTAACTTTATTTTCCGTTGTATGTTTCATCCATGTAATAAGGAATAGAGTGAACCTTGCCATCAGACTTCATGAAGTCTCACTCCCACAAACTCCTATTAAAACTCTTTTCATTAATACCTTTGATGGTGATTCTCTAAACCATTCATCCATCACACCAGTGGACGTGTCTGAACCAGGACTCTTCAATTCCCAAATGCTAAGTCCACTCCTGTGAGAAAAGGACTAAGATAGTTATGTCTTTCATTTCTATTTTTCTTTAAGGAGTCAAAAATATCTTATTGTTACGGAACTTCTTCAGATCTGATCCTCCACAGACAGAGAGAAAAAAGGGGTAAGAGACACCAAAGGTAATTCACTGGAAAAGTGAGAATAAAAAGTAGTATTTAGCTTTTGTTGTCAATGCTGGAAAGCATAGGAAAATAATTAAAGCCTGATAAAAGTAAAGAGCTATTGTGAAGCGATGTACTTCCAAAAGCAGCCTTACACTTCGAAAGCCTGCCTTTCAGAGAATGGAAGTGCATTTTCAGAAATGGGGTTCATGGGTATTTTACATTGCCAATCTGGGTGCAGTTTGCTGTTTACATTTAAATATTCCCAAACACATCTCAGTTTATTCATTTGCAGTTAAAATGACAGCGCAGGATATTTATTATTGTTACCTTATTTAAAGCAGCTAATAGAACTGCAGTTATTTTGGGGAACTAAATCAAACCAGTGTAATAATTATTTGGCTGTATGGATCAGAGATCTGTTCACTGTTGTTGTCCATTGATGATGGAGGACTTTTTCAAGGGAATACAATGAAAGGAGATAGCATCACTAGCTAAAGCAAACATACATCCATGGTGCCTTCTCTGGATATCTCAGTGTGATACTGCCTATCATAAAGCTGTTCTAGATGCAACTGAAGTTCTATCTTAAACCTGGTTTTCTCTATCAACAGGAAACACAGTCACAAATTATTGCTCTCTGGAAGTAGTAAGAGAAACTTCTGAACTGCACAGATAAAATACACATAATACAAATCTTCTGAAAAGAGATACAAGGGAAGAAAATTAAAATCCCATTTACAGTTGCATCGTATTTATATCAGCACATATGCTTATATAGGTATGCTCTCCACTCTCATTTTCTTCTTAACAAAATTGCACAGCTGGGGGTCTGGGCACGGGGCATGACCTCTATCCTTTTCTTAGTCTTCTTAGATGATGATGTGATTTGAGGACTCATACAACTTTGTGTATTTTAACAGGTGTTGCAGTTCCATTCAGATTTAAATTGGTCAGATCCTCCTGCTCAGAATGGATTCCTTCATGGATAAACAAATAACCGTTAAAGTAGTTTTAATCCTTCTGCCACCAAGTTAATGGCTGTTCATATTTTGAAAATGCATTACCCTTTCAATACGATATTTTGCTATCATCTGTGCTGGTATTCTGATCAAATGTGGCTGGTTATAAACTGAGATGTCCTTCATTGTATTGTCAAATTAGCCTTTCTTTATAGACAGTGGGGAGAAATTGGTATTTCAGAGTATGAGTCATTTCACAAAAACATGTGGAAAAAAATGGTTAGACAAATAATACCCAAAGATACCTTATTTTCTTTTGACTATACATTGACCTACGGCTGCAAGGACAAGTGTAGATGTCTAGCTCAGACACAGACATTTAGGTTAAAGCCACAGGGTAAGATTCTTTTGAAAAACTACCTTTAGATGTACATATGTAGGAGTCCACCTGCTGAGATAAGTGTCGAGGCTCCCACCACAGGAATGAAAGACCTAGGCTCAATTCAGTCCTTTAACCTGCACACAAACATTGCTGGTCAAGATGCTTGCTGGCATCTCCAGCTGCTGGCCCTCACCAGCTCTTGGACGCCATGGACCTGCCGCAACAGAGTTTGGGCTACCTGCTTTCTAAGCCAAGGGAATGGCTCTAGTGCATTCTCAGCTCTACCAGAGGTCCTTGGCTGCACGCGTGAACATCCAGCCTCTGCTCCCACCAGGAAGGTGCAGGCAGGAATTCCGCTGCTGGCCCTCGCCGGCCCTTGGCCACCAGGAGAAGGACGCAGGTGCGCAGCAAGTCCTGTGTCTTCATATGTGTGCAGGTATCTCATATACTTTATGGCATCTCAAATAACACTAGTTGCTTATATTTAGGCAACAGAATTTACCTCTGGATTAGATTTCTTCTTTGACTCTAAGGGAATCCTAACCACGTACCATGCAGATAGACACCTACATTTAGGTTCCCAAATCCAGAGCCCAATCCCAGTACTACTGGTGGACACTAGGAAGAGCAAAATCCTCCCTCCCTTGGGTCCTGATGATGAATAGATTCTGTGAACAATTGTGCCAGTTCTTAACTATATTGTAGTCAGGTCATTAAGTTCTTTTTCATCTGGCACACCAACACTCAGATATCAGCATGAAGCCCTTTGTCACATTCAGAAATATATATACCATAAAAATGCATCATTAGGTGAACACATTTTATATAATCATGTAGAGTGCACAAGAGAATAATGCACAAGGCTTAGTAATAGTTCTTGATTGCAATTTAACACAATGACAATCAAGTTCTCTGGGATGATAATGACTTTGGGGTTACCAAGCACATTTTCAACTCCAAGTAACACTGTGCCTGCAAGTTATCTATTTGAGGACTTGGCTTCAGACTCCCCTGTGCTAACTTTAGGTTCACAACTGGGAAAGCATAAGCAAGGATCTTCGCCAGTCTGAGCTTCTTCAGATCATAGTTATACCCAGGGGCTGTGTATGGCTGCCTCTTGACTACAAAACATTTTTGTACTGTAGACTGTGGTTAGTTACTCAGCATGGGTGAGCTAAGCCTTGCCTTTATGTTAGGAGCTCTCTGCAGTTGAGATCTATCTGTATTTTTGGACTGCCTAGCAACATAGGGTTGAAGGGACACGACTGGGGCTGTTCAGCATCACTGCAGTAAAATAATTAAGAATAATAAAGTGGCAATTCTTACACAGGCAAAAATCCCATTAAAATGAACAAGGAGCTGCCTTTGGGGGCCAAGAGAGCAGATTAATTCTGACTCTTGGCTGGTCCCAGCACTGAAAATACCTAGAGCACTGGAAATGTGTATTCTGATTTTCAGGACATGGAAAAAAAAACTTGCTATAACATTAAAAAATCGATGATCCTGCCATCCAATATTTACTAAGGTGTTGAAACACACATGTTTTCTAGGAGATAAAATATTGGCTATTTACATCTGAGACATGTGCCCTCATGTAATTTCCCTGGTCTTTTCTCAAACTACTTCATTCCCTAGGGTAGGACATGAAGGTATAGCTGCACTTGTCTTACTGGTTTTCTGCTCTCTGCTTTTTGGTACTCTATAAAGCAGCCAGTTGCCTTAAATCACAGACTGTCCTGTGAAAAAAAATGAAGATAGTCTTATACTGTATTTAATCTGATAGTCATCTGTATTAAAATTATTGTAATCAGTGCTTATTTCCAATTGCTGACTAAAAGAAGAAAGTTTCACATTTAAAATCTAACAAGCAGTCACAAAACCTCAGCTGTATTCTTGGCTCTGCTACTGACTGACTTGGTGACTTAAGTCCATTATCACTTGTTTTTCAGAAGTGCTGAGAGCTGTTGTTTCTATTGACTTCATCTTTAAAGCAGCTACTTACTACCATGGAAATTTAAGCTACTAATCTCTCCCTATATCTGTTTCCCTTTTTGAAACTGGAGATATTTAGTATTTACCTAACCTTCAAGGGTATTTGGAGGCTAAATCCATCAGTGATTGAAAGGCAACCAGCTAATTTAATTTATTCAATGGAACAGTCTATAAATAAAATAAAGATAGAAAGTCAGATTTCTGGCATACAGCAATTCCTTCCAATATCAGATTTTCGGAAAACAGTTTCACTCCCACTATTTCAAGAAAAACTGGTGAGCACACAAACTCCAATGAAGCTCTGAGTGATCATAAAAAATAATAAAACCTTGAACTATAAATGCTGGACGTCTAAGAAATGGAGTCAGAGCAGCCAGTGTAGAGAACATGAACGCTGATGCTTTTTCTGATATCCCTATTTCTTAGGGGGGGAAATTATTCAGTTTCCAGTTATTATTGCATATTTACTAAACATTAACAAAAGTGTTTCCCCCCTTTTTAAACTGTAGAATAAACCTTCATTTACCTTCCGAATTTTAACTGCCAAGTTGTCTTTTTCCCATTTTCTTTCTTTATTTTATGTGAAAATATAAAGTTCTACTAACACCCTCCTTTTGTAAAATGCACTTAGATTTGCCATTGTAACGAACAGTGTCTTTGGTACTTTCCATCATACAAAGTATCATTAAGAAACAAACCGGGGAGGTGATGGCTGTTATTTGGTGTGACAGTCTGGTATGGTTGACTTCTAGGAATTTCCATTAAGAACTCATGGGAATCTCCATCAGGGAGATGGTGCAGAGAATGAATAAAGTGAACCTGAGTGACCACATAGCATTTATTCCCCAAATTCCTTGAGCTCACGGGCATACCTGATGTGTTTTGAGCGGTATGAATGAATAGGTGCAGCTGACTGAGAATTGATAGCTAGCTTTATTTGCAAATCACTTTATCTGAGTGCAAATCTGGGGCTGCAAAAGCAATAGCATCAGCAGAAAGAAAAACAGGAATCGAAAATTACAGCTTTAGGCGTCTTTCTTTCACCTTCTCTGCACTGGTGTATGATTCCAATGTTATCACACTAATAAGTAGGAAGATAAATATTTCTGATATGTTTGCATTACTTCTCTTGGAAAAGCGGCTGGTGTACTAGACAGCTGGAGGAGAGGGGAAGTCATCTGAAATATATCCTGTTTGGTAGAAAAAGGATAAAAGAATACAAGTAAACATTTGACTTTTTTTCCATTATCTTCTGAATTGTTACAACATTTTCCTAAGTGTACGTGCAGCAGAGATACAGTCAAGTTTTACTCCGTTAAAATTGATGGTCTGCAAATCAACAATGCAAATATCCTAATGCATTTTTATGGATACATCAAAGCAAGAAATGATGTGGTGGTAACTATCATAGCCATATGCCAGCTCCTTCAGACAAAGCCATTACCTAGTCTGCCCTAGACTCCCAGCAGGGAACTGATGTGCATCAGTAAGCAGGAGCAATACAGATCTGCATTAAGGATGCTAGAAATGGAAAATATGATTTACTTGGGGAGAACAGCTCAATAGCACTGAGATCCCAAGCTTCTACCTAACAAAACTGCCATTAACTTGGGTGAGTCAGGATATAGTCACAAAGTAGTCAAAGATGGATTTCTGCAAGGTACTGTCTCCTGAGACAAGCTGTCAAAATCTGTGGAAAGATGTAAGTGCTGAGCACCTTGCCAGATCAGGCCATTTTTTGGTGACACGAATAGGTAGATTACTTGAAAAAAATCTCACTCAGTTGTGTTAGTGCTCAGCTATAGTGTGAGAGTCCGGAGTTCTAAGGAAGCAACCTGCCTTCCCTGATCATCGAGAGAATTTGGAAGTGTAAAGAAAATAATAATTAGCTCCCTTCAATGAATGAACATTAGACATCCATCCATCCATCCATCCATCCATCCATCCATCCATCCATCCATCCATCCATCCATCCATCCATCCACCACCTGCAGCTAACCTCGCAAATGACCATGCTGAAGCCTGAACAGCCTCCCAGTCTATGACGTTTAATCCACTTTCTTACAAAACAGTACCTTGGACAAAATGCTTTCTTCCAGCAAAATTAGCCCAGTCCTTACTCAGCCCATGTCGCTACCTCAGGTCAGGCAATCAGCCACCCTTTATAACTGGCTAATATTTTAAAATACAAATATTTTGTAGTATATATTCCCCATTTTTCTGAAGGCCAGCTAATAGCTAGTTACAGCAGAGGTAAGCCAGCAGAAAAACAGTACAAATCTGTGACATTTTCTCAGACTTCATATGTTTATTATTATTAAATATTTGACAGACAATGCATCCCCTAATCAACAAATTATGTATTTCTCATCCAGCCTGTCTTTGTGACAATGGGTGATGTTATTAAGAAAAGCTATGCCTGGAAATAGAAGCAGCTTGGAGAGGGATAAATCCTATTCTTAATATAAAATGAGTACAATTAAATAGTATAAAGGATATTAAAGAAGTAAGGACAAAACAAATGGTATTTTCCTGATGTCCGGTTGTGCACATTTAGTATGATAATCATAAAGATAACCCAGGCTTAATTGATTGCTGTGCCAGTTGCTTGCCTCCAACTTGCCTAGTCCATCATTGAGTGAGAAAATGATCCACTCAAGTGAACGGGTCCACAGATCAAAAAGATGAAAGCTGCTAGACTGGGGCCAAAAAGAACAAAAAAGAAAAAAAGAAAAAAGAAAGAAAAAAAGGAGGAAAAAAAAAAAAGCAAGGAGCTCTGTTCTTGGTCAGATCAGGTATGGGAAAAATGAATATCAAGCCCAGGGCAAGATTAATAGTGCTCCCCATCATCTAGAAGTCTATATGGCTAAATACAGCAGAGTAAAATCAGCAGAAGTGCCATATACCCCAAGGAGCACAGCAATGGTGTGCTCTGTGTAACTCAGAGAGGAGGTATATGGCAGACTACTACAAAGTCTTTCTCCATGGATGTTGTACCTCTAACACAAAGTTACGTCTGGGTACTTCCATCACAAAAATTATTCTTGTGACTCAATGGGGTTTACAAAAACATCCCCATCTCAGCAGTATGAGGAACAGTATGACTAAATTATTTCATAGCCAATCGGTTCTTCAATACAAACATCTGCCTCCTTCCTTTTTAAGAACAAACACTTTTTTATGATTAATTCCCCACCAAGACATCATTCTTGCAAAAACTCAGCAATAAAGGTTCAGGAGAGCATTTCATCTTTCCAGTAAAGAAACTCGGTGCACTATCCAAAGCTATTTGTCATATGAAGAGGCTTTCATCATAAACCATATCCCTGTTATAAGACTGGTTGGCATTTTTACCTGTTTTATACAGGCAAGCTTGACATCTGGCCATTCAACTTATGCTTTTCTTTGACCGTTCAGAACTGCCTAGTTATATTTTCATGTAACGCCCACATGGAACATAGTGTGACTGTGCAGCCCTGTAACATTGCACGGCTATCACCCAGATGCCCTGGACCGAGTCTGCAGGGCCTCAGGACCTGCCAGGCTTGCTCTGTCTGAACCGTTCTTGACCTGCCTGCAATTTGTATGACGTGATTTAGCTGTAACAGCAATTTCTCTGATTGATTAGGTGTCTGTGGCTCATTTGCTTTACTTTCATTATCTTTGTGGGGTACAACGGCTGTTTTATCTAGATAGCAGTAACAAGCAGTTATGGTGTGTAGAATGAGGTATTTATGACTCTAGCACGGTGATGCAGGGTACAGACATTACAGACCTGGCGCAACAGCAGAGGCCTTGGGATGTGAAAGCACAGGATGGAGCACAGAGGAGTGCAGGCATGGGATGGTAAGAGATGGGCACAGCCTGGCACCATGCCCCCCCATCACACTAAAAACAACTTGGTAATGGTCAGTTAAAAAAACTCTCTTGGACCCGGACAAAACAGACTTTACTGGTAATAAAGAGAATAAAGAAATAGTATCTAACATGGGTAAAAAGCATGTATCTTTTCTGTAAGAAGCGGTACCTTCCTACAAAGGTAACAAAAACAACAACAAAAAAAAATTGCAGTGTGCTTTTTGTCTTATGCATAGACAAGAAATTGGACTGGTTCCTATGAAAGTAGTAGTCTTAAAAATACTAAAATAGCTCATATTTACCATCATTCAGCCAATGCCAGCAATTCTTAAGAATTCAAATAGTCTTGGGCACAGAAAAGATCTACAAGCCACAACGACAGTGAGGCACTGGGTGCTCCGGATCAGCAGGGCTTCACTTGCTCAGTACCACTGTGTCAACTGTGCAGACTTTTCTGTAAAGCTTTTTTTAAGCTCATTTAATTCTCATTTCCTCATTAAATTTCTTCCTGATCACTATACACTTTTGCTCCACGATACATCATAGCTGTATCCTTGTCCTAACTTGTGTCCATGTCTTACTTCTGCTGGCCATTTCACCCGTGCTTCAAGCCCTCACCTTTCTCCAGCTGCAGCTATTTATTGTCCCTTTGATTCTTTAGCGGTGTTTCTAGCCAGAAGAGCTTTTATAATCATAGAACAACCCAGCATTTACAGATCTGTGTGACAAAACGACAAACAGTAGCCCATATCAGCTGCCCCCTCTGGTCTCACCGATGGGTGACCTTTCTTTTTAGCATTTCTGTGGTTGGAGAAGAGTTATACCTGGTTTTACCAAAGAAGACATCTATACCTGGTCGCTTACTCACAGATGTTCAGTCACACACAGCAGGCAGATGAGGGGTGACACCGTGACTTCATCACATCTCTTCATACCCCTTTTCCAGAGCCATGGGCACCTGAGAGTTTCCTAGTTAGTAGATAAGTAATGGGCAAGTTTGAGGAAATTAGAACTATGAAAGTTTTTTTCCCAGGGATTGAAAGTGCAGGTTTAAACTCTGTTAGGATTTGTACGAACCTGGAACTGAGAGATTCAAACAAGAAACATACATAATGAAAAAATTTGGAAGATTTTTTTTAAAAAAGCACATTTAATTGGACTTAAATGCCTAGGACATTTCTTTAAATGTCCCTGGCAAGTACTATTAGAAATGTTACTGGGATTTCAAACTGCAAATAAGAATTGACAAAAAATAGCAAATGCAAGCCCCCCCCTCATAATAAATTCTCCTCTGTATAAAATTTTACAAAACTTTTGGTCAGCTTTAAGAGACAGAAGGGGAAGAGTAGTTATACCAATGAGATCTACAGTGTTCGCAAAGCTTGGGATCATTAGAGCAAAATATTGTAGAATATTTTTACCAGGGGAGACTTACCACAATGACATAAGCTAGCCAGCTGACTCTCTTCTCACTTTACACCCACTCAGAACCGTAACACCTTCGGAAGAGGACAGATGTAGGGGTGTGAAATAGCATGTGATGATCAGCAGCGTATCTGTCAAATGCTCAGACGGTAAACAGGGCACAGGGCTGCAGGGACCCTCTGTAAAGTGATGGTAAAGCAGAACAGAGAACTGGCAGCTGGATGAAAGGCCCAAATGAAGCCCAGTATGTTGCTGGTGAAAACTGATAGCAATTTCTCCTTTTGAAGAATAACAACATCTGCTTTAATTTATCAAAAATTGCAGAATACATTGCTATCTCCCTCCCTGCTTCTTTCTTCTTCTAGGGTGCACTTGTAGCTTGAACTATTAGCCTGTCATACGTATGATTAGGTTTTGAAATTTGGAATTCAGCTCAGTTACGCTGCCATCTGTCAGGATCTGGTGCCATCTGTCAACATAATTCACTTGGATTCAAATTACTTCCAAAATGGGGGCAATGTGAAGGTGTCACAGAAGTTATGGCATTCAATCATGTTGCATATGTATAAATTCAGATGTGTCATAGTTACTTACCTCATAGTATAATTGCATTATCTGTATGTGTTTCCTAATCTTCCACTCTATACTATAAAACGATCACAAACTTAACAATCTAAATTCAAAATTTTTTATATTATTTTAAAATTTTAAAAAAGTATTATCTCAGGAGCTCTTTTCAATCCTTAATTAATATTGGTTTCAGACATTTCAAATCTGTGCATTATTCATCCTCATTATGTCTTTAAACAAGTGAGCTCCTGCCTCCTGCTTAGTCAGGATTCATCACACCTTGTGCTCACCATTTTAAAATTTGATCATCCACTCCAATTCAGTGTTTTAAGTTCCTTCCAGAGCCAATCAGTTCCAGAGAGTTTAATTTTAAATCAGTAGGGCAAATTGTTGTGTGTCTGTCTCTCTCCGCCAACTGCTAAACCATGCTCCTCCAAACAATGGAGATAAAAATGGCTTTACAGTATTTTTTTCTTCCATTTTGATGCTTATCCAAATTAACCTGCTCAGGGAAATCATCATAGGACCATAGACTGGTTTGGGTTGGAAGGGACCTTAAAGACCATCCAGTCCCAGCCCCCTGCCATGGGCAGGGACCTTCCACCAGCCCAGGCTGCTCCCAGCCCCGTCCAGCCTGGCCTTGAGCCCTGCCAGGGATGGGGCACCCACAGCTGCTCTGGGCAGCCTGGGCCGGGTCTCACCACTCATAATAAAGAATTGCTTCCTTATATCTGACCTAAGTCTCCCCTCTTTCAGTCTAAAGCCATTCCCCCTTGTCCTGTCACTACATAGCCCTGTAAAAAGTCCATCTCCAGCATGTTACACAGTATCATATGGCTTTTTAACATAGCAGAGCACAAGAAGGTCCAACAGATAGAATATCACAAAAATTCAATCTAAGAGATACAGATTTTAAACAGCAAACTGAAATCGTGTTCTAAAGAGCAAGGAATATGAGGCTTCAAAGCAAGACTGGTGATCTTTCTAATGAACAGATAAAAAAACCAACAAAGACAAAGGAAGTATTGAACTAAAATTTGTGCAAAGCCCTAAAGAAGTATTGTCTTCTGCAAGCTGAAGAAATAGAATACCCATGAAATGAAAATGGAAATGGAAATGAAATAAGTTGCAAGACAGAAGTAGAAAAAGAATTCAAACCAGGACATCCTGATTTCCAGTTTTATACCTTATTCTGCAGGTCAGTCACCTTCAGTGCTGGTACTGCTGGGCTGCCTTATTATATTTTGGTAGCCTTGTGCTATCTCTTCTTGTTGTTTGCCATTATTACATCTGTTAATGTTTGTTCTCATCTTAGTTTCTTCTTGAATGGCTCTTTCTTGTAATAAATATTTTCTTGTGTAAATGATATTGCCCAGCTTTTCTCTTGTTCCACTGTAGGAATAATTAAAAGTCATTATTCTTCTAATCTAATTTTCAAAGCCAATTATTATCTCTCTCTTGCTGTGTTATACATCCACATAATGTTTAACATGTAAGATTATCATGTAATTAATCACTTCCTATTTAGTATTTATTTGAAAATTAAGTCATAAATCAAATACCCAGAACTCCTTCAATATAAAATCAGTGCAACTATGACAAGTTAGGTGAAATGAAGTAAATCTGTCTGTGAAATGGAAAGATGCAGGAGATGGGGATAATTGCCTTGTGCCAAGCAGCAAAGATACAAAAATAGACTCTAGGGCTGTGGAAATAGAATTACTTGCATGAAGAAATAAGCAGACTTGAAGTTTCTTAATGTGAAGGAACTCAGAGGGGACAGAATTACTGAAGGCAATCTTAAAGGAAAGCAGAAGGAAGTCTCAGAACTAGAAGTGCTCCAGTTATGTTTTTAAACGGTTGAGGAGGAGGAACAGAAAGAAACTAATCTCCTGTAAAGTTAAACTGGAAGTATGGGAAGCCAAGGGGTCATACTGGGGAGCGAAACCACTTGCAGCCACAGGAGAGCACCAGACTTCCATGGCAGTGATCGTCCTGTTGAGCCAGGTGACCAGTCTGATGATGTGGGTCTTGGCACACATTGGACCATGTCCTACAGTGCATCTGCTCCTCACTGTACAGAAAGTTCCACCATCTGGAAAAGAGGTACCCAGGCCACGGGCAAGGGGGTTGTCCCCTGCAGTTCTGTGGGTTATTATTTGGAGGCAATAGCTTTCTTCTTGGTCTGCCTGGCGTGCTGACATCCTACTTTTCCCCACTGCACTGGATACCAACAATTAAAGAGAAGCACACACTTCCCCCAGAGTTGGCCCATATACTAGGCAGTTTATAGATGGCCCTCTCTGGTCAGCTTTGTCCTGCACTTGACCACATCAGTTGGGTGTAGTTCTGCAAGCATCATCCTTACTGAGGTACTCAACAGGAACTCTGCTCCTACAGAGCTTAAGGAAAACAGTCCAACATTTCACAATACCGCAGCAGTTTCTACAAAACTGCATTGGATTAAAGCTTCATTTATAGTGACCCTGGGATAAAAGCAAGTGTTCTTTTTATCTTGTTAGGGCCAAAATGTCAGTGATCCAAGCTGTGCTGAATTTGGTTTTGTTCACGATTATTGCTCTAGCACAGACCATTGAGCAAGAGAGCAGAAAACTGAGCCTCATTAAAGAAGATGTAATCAATATCCTGGAGTCTAACAAATAGCAGCCTTTTTTTACCCCACTCAGAGGTTTGGCTCCTACACAACTGATGACTAAACTATTTAGATTAATTTTCCCAGGTCTGTCAACCACTGTGGTTAGCACTAGCTCAGAGTTCCACAAAGTCACTGTTGATACTAGCACCTGGGGAAGAGGTGATACTACACAGGTATTTCGGTTATGATCCTTCACAGAGGTATAGAACAGATTGGAATAATTCCACCCAAAGTGTTTGATTTCTTTTCATTGGCTACAAAGAGAATTCAGGGCAAGTACATATGCACCTGACTAAAGTTAAGTGAAATGGATATTAGCGTAGGTTTATAAACCAAACCAATTCCAAACTGTCATGAAGTTATAAGCAAAAATGGAGCAGCGTGGGAAGCAAAATCTATCTACTAAGACACATTTGCCTTTTGTTTGATTACACACATTTAGTAGTGACGGGACTAATTTATTACTGAAGTTGCAGTAGGGCTCAGAAAGATCACTACATTTTTTAAGTTGTCATACTTCATTTTCTCAAGTCAAAGATGTGACATCCTGGAGAATGAGGGAATGCTCTCATTTAAGAATAGCTAGAAAAAAATATTTGGATTTAAGAGGAAATTTGAAATATTTGAACCCATGTGCTATAACTAACACTAGCAGAATGGCTAGTTAACATGATATTCAGAACTATGGTGCAATTATTAATGACCTAGTAACGACTTGCTGCTCCTGGGGTAGGAGATTAGTTAAAAGTGGTTTTGGTCCATGTGATTTGCTGCCTTTTGCTGTATGAGTGTTTCAGAGTGTGAAAGAAAGGCTTTCACGTGTCTCTGGGAAATGACAAGTTGCTTTTGCATACAGGGGAATTCTCAAGGCAAAGGAAGGGAACCTTTAATTACTTCACATAAAAATGGGCAATTTGTACTTCTGGGAGGCCACATAACAATATTCAGCCCAGCGTTGTCCATTATTAGTGTGGAAGATGATTAGGCTGTGTTACTCCAGGCCTCCGGGATGGTGGTGCACCCTGGTGAGCTGACCTGTGCGCTAAAAAAACGGTAATTCTTTTCCTGACTGCTGTTAATTTGCTATGTGATCCCCAGGTTAGTCATCCCTGTGCCTCGCTTTTTCCTTTAACCTCTGTTTTCTTAGCTGTCTAGACTTTCTTAACATATATGCTGACTGCAACAGCACAGTGGGATGCTGATCTTTCAGGCACTATCATGTCACAAACAGTAATAACAGCTCTTGTGTCTCCTGTGGTGTCCAAAAGCCCGCTGCCTGTACATCACTTCTGAGGATGTGGATGGAAGCATTGAGACTATTGCATGGGCTAAGCACTGTGAGCATTCAAAGGTTTATCTTAGACCAGAGAAATTAATGTGGAGGACCCTTTTCTCTTTATATTCATCAAAATAAGTACTATAAAATTGTCTTCTTTAATTATATTGCACATAATTGTCATGCTGATTACAAGTACTTTTTTGCAGTCACTGATATAATTTTTTTGAAATCCATTGGCATTTCCTTGTGATCATCTATCTGAAGTGCTGATTACAACATCCCCACTCAACTCCATAGGGGGAAGCCACAAGATTGCAGCCTAATGGACTGCAGAGCCAGAAAAGCAAAAAAAAAAAAAAAAAGCGGGGAAATGACACAAACAGGCAGAGGAAATAAAAGAAGATTAAAATTTACATCCATAATGTAATTGAAATTATTTCACCATCATCATCTCAGGATGATTTCATGATACTTCATCACACCCTGGCAGTTGTCCATGCTGCCTGTCCCTCCTGTAACCTATGCTGTCAAATTGAAGCTTTCTTTCTCACTTAATCGTTTTCATGGACAAAGGTTCCCACAACTATACGGGTGCAAGCAGCATGCCCCGCTTTGCAAACCAAGTCATCTTGTGCCACGGGCTGACTTCACGTGGAGTTTTCATACTTTCAGTGTGCAATGAGCTGCTTTGGGAATGGGGCACTTGCAGGAATGCTCTTGATGTGCACTTAATGGGAGGAGCACTTTTAAATCAAGTGCCTTGTGCCATCTAGAGCAGATACCTCAGGCCTGGTTTAACTGGAGGGTGTAGGCTGAGGCAGTCTAGCGCTTCGTGGGGAAGGGACACACACGGCTATTAAACTCTTTGCTGCATCTGCAGGTTTCAGCTGTACCTTTAACCATCTAATGCTTCTCTTTACCAAACCAGTACCTGCTTTACAACAGTGTTTTAAGGCAGGCAAGGAAAATACGGCCAAATTTCTCAAAACTGACTGGTTCGGTCCTCTCTTAAACCCACACATAGCACTTGAGGTCTACATTTACCATGCCTAGATCTGATGAAAATCCAGTGGTGAGGTGCTGTCATTCCTGAACGTCCGGATGCTCTATTGCTCCCACCTTCCTGGCGGATGGTGTTAATTAAAGGTGATCTAATGCTACAAAGACTTCACAATATTAAAGCTAACGCTGGTGTATGTCTTTCATCTCCCTTTTTATACTATGTCATGTCCTTGTGCTAAGGTTTCCTGTGACAGCTCAGTTTTTGAGGACAGAAACACAGCAGTGAAGTACTTTTGTCTGGTTATCACCATTTGTTTAAGGAAACTTGTTGAGAATTTTATCCTAGTTTAGTTTAGTTTGCATTAAAATGGTTTTCAGCATTTGAACTTGGATGTTTCATTTCAAATCAAACCCTTCCAAATTCTCTGTCTGCAGCAAAAGACACATCCTTTGGATAACAGCCTCTCCAGGAAAAAAAAAAAAAAAAAAAAAAAAAAAAGATACAAGGTACGCAGAGCTGCCACAGTAAGGGACAGCAATCAGGACAGAGACAACAAAGTAATTACAATGCGCTGATTAATATGAACAGAAAACAGTGGATGGGATTAATATTAAGCAGACTAATACATGAACTAAATCTTCTTTTCTCCCTGCCTTTCTAATTGCTTCCTACTGTATTATCTGGTTCCAAATACCAAATTAAGATGTATATTTAAACTTTTCCCTAATGTACCCTACTTTATCTACTTCTTCTTTCCTACTCCTTTGCTGGTCTTTCATTTTGTTGTCAGAATCACATATAGAAAAAATGTGGCAATAATCAGGGAAATTCAGTGTGCAAGTGAATTAATGAAAGTTTGCTGCTGTGTGTGCTTTATTGGGCTTTTTTACCATTTAAGGTGCTCTGCAAGAACAGGACCCATTCAAATGTTTCTCTGATCTCCAGTAGTACACAGAGAAACACCCAAACAGAACAGATCTAGCTGTAAAACAAAATGGGCACAGAGTTGATACCAGGTGTGTGAACCTCCCAACAATTTGTCTAGCTACTGAAATCTCTGCCCTGAATCAATTCCTATGCTGCAGCTTTGTTTGCTTCAGTTCAGGAGAGCAACCCTGCAGCACTTGAATGGATTTTAAAAGCTTTGAAAGCAGCATTTTTATGCTGTTAAATGGTGATGCCTTTCCTTTGGCTCGTTCACTTAATTAAAGGGAGGATGCAGAGTGGAAAGCTGGAAATGAGTGGGCTATGGCTGCGGTAGGGATTGCAGTGACTTCCTGGGGCATGAGGGACGTGTGTGCAGCACAGGGAGATGAGGGACTCCCAAGTCCAAATGAAAATTCTTGTTCCACAGTTACCGTACTTGAGCAGAGTTATTTCTATATCTAAGTTTTAATTCCTGCTGTCGTGCCTTTCTCCAGATCGCTAACAGTACCTCTAGCTTTGTCATGCTCTTAAGGTCACAGACTGAGGATAGCCATGAAAGAAGCCACCTGAGAAAACATGACAGCACTGCAAGGTGTGCTGGATCCAAAGCTGGTTCAGGAATGGATGGATGAGTGCGTGGGAAAGAGGCCACAAACGGGCCAGAAGTGAGCCATGAGTAGCGTCAGAGAGAAATGCAGGAGAGGGAAGGAGGTGGTGCCTGAGCTCCAGAGCAGGTGGTTGAACTCCAGTTACTCATCATGCTGTGGAAACCTTGGCGGCTGCTGCTGCAGAGCTCTCCTCTGGCTGGCACTCCCCATGCTCCTCATGAGCTCGTTATCAGGGTAGGGCACAGGACTAATTACACTCTCCTGAATACACATTTTTACACTGTGCTGCAGTGCCAGGGAGATGTACCCTTAAAAAGCCCCTTTTGCTTCCACAGATATTTGACAGCTTCTAATGCACTAAACCCAGCACAAGGACAAGGAGGTGGTTATTAGCCCTGTTGTGTGGAGAGAGGGGGGTGAAATGCAAGAATCAAATTACTTTTTTCCAAGCTGCAGAGAACAGATGCGTTGGTATTACTCCTGCATCCAGGAACTCTGGTGGTGGATTCGGGGGGGTTGGACAAGGGGACACAGGGGGAAAGCCCTCCTGCACTTCTGTCCTTGTACTAAATCACGTGCAGGTTTGTACCAGAGGGTTAGTGAGAAAGAACAACCTTTGGGCTTTCAGTTACCTCTGGCTGCTGCTTGGGAGGCAACAGGGTGATAGAGACTTTTATGCTGTTCCCTGGTCCTTTCCCACCCATGCAATGGCCATGGTCTTCTCAGAATCCCTCTAGCTAGAAATAATCTGGCAACGAGCTGTTATTCAAGGGAATTATTTTGAAAAATAGTCAAAAGGAAGAGCTGCTTCTCTTTCAGGTGATGAATTTTCTTACCCTTTGGCAGGAGGCTTTTGGCTAAATGTTAGCCTGGTGACGAGTGGACCTTTGTGGAGCATGGGCATTTATGTGCCCACACATTTCTAAATAAGACCTGGGAAATCCCAGTGATGGTGTAGTGCTTACCTCCAAATAAAACAATTAACAAAGAGGACTCTTCAGCCATAGATCAACTGCTGCGACACTAATGGGCTGAACCACGAACTTTGAATTCTTTTCAAAGTATGTCTGCAATTGTGGCTGGAGTTATGGGCACCACCTGTGCCTGCAGCTGCCCTATGGGTTAAGCAAAGGCTAGGGAAAAGCAGGGTAGGGTATCACTCTGGCACCTTTTACCAGTTGTGTGGTTTTTAGAAATCATACTACGTGTAGATATGAAAGTTACTTGAGGAAAAAGTTGAATCTGGGATTTCTATTTCACGGGTATCTCTGTGCTCTGAAATGAGGGGGAATCACTGTTGCACCTGAAGGGTGATCTTTCCTCAGCAGAACTGGTAGGATCCCAGTGTAGTGCTTTCCCTCAAACTGCTAGCATTTAAAAGGAAACAACATTTATGTTATAATGGATGTAAAGATGAGCGTGGAAAGGAGAAGTCAATCTTGTCTGTGTAAGGCTGCGAGTTTTTGCACAAAGCAAAGTTACAGGATTTATATCCATGCAGTTACTAAGAAGATGAATTGGCATTTCTTGTGAGAACAGAACTGAACTATAGGCTGCTTTTTAGCACCCTATAGAAGGCAGTGCCTCCAGCATCTACACTAATATCAGAGGGAAAATTTATTTTAGTTAAGATGCAAAGGAAGAAATTGGTTTCTTTAGTACGGTAAGAAGGCAACAAGAGAAATGCAACAGAATAGAAATACTTAGTAAATGAAGTACAAAAAGAAATTTTGTGCTTTAATATCAGCTATTTACTGCTTTGGCTCAGCAATAATTTTATGAAAAAGGCAGTAATTTAATGTACTAATGCACCACAATGTCACAATGGGATTCCTATTTCTAGAGTCTATTGTTATGTTGAATGACATCTATTTTAGCAGAGAAATGGTATCCTTGAATGAAGCTTGTTGTAGGTATTTTTATCTTGACTTTACTGACAGATTGAGACACAATGATATTTCAAAGAAATCTATATACAATGCTTAGAGCCTTACTCACAAAACAAGGAAAAATGCTGCCTCTGAATATGATTGGATTTGGTGTCTGAGGCAAACTGATATAGATGCTTCAGCACTTGCACGCCCTAAGGATCACCACCTGCAGTCAACTGTGAATATAAATAAATGTAGGAGTTTCTTCTAATCAGCTGTTGGGTTTTTTTTTTACCTTTACAGTCATCAGAAGAAGGAAGTGTCTAAGCCTGCTGAATGGTTGCAAGCTCCTTCTTCTGTACCCTGGTCTGTGTTTGAAGGTTTGCAGTTCTGTAGGAACCAAAAGCCGCTCCTGCCCTAGGAAGCCCGTAGATGTCTTCTAGTATCTTCGTGTAGAGGCAGCAGGAGGCTGGGTGGCAGAGTGAAAGGGCAGTCAAGATGAAGGCTGCCAAGGCTTATCTTTCCTGCAGAAATCTGCTTGTACTGCCAAGAGGAGAGAAAAACTGCCAGAAGTTTGATTTCAGCTTCTTTCAGCTTGGTGCAACAGCTCTGAAGCCAGGAGCCAAAGGCACAGCTGGATTGGAAAGGCAGCCGTTCAGGGCACCAGGGATGTAAAACTGACAAGTGCCAGAGGGGCACAACAGCAAATAGTCCTGACTGGTGGGAAGCAGGGGAGCATTTTCATCTCCGTGGAAGGCAGAGTCACTTCTACAGTGATCAGGGGTCAGAGCTGGGCAATGCCTTGTATAGGAAGGTGGGAAGCAAAACTTCTGCACCTGTAGATACCAGCTGCCTAAAATGCAACAAATACAAGCATTCACAAAAGGCAAATCTAATGAATTAAAAAGCAAAACTCACTGGAGGGTGAAAAGAAAAAGACAAACAGGTTGGCTAAGCATATCTCCCAGCTCGCTGCCTCCTCTGCCTTCAGCAGTAACAACGTAGACAGAGTTTGTGACACTCAAGGCAAATCTTCACCCTGTCCTGACAGACAGCAGATGCCCAGATAAAGGTGTCCCAGGGCTTCCCCATGTCCCAGTCAGCTGCAGCCTGGTGCTCATTGCTCTCATCAAACCTGTCACAGCAGGCTCTGCCACCATCCCTTTGCAGTCTCTGACTTTATTTGCTACCTTAGCTTGGGGTGAACAATCACCTCAAGCACATTTAGGCTTTGTTAGCTGACCCAGACATTTAAACATTATTAACTCAATAATATTTCCCCTGCTTTTTGGCATGCAAGATTTTTTCCTTTTCATTTTTCTTCTCCTTTACCCTTTCCTTTTCCTTTTTCTCCAGAAAAACTCCCCAAATTACTAAAACTTGTAATAGTAATTAAGCTTCCTCCAGGCCTGCCCATTGGTCCCTTTCATTCCACTCCCTTCTCCACTACAAGATGACAGAAAAATATTTTCATCCCCCTGGAGCTGCCCAGGAGACAGGGGCACACTTCACTTTCAGGCCTCAGATTCAGTAGACATCCTTGTTTTCTCCATCTCTAGCCCATAGAGGAATCAGGCTCATCCATTACCAAGATCTGACCTTTTAAGTTGATGTCTACATTAGCAATTTCTGCAGCATAATAAGAGCATATCTGTAAAGCAAAATAGCTGATGCTGAGGATCTGATACCTGCACTGTACAAGCTCAAGGGAGTTTTACTTCACCACTGCAGTATATTCCCAGAAATTAGAGACCCATTAGTGACTGGAATGCATTAAGAGTGCATCCATTGCATGTAACATCTTGGCTTACTATCATCCGAAAAAAAATATTTAGTTCAGTCACAGAGACACCACTTCTACCATGTGAATCAAAGCATGGCATGTGAGTACAATCAGCAGATTCCCTTCAAAAGCACAATTTGAAACAAATGAGTTGCATCCAAACCCATAATCCCAGCTGGAGAGAAAACTGATATGAGTGTCCACTCGAATCCTCTGCTGCTTTCATCAGAGAGTTGCCCTGCATCAATATGGTAAAATCACCTCCCTACCATCTCTTGATGCAAAGTGTTCATTGATGGCATGGCTAAGGAACAAAAGTTCCTCTTTGGCAGATGCATTTTTTTTTAAAAAAAAGAGGTATCAGCTCCCTTCTGGCTCCTTTTCCTCTCAGTTGGTGCCCCTGGAGACTCACACAGAAGCCCCACAAGGCTTATATGTAGGAAAGTAATGTAAAATAAATCTTCCCATAGGGATGTCTTCCTCATTTCACAGACCGCTGGTGACAGAGCCCCAGCCTTTATGAAATTTTGCCTGCTCCTTATTCACCACATCATGGTGGCAGCGAACACCCTTCCCATGAGCCGCAATCCCACATTGTCACTGACTCAGGCGACAACTGAGTAAGGATGCGCTGGGTGCAGTTCCCTGCTTTCCTCCTGTTTTCAATCTATTTTTGTTTTTCATGTGTCTCTGTCCTTCCTATTGCCAAACTTCACATTTTGCTGTGTGCAAAAAGGGAAGACAAATATGGGTGAAGAATTAGTCCAACTAAATTAAATTACCAGTCCAGTTAAAGAGATACCTTCACATCATTCAATTAAAATAGAAGAAAGTATTAATAACGTACCTAAATACTAATGTGTGGGAGGAAAAATTAATAAAGCAGCTAAAATACTAATGTGTGGGTCGTTCCATCCTACAGCTGCTCCTCTCACCCAAGCTTTTTATACCTCTCTGTTAAACCCTGGATTTCTGGGAATGCAGAGCTGTTTTCTTTAGGCAAGAGAGGAGTTGCCTCAGTGTCCCAAGCTCCCATCACAAGCAGGCTGATGTCAAGGGTGCTGGTCTCTTCTGATCCTTCTCTGTTTTGGGGTTCACATAAGGTTTATTTTACACTGCCACTATTCCACAATATAATACTGTGCTTACTCATGGTCATTTTTAATTACTCATGGTCATTGGCTGGAGTTTTCTGTATACAGCAAAGCCAGGTTTTACCATATAGACCATGGGAAACCATGATCATACAATTCAGTTAAACAAGATGGAACAAATTCCCCGTTGAGACTGAGGGTTAAGGGTAGTGCATAAGGCATCTGGTCAAGCTGTAGCCAACTGAATGTTTTTAATGTTAGATTTTAGACACCCAACTACTTGCAAAGCAACATGCAAAACAGCTTAAGGTAAGTGTTTAGGCTAGGATAAATCCTTGCAGTCTGTGGCCTGTTATTAGTAATGACAAACCCACGTGTCCTGGGCTACTGTGCCTCACTACAGTATCAGTGTCTTCAATGTGTTGTGGTGGAAATAAAACTTTATGCAAGTCAGTCCAAATACTAAATACCCATTAGCAGGAAAACTTCCAGACTTGCAAGACCAGTAAGTAAAAAATAACAACTGGAAGCTGTTTTCTTTGCCTTTGATTTGCAGCTTTGAGAGGGTTTATAACAGCTCTGTAATAACCCCTGGTGCTTTGCTTTTGCTTTCACACACACATGCACACACAGAACCCTTCATCTTCTGATGTCTGAGACCACTGGGATTCATTAGCGAGAGTATTCATCTTGTTAAGGATGCATTAATAACATCCACTGCAAGTATTAATCTGCTGTTGTCAAGTGATAATTGCAGAAGGTGGTGATTGCATCAACCTTCACCAAGTTTAGCAGATGGAAAAGTCTTTGCACCCTTGCTTTATGCATTCGCAGCTGCAAAGAGTAAAACTTTTATTTTTCTTGCTTCCTAATTGATGATGAAATTCATTTTGAGAAATGGATCACATCCAACACAGCTCTGGTGGGCTAGAGTGTTCCTAGATTCCAAAGGATAGAGGAGAAGACTCTGGGAGAGGGTAAAAGAAGTTCTGCACAAGCAGCATTTGCTTCATGTACTATAAGCAGCATCAGTCCCAACGTGGGAGCGTATTCAACCTTTGAACAGGCATTTTAGGTCTAATTCCTCACAGAAAGTAGATGTCTGCATCCAAACTAGCCATCTACTCGGCAGTCCACAGCGAGAAAGGCACTTTCAGACCAACATTGATCTCATCTTGAACATCTAGAGCAGTGTATTGGATGGGGCTGGGTGGAGTTAATTTTCCCTATAGCAGCCCTCATAGCGCCGTGCGTTAGTTATATTTGTAGCTAGAACGGTGTTGGTAACACGGCAGTGTTTCGGCTACTGCTGAGCAGTGCTGGCATAGCATCAAGGTTGTCTATCTAACAAAGGCCAGGAGGCTGGGGGTGGGGCAAGAGGTTGGGAGGGGACATAGCCAGGACAAAGGCATATTCCATACCATATGACATCCACTCAGCAATACAAGCGAAGAGAAAGGAGGGGGTGGGGGGCATTCTTTGTTCATGACATTTGTCTTCTGGGACAACTGCTGTGCATACTGAAGCCCTACTTCCCGGGAAGTGGCTGGACATCACCTGCTGATGGGAAGTGGGGAATTAATTGGATTTTTTTTTCTTTGCTTCCACACATGACCTTTGCTTTTCTTTGTTAAATTGCCTTTAACTCAA
Organism: Falco naumanni; assembly: GCF_017639655.2. Classification (NCBI taxonomy): domain Eukaryota; kingdom Metazoa; phylum Chordata; class Aves; order Falconiformes; family Falconidae; genus Falco; species Falco naumanni. The sequence goes on along the minus strand of NC_054055.1, from coordinate 10,215,317 downwards.
CACATGAGTTTTTCCATCTCATTTTCTCCTTTGTCCTGCTGAGGAAAGGGAGAGAGAGGGTGGCTCGGAGGGCGCCTGGTGGCTAGCCAAGGTCAGCCCACCACAAAGTCAGATGAATCATGCCCTAGAACTGACCATTTCTTCTAGGGAAGGAAGACCCCAGGATAAGCAGTTCAGATATAGATGTCTACACTAAGGTAAGATGAATGCCACCAGTTACATCCATTCTAACTTCCTGGTTAAGAACAGAGTCTCTTCATCTCTACTACCAACTCCTTTTAAGTCCTGATCTGAACCACCCTTCCGCAGGCATGATAACAGCCCCACCTATGTCAGCAGGGCTGTTCATTTGCTCATAACCAGATGAGTTTAATCAGCAATGTTGGATCTGGTTAGGGGATCCATTGTTGTGGATGATTAGCACCACATGCCTTAGGTTCCCTGTGTGGAATGTGTTGATTTGTATTTACCAGCCAGTGAAAGTCAGTGGAAGAAAAATATTACTCTGATTCTTCCGAGAAATAATTACCTATGTTTCTCCAAGGCAGAGTATCTCATTTCTTCCAGAAATGCTATGGTAAAGCTTTATTCTCAGACATTTTTCTTCTGAAAGCCAAGTAGCCTTTTCAATTAAAGCTTAGGAGGGAAAACATTTTTTTCCTAATAATTCCAATCTGACTGTTATTCCCATTTCTACCTGACATTATTTCTCAACAGACAAAGCTGGTCTGTCACAATGGTCTTACAAAGAAATAGACAATAACCAATTTCTGGCACTCAAATACAAGCTTTCTTTTAGCTAAACTCCAGAAAAATAAAATACGAAGAAGCAGAGGCTTAAATGTCAGCAACAGGAATCCTACGTACTAACAATTTCTAGGGACTCTCAGCAAAAGAGCAGTACAAGGACTGGTCTCTGAAATGTTTCTGGCAGTGCTCGATCCTGAACAGCATTAATGAAGAGCATTTTGCAATTTCTTTTATGCAGCCAGCTGTGAAGTTTCCATCTCTAGGTTAGTTTTTTCATCAGTTCTTTAATTAAAAGTAATCAGAAGACTGCTAAACATTTTGTTGTCTCATATAAGAAACCCACATGCAAATTTAGCATAGAATAGCAATTTTATTCCTTCACTAAGCAATAGTTGCCTTGCAATTTCAGGCTTGGAAGCTTCAGAGTCATTGTAGGATTCTACAGTGATACAAAGCAACCTCCTTATAGTAACTAAGTGCTTTAGATACAACAGGACAAATTCTGGTGCAAAGGTGCTTACCTTGCTGAACTTTTATGAAAATGATCTAAGGGACACCTTGCAGAGTTAGCTAAGGCTTTAAGCTGGATCTAACTTCAGATCCCCCTTTCATCCACACGCTAAACCATCTCACTGCAGTCTGGTGATGCTTGAATCAGGTTTAATGCCAGCCGATACATAGAAACAATATAGGCTAAAGGTCCCACTGTTTATTTCTGCTGGCATGTGCCTGATTTGCAGTGGAGATAAAGGCAAAATCCCCCCAGAAGCATCTCATACTTACTCCACCTTCCCAGGAGAAGAGGCAAGAAAATATTCATACACATACCCAAGTTTCAGCACCCAAAAGATCCTTTTGGTGTGCCCTGAGAAGCACTACCAACATGATGAAGTGAACTTAGGAACACGAAGATATACCCAATCCTACATAGAGAGTGGCTAGGTTTCAGTGTCCCACTCTAGAGATGCTAACTCTGCCACTAAAACATAGTTTGGAAAAGCACCATATAGGTATTCCCTGTATTTGGGGATGTACCACTGGATTGTAGCCAGGTATGAAGTCAGGAATTTGAAGAGACAATCACAGCAAAGCTCTCTTGCAGGAATGCAGCATGATCACCTGCGGCTCTTTACTATGTTACAGGCAAGGTCTGGTGCTGGAAAAATAGGGGTGTAGGAAAACATCCATGCCTACTGCACTTCACTAAGGACCAAATCAGTGGAGAATCATCGTATTCATCCTTGCCTGGTGGCAAAGCCCATGAACATATTTAACCAAGAACATTCTGAACCTGCAAGCTCTTCTTGTTTGCCCATTCCAGCTTGTGCTGGACCCTGCACAGAGCACTTTTTAATTAACTGGTTTTGCTTTTAGTAGGTCTACTATTAAAGCTGGCACAGATGGCCAGTGATATCCTGGTTAGCATTTTGAGACCCACTTTGTATTTAGAAGTCTAGTTTCACATCAGAGCAGAGATTCATCACAACAAAAGTGTCTAAATTAATTCATGTAAAGCTTTTATGTTTTAATGGGGAAATGGAACCAATATAGGTTTCAAGAGATTTCAGGCTGTGGAAAACAGTCATCTCTCTAGCGAAAAAGAGAGAGGAAATTTTCCAAACTAATTTCCCCTGCCTCTCTCACAAGCTGTGTTTCCTGCTGCCTGCACAGGGGAAGAGAGCTTGGTAAGTTTAGCCTGCCTGAAAATCTCACATAAACTTCTGAGCATCCCTTGTCAAATAGCTCTCCTCTGAATGAAAGGCTCTTCTAGAACTTCACAGCTTAGCTGGCTGGAGAACTTTTCACTTCCATCCTAGGTAATTCTTCAGTACATGGTCTCCCACCCAGTCTGGCCTTTTACCTTATCGACTCTCCTCTAGCACTGGTGTTTCCAAGATGAAGCATTCTGACTAGAAGACAATCTCACTTGCCTCAAACCATCCTCAAATTCCTAACAGTTGAAATAAGTCCAGCTTGTGGGACAATACATGTTTCTACCATCCCACCACTCTGGCAAAATGACAAAGGAAGCAGCAGAGAGGTGAATTTATGCCTGCTATGCCTGTAACCTCTGTCAGTCCCAATACCAGCAGGATTATGCCTGTACCAGCTTGCAGGAGATAATTAGCATGATCTCATCCAAGCATGCAGAATGTGTTTATCCACTTACACAGTTTGCTTCCTTCAAGAAATATTTAACCCACAGAAATTGCAGACATTGAGTATTTCCAAAACTAGAGTCTTCCTTGCATTCATGAATCATCAGTGGTCTACTTGTATGATATTACATATTCTATTCAAAAGCAACACAGGGGAGTTCATACCCCATATTGGTGCCGTAATTGATATTCACAATTAGGTGTGATGCATATTAAATAAGTTAAATCAAATTATGTTAATATTTGCAATTCAGGAAAACATATGCTAATGAACCTATCAGTTAAAGACAGAGGAATTTGTCTTCTCAAACATATTAAAAATGTCTTTTTTTATGTAAAATGATCTTTCAGAGGGTGTGGTTGAACAAGACATCTGTTACTCAGGCAAATGAGCACATATCTAAGTTAAGCCACTGTCATCAACTGATTTAAGTATATCCCCTAACAGATATGGGATGTTAGAGAGTGCTTATCTGTTCCATGATTGAGTGCCTGTATTTACATATGAGTGCTTAGAAGGAGCTTTACCCAGGAAAATGGGTGCCAATCACAGACACTACTGCAAATATTCACTCTGTGAGCAAAGCTGTCTGAACAACCTACAGCTGTAGACCCAAAGCAGAAAAGGTTTCATTTTAAGTTGTCTAAATGATGACAGCTTTTGAATCCAAGCTATAGAACTACAATGTGTGGCCAAAAGACCAGATCTAAATGTAAAGAGCTCCCTAGTACCTTCTGGCAAGGCAAGCCCCTACCTGTGATTTCTAGGACCATTTCTTAGAACAGCACCATGGGTTTGACCACAGAAATAAAATTTCTGACTTTAAAATAATGCTGCGTAGTCAGTTTTGGTTACTTCTGAGGGGAGGAAAAGGCAAAGTAAATTTCCTGAGAAACCTTGAACAATTGAGAAAGAGTCAATAAAAGCTGCTCAGAGGAGCTGTGGAGTTTCCATACTTGGAGCTACTCAAAATCCACCCAGATATGGCCTGAGCAACCTGCTCCAGAGGAGTCTGCTTTAGGCAGTGATGGACTGACCGTCTCCAGAGCCATCTTCCAACTTCAGCTATTCTACGATTCTGTTCTCCTACCATACTTAAGCCTATTATTCATCTCAAACTGATCTGAATTGATTTTTCAAATGATGGAACAAAGAGCTGAAAACTGTTTCCTGAAACTCAGACTTCAGCACAGGTGAAGGAACCTCAGAACCTCAGTTATAAGTAATTATGATGTACCAGTTAACAGATGATTTCAAAAGCTAGACTACAGATAATTTAAAGCTTTCTAGAACATTTTTTCACCATATCCGTTTCCTTTTCCTTTTTTTCTTTTTAATTGCAGGAGGAGAAATCTCATTTTTTATATTTCCAAAACATGTGAGTGCTTTTCTTTGTCTCTAATTTTTATCTCTGCTTTGCTGTCCTTTGGTAGGCTTTGTTTCTTGTAAGGTTTCACTTATAAAATCCAAAAGGATATAAAATTCCTCTAGGATGAAATCTTCGTATCCATTTTTTACATGACAGAGATTCAAAAGTGTAGAGGAATAAAACCCCAACATCACAAGAAATGGCTTGTGCAGTTTCTTTTAAGTTTTGATACTATTTAAGATAAGCCTTTTTGTAACCAACAGTCAGATCCTTTTTGCTGTTATTGATCCCACAAATATCCTGTTTACTATTAGAGGATTGCATGCAAACACAACATAGTTAAGAATAATGATTTGCCCTCTTACAAGTTTTATCATCAAAAATGTGTCATATTTTTTCTCTTTCCTGGAGCGATAGTTGAAAATTATCTAAGTATATTACGGTAAATTAAACTTCAAGATAATTAGGGAGATGATTTCAATCCAAGCATTCTTGTGAATATGCTACCTCAGCTTCTGGAAGATATCTACAGCATTCCTTCAAGGAAGTAAAATCACTGGCACAGACAGTCTTTGGAAAACAAAGAGGCATAAATTCACCGATTCAGTATTGGAGATTTAATGTGGATTACAGGTATGCATGCTGGAGGGCGTGGAAGAAATAAGAATATTATGGGTGTGCAAGAAACAAAATATTTTCAATAACAGCAGATGAGGAAAACATTTGACAGAACTGAGAAATATGTCATGATGAAAAATAGGTTATTTAAAAACCAGCAGGTTTTTGGCTTCTGAAATAATTTTGAAATATTGATCAGATTCAGAAAGATTCAGATAAAAAAAGGGGAGAAATAGCCCTTTAAAGGGTCAATCTATTACTTACTACTACTGTTTTAAATGCAATTTTTATGCAATCTTTTCATCCTAATGTGGACACTTTTTTAAAAAAAATAATTAAATGAACTAGAAAGTAATTGAAACACTTCATTTTTTTTATTTAAAAGACTTATTTAATTCAATGTTTTATTTTCTGTTAAAAACAGTTTATAATGAAACAAGCATTTCCCCTTAGTTTTTTGGTTCAACAAACCAAAAATGCCATTATTTACAAATACCTATTGAGCATACTTTGATCCTCTAATCATTTCCCACAGAAATGCTGAAGTTTCATTCTTTTTTTCTAATTCAGACTCAAAACAGTGTAATCAACTGGCTTCAGCAGTATGGCACAAAAGAAAAAATACATTCAAGACCCTTGGTGATATTCTGTGGCTTGTGCTATAACCACTGTCATAGTAAATGAGAACAATAGCCCTTCTGGGTTTAAAATAAATGTTGATTATTTGCTCGGTATATTATAAAATTTCAGCAAATTTTCCAGCATTCCTCAAGACAACATCAGCAAAAATACCTGCCCGAAGATCAGCGAAATGATTGAAGACAGATCAGAGGACACCTTTAGCTTCATAGTCATATAGACAAGAATCTTGTAAATAAATCAATTATTATTGATCAATTAATGATGAATCAGACACGTTCTCAGCCATCTCCAAAAACAGTTTTCAAGACTGATTAGATGAAAAACACTAAGTCCTTGAAGAACACACCTTTGGGTCAAGTGCTTTCCAAAAGGGAATGGACTGTCTATATCATAGAAGAGAAATTTTATATGTTTGATGGCAGAGGCCCAGGGTATATCTACATCTGATAAGATTTACCAAAATCTACCAGTGCTGCAGCAGTAAGGTGTTGTAACTGAAAATCCATCTTGGGCTGTATGTTAATTTGCTCCAGACTATATGGACATTCTGCAGCATTTCAGTTGCTAACAGTGATCTCATACATTAGGTAAAGAGTAAGATTACTTTCCTGAGGTCTAACTAAATGACATGGTAAAACATGATATCTCTAATGAGACTACAGAAAAAGCCATAGTTTGATCACTTTATTTCTCCAAAAGATAAACTGAAAAAAACCCCACCAATTTCCAGGTCAACAGTATTTCCAGCTGCTGTAGGTCCAAACTCATTATTTGTTTCACTTCCAGAACTGACTTTCCTAATTTTTTTTCCCCTGGTTACAGTGACAATCTACTATTTTATTAAAATAAGCAGACCTATGGGAAAAAAAATAAATTAAAATGTGTTGAAACCCACAGAATTTAAAACAGGGCTGAATCTGACTTACTTTTTTATCTTGCTCTGCAAAGAAAATAAACAGCTGTCAACTAGATTCCACCTGGATATCTGTTTGTCTATGCCTTTTCAATACCAAGATAAAATATGTTTTTATTTGATATAGATTAGCACACCAAATAATACTACATAAAGTAGTGTAGAAGAAAAATTAGTTTGTAGGTATTAGGATAATGAAGGAATATCCACACTATGCTCTGAGCACATTTAACACAAGAAAACATATTACAATGACAATGAAAATGGGCTTACAATGAAATTATCTTGTAATGGAAGAAGAAACACCCTTTTTGTCCTGGAGTAAGACAATCTCACCCCTGGAGCATCAGGCAATAGGCTTTAAGTATATGAAAAATACATATGACTCATCAAGAAAAACTACATCAAGTGAATCTAGCCTGAAATAGAATACCTTGTAGACAACAGAGCAACAGTAAGAAGGTTTCCCATGCTGTCTTCTAGAACACTCTCAAAAGCAAGCTAAGGCAAAACAACCTGGGTGAAATTCTTGTCAGACAGAGAACTCATTGTGAACCAAAGTCAGAGAGTAATTATTAGGAAGTTACACCAGTAGTTAAATTTGACAGATTTATCAAGTGCGGTTCCTCCAGGGGTCTGTCCATGTCCAGTACTCACCATATTTCTGTCCTATCATCCTTGACATTAATATGCATAGAGATTGAATTTTCAGCTGATGAAAATGGAAGGAACTGGGACTGAAGTTCTATGTGACCCCGACAAACTGGAAAAGTGGCCTGACAACTTAGAGCAAAATTCAGAAACATATTGCACTTTAACAGGAATCATTAGCTTTACAAGCACCAAATGAGGAAAAACTGCTTAGGAAACAATTCTTCAAGACTGCAGGAACCTGAAACAATCACAAGTCACACAAAAGTCAACAATATAGTCTGCAAGGCACATGAAGTAATCTTTTTGCTCTCCCTAGCTTATTTAAGTTCCCAGCAGGAGTTGTGTCTGCAGTTTTAGGCACCACAATGAACGACTCAAAGTCCAGAAGAAAGCAACAGAAGTAACGACTAGAGGACTGTGAGCTGTGACTCAAGAGGAAAAGGTGAAGAGGTTGAGATTTTTGATCCAAAGAAGAAAAAGCAGAAGAATCCCACAGTAGTAGTTTTAAAATATAGAAAAGGTATCTGAAAAGAGGAAGGAAACTTTATTAAGTCCACTGGGACTGGGAAAATTGTCAAGATCTAAAACCTGCAGAAAGGAAAATTTTATTCAGACAATAGGAAAAGTTTTCTAATATGTAAGACAGTTAAAACATTGGGGGGAAAATGGCGTAAGGAATCTGTGGTATTGAGGGTTTCTGAAAGACAAGTTAGACAAACTTCAGCCAAAGTGGTCTACATAATTTGGGTTGAAAGGTAAATAAAAGGCACTTTTATGGTGCTTTCCTGCCATATTTTCTATGATTCTAGGAAACCAGACTCCTTCTCCCCTTATCCATCATTTGCCTCTACCGGGGCAACCACTTCACTCATGGAAAACACTCAGTGCACTGTAGGTTCTACCACAGTGTTTGTAGTGTGGGCTACAGCTGTGCTATGGTCTGAGAAAATCAAGACAACACAGGTGGCTTTCATACAGCTCCCTGAATTTGTACATCATGGAGCTCCTGAAAAAGGAAACATCATTGTTTTCATAAGAAAGATCTGAAAATGATGAAACTTGCCCAAACACAGAGACAGCAAAGAAGGGGGAAGGCACATCACGTCTCTCAAGTACTTATGCTCTGTATAATGTAATAGACTGGTTCCTTCACTGACTCATTCACTTGATTCACCCCTTATATCTTTGAATTCTACCACTGGACTCTTTTTAAACATCATGTCACCTTTATACCCTATCATAACCATACAATGAATACCTTGAGCAACTTAATGTTACCTGAAATTTGGCCTCGTTTCTAGTGCAGGAAGGTGGACCACAGCACAGAGAATGCTCATCTGGTAACTTAAATTATTCAGTACCTCTCTAGCTCTCTAATGAGACAACTCCTACATACAGGCTCTTATACAATATCTTGAATGTGCCTTATGGACCTGGTCGAAGCTAGTTTAGAGTGAAGTGGAGGTACCATGACCTGCAACGGCGGTCACATGCATATCAATGTAAGTAGGGTGGGAGAAGATGTACCAGAAAAAGAAGAATGAACTCCAGCACAAACCCACCCTCATCTGTTTTTTTTCTGGAGCCCAGATCATCCTGCCTGCAGAGAGTAAAGACCACACCATGCCTGTCTGTGAAGAGGAACCATCTAGACCAAATAGAGGTGTTTGTTTGTAGAATAAACTAGTGTTAGTTATCAAACTATCATTCTATCTCACTTTCTGAGCCAAGTTTGTTTAAATATATTCTTTCCCCTTGAATCCTTCCTCTCTCTCTGCTCTCTTTCAATATTTAATGGGTTTTCTTTTTTCATTTCAGCTGAGATATGCACATACAGAAACTAATTCAAGTACCAAATATGTGCATGTAGTGAGACAGTTTCTCGTGGCATAATGACAATTGAGCTAGCACAACAAAAAAAAAAAAAACAAAAACAACCAAGATTGAAGCAAAAACAACAACAAGAACTGCAAGAATAAATTCCTCAACTTTCACTTCACCTTAAAAACTGTCCTTAACTACTGTGTGTGTTTCTGAGACATTCCTCATATTCCATTTGACTTAAAAATATGTCAACCAGAATGTCTGAATAATCTCATGAAGAAAGACGCTCACTTGGCATTGAATATGTTTCAACCACAGAAAATTTCTATGAATTACAAAGAGGGTAAAAATATGATTTATTTTTGGTTTAACTTTTCAGGATTACCAAACAACCATTATTTACAATAAGTAAAAGATATGTACTATGTTGGTACACACCTTCTATTGCCTATACAAGCATACAAAATCTCTTTTCTCAGACCATGCCTGCTTAAAATCCACCCTGCCAGTTTTTTAGCTGTGGTCAATTAAACATTGCTCTGCCATGGAAGGCATACTATTACTCACAGACTCTCAGCCGACTGCAAAACAAAAGCAGACTGTCACAGACTTGTGGGTGTTTGACAACCTGCTCTGCACAGCTGCACGCCGAGAATGCAGGACTGAGCACAGTCCAGTTCAGCTCCTGTGATGTATAATTACTTTATACTGTTATCATAAAGATGTCATCCTCTCTGTAATTAAATCTGTGCATCATTAAATAGTTACTACTTTACTATTTACAAAAGCAGTGAATTTATCATTATACTATTCTCTGAAAGTATTTTGATGATTTGACATACTTTAATTAGCTCCAAAATAGTTTTCTTCTTGTATCAACTCTGCCAGAAAAAAAGTTTTTACATTTAGAACAATGGCAACTGCCTGGGATTGCAAAGGATCAGTGTTTATCTGTTCTGTATACTCTCAGCATGTCAAAGATGTCCATTTTATTCTTTTACAGGCTGTCAAACATCAACAATACTGAATTATTCAGGAAAAGCATACTTAGTTTTTTCTTCGTCTGTGAATAGTTGTTCCCACCAGCTTTCACCAAAGTTTCAAAGCCCTCTTTCTTCCATTTCTAAAATACACCTGGAAGGTCACTGATGCCTTTAGACTGAGTCCATCCACCCATCGCAAAGGCAAAGCAAAACTGCAGCTTCAAAACCACCAGACTGTGACATCAGATCTCCGTTGTCACCCCAAATCAGTGCCTGAAAATGGTCAAGAGAAGTCAGGGCTGTAAGCAGCAAGGAAGATGATGGTGTGAGAAGGTACAGGGCATTGACCTGATCTTGTAAACACAGATAAGCTGTCATGCACACGTAAGCACAGCTTAGGTAAAATGTAAGCCCAACTGAAATACAATATTTAGGTCAGACATGAATACAGCAACCATCTCCTGATGTCTCCATCTCTCCCTTTTAAAAGAGTTTTTTGTGGCTTATTACTGCCTGCAGGTTATCTTGGCCACAGACACTGAGGTTGATTTGGAGTGACACCATACCCCAAAACCTGAAAGCAGTATCCCACTAACACTCCCTCTCCATTCATCCTTATCCATACCCTTCCATGCAAATATTTTCTTATCCCTGACTTTACAGTCTACCAGTTTGTAGGAATGCTTTGAGTTTTCCTACAGTGTGGGGTTCGCAGCCCAAGCACTGCTGTGTGCTACATGAGATGGTCTGGAGAGCTATAGAGACTGCTTTGGAGCATCTGAGTGCCTCCTCCTACACATGGGGGCAAACAGTGCTGGGAGGACTGGTTTTACTGCTGCGCTTGTGCATTGCAATCACTGAAGACAGTAAATCATGGTGCTTAAATCTAGGTTACTGTAATTGGAAAAGAGTGACCTTAATTCAGGCATGGGACTTTTTCTACAATATTAAGCCTCTTCTATTGGTAAATGGCCCCATTTCTGTTACTAATGACAGGAAGAGATATTAAAACAGGCTCTCTAAAATAAAACTCATAAGGTAATAATTACACATCTGAGAAATGGTGTTTCTCTATCACATAGCAGTTCACAAGGCAAAGGGAACGCAGTGCTGATGTGATACAGCGACACGATTCAGGCTGTAACAAGCAGACTCTGCCCCAACATGCACATGTAGCGCTGCATCCTACAGCAAGAGATGCCCACAGCACCGGTTCACAAGGGTCCCCAGCATAGGGGCCACTGAAACACTGCCTGTTACTGACAGAGTAACCCAGCTTGTGGCTGTCTTGGACTTGTTCCTGCTAAAGCCTTGTGATAAGGATGCCATGTCTCCATCAAGGCCATTAATTCCCCGTTCACAAGTAACTAGCACATAACCAAAGGAAAAAGATGACATTTTCAGCAATTGCTTTGACCTTCCCTCTCCCCCTGCCCTCACCAGTAAAACACCCCAAAAAGCCAAACAACTCCAATCCCTTTTTTGTGCTATCTTCAGCTGACCCAGTTTGTGACAGAGCCTTCAGACATGGAGCTTTCATATTGTTTCCAATACAAGAAGGAGCAGCAGCTATGGAGCAGTCTTAACTGCTCATCAAGATATATTAGGCAGGATCATCCCCTCCTCCTCCTCTATCAGCTGTTCTAAATGTTTCTAAATAATACATGTGGGCTGCTCTGACCCTAAAGTAGACAGATAAGGGCATGATCTAGCACTTGGCAGACTGGCTTGCTGACCTTGCAATGAGTTTGTCTAACTCTTAGGGCCTGGTTGCAAACAGTGAAAAACAGTAGCTTAATTTTGCGGAACATGTGTTTGCAGTTTCTTTTTTTATTGCTATGGAATCCTGACTCAATAAAACTAAGCCAAGGTTTTCCATCCTTTTAGGCCCTGGAAATTACATTCAGGCGCTTGTTTAAGTGCTCTGGTGCACCCACAAATTTCACTCTTGTCAAGCTACTGATGCCGAAATGGCACAGAGTAACTGCTCAGAGACCAATTTTGTCTTTAAGCAGCAAAGGTATTTATTTTGTGCAACATTGGGGAGCTAGCCGATTTGCACCGGACAAACTAGCTCCAAAATTTTCAGTGAAAAGTTAGGTATTTTATGCAGTTTTCCTGAGAGGTTACACAACATCATACTCATTTGATTTTGACACCTAATCATTCCATTCACAATAGGTGGGACCTAGGTGGGGTAGACCTTTCAATTATCTTTGTTCAACAATTTCCTGACTTTATGGTCTCCTTACCTCCTTCAGGTGCTCACCTTATCTAATTATTCAGAGTATATTCAGTGGAACCTTTTCTAATTATTCAGAGTACATTCCTTTCTCAACACAAACAAAGCATCACCCAGACCACTGTACCAAACTCATCCTGACTAATCTTTTTATTTTAAGACCTTGTTCTGTTTCATTCCTCCCTTTTCTTAAGACTTAAGAATTCTTCTGTCAAGTTTCAAAGACAAAGGGCTTTGGTAGACATGTATCATTGTCCATACTATTTGTGTTCTTTTAACTATGGCATTTAGTTTATACCACAGACAGACATTGAAAAGGAATAATAGGATCATTCCTCCCATCGTGATTAGTATGGGATGTATTAAATAGTGGAATACTTCACAGAACATTCCCATAAAGCAATAAAAGATGTTCCACCAATAATGTTCTCCTACTTGTTCTGCAGTGGCTAAGATAGATTTTATATTTTCAGAGTCATGTTTTCCCTGCCAAAGCATGCGCTGGGCCATTCTGTTTACTTCTTGGACCAGGTTTTCTACGTCAGGGTGTCTGAGCATTGCTTTAAAGAGACTACAATGCTCATGCCTATCTGTAATTTAGGTACATAGTGATACAGGGTATAATCAGCTTCAATTAACTGTCTAGTAGTTACAGGAACAACATAATCAAAGTCACAGCCTACATTTCTAGTAAAATTACATACACAAAAATTAGTACTGTTCACTTTTTCATGACAATTATCAATAGTAATGTTAACACAAGAAGTTCTAACACATGCACATCCATTTCCTACATAAAACACTTGTGATTGGACTTCAGTACGTGGAAACATTTCAAAAGTACACGTACCCTTTTTAATATCTAGACATAGATCTTCATTCTCTATTACTGCATTTTTGCAGATGTATCCCAGCTGTTCTCTGGGGATACATGCCTCAATGCTAATCGATTGCCATTTGCCTTTGGTCTGATCATAACTTGCCCAAACAATATGGTCCATGGGTCTGACAATGACTTTTTTGTGTATGGCTCCTAACATCAATACAGGAAAGATTGTCTGTTCTTTTTCTGTACTATTTGTGAGCACATATGCTTCAATTTGTTCATGTTGTGGGTTGTAAGTGAAGTTTACTAGTTGCCACCAAGCCTGGTGATCTTTAATAGGTGGCTTAGTAGTCGGACTTTCTTCAAGCTTAATGATAAACATTTCAGAAGCACCTCTGTCTTTGCTAGCCCATAAGTACATAATTGAAAGTGATTGATCTAACAATAGTTTAAGTTCCCACTGTGCTTTGTTTCTTTTATCCTTTTTAACACTATCCCACAGGCAAGAAACTGGTCCTTCCTCCCCCCCGCCCCCAACATTATTGTCTATATCTTCCATATGACTAAATGTAACTGACTGGTTTTTCATAGGTGTTACTAGCTTGACTTGTTTTGTCTCTTGTCCTATTATATTAACACCTTTAATGAATTCTGAGTCTTATTCCAGTCTTCTTGTGTATATGATTTATTGTTAGATAAAACTTAAATGGCTAGACCTGGGTTAGGCTCTAGGTTCATCCAGAGCAGTGTGCCTAACTCATGGAAGTGATTTGATAATTTGCGCATCAGACCATGACCATTCTAAAATGGGAGCTTGAAATGAAGTTATGCTTATCAGAAGTCCAAGAATCAGCATTGGAAAGGCTTGAGAGCAGGTGGTCCTCCTCATTCAGAAGTCCATGGTTTCTCAGGAGTTTTCTTGACTCGGGAGCAGTGAATCCAAGTGGATTGCTCCTTTTATCCTATCCATACTGCTGTGAACATGGTCAGTAACACCTGGAAGAGTCCATCTCACTTTTTCTTGCAGAGGATTTCCTGAAAAATTCTTAACACATGCCCAAATCACCAGGACTAAACAGATGTAGTTTTTAGTCAGGCTGTTTAGGCTGGTTTTCTAATACCACTGTAGCATTTTTATTTGTTTCCCTACAGTTACAACATAAATCATACACATACTGGTTACCTATTTAATCTAGAGCTTCGCTATTTATAACTTGTATCACATAGGGTCTGCCATACAAGTTTTTTGGGGTTTTTTGAGGGGTTTTTTGGTGGGTTTTTTTGTTTGTTTTTTTTGTAAATAAGGCTTTATATATATATATAAAATAAGAAAAAAGAAAGAAAAAGTATCTATTTCCTAAATATCAGTCATAGGGAACCAGATTAAAGTTAGTGCAATCTGAACCTGTTCATCCCTATCAAATAGGAATAAACGCTGGGCAGCTTTTCTAGCTGCTCCTGCCAGCCAGACAATGCCAGAACATCAAGGACATAAAAACCAAAGCACAGCAGTGCATTTCATAGATTTAAGGAACAAAGTGCTGCTAGAAAAATGGGATTATAATCAGTTGTCAGTGTCTCAAAATTTCAATGCACATCTCGGGAATGATCCGATTTACAAAATTTCCCAAATTCTTGATTTCCCAAGAATCTTAACTTTCATTGTCTCCTAGTCATCTTTTTTTTCCTGAAAAATAGTTCTTTAAAATTAAAAATGGCATATAAACCACTCAAACACTGTTAATTTCTCAAAACATTTCCCTTAGTCTATGCACGCTTCTGCGAATACAACAACCTGACATTTATAAACAACCTTCAAATTTGAAAGACAAACTAAAAAAAAACCCAGAACTGCAACTATGGAAACTGCTAGTAGATTTTGGAGTTGTTGTGGGAAGCAATACATTGAGGGCAATAAAAACAGAGGTTCGGATATAGGTTCAATCCTGTTTTCGTTCACATTGAGGTAAATTTGGGTGTAACTCCAGACAAGTCAGCAGAGTCCTTGGAGCTTTATTTCATTACAAATGGAGACAGGAGTCGATTCATTCTCTATTCTACTGAAGAAGAAAGATCAGCAAACTTAAGATTACTGAGAAACAGGAAAACAAAGTCAATGCCCAAGCAGTCTGAACTATCGAAGCAAGAACCACACAGTCAAACCAAGGTTTACCTGCTGGCATGAGAAATCCCTGCAGCTGATAACCACAATGAGACATTTCATCCAGTCTTGCTCTTTTTACTTGGAGCGCATTTCCCAGTTTCTGTCAGAAGTTGTATCTGGCATCCACACATGTTTTTTGAGTTTACCATCAAGAATAAAGATGGTCCTAATACTGCAGCATTACCCTGCTTTTCGGGAGACACATTCAGGTGCTCAAAGCACACAAGGTTCAGAGAGGTTGGCATGAGGCAATTTCAAGAGGGGGGTTACTTCAGCTGGCAACACTGACCTTCCTAATGCACTCTGACAGTCCCTTCTGCAGTTTTTAAGACAGGTCTAAAAGAAGACTTCTGCAAATGATTGTATACAAGGATTAGGACTGTTCACCATTCTTCCAGGGAACACTTTCCAAGCAAATTCATGGTATGGGCTCCCATATAAATCCCTCACATACATGTTTTGCAGAGATCTTGTTATGCCATGTGCTGGGTTTAATAAAAAAAAAAAAAAGAAAGAGGTGGTTCTAGACATGATTCACCTGACCATTATTAAATATTTATTTTTGGACGAGTTAAATTCTTTTTTCAGGGGTGCTCTTTTCTCTCCAGTCTTTCCTCAAAGAAAGTCTGTGTGTTTCTTGCAGTCCCAGCTGGGGAAATCATCCTTTTCAAACAAAAATGATGTGTTGTGTCAGTCTTCAAGATCCAGATCCCCAACCACAACGATAAGTGACATTGCCATCTAAGTATCTGCACTCTTAAAAAGGTGCCAAATGAGCCAGTCCACACAGATTGAACAAGAACAAGGTGAACACAGGGAGATATACTGACTGGTAGAATAGAGTTAAGAGCAAAGAATGGGGAAAACCCCCAAAAGTACAACTTGTGGGGAAAGGAAAGGGACATACACTCTGTAAGGCAAACTGTCTCTAATACTGGTCTGTAAAAGGCCCTCAAGTCAGTATTGAGAATCAAGTCTCTTTTCTCCTTAACTAAGCAATAATTCCTCTAAGTGTCTGTTCTCTTCAACGTGTTCAAGAGCTCTTTTGAAACCTACCTTGGAAGGCAGCCAGCAAGTCTCTGCCACTGTGAAGGGGATCTGCAGCTGAATATCAATTGGTTTCATTGTGTAACACTGAGGTTTGATTTATGCACCCAATGCAGAAGAGAGACTGAGCTTTAAGTAACTTGCTTTGATAAACATCATGAAACAAGACTATGACTAGCTAATATGAGTTACCTCTGACATCCAAATGGCACAACACAAAGATCCTACCAGAGCTCTGAGAGACTGGGTATCTTCTGTTCTCCTGATAGTTATAGCATAGATCAAACCACACCAACTTTTTCCCTTCCACAATCAGATAGATGGCTGCAATATATGGCAGGCTGTAGAAAAGATCCTTTAAAATGTGTAAAACAGTAAACTGTAGCTCAGGGGCAGACTAGAAAGTCCTTCTTCTACCTTTGCTGCTTCAGTGTATCATTGAAACTTGCTTGCATTGACAGCCAACTCAGTATCATGCCCTCCTAATGCCATTAATATTCATATAACAGATCAAAAAGTGCCAAGCTGAGGGCTTTGGGCAGCTCCTTCTTTTGCAAGAACAAGGCTTTCTGAAAGACTTCTGCCACTTCAGGCAGAGCCAGCTATAACCCAGCTTTTGATAACTACAGAGCAAGAGAAAACACAACTGAGAAATCTTTTTTTCCCCTACGTGTTCAGTTGGCATGGGAGCTATATAATGTCTTGCAGCCAGGGTTTGGCTGTAAATAAAAATCCAGGTGAAAAAGAGAACCTAAGGAAGAAGCAGGCCACTGTCGGGTCAGCAGACCCAGTCTAAGCACACAGACTCTTTTGTGCCTCAGTTTGGATATCTAGGCATAATATTTCCCCTGCTCAGAAGGGTACTGCGATAGCTGGGAAGCAGCTTGGGCAGCTGGAATGAGATGCATGTAGAAAAACCCTGTTACCTTGAGGAAGTCTTAAACAGGAGTTTGACAGCTCATTTATCATGATTAGTCTTTGTCAGGGACTTCATGGTCTCTTGGATTTCGTTGAATGTTCTGCGAGTATTTGTTCCAAAATCGCTAACATTCAATTTTGAGTCAGAGTATTGATTGAGCCACACTCTCTTACTTCCAATTATTGATGAGTCAACAATATTTGTTTAGCCTGGAGTGTGTTCAGATATTGATTATCTTTCATGATTCTACATGTGTTCATTAAAAAATTGATAGTTAACTGTCTAAATGAAAAACACCATCATCCGTTTTGCACATAATATATGGAAGATGTCATAATTTGTCAAGATATGGAGAGGAAAAAGGCAGATGACTCCCCCCATGCTACCAGACACAGGCCAAGAAATGGACAATTGAGCCTTAATAAGAGTCTGTTTGGACAGACATTCAGTGAAGAAAGCCAGATGTAAGTTATAGGGCTAATCAAATGACTATTAATAATCAGTATTATTAACCTGGGACCACTTGAAGTAAAGATCTGTAAAAAGGTATTAACCTGAAAAGCTTGTAAGCTGGAAAAATAAATTTTGGAGAGTTAAAAATGGAAGTAGGCAGATGCTCCCAAAATGCATCCCATGTCAGAATTTTATGTATACAGATCTATCAGTTATTGTTATTTACCTTGAAAATTCATACACATATCTCTTAAAGGCACAGCAGAGGTAATTCTTGACAAGTCACTGAAAAAGAAAGCAGACCTGTTTAGTAAAGATGTGAAGACTGGCAAGGGAAGAGAAAGCAAGGGCAGCTTCTTTGTCAAAAGCTATTACATTGGGACTAGCACAGGAAAACAGAGGTGTGAACAGGTAAAGATGGCAGGGTAAGTGGAAATCAAAAATGAGACACCCGGAGATGGCAGAGTGAACTGTAGATTTGGACGGATAGAAGAATACACCTCTGTGTTATGTAGCACTCAATCTGTGGCCGTCCCTTGCCAACATCAGACCACAACCAACAAGAAATGCCGTCTAACAGGAAGTTTGCACAAACACACAGACAAAATACCAACCCAAAATATCTTGCATTCTGGCAGAAAAAAAAAAAGGACAAGAAGTTTTATTAAAATGGAAATTTTCAAAAACAAAACTGCAGTTTCATTAAGTAACCGGCACATTTTCCTGAAGAAAACCACAAAGAATATTCTATCCTATTCCAGATCACTTACAGACATTTATGAAGTGAGTCTCATATTCATGTAACTTCAGCAGTTTCCCTCCTGTCCATTGTTCCAGGTATGTCAGAGGGTTAGAACATTTTATGGAAAGTGACTGACCCGTGATTTCCTTTTGATTTATCAGTAACGTAAGATTTCTTGTTCTTTTTGAAGTTACTTGAAGGGCTTCCCAAGTTACACATGGCTTTCCCGGTGGGTCATCTCTGTTTGCACACTGCAAATCTGCTTAGAAGAATCCCTTGCAACATAGTCCTGGAGAAAAAAGGGGTGGAGAGCTGGCTGATATTAAAGCCTCCTCCAAACCCAAGAGCGGTCTGACCCAACATGCAAGAAACTAGGCAAAAGCTGCAGGAGGCCTGCGTGGACGAACAAGCAGCTCCTGACTAAACTGAAACAGAAAGCATACAGGCAGGGTCAGATCAACCAGAAAGAATATAGAGGTGCTGCCCAAACACACAGGTAAGGAATAAGAAAAGCCAAAGCCTACCTGGAGTTGAATCTGACAAGGGGCATGGAGAAAAGTTTCTACAGTTATATCAACAGCAGAAGAAAGACTAGGCCACACATCCATGCCACTGATGAAAGTCACAGCACTTTCCAAAACATCAAGCTGCAACAACATCTTTTACCACCTCATACCAGCATACCCTTCATGCCAGTCCCTCTGCTGCCTTCTCCTCATCTCATCCAGGGTGTGTGTTCTCTTGCTTCTTCCTTGGCTGCTCTCTCTTTATTGGCTCTCAACCCCTTAACAGAACCAGCCACAGCTGCACCTTGTCTAAATCATCCAGCCCACCGCCCCTGAAGCCAACCACAGCTGTATGTTATCAATGCTAATTAACCAGCTTTGTTCTTCTACAGATGAAGGAGATGGGGGACTTGGTGACAAAGTACCTCTAAATGCCACCTTTGTTTTGTTATCTATTGGTAGGAGTGGCCTTCAGGAATCAGCCCCTGAGACCAGATAAAAAGTCTAGGTCAAGGACAGGGATCAGGTTAGGTAACAAACTGGACATACATAAATCCATGGGAATAATGAGAGCTGAGGGAGCTGGCTGGTGATATTGAGAGGCTACTTTCGCAACGATAATTGGGCAATTGGGGAAAATTCCTAAGGGCTGACAGAAAACAAATGTCATTCCGGTCTTCAAGAACAGCAAGAAGGAGGATCCAAAGAAGTACAGGTGGTCAGCCTCACCTTGATCCCTGGGAAAGTGATGGAGCAGCTAATCCTGGAAATGTTTTCCAAATTTATTAAGCACAAGAAGGTGACTGGGATTGTCAGCATGGATTTAAGAAGGAAAAATCATGCCTGGCCAAAGAAAGCCTTCCACAAGGAGATGAGTAGCTTAGTGGACAAGGGGAGAGCAGTGTATGTTCTTCATCTTGATTTTAGCAAGGCTTAGTGTCCCATAACTTAGTCTCACAAACAGATGGAGTATAGACTAGATAAATGGGCAGTGCAGTGGACAGAAATCTGTTGCTAATTGCCAGGCTGAAAGGGTTATTCTCAGCAGCACAAAGTCCAGCTGGAGGACAGACATTAGTGGTGTACCACAGGGGCCAATGCTGGACCCAAAATTGCTCACTATCTGCATTAAGGACCCCAACAATGGGACACACAGAGCTCTCAGCAGGTTTCAGGATGATTAAAAATGGGGGGAGAAACTGATGCACTGGAGGGTTGTGCTGCCATTCAGAGGGACCCCAACAGGCTGGAGAAATGGCCCAACAGGTAACAGGCCAAACAGCAGCTTTGCAGAGAAGGATCTGAGGGGCCCAGTGGACAAGGTGTTGAACATGAGCCAGTAATGGGCTGTTGTGGCAAAGGTGGTCAATAGCATAGTGGGCTGCTTTAAGTAGAGCATTGCCAGAAGGTCAAGGGAGGTAATCTTTCCCCTCTACTCAGCACTGGTGAAACATCGGGAGTGCTGGGTCCAATGGTGGAGTCCTCAATACAACAGAGATTTACTGGAGCGAACCTAACAAAGGACTGTAAAAATTGTTTAGGAATTGGAGCATCTGCCGTACGAGGAGAGGTCAAGAGAGCTAGAACTAGTCAACCTGGGAAACAGAAGACTCTCAGGGATCACATCAGTGTCTACAAATATCTGATAGAGTGCAATAGTGAAGATTAAGTCAAACTCTTCTCAGTGGTGTCCAGTGGCAGGAAAAGAGGCAATGGGTACAACTCAAAATGAAGAAAATTCAATTTAAACATAAGAAAAAAACCTGTTTGGTTGAGGGGTTTTGTTGGGGTTTTTGTTGGTTGTTTTTTTTTTTTTTTCTTTTGGGGGGGGGGGCGTGTTTTGGGGTTTTTTTTTACTGTGAGGCTGGTCAAACACTAGAGCAGGTTGCCCAAACAGGCTGTGTTTGAATTCTTCGGAGATACTCAGATTCTGACCGTACATGGCCCTGGCCAACCTGCTCTGGGTGACTTTACTTTGAGCAGAGGGGTTAGACTAGACTATCTGCAGAAGTCCCTTTCTCCATCAAGTATTCTGTGACTCCATGATTCTGTATGAAGGGATATTCACGTCACCAGACTTTCAAGAGACAACAACAGGACTGCAGCTTTCTCCACCAAACTCAAAGCCAGGCCGTTATCACAAGGATCTGCACAATACAAAACCTGCTGTGCCCTGGGAAAGAAAAGAAGTGGACTCACATTCCCCCAGGCAGAGGAGAGAACTGAACCCAACCTTTCCACATCCTATGTGGTTTCCTAAGAAATGTGCCAGAAGGTTAGTGCCAATGCAGGAAATGGGACATGAAGGACTTTATTCCCAAGCCTACTTTTGGGTGCTTACATGAAGAGCTTGTTTCCTTCTCAGTGGAAAGAGCTGGACTGTGGTGGGTAATAGAGGGCAATGAAAAACAAGCTGCTGCTCTGAATTGCCTTCTGAACAAGAACCTTTTGTTAAGAATAATTCTGCTCTGGCCCCAGCAGTACCTGAGCTACCCTAATGAGGTCTTCCAAGAGCTATTGTTTCTGACAGGCTTCATGTCTTACATTTGCATATCCTGGCATTTACAATGCCTTGAAAAATTAAGAAATAAAAAGCACTGCCCTTTGCAAATCTTAAATATGACTATAACCAAATAGCTCTCAGCCTGCAGACTCAACAGCACTTTCATGAGCAGAAATAGCCAAAGACAATTAGTGCCCTGATCATTTACAGCAGAGGTGTGAATCTTAGGGACTGCACGGGAGAGTCAGCTCGGTGTGTCTGTACCATTGTGTACCTGCAAACAGGCCTGGAGGGCTTTTGGGTGCTGTCAAGCTGATGGATGACAGACTGACTCTACAGCAGAGGCAGTAAGGGAGGTAGAGTAAGGGAAAGAGGGACGAAAGTCTGCAGCATAGGACCGTAATAATATTTGTGAGTATGTTAAAAAAAAAATTGGTAAATATTTCTATAAGCAGCAGAGATTTCAGGCCTTTTAATCTTCTCAGGTCTTAGGAGGCAGAGGAAGGGCAAAAGGAGATGAATTCTTTGGTTATAAATACAAACAAAAAGGTATCACGAAGATTACATTATTCCAAAGTAAAATTAAATTATCTACCCTGCTATTACTGAATAGAGTGCTCTAATACAGAGCCCTGACTCAGATTTTAAGAGAAGCATGTACCAAAAATAAGAAATGAGCAGTCAATGATTTTACAAGGTCATTATAAAAAGACCTGGAAATACAATTAAGCTCCAAAGGGAAACAAAGAACTAATTTAGAAGATTGGTTTTGTTTCCTGTTTTTCTTTAAAATGTGTGCCATTGAGAAACCTCATCATGCACTGGCAGTATCATAAAGGTGATAAGCAGGCCAAATGGAGTCAGGTTGTCCCTTGAGGCTTCTGCTGAATTTCATAGCTGCCTATGAGTTAAGTAATTCCTTCACTTTCCTCAGTTCTAGTAACACTTTACCTATGGTTGATATGTGCTTTTGAGAAGTGCTCTCCCAAAGGAATGTGTATGAGCCAAAGAGACTGTAGAGGAGCTCAATGATCAGCTGGATGCATCAGTTGTCCTAAAATGTATGAGAAGGACCTACAAATCTGGTGAGTCATGGAATTACAGAATGAATCAGAATGGTTTAGGTTTAGGAAGGGACATTAACTTAAATTCCAACACCCCTGACATGGGCAGGGAACTTCCACTAGATAAGGTTGCTCAAACCCCAATCTAACTGAATCACTGATTCACAGGATGGTCAGGGTTGGAAGGGACCTCTGGAGATCATCTAGTCCAACTCCCCCCTAAAGCAGGTTGCACAGTTGCATCAAGGCGGGTTCTGAATGTCTCCAGAGAAGGAGACTTCCCAGCCTCTCTGGACAGCCTGTGCCAGGGCTTTGTCACCTTCAAAGGAAAGAAGTTTTTCCTCATATTCAGCCACTGGGCACCACTGAAAAGAGCTTGGCCCCATCCCCCTGACACTCACCCTTAAGATATTTGTAGGCATCGATGAGATCCCCCCTCAGCCATCTCTTCTCCAGGCTGAACAGCCCCAGCTCCCTCAGCCTTCCCTCACCAGGGAGATGCTCCAGTCCCCCCATCATCTCTGTAGCCTCCGCTGGCCCCTCCCCAGTAGCTCCCAGTCTCTGTGGAACCGGGGAGCCCAGCACTGGACCCAGCACTCCAGGTGCGGCCCCACCAGGGCAGAGCAGATGGAGGACCCCCTCCCTCGACCTGCTGGCCACCACGCTCCTCCTGGTGCCCCCCAGGGTCCCACTGGCCCCTTGGCCACAGGGCACACCGCTGGCCCACGGGCACCTTGCTGCCCACCAGCACTGCCGGGCCCTTCCCCGCAGAGCTGCCCCCCAGCAGGTCACCCCCAGCCCCTGCTGGTGCCTGGGGCTGTCCCTCCCCAGGGGCAGGACCCTGCTCTGGCCTTTGCTGAAGGTCACTGGGTCCCTCTCCGCCAGCTCTCCGGCCTGCCCAGGCCTCGCTGGATGGCAGCGCAGCCCCTGGGGCACCAGCCGCCCCTCCCGGTGGGGTGTCACCAGCACACGTGCCGAGGGGACACTGTCCCCTCATCCAGGTCCCTGATGAATAAGTGGAACAAGGACCGGACCCAGCGCTGAGCCCTGGGCACACGGCGAGCTCCCGGCCCCCAGCTCGACCCCGCAGCACTGACCCCAGCCCCCTGAGCTCTGCCGTCCGGGCAGCTCTCAGCCCCCACTGCTCCCCTGACCCACGGCCCGAGCCTGCCCGGGGTGCTGTGGGAGACGGTGCCAGCAGCCGGGCGGAGGTCAAGGTGGACACATCCACCGCCCTCCCCTCACCTGCCCGGCCAGCCGTTCCACCACAGAAGGCTGCCGGGTCGGTCAGTCATCTCCCCTTGGTGAATCCATGCTGACTGCTCCCGATAACCTTCCTTTCCTCCACACGCTTCTAGATGACCTCCAGGATGAGCTGTTCCATCACCTTTCCAGGGATGGAGGTGAGGCTGACCAGCCTGTAGTTTCCTGACACCTCCTTCTTGCCGTTTTTGAAGACTGGAGTGACACTGGCTTTCCTCCAGTCCTCAGGCACCTCTCCTGTCCTCTATGACCTTTCAAAGATGATGAAGAGTGTCTTAGCAATAACATCTGCCTGCTCCCTCAGTACCTGGGAGGGGCATCCCATGGGGGCCCATAGACTTGTGAGTGTCAAGTTTGCTTAAGTGATCTCTAACCCAATGCTCCTCAACCAAGGGAATTTTTCCTTTCCCTAGACTTCCTCTCTTGCACTCAGGGTCTGGGAAACCTGAGGGCCAGCCTTGGCAGTGAAGGCTGAAGCAAAGGCAGCAACCTGGCCATGAACACTTCCAGGGATGGGGCATCCACAACTCTGGGCAACCTGTTCCAGTGTCTTACCACCCTCACAGTAAAGAATTTTTTCCTAATATCTAACTTAAATCTACCCTCTTTCAGTTTAAGTCTTCTTAAGATGATTTAAGTCTTCTTCATGTCCCCTATGGATACGATAAAGCAACTCATTTTTCCCCTCCATGAATTTTCACCTGCTACAAAAGTTGAAAAAAAGCATTTAGCTCACAGTCTGGGGAGAAAGCTTCAAAATGTTGTGGGGTTTTGGTGTTTGGGTTTTTGTTTTGTTTTTTTTTTTTTTCTGTAAAACAGCCCTTAATTTCCTTGTAAGATCTTATTCTACATGTTATTTGTATATAAACTCCAAAAGTCAGTCTGCTGTTCACCGCTCCTAAACCTAGCTGCTGATACCAACAGAATCAGCTTGATGCTACCAAATCCAGAGAACTCGGCTAATATACACAGGAAATCTTTTTACATTTTAAATTATGTTACAAAAGTTATTCTGATTGTTTTCTGCATTTCTCTGGCACCTTATTTTGATCTTTTCCACTTCATCTAGGTGCATCAAGATTTATATCACTACATGGGGATTTTAGCTGTTACTAGACCCACAAGACAAATTGCTCATTAAGCTGAGGAAGCTTTAAAGCAGGGTTATGTTCAATAGGCAAAAACGTAGCAGGATGATGAATTATATGGCTCAGGTTTTTGTGTTTGTTTTCCTGATGAATGCACTTTAAATTGCTGGGTAGGAGAAGGCTTTGCTGAAAGATATGGGTGACATTAACACAACAGAGTACAAGTGTCACTGGTGGAAATTTTCAGCTTTTAACTTTGTCCTCTCTCTCTCCTTGTGTATATGTATAGGTTTTTAAACTGGCCTATGTTTAGGGGTTTTTTTCCTCTCTTTAAGTAGCTAGCAGTTTTCATTCAAAAAATGTTGCATTACATAAATAATTTGAAAAGTTGCAGAGAAGTAACCTGTAAGAAATTGTCATGGTAGCATTGGTTTTACCTTCACTGCATGAAAAGTTTACCATGACATCATTTTCCCTATCCAAGATTTAGGTTAGCTTTGCAGCACAAAGTGGAAAGGCTCTGCATTTTCAGGAGCTAACCAGCTCTTTGTTCACTTTTTCGTAACTAGATATTTTATTTTCTGTTAATTCCCCTTCTTTACAATCCCTCCATTGGCTATACTGGACACAGTTCATCCCCGTTTCTTAGCCAAACCCTGCCCTAGCGTCTCAGGTGAAGCCACTCAGCTGGCTCACTAGGCTTCTTAAACTAGCATCCTCAAAGCACCCCCCAACATTTCACACATGTTCACACTAAGACAATGTGAAGCTACTTCTTTCTTATTACAAAAGTTGTTGTAAATAACAATGAAACAATTATTATAACACAAACCCACATAATTATAAATTTGCATGGTGTGTTTATTGAAGAATACCCGAGACCTTGAAAAATGTTCTCACCAGAAATGCCACCAGCTATATTTTTAGCAAACCTCTCTTACTTCCCACTACATCGGTCTTTCTTGTCTGGGTTGTTTGGACTGTACACTCCTGATAGGAAAGATTGTCTCCTACTGTGCTTTTGTACAGTGCCTAGCGAAACAGCAACCTCTGTGTGCCATCATGTTGAACCCTGTAATCATCTGCTCCAGGTCAAAGCACAGCCTACACATTAAACTGCTACAGGACTGAAACATGCTCTTTTGTCACTGTACCACAGGCACTCATAAAAACAAACGGTTCAAAGACCGAACCAACCCTCACAGGATTTGTGCATCATTGCTTTGTGCATCATTTTGGCTAAACTGTTGACTGGGAAACATGTCTCAGTCTTTAACGTTCTCTTGACAAGAGTTTTGAAAAATAAACAAACTAGAATCTTTCAGTGCAAAGCTCTTCACTTTAAAATAGAGCCTACAAAAACAAAATTAGAGGTTACTTATTTCAGGTGAGATATGTGATCAGTTGAGAGATATTGATTTATTTGATTGAAGAGTTTGTGCCCACCATGTACTACTCTCAGGTGCTAGCCTGAGAGCGTAGGTTGCCTTTAGGATCACCTTTTAAAAAATGCTTGAATTTGACACAGCATTTGGGACAACTGCAGCTTTGGTAGAATCCTCACCCAGGAAAACGCCCTGTAGTTTACCTAATGAGCTCATACCATGGCTAGTGTGTGTATAAAGCCATATTCCCCATCCCACCTCAGGACTGTTTCCTCTGCAGATTACTTTACCTGGGCAAATGCATGAAAGAATGAAGTAGGATAGTGCACTCTGTCCAGGATGGTTAGGGGTGCCTGGACAGGACACACAACACCATCTCCAGCCCTGATGGGACATTATAAACATGCATGTGCTCACAAGGTGAACCTGGGGACCAGTGTAGCCCCAAACTATTTATTATGTGACAGGTAGTTTTTTGGCGTGAGTTGGCACTATCATGCAGTGGTAAAGGATGCTTTTACTGACCATCCAGGCATCCCCCTAGAGACCCAGAGAACTGTCTGCTACACTCCACCTCGGGAATACCTTTTCGCTATTCCTCCAAACTGAAAAGGACACTCAGTCTCAATTGTCCAGGAGAGCAAGATCTAATAAGATCTCTTCAAGAAGACAGTAACATCAAGAAGTTCTCTCCCTTCTTGAATGGAAGAAGGAGGGGGACCCTACCACTCAAAGAAATGCCTTGCGGGATTTTACTGCTGCAAGTCAGCAAGTGAGCCGATAGCCCAACTGCCTTTTGAAATATTGTCTAAGAGCATTCAAAGGCATCTTTCATACAATTTAATAGAATTTATCTCAAGATTTGACTAGAAATAAGGTTAAATAGGCCTTCTTCCCCTCATCATATCAATATGAGAGTGACAATGCTCTCCATTCCTGTTTGTGGGAAGAGTTTGCCCTTACACTTGGTCATAACTTTAACTATTTGTGGTTATTTCTGACATGCGAGGGAAAATAAAAAGACAAATAGTGCCACATATTTGGAAAGAAAGTGGATTTTTATAGCTCCCAGATGGCTTGAGGATTACCCATTTCTGAAGGCAATTGTTTATGGGTTTGTAGTCTAAATAGATCTTTCAATAAGACCAAACCAAGACACTTTCATTTTTCTTTCTCTGTTGTTTCCCAATAGTAGCATTTTCAAAAGGACTTGCTTTTCTTCAGTGGCTCCTAGAGCACTGAAGACTCATTCACATTTCTTCTGATCTTCAGTCATTGCACAGCATCTTCAGTACTACAGATGCCTTCTATTATGGCCTTTCTTTCTTTTTAGATCACAATTGCAGAACCAGAAATGACTGGGGAATTTTCCCAAATCAAAAGCTGTGGCCATATCCATTGTGCCAGGAAAAGGGTCTGGTTATCACATGCTGTGATTTCAGTGTCAGCTCCCAAACTGCAATGAATCTTGTAGCGGAGTGAAAGGGATGTTCTTAGCCCTAAAATGTCATTCTGTGGGTGAGAAGCACTCTCCAAATGATCTGGAAGGATCTCCACAATAGTTCCCCACAGTTTCTGGGGGTATGGAAGATGTGTGTCTGCTTCATGTGGACACTGCTTCGTACACACAAAATAGAAAGCTAGTCTATTCCAGCAAGGGTAAAAGAAAATATAAAACTGAAAAATACAGACAGACAAGGAAAAAAAGGTAAAAAAAGGAACTTTATGAGGCACATGCCCCCTGTCAGGGTCTTCTTCAGTCAGCTGAATGGAGGAAAATCTCCTGCCACCGAGAGCCCTTCTGTTTGCAGCTCCCTGGCAGGGGCCAGGGAAGCACTGAACACATAGTTACTTACTCGATTCACAGAGAGTTTCTCTCCTCTGCATATGTCTTTTTTAACAGGTCCTGGTCTATTTTAATCAACTGTGTCCCTGGGATATTGGGAGCTATAGTAGGTACATTGATAAACTTTATGGAACATTGTTTTCTTCTCCTTTCCCAGTTAAATCCAACAGTAAACATCTCTCATATAACCAGGATGCTAAACCAAACCATTGTGTGGACTGTCCAGCTGATAAAATATTTTATAACTCTTAAAACATAAATCCTATGGATGTCTTAGTAATTTTGCAACCAGACCACAGGTAGTGCATGAACACTGTAGAAGTCACACTTAAAAGTGTCAAGACCATATCCTACAAATGCTTTGCAGCACTCAGGTATCATCACAGTTGCAGGCAGTAATTTTAAACAAGGCTTTTTCACATAGCAGAGCAATGGTAGCCACAGGTCAGTCCCATACGAGGAGTTTCATGACACAGAAACACAGAATCACCCAGTCCAGGAACCTGCCAGGGCTGGTACATATCAGGTGTGGATTGACAGCCAGGCCAGCAACCTCGACACTGCTCTTCGACAAGAGTTAGCTGCCTGGTTTTGTTTTGCAACCAGCAGTTATATGAAGGGCTTGACTGTGAAGTCAAAGGATTGATCAGGGGTTTTTTTGTTGTTGTTGTTTTATGTTTTTGTTTGTTTGTTTTTAATACAGCACATGTTCCTGAGGACTGAAGCTCATGCAGCACAATCCAGATCTGCATTAAGAATTGCTGACCCTGGTGCCCAGCTAACTAACTACAAAAACAAGGTCTGAAATATATTGCAAGCTTCACTAAGGAAAACCTGCAACTCTGCTTCTCCATTTGCATCTTTTGAAGAGTTTTACCTAAATTAGTTTCTACCTTAAAAAAAGAAACAGCACAGTGGTTTCAGTCTGTGGTTTGGCAAACAACTTACAGCCAGCCCCAAAACTCTTTCCAGTTCTATTTTTCACTCTAGCGCTACAAACCTTTAAACACATTGAGGCTTACTAGAAAGTCAAATGCCATGGTTTAACCCCAGGCAGCAACTCAGCCCCACTCAGCCCCCCGCTCATTCCCCTCCAGTGGGATGGGGGAGGGAAGCGGAGGGGTAACAGTCAGAAAACTCTTGAGCTGAGATAAAGACAGTTTAACGGGTGAAGCAAAAGCCGCGCACATGAGCAAAGCAACCCAAGGGACTCACCCACCGCTTCCCACGGGCAGGCAGGGGCTCAGCCATCCCCAGGGCAGCCGGGCTCCGTCACGCGCAGCGGGGACTTGGGAAGACAAACGCCGTCACTCCCCGCGTCCCCCCCTTCCTCCTTCTTCCCCCAGCTCTATACGCTGAGCATGACGCCGTATGGTATGGAACATCCCTTGGGTCAGGGGGGGTCAGCTGTGCCGGCCGTGTCCCCTCCCCGCTCCTTGTGCCCCCCCAGCCCCCTCGCTGGTGGGGTGGGGTGAGGGGCAGCAAAGCCCTTGGCTCGGTGTCAGCGCGGCTCGGCCACAGCTACAGCAGCCCTGCGTTATCCGCAACACTTCCCAGCACAAATCCAAAACATGGTCCCATAGCAGCTACCGTGAACAAAATTAACTGTATCCCAGCCAAAACCAGCACATCAAACAACACATTTTCCTTAAGTTTTGCCACATGTTATCTTGATCTTCTCTAGTGCCCAGATAGGCATAGGAAGAGGGTAAAATGCACACAACACATCCTAACATTTAGGTAAACTCACAGTCTAGGAGAAAATGAGACATTAACAGAAGCCAGAAAATATTCTATATCTCTCACACAAATACAGCTCTGATGATCACCTCTTAGAATCAACTTTATCCTTTAAATCTGCTTACAAAAGCAAAGAGAGCAAGATTTCTCATACCAAGAAACACTCAAATTGCACAGTTCCCATCAACTTTAAAGAGGTGAGACAGTTGCTAATGTGTCTGCATTATAGTCTCTTTACAAGACTAATCCCTGGTTTGTTACATGCCTTGAGAAAACATTACTGAATATCTGGGACCTTACCCTGATCACTTCAGGCTATTTTAAAGAAGCACATGTAAAAGACTGAAAGTAGAGTAGGGAATGGAAGATTAGATCTTACCTCAGCTCATACCTGCTGAGATGTCCTGGGCAGGTATAGATCATTTAAGTAAAAAGAAATGAGCAGTTTCAGAAAGTACAGCTTCAAGTCAATTGAAGATGGTACACCAGTCGTCAGTACATGGCACTGGTTCCAACAACCTTCCAACTTTTCTCACTGTCTCCCCTCAGAATGACAGCAAATGGCTTCCCATGACTCACTAGGCTGCTAGCTTGGGATGCAAAAGTTTCTTTGTATATGCCAAGCCTGTACCTGAGGGGTTGTGCAAGTAGAAAATTTATTTTGATTTGTTTGGGATTTGGGGTTTGCTCACTTTTTTCAGTCACAAAAGTTGATCTTAGGTTGGTGACAGACCAGGTTTCCTGGACACCTTCTGGTCTATATGTCTTCGATACATATATAAACTATCACTATTTCTCTTCCTTACAGAGCCTTCAGATGCCTGCTTTCATTCAGAGGGTTTCAGGTGAAAATGAACCTGGGGCTTCAAATCACATTATAACATCCCATCAGTGTCCCATAGGTGGTCCATACATTGCATCAGTGTTACTGGTTGAGCCATAGTTTTGACATTGGCTGCTGGAGCAGTCACACCTCTGCCGGTCCCATCTAGCTAGTGCTTCTGTCATCTGCTGTCACCCTTACCTCTTCCAGGCATAGAGCACCAAGACAACCACTTTTTCACTCAAGTGAAAATTCATTCCTTGAAGTAGAAAATACAAACATGCTTTTCTAGACTAACAGTCTGGAAAGCTGTAGAATTTCAGTTTTTCACTAAGTGGCTTCCTAGAAACTTTAAGTAAGAGTGTGATCAGTCACTTTTTAGATATGGACACAAATCTTTTTGCCCTGAAATCCCACTACATTTAGGGTGGGACAGCATTTAGGGTTTGGGGTTTTTTTTCCTTTATATATAAAGGAAACACTACGATTTAGCAGTAATGTAGGGCTCCCTCCGATAAGACTGTGGCATCCATGGGATCAGCGGGCCAGGGCTCCAATGATGTGCTAAGAACACTCATTTACTTCACTGTAAAACCACCCTGTGAAACAGAGGACTGAAAGCTAATGTCAAGCCTCCTTCCACATTTCCAGGCATTTGGGAAATCATAGGTGCTAACTAACTCTGGGTCACTGGCGAAATTGGATTGTTAATGCACGATTCGATAGCACTACGTTCCAGGGAAACAGGCTGCATTAACTGAGCTACATGACAGTTTCCAACATAACTGCATCAGCAAGGCTCCTGCCGCGTCTTTTCAGAGCAATACCTGTCTGTCTAAGGTCACTAAAGTAAATGCTACACTACGGATCACTCTGTTATTGGCATCATGATGATAGACGGTGAAATTCTGTGTCTATGAGTCAATTGAATTACGTCAGAGCATGTTCCATGACTACACGTACTCCTCAGCTGTTGGCCTGTCCTTGGTGTAGTTTTGGCCCATGCCAGCCAACGCTCTCCCAGAGATGTGCAGGACATGGTCTGGGGAATAGCACAGGGCAGGGGTCATTCCCACTGGGGAGCAGAGAGGTGTTTATCCTGTTCTGAGGAGCAGAAAGAAGAGTCAGACACGCAGATCCAAGGCATGCCATGCCACTTGTCTTCAGGGCCTAAGGCTGGATCCCGGTCCATTGTATATAAGAGTAAGACCATGCACACATGGACCAAGTACAAAGTATCGTGTTGATTCAGCAACAAAACAGTACACATCCTAACCTCAGCACTTCTACAGCATCAGCAAGACAAGGCCGTGTCATGAAGTACTTGGAAAAGGAGCTTATTTTTTCAAGAGTAGAATAGGAGGAAAACCACATCTGACCACCATTTGGCCCAGACACACATCTGCCCATGTCATCTGAGACTCTGGCCTGGTTTTGAATTACATTTTAAAAATGAGAACTTCAAGATTTTGATGCTTATGAGTGGCTAAGTTTTACTGTCATTTCATCTTCTTTGTGCCACAAGAGTTGTCTACAGTATTTGGTATGCTCCACTTTCTTCCTTTCAGTATGCAAAAGCTATCCAAGTCTGGACCTGCTCTGGTTATTGACATATTTAAATGGATAAAGAAGCCATTTCTCTCAGGCACTCTCTTTTGGAGGTAAAACTGAAGTTTTATCAGCCACAGCCCAGGCCCTTCTATTTCAAAATTAATTTACCAAAAGCTTCCTTAAAAGTGCCCTTTGACATCCCTACATGAGATAAGTAGATCATGCTAAATGAACAGAATCTTTCCTCCCATCCTCAAAAATAGTCTATATGCCATAAAGCAGCTTAGGGGAGGTTTCCCCACAGAAAAGCACTAGAATTCTGTTGTGAGCAGCCTACACTGCAGGATCTCACAAAGAATTCTAATTTGTGGCTGTAGCAAGCCAGGTCCATACAAACCTGGAGCTGGTTTTGCCACCGTAGCAGCCCAGAACCATAGAAACACAAAATCACCACCTTTCCTTTGCTGTCTCTCAGGAGCAGCATAGATCCTGCCTAAATGTCCTCTTACACACAAATCTCCAGTAGAAGAACAGCAACACAATATTTATGACTCTCTGGTACATAATTAATTAGCCATTTGTCTGTCAATCTATAATTACCTGTTTTGAAAGTCAGCACAATTCTTTTAGGTGATGACTGGGGACAATATTAGCTGGAGAGCCCATAAGCCTTTTGTGAATTATTTGGGTTGCAAACACTTAGCTAATATGCTTTACCTTTAACTCAATTATGTCTCCATAGTAATTGCTGTTTACACAGTATGTTTGCTAACTCAGGATAATATTCTTTTTATGTGATTCTTCAGAATTAAGCTAATATGACACCAGGTTTATTGATTTTCATTGAAAAGCTACAGAAAAGCTATTAAGGTGCTGGTCATCAGCCTAATAGCAATAATATATATTCCTTTTCTCTCTTAGGATCTGAAGGGAACAAAATGGCAATTCATAACAGATGTGCTATTCAGATGAATATCTAAGTGGAGCAGACCTATAAATACAAGAGAAATCTAAAGCGATAACGTGTTTTATTCATTACCATAAGGGCTGGCTTTCCATCCAAGCAACAGTACTGAAAGACAGACGGAAATCATGCTAGCTTGAATCTAGCAACGTGATATCCATTTGGATCTGACCTCTGTGGAAGAGCAGCTACACCATCTAACTGCTGCTGAGGCCAGAGGTTCTGAGCATTTGCTCGAAAGCAAATATATTCTACTATACAGAGGTGCAGCTGTGGCCCGACCCTACTGCTCCAGACCCTCTGTCAGCACAGAACTGGAATAGCTCTTGTCCAGAGACAACGTACTCTCTGCAAGGGTATAAATAGCTTGGACCTCCATCTTTCAATAATTGGTGCAAGTCCAAAGATGTTAATGCTAAATGGATTTGTACCAGATGATGACCTGGCCCTGAGCCTCTTAGAAAGTCACACATATTCAATCAAAACACAGTGAATTATCTTGTTTTTGTCAGATGTTTTGTTTGATATGGATTGCTGCTGTTGTGTTCACTCTGCCTTTAGATTAAAAGCTGTTGGGGCAAGGACACAAGGACTCTACCATCAGTCTAGACCCACTAGAGGAAATAAAACAGCTTATATTGCTAAAGGACAAAATAGAACAAAAAAAATCCACCAAACCATTGCAATGTTCCCATTGGTTCCTCCCCAGCCCAACTAAAACTGACAACACAAGGAGACAAACCCCTGAAAGTACAAGACTCAAGGTTTTTTTGACTCTGCTTAGCAGGCGCTATGTGCTTGCCCATCTCTGTTCTGCCACAGTAAAGTCTGTGGGAGCTTTGATTTCTTCTGGAGCCAAAGTTCTTATTTTCAGTTAGCCATCTATTTGAAAGGAACCTCTTGGAACCATTTTATAGTTCAAGGAGATTGCATACTTTGATCTTTGAAACAAGATATTAGACAACAGGATTTACTGTTGGTTGTTAGTTTCATCAGACATTGCTACTTTTATTTCCAGTTTTCACAAACAAGCAAGCAGTAGTTTAATTTATGCACATTGACATATATTTTTTTTACCCTTTAAACATGGCCCTAGAGTTTCTGAACAGGTTGCCTACTGATTCAAAGCTTGAAGAACAGCCCTTTTTTGCATAGGTATGAAGTATAAGAATGACAACCGAGTGCCTCAGTAAAAACCATGCATCATTTCTAAAGATTTCCCAAACGCAAGTAAACATAACCTCAAAAGCCATCTGCATAGGGCTTGCTATATGTAAATATAAATAATAAAGCATGTATTTATTACACATTACGTACTTACTATTACTTATTCTTACATACTTTTATTACTAGCAAATATTTTTCCTAGTCATACACCTTCTACAATGTGCTTTTTCAAACAGCTATGTATACTCTTAGCCAAGCATTGTTTTTTCTCTTTCATTCTTTTATTTTTAAATGTCTTTATTTATTTGTAAGTAAAAGATTATGGCTAATGGATAAATAGTATACTCTAAAAGATGGGTTTTCACTAGGGCTGTGGGACAAGTGAAGCGCTACATTCAATAATAGAAGGGTGAGATATATCTACAAGAGTTCCCTCAGGGATCTCTTGGTACAGACCTGGTGCATGCTGAAGAGCAGTTCATTTCACTTTATGATCTCATTCCAGCTTCACTCTGTTTCCCTAAGTATGTAGTTAAGTAGAAATGGGAATGATGCCTGACTTAATTTAATGAAGTTAGTCACGTATTTGGCTCTAACAACAGCAGGAATGGAATAAGTACACAGCCCAAGAGCAGAATCCATGGTGAGCACCTTCTCTGTAAAACCCCAAATTTCTCTACAGATTTGCCTTCTCAAGGTCTTTTCACATAAGTAGATTTTCAGATTGTTTCTTTCCTCTTGTGACTTGTCTTAGTCAAAGAGCATTTTTTAGGTACTCAGAGACTTCAGCAACAGCACAAAGATTTATTTATTTATTACCATTATAAGCACAGGTACTTAACTTCAGTGCCCCTACCTTAAACTCTTTCTTAACCATTTTTTCTTATTTTAGTTACTAATAATGAGCTCTAATCCACAATCTGAAAAATATATAGTCCATCCAGGAATCACTTTCTAAGAAGTGAAGCATGGAGTTATATCTTGTGTTGCAGTCTTTTTCCAGATGTACTATGCAAAGTCACATTGGCTCTGTGTGCTTTGCACAGACACGCGTTATTACACAAATTGGATTTTCTTTCACGAGAGAGAATACACGGTGACAACTAAGAAAGCCTGGTTTCAGACATTACTTGGTTTTCTCAAGATCTAATGAGACCTATAAAAATGTCACATTGACTTCTCAATTTTAATTTCTATGAATTCAAAGCAGAGATTAGAATAAAACCTAGTTCTTCCAATTTGCATTTTAAAAGGGGCAAAAAATTCACAACAAATAATTCCTCTGTCAAACTAGATGATAGTCAAAATGCAGAACGCGCAGTTTCAAAAGTCTTGTCATTATTTGTATTTTTTCCCTGTATAAATTTCTTTTAGGCAGTTCATGGCAAGATTTGGTACCCACTTTTTGAACTGTTGTGCAAGTTACTCATATCCCAATGGTGCTGTGCATCTTTACATAATAAGAAGCACATACTGAAAATATGAGTTCTATCCTACGAGGGTGAAGCTAGCACAAAATGCTCCATCACCTCCCTAAATATCAATTATGCACTAGGCTGCTCTTCTAGACTGCAGCTGAGGTGGGCTGTACGATCTCCAAGCCTTTCACCTTATAGACAAGTGTTCAAGCTAACAGGCCATTTGTAAAAGATTTGAGGAGAAGAGGCTATCCTTTCTTCCTGTTGCAGCTGGGTTTTTTTTAAACCCACTTCAGATCTGGAGGGGCTTGTTCTGGCTGATAGGTGCTTGGCACATTTTGGGCAAGCTGAATGGATCCAGCTGTGAGTGATGTGCCTCTTCACTTTCCAAGGGGGCTTAGGTAAGTGTCTAACCACTCCGGAGCCAGAAACTCTGCTTATGCTTAGGTGAAAACACAGGCATGCAGAAAACTTTCATATAAGACTGGCAGGTGCGCAGTGATTTTAGCGTACTCAAAAGTTTAAGCAACAGTTAAGAAGTCTTTTTGCATATTTATCATCAGTTTGGGCACAGACACCTACCTTGTCTTTAGAAACCAGTCAAGCCCACTGTTGTACAGCCTCAAAGCAACCCTTTGCTTTGAAGTCAGATCCTGGAAAAAAGGGGAAAAATAAATAAACTGCAGAAAAAGGAAGCCATCTTTCCCCTTCTTTAGTAGCTCAGCAGTAAGGGAACCTGCCTAGATAAGGAAGGGTTGTGTTTAATATCCCAGCCTGTCTTCAGGTATTTTAAGCTTTCCACCTTCTAGGCAACTGTTCTTACCATTGGGATAAGCCCTACCTGCAGAATTTACTGAAACCCTCTAATAGTCTGTTTCATTTTGATGGTGCCATAAATACACATTAAAGAGAGAAACTCTATGTGTGATATAAATTACGTGTTTGCTGCATCAGTAAACAAAAACTGGGGGTGGGGGTTCCAGGTGACACCTTTCCACAAGGCTATAGCCTTGCTCATGCTTCCCTAGCTAATTAAATATCAAACTACTCTGTTAAAGTGAAACTGCTTTAGTAGAGAGGATAGAAAAATTCCCTCTTTGGTGTAGAAGGCTGCCGGTAATACTGGTTCCAGTCTACTGAGGCAGGAAAAGATCAAAATGACATATTCTCATGACTAGTCATTGGGAGGAAAGGCCACAAGCGCCTCCTCCTGCAGCTGCAAGCCGGAGCAGTGCTTCACCCAGTCTCCACTGTAAGCGTATAAATCCCTCTAAGAGAAATGGATTTAGTACATACTTTCCTCTAGTGCTTGATAGGGTCAGGCATCTTCCTCTTCACCAGGCTGACTTCAGTGGATCCTCTTTTCAGGTACTATACCCTCTCATGCAGCTTTTGCTAGGTTAAAAGGCTGAGGAAAACCTAGCACTGTAGTGCTTAGCATGTTGCAACAGAATTCCCTTTGCAGATCTAACTGTAAGGTCTGTGAGGATCCCTTTTTCCTCTTGGTCTCACTAATAAAGTCTGTGATCCAGCCTAAAAGCCTTGCAGGTTTTACTAGACCTAACCAGTTGTTTGTTCCTGATATCTAGTGCACCTGGCTCATTTCTTTTCTTCTAATCAGGATGCTGCTCTAAATGCTTTCAGGTCCATCAAGTTCTTGGAGGATACAGATGATGGCTTAAAACCACCTGGGCTTGCCAGGTGGTGTAATATATATTAATCAGCTATGGAGAGCAATTGCCTTATGAGAATTACTAGTTACCAGCTAACTTTGGATTCATCATATTTTATCAACCACAATTTCCATAATTTTATTCCTTCATCCTAATCCTGTCTGCAAATACTAGAAGGTCTATAACCGTATTCACAAAAATGGCATGAAAACTTGATTTTAAATTCAAGCTTTCAAAACCAAATGCTCACATTGGGAAACACCAGGATTACAATTACCTGTGAAACTGTAATTCATCTCCTTCATGCACACACTTTTAGTCTCTAATACAAAATTTACACTGTTGGGTTCTGCGCCCTCCCACTAGACCTACATCTTGTTTGCTGTTCAAGATGTACAGCACTCCTTGAACAGGCATTTAATAGTTTATTTTTATCTCCCTCTGAAGTGTAAGCAGTCCCATGAATGCTTTGCTTTCGGATCTGCTTAGAGGGCAGAGCAGCTCAGACTAAAGCAAACTTGTCTTCTTCTGAGGTCTGTTTGAGCAAGTTGCAGGTAGAAGAGATGGAGACATCAGCAGCTCTCTTTGGGGTCAGTCGCAATAAAAACCAGAATGCAATCAGAGCAGGATATTGTATCCCAATAAACATGTCTGCATGCCCACAAATAAAGATATGTTCCCCCTCATACCTGTTTCTGCTTCAGCCTCTGCTTTCACCAGCAAAAGTCATGGACACTAATGGTAGACAAATCTGTTGTGATTTGTCTCATGTGAACCCAGAACATGACACTCATAGAAACTGTGGAGCTACCTGTGTATGAGTGCTGCTACTCACTCAGGCAAAAAGGTAGGATGTCCTGAATTGTACTTAAAGTGAGAAGCAGCAAACTTTTTTGTTAAACTGAGGAGTATTTGAGCTCTCCTTATACCAGCATTTATGGTCTGTTACCTAATTATATCCCAGCTATCCAGAATACCTTACCAAACGCAAGGCAATGAAGTCTTACTGTGGTCAGTAGGAAAATATCCCCCATGATTTGTCTGAAAGAGCAAAATCCCAGAAGCAAAATGGCAAGACGCCTCCTTTTCAGCTCCCAGTACGGCTCGATCAAGCATTGCACACAACCAGCTTCTGTCTGGGTGTTGCTGTGAGTATTCTGGGTTAGATGCACCACAACTAAATACACAAGCCTGGAGAAAAAGGTGTGTATGTTAGGATGGCATGGCTAGGAGGAGCATGTAAGCTGATGTTCCTTGGTGGCCAGCATCTACTACTAATGGTCTGGATGTTCCATTTGCTCTAGCAGGGATCTGCTTATAAATTAATGGTGTTCAGGTTGCCTTTGGAAGCAACCTAGAGTAAGGATGTGGCACACTGAGTATCCAGACCCCAATTTACTCTCTACAAGGAGATCATTCTTGAAAGTATGCACTATCCCTTACAACTCCGTTAGAAACTTCTCTGTGAATGTTTGTTTTCCCCCAGGAAGGAATATGGAAAAATTATAGCTTTGAAAACTGGTTCTGTCTAAAGCACTGGTAATCTGAGCAGTATGCAACAGGCTGGAAATGTGAGAAATGGGAACTTAAGATGACTTTGGCTACAAAGAACCTGTTGCCTTCAGAAGGAACATGCTACTGAGCATAAAAATTCTGCTTTGAGTATTCTGTGTATGTATTCTCTTGCATGTGTGATGGATTTTTTGTATGCTTTGATAGCATTAAAGAAGACTGAACTCCTTTCGTCTCTTCAAACCTACCTGAAACACCATCAGTCCAAAGGCACAGTGAGAACTTGTCTTCTGAACTTGTCTCCTGCTGAGAACTGGAAAAGCTCAATGAAGGTCTTCATGAACTTCAAAAGACAGGACAGGCTGCTTGAAAAACAGTGTGTTTTTCAGATACTGGTTGTGGTTTGGGTTTGTTGTTTTGTTGTTTGGTTTTGGTTTGTTTTGTTTGGGTTTTGTTTTTTTTTTTTCCTCTAGCAAACTAGTAGGAGACAATCTTTTACAGAAGAGAAGTTTTGTCAAGTGAAATAATATCTTTTATTAAACCAAAAACTAAAGTTGGAAAAAAGCAAGTACATTTTAGGAGTGCAAAGGACTGAGGAAAGTTTTATGTGCCTTAAAAGTTGTCATCTGCTCTAATACAAGGTATTTCTTCTCCCAACAATCCTTCATATACTTATGAGACACCATAACAGAAATTTATATTTATTTGATGTTACAAATCTCCGTGTAATAGAATAGCTAATGGATCTCTGGGCAATAATGTGATTCGATTTACAGCAAAAAAAGTAATGCTGTTTCTTGATTCAGAGAACTAACTTGAACTCGGGTCCCACACATTCTAGGGTTTTGCTTGGCTGTTTGGTAACCTGCAGTGGAGTGCTACAAAAGCTGCTTTCTCACAAACAGCTGAGCTTATGAAATCAACATTTTTATGACCAAAAAGATTCTCTCAAAAAATGTTTCATCCAGCTTTTTATCAGGGATTGCAGAGATAGGCAAAATAACCAGTAATAAGAAAAGGTAATAAAAAGCTGGAGAAAATACAATGCTAAAACCAAAACATTATGATACATCCTTGATCACAAACAGTTCCTGTCAGCCCAGACTTGGGAGTGGAAAGAAAGACAGGTTTAATAAAAAGCAGAAAAACAATTCTCATTAGCGAGTAGTCAATTTCCAGAATGAAGCGCTCTTGAAAACACCTGTGCCGTGCTGACCCGGCGGGGCCTGGTGCCGCCGCCGCCCTGCCCCTGTCCCCAGCCGGGCCGGGGCTGTCCCGGGGCTGCGGCCGGTGCCGCCCCCGCTGTCCCGGCCGCTGCTGCCCCGCCGGGGGAGGGTCCTCACCCCCTGCCCGGCCCCAGCGCGGGGCCCCCCGCGGGGCGCAGCCCCTCAGGCCCAGCCGGCTCCAGCCCCCCCGGGGGCACCGGCCCTGCCCGCAGCCCGGCCCCGGCCCGGGCTCCTCCCCGCGGGGCCACGGGCCCTGCCCGGAGCCGGCTCCGGCGCGGCCCCCGCGGGTCACAGCCCCCTGCGGGCACCCCCTGCCCCGGGCTGCGGGGGGGAGCTGCTCCCCCGCGGGCTCCGTGGGCTGAGGGGCACAGCCTGCCCCGCCGGGGGCTGCCCTGCCCTGCCCTGCCCTTCCCCGCGGGCTGCCGGGGAGCCTCTGCTGCGGCGCCCGGAGCCCCCCCGGCCTCCTCCGGCCCGGCCCGGCCCTGCCCCGGGGGGCTGCGGGGCTGCCGCTCGCCCCTCCCGGCCCCCCTCGCTGCCGCCGCTGTTCCCCCCCGCGGGGGTTTTTCCCCTTCTCAGCCCCTTCTCCCCGCGGCGCTGCCCCCGCGGCTGCGGGGCTCGGCCTCGGCCAGCGGCGGGCCCGGCCTGGAGCCGGGGGGCAGCGGCTCTGCCGGCCGGGGGGAGCTGCCCGCGGCACCGACACCCGGCCATGCAGACCCGGTACAGCACCTTCGATTGAATTAAATGGGGGGAAGAATTTAAAACAGATAATGACAGTAAAGTTGTATCTTAAAGAATGCAGGGAATAAGGCTGCTGTAAGGTAATGAGACGTGTGAGGGGTATTGGTGTTATTTTAAAAATGGAGCAAAGAACACCAAATGGTGCAGCAGAAAAAGTGAGTCTCAGCCTTTTGACAGACTTTTAAATGACATTCTAGTTAATTCTAGGAATTTCCTTTTCCCCATGACTCTGCATTATGATCACATTTTCAAGAAGTAGAGTTCTCAATACTGAGACGCATCACACGTTGTTCATACACCTGTGAGGCCTACTTCCATCTGCCAAGCTTTCTATGATGAGTGGCCTTCATAGATCAGCCTAATTTTTTATTTAACTTTTCCCCTTTCTGATAGTGGCAATAATTTCTTCTTATAGCCACTGCTAGGTGCCACATAGACAGAGCTGCTGGCTGTATTTCTGGCTGGGGGGTGGCACTTTTGGAGTCACTTGATGTGAACAAGCCTCCAAACGCAGGCCACTTACTTGGAAAATCCTGGCATTAAAATGAGACTAAAGACTGAATAAACATTGGCCGAACAGAGTAGAAGAGCTGAAGAGAGCATTTCTTTTCAGGCCATAGTATTTTAAATAACAATCTCTACATAATAGATCTCACTCTACAAATAAACTTCCTAGCAATGTTATTTCAGAAGGAATGTAGGAGGTGATGTGCAAACCAGACCTGCTAATATCAAGCCATAGCACACCAGCCTCCTTTTTCAGCAGTCGAGGAAAAAGCCCATACACATTTGGTTCCATCAGTGACATTTAAAAGATGAGTTTGTTGTAATGTGGTCAAGCTTTCTATGCCTTCTGTTAGCAGCAGGGATTAGTTCTGCCCCGTGTAAGGGTTTCTTACATCTTGTCCCAATATTTTCTGCTAGCCATCTTTACTAATCACAACCAAATGTTTCAGTGGAATAAGCGAGAGGAGAAAATCAGGCTCTGTGGGGAAGGCTGCAGAAATGGAACATATATGGCACTGATCCAAAATTTCTCTGACGAATGGAAAGGGAAGGATGAGAAGTGTCACCCTCAGCTGTGAGGCAATGGGGTGCTCAGACACCCCACAGACTGCACTCCTATAGCACAGGCATGCTGGAAACATGAATTTTGCCAGGTCATCACTTGTTTTCCTTAGTTCTGAGCACTGAGATGGTTCATACAACACAGTTCTCTGTGGGGCAGAGGGATAAAAAATATAAACCTCTTGCCTCTGACTTTGTTCAATTTATTGATCAATGACCTGGATGAAGGGACAGAGCATACCCTCTGATACCCCAGAGGCTGCGCTGCCATTCAGCGAGGCCTGGGCAGGCCGGAGAGCTGGCGGAGAGGGACCCAGTGACCTTCAGCAAAGGCCAGAGCAGGGTCCTGCCCCTGGGGAGGGACAGCCCCAGGCACCAGCAGGGGCTGGGGGTGACCTGCTGGGGGGCAGCTCTGCGGGGAAGGGCCCGGCAGTGCTGGTGGGCAGCAAGGTGCCCGTGGGCCAGCGGTGTGCCCTGTGGCCAAGGGGCCAGTGGGACCCTGGGGGGCACCAGGAGGAGCGTGGTGGCCAGCAGGTCGAGGGAGGGGGTCCTCCATCTGCTCTGCCCTGGTGGGGCCGCACCTGGAGTGCTGGGTCCAGTGCTGGGCTCCCCGGTTCCACAGAGACTGGGAGCTACTGGGGAGGGGCCAGCAGGGTCCTACAGAGATGATGGGGGGACTGGAGCATCTCCCTGATGAGGGAAGGCTGGGAGAGCTGGGGCTGTTCAGCCTGGAGAAGAGATGGCTGAGGGGGGATCTCATCAATGTCTGCAAATACCTTAAGGGCGAGTGTCAGGGGGACGGGGCCAGGCTCTTTTCAGTGGTGCCCAGTGACAGGACAAGGGGCAATGGGCACACACTAAAACACAACAAGTTCCTTTTGAATATGAGGAAAAACTTCTTTCCTTTGAAGGTGACAAAGCCCTGGCACAGGCTGCCCAGAGAGGCTGGGGAGTCTCCTGCTCCGGAGACATTCAAAAGCTGCCTGGATGCAACTGTGCAAGCTGCTGTAGGAGAACCTGCTTTAGGGGGAATTGGACTAGATGGTCTCCAGAGGTCCCTTCCAACCCTGACCATTCTGCAATTATGTAATTCTGTGGCTTTGATCCATGGCAATTTGCCTGAATTATAGAAGTCACTATGGGGCTTACTCTGTTCTGCATCTCTCTGTTACTGACTCCAGACCCTAAGTCTCTTGGGTGAGGTTCACACAGCTAAAATTAATTTGTTTAGCAATAGTGAGAACCTGCTTTTATCCCAAACTGCAATATATGACCTTAGCGGCAGGCATCAAGCCTGGGACACTTACCATTGACTCCAGGACCATCTTCAGGCAAGCAAGGCTGCAGCTGGCTGGGGCAGCAAGTACTTCCCCTCATCCCACACTCCTGCTGTGTGGGGCATGAGGTGGCAGCTAGGGAGGTGCAAGGCTGCTGCAGGTCAAGATAGTGTCACTGGTTCGTGTCATGTCTCTTCCCTTGCCCCCTTTTTCCCTTGCAATAGCAATTCCACTCCCTGTCACATACCACTGCTTGTAACTCATAGCCCTTTCCTCTCCCTCATGCACAGCAAAAGCTGCTGGGATGGAGAAGAGGGAGCAGATCCCACCCCATTCCATTATCTTCCCTGTCCTAACTGGGCTGCAAAGCAATCCTGCTTGTA
Source organism: Falco naumanni (assembly GCF_017639655.2). Taxonomy (NCBI): domain Eukaryota; kingdom Metazoa; phylum Chordata; class Aves; order Falconiformes; family Falconidae; genus Falco; species Falco naumanni. Next base: position 10,171,816 of record NC_054055.1, on the reverse strand, counting down.
TCATCAACTTCCAGATGAATAAATGCACTTTATTGACTGGCACAATGAACACGATGCAGCGGACAAGCACTGAAACCGTAGCTGGAAATACATCTCAGCGCTAGGCCCAGACAGAGTCCACTAGGTCCAAGGCTGACTGGCTGAACTGCTCGGCTTTACCCAGGCCTGATTCCAGCATCCGCAGCACTGAGCCACTGGTATTCACTCAGAGGTTAAAATTTAAAGAGACACAGAAACCTAAGATGCCTGCCTTCCTCCACTGCTGAAGCAAGAGGGACTGTTAACAGATTCAAAATAATCAAGCTCAGAAATCTAATTTAAAAAAATATAAAATGGTCTCAGTCCTGCAGGAAGTGTTGTGAACCTAATACGGGCTGATTCTGTCAAGAAGAAAGATGCGAACAGTAACTATTGGAGTCAGCTACACCAGCACTGCTGTCGTTTCTCAGCTAGAAGCAGATCAGTAGTAGGCAATTTTGAATGTCAGGAGGAGCTATATTTAATACCACGCATGTTTTTATAGGTCCATGCAGTGCACAGAGTCTCTTCCTGACTGAGGTCAAGCTGTTTCCCTGACTCATTTCATAACAAATTTTCCTAATTTCTGTTCTGAAATGATGTTTCCCCCCCCTCCAAGGCAGACATCTGTAGTTTGAGTATTGATTGGAAAAGGTGCCAGGAGTTTTCTGAGTGAGCACAATTTGGCCCCCCACTCCAGCCTCTCGTTTTTATGGCTGCCTGAAGTGTGAATGGGAAGAAATCCCAGCCTGTCATGTGGTGCTCTCCGAAGAACAAGACATCCTAGCTTAGCTCTTCTCTAGGCTCCTTATCTCCTGGCATGCCACACACTGGAAGCCTCTTCTGTTATTCCAGTCTATTGTAGAGCACGCATCTTCATTATTCCAGCCTATTACAGAGCATGCATCTTCGTTATTATTTTGACCATTTATCTGCATTAGCCACCTACAAGCTCAAATTGCCAAATTCATTCTGATTCTGAGAATAAAAATATACTGTATTCGTATGCTTATTTCAACATTTACATTTCTTTAAATATTGTTATTTTTTCAGTCACTTCCCATCTTTTTGCAGAATTGCAATGCATCAAGAGAGAAGCTGAGTTTTTGCAAACCCGGTGAAGTCACCAAGGGGTAAAAGGAATCTCATGGGATTCATCTTATGTAACATTAGCTGTCAAGCTACTTATATAGATTGTACTTATAGGTAAGGGAGGGAGATTACAATTTGTTCCATCCAAATACAGACTCCTGTGTAGCTGTGGCTCTTTCTCCATTAAGTACAGGGAGAGCTGAGACAGCCCGTGCAGTCTGCATGCCTAAATATTAGGCAGCTAATGTTAAGTGTACCTCATTTTCCTCCTAGTAAAACTAAGGAGCTAAAAAGCAACACTTTTTCAATTTTTTTTTTTTTTTTTTTTTTTTTTTTTTTGTTTAAGCTAAAGTATATCTCCACTGGGCTTTTTTTCTTTAGTACAAATCTAAGGATGCATAAGGGCAAAGATTTACTTTGGATGAGCTCTTCACCATGAATGCTCAGCAGGTCCATGCTGTGATCCCAGCTGTGACACCACCTTTCTGTACAAGAAACCCCCCAGCAGACTGTTGGAGGGAAGGTAGCTCTCCACTCCCATTCACATTTTTCTTCATCCTTTTTGCTTTCCCTCCCTTCTCCAACCCCCACAGAGGAGATTGATTTTACCTCAGGCTGCAAGGTCTTGTGCTTTAGAGCCTGGGACTCATCCTTGCTGCACCAGTTACAATGCAGTTGATTGCACAAGTGGCTGCTACACTTCAGTTCTGTATCTGAGAAACAGGGATCCTAATCACCTTTCCCTACCGAGAGACAGAGCAAGGAAAATGCCAGTGATGATTTGCAGGAGCTTAGGTACTATTCCAACAAGAGTCCCAAGTACGTGCATAGCTGCAATAGGATGAACATTGTCTATTTAACAGCTGCTGATGGAGATCAAGAATATAACTGTCCTGTTGTTTTTAAACACAGGCTGCAACAGAAAAAGTAAGCAGAAAGGGCTTGATTCATTACGCCTATTAAGGCCACCTAATTCCAACCATCTTCAAACCAATCATCAAGGTTGAAATAGCCATTTAGGTTCCTTCTACACTCAACAGAGAGACTCAGGTATCTCCAGAGGGCAATTTTCCAACACTAATCTTAGGAAAAGATGAAATCACCCTTGGATGTGTTTACTTTTCTCCCTTAACTGCGAAGGAAAGCACAACAGCTTCTTCAAACTATTGCATTTTTAAGTAGCTAAGGTTAGGTAGACCAATTTTAGTTGCTGTAACTAGTAGGCACATTCCAGCAGCTATGCCTTCATTACAAAAGTATTTACTTAATTCCCTTAGTGTAGCCATCTCATTAACTTGAATCCATTTAACCATTTTGAACAGACATCAGAGCAGCAATAAAAAGAGAGCTCAGACATCAAACATGTGACTGAATGGAGGGACAGTGGCAGTAATATTGAGAAAATGCCTCCATACAGTAATCAACCTGAGACAGTGAGACTTCGACTGTTCAGCATCACAGCAACATCTTCCCTATGTTTGAGACATAAAAGGGGGATATTTTCATATTAAAGTATTCTACCTAACGGTGAAAGTAGCTAAAAGATCTGATGGTTTGAGCATGTTGCTCAACAATACATTACCTAACACAGAATTACTGCTGTGTAAACTGCTGCACACAAGTACCCAAGAGGTTGCTGCAGTTTCAAAGGATTGGGGAAAAATCTGCTCTTTTTGGAGAAACTACGACATCTGCTGGTTTTTAACAAAAAAACTAGAAATACTTCATTACTGCAGATTTCAAAAGAGGCATATTCTGTGAGGGCACAAACATGACTCTGGAGGTGCAAATGTTGGCGACAGAATTGCAGTGCATCAAGAGAAAAGCTGAGTTTTTGCAAACCCAGTGAAGTCATCAAGGGGTAAAAAGAATTTGACGGTCAGCTTCACAGAAAGGCTTCACAAAACATCACAGATCAATGGAGTGTGACAGAATTGTTCTCAAGATGTAGGAATGCAATATTTGGGAATAAAATTTAAGCACGATTTTCTGTGTTTCCTATTGCTCTCTTATTAGTGCATATATATAGATACTTTAGCATTGCATTCAAAAGCATAAACCCTTCAGTTCCACAATGGAAAGCAAAAACACTGCAGGGAAAAGCTCTAGAAATCAGCCAGTTGCTAGCATATACTAATAGATATTCACTAATCATATTTGCTAATCGGATAAACCAACATCACAATGCACTAGGAATGCTGGCCTGTTCTCAGGTACCTGTTTTTAAATGAATGTTTAAACCAGAACTACCATACATATGATCTTTAAAGACGTTACTTTTCACAGGCAAAAGGGTATCAACTCCACATGCCCCGAATTGCTCTGCAGAATGCTATACACGACTAAATGCTTGCACATCTCTCAGCAACTGCTGCTTTATTTCAACCCTGTGTGAAGTGATCTGTTCGTAGACTCTGTGCACAATCACATTCCTACACCACTTTTGAAAATTTACAATGAAAGATGACACGTAAATGGAGGAAGTTGTATTCTTAAGTATGAACATTAACCTAAAAAGAAAAGCTTTCTCTTGCACTTAAAGGTCAAAAGTCTGTACCCATTCTTCTCAGGCTAGAATAAAACTAAAATAACTTTCATTGCTTTTATTACCTCCAGACTGGTTTATTATTGCAGTATAATATATCAGACAAGACCACAAAGAGTCAGGTGGATAGACAGACATGGATACAGGAAAATGGATTATTTTCTCATCTGTTCAAGGCATAGTAAATAAAAAAGTACATTCGTAACCAGCAGTAATGTGCTTACGGCTCATATCATTGAGGAACAGAGGGCTTCATTGCAAAGTCTGCTACTGTTTAACAGACCTCAGCAGCACCGATTTCTAAACCAGGAAATTAACAGAAGGTTGCAGAGAATTAAATGTCTGCAACTGTATCTTTCAAACACTCCAATAAATTCATCAGCATATTCTGCTATTATTGCCATAGACCAAAACATAAAGATGACAATGACAGAATGCCATCACCCAAGACACCAATTTTTTTTTTTTTCTACACTCTTGTCAGCAGCTTGCTTAAAAAAATCCCAACAACAGGAGAAAAAAATAAGGAAGATAAAAGAAAAAACTTCTGAAAATGTCAGTACGCAGAACTATACCCAGATGTTCAATAGGAAACCAGTCACTGGAAACCTGGAATTGGCATCATTATATTTTGATGTACAGTACAAAGAACACTTCCAAGGCAGAATTGGCAAAGAACCAGCATCTGCTACCTGCTAATTAACACTTTAAACATAGCATTGCAGGTGGCTGAAAAAGAACAATGCAAACTGGGAGCATACTGGAGCGCCAAACCTCACTCTGTTGGGAGGGATCTCTCTCCCTCCCTCCTTGCTGCAGAATCCATTCCAGAACTGCGTGCAGTGCTCTGCATTTGTCTGCTTCTCCATTGCCTTGACAGCCAGTATTATAGTTATTTAGATGTTGTGTAACTGTATTAGTTAATGTTTGCACAGTGCTTTGAATATGTGAATTGCTATACAGCTATTCAGTATTATTATTTCCATTCGGATGAACTTTAAAAGCATACTAAAAAGAAGGTGCTTAAGTTGAATAACCTCCTTTTAAAGAGGAACAGTAAATCCATCAGATTTTGTCAAGACGTTGTACTACCTGAAATACTTGAAATCACATCTGCTTTTGTAATACACACATATGCCTGCACATGTGCTCACATGCACAACATTTTATTTCAGAGCAATGTACTGGTTTAAGTAGACTTTGGGTTTATTGCTATCAAACAAACAACAAAAAAAAACTACACCATGACTATATTACAGATTTAAGTTAAAATCAAATAACATGTCTTAATGAAAATGTTAAGAAGACTAGCCTTGGGAATCAGAATTAGTGATGTTCCGTTATACTGTCTGCACATTGTATTTTGTACAGGTCAGAACAGAATTTTATCAATACAGATAAATTAAGCAGAAAGGTGGTACAAGTGCAATTATATCACTAACAGTTTAAGAACATAAATTGTAATGTAGATACTGGAACCAAAGTAAAAGGGACTTTTCTAATAAGACTTAAGAAGAGTCATGTGTTACAGTATAAACCTAGGCATATGATGAATTGTGTCAGTATGACTACAATGGTATAGATTAATACCTGACAGTGGCTTAACTTCCTATATCAAGAAGAATTATGTTGATTTGAAAAGCTGTGCAGTCAATCAAGTGAAAAAACCCCACAGTTTTCTACACATATAGGCATAGATAATTCAAATCCTCCTGGAGATTTTATCTCAGAGAGAAAGTCTAACTAGAATAAAATTTGCTAACTTAAAAGTAATCAGGACCCACTTACATTGAAAAGAAACCTACAAAGCAAGAGTGATGATAGCTATGGTGGATATAAAAGTGGCTGTTCGCAAAGAGACAGTGGGTTTTTAATATCAATGCATGGAAAAAAAGGACACAGTTACTTATTAGAAGCCAGTCCATTTCATAGAGCTAGAGCTTTTAATCTCATGAAAGTTATCACCTCTCTTTACAAAGCACACCTCACTTAAAAAGTTGACAGATTCATATTATTAAAGCAATAGCTTCGCAGAACATGTCGCACCTGATGACAAGGTACATTTTCCTTAAAGCTGAAATCAGATGAAACTTTTTTTTTTTTTTTTTTTTTTTTTTTTAATACATGACTTCTGAGGGTCTCAGACCACATTTGTTGGTTCAGAGGAAGTCTGAAGTACTGGAATTTATTCAATGCCCATGGGCTGGGCAAGTGCCAAGCAACCTGGACGTTGTGAAAGAAGCTGGGTTTGGTTAGCATTAAGTCTAGTTCTTTTGGACTATAGGCTTGGAAGACTGAGCAAAGTTTGAGGGGGAAGGATTAATCTGAGATTCATGTAAAATGTTTTTATCCTTTTGAACCAATCACTAGAACCCCTGTTACAGCTGATGAAGAAAAATGGGCACTATTATTAGAGATGATTTATCCCAATGTAGATTGTAAAATAAAACAGACAGCCCCTCAGTATGGGGAGATTGGAATGAATAGTAAAATTGTAAGACAAACAGATCTCAAATAGGCTCTGATACTATAGCCAGTAGCTAAGTGTTGTAATTATGTGTGTAGAAGACAAAGCAAAATGTCTTAAACATTCTTGGGTTGTCTTCCTCTCACCGCCTCAGCTAATATAAAGAACAATCTTAGAAGAAGAAAGGCAAAGACCTTAAATCCCTACATGAGGCTGCCTCGATGGTTAAAGATTTACTCAGGAAATAGAAACTGTAGTTTAAAGTCCAATCTATGTTCTTGCCCAGCTGTCCTGTAAAGTTCAGCTTAGCTATTTGGCACTTCCCTAAACCGAGAAGCCCTTGGGAAACTGCCCTGTGTAAGGGCAGCCATCCAGGAGATCAGAACAGCTTCTTCTTTTCCTGCATTTTGGAGGAAAGTAGCAAAAAAAAGCAAAAAGGCCAAAGGCAAAAAGCCAAAAAAGTAAAAGCTCTGTAGTGAGTAGTATCCTCAGCTTTACTCCTCCACCCTTGCTTCTGAAGTTTCTCTTCATCAGACCAGTGAGATGGTTGAGCCACACATCATTGCTGCTTCTCTCCCAGCATCTTTTTCTGCTCCATTTGGACCCTCCCCAGATTGCACTTCTGTTACCTTTTTGTGCTGTTCATTAAACACAACCAGAGGGAAAGACAGAATGAATTAAGCCTGTGGCACTAGGACACTATTTCCAGCCACCCTTTTTACTCAGTTTGTTCCCTTCGCCTGCTGGACCCCATCATGTGTTTGTTTTACCTGTTCAGTCTGTTGGTCTTTGTGTGCGGACTGGCTCTCACAAGTCATGTCCATATTGCTAAATAAATGACTGTAATGGGGAAAACTTAAACCCTGGACCTGTAGTCATCCAGATCACTCCCTACTTATTCCCTGATTCTTATCCTTTTTTAGGCAGCAGTATAGATGTCAGCGCAGTGTCCCCAAATTCCTTAGTATGATAGTACAGATTGCTTCATAAGCTCTCCTCAAACAAATATTTAATGATGCTTCTCTATACAGGGAGCTCTGCAGAGGCGCTTCTTCCTTGCAGAGCCCCATGCTTGTCCACGTGTGTTTGTGTCAGGGACAATCCTTCTATGGGTCTGAAGAACCAAAGTCAATTATGACATAATTATCATGTTCTTACCTGGTTCTAAACTGTGGGTTCGGACAACACAGTAACCAAATCCGTGAGATTAAAAGCGGTCAAGTTCCCTATAGTCCAATACACAGATTTAGGGTCGTATCTTAAAATCATTTCATGGAAGAAAATCCTATGAACTCTACAGGAGCTTCCTTACATGGGCCATAGGCCATTTCCCTAGCTTGACTATGAATGCATCTTTTTGACACACTAGAGACCAGGTGCCAAAGAGACTTCGAAGTGAAACACATAGCAGCTTTGCACATTAACCAGCACATTGTTCAGGCCACTAAACATAAAAAAAATGTCATGGGGCAAATGTGTATCATGGGAAACAGCAGGAATCATACTGCCCTGGGGGGTGAGCTAAGGTTGCTGCCTGACAGATTGGCTTTAGGCAGTTGTATCAGGTTGTCACAGAAATAATCCAGCCTCTTAAAGCTTGAAGGACTTTAATAACATTTTTGTGCAACTTTTTCTCACCTAGGAGTGTGGAACAACTAAGTGGGTTCTTTTAAAAAGCATTCTGTTGCTAGTGGAAGCTCTGTACAATGAGCACACAGCATGGTTTCTCCTGTGGCTGAAGGTTACATCTCAATCAGTTAAGAAAGAGTTTGTATGTTCTTCCAGATGCTTTTCATGCACGATTTCAAAATGGGCTGAGGTAACCCCTATCTTTTTCTTAGACTAAATACTCTGGAACAGCAACGGGCTGTTGAAATTCAAGTCATACCTTCCATCCAATCTTCGCTGTTTCCTCAGAAATGCCATTTGGGGGCAGCCAAATAGGAAAAGCAGTTAGCTGATCTTCTGGCACCTTCAGTGAGATTAATGAATCCATCATGAAAGAGGTCAGACAAGGTAGCTCCGCACCACTCCTGAGTCACTGCCACAGGAACACGGGATTTTAATCTCACAAGTTTTCCTCCAGCTTTTCAATTTAGCAAACACCTACCTTTGGCAGGAGCTGCGCAAAGGAGCCTTGGGCTTAAATAATTTAGCTATGTGGAAAGGCAGAGGAAAGTAGGCAGAGGGAGGGCTGAAGGGAGATGCTGTAGTACATTTGGAGGTGCAAACTTTATTGCCACACCCATGATGGGAGGGAGTTAAAAGGCATATGCTTATTGCAGAGCGGCCCTCAGAGAGCAGATAGGTAGGGAGAAAGCTGTCATTTATCAGGTTACACTGGCTGTCATTGTGCTCCTATTAACTGGCTCAATTCTAGCATTTCTGCAACGAATAATACTAAGAGCAGCCTTGTGGAAAATTATAATTTCTTTGTTTTATCATAAAGTTATCAAATACATGATATTTCCTTTTGATTTGCATAGTTTCTGCCAGTTGTTTTAGAGACAACCAGGAAATCCAGGAAGTGGAAGGAAGACAGTTCTGTGGGGACAGAACTGAAACCCCGAAGTTTTATTGCAGAGAGATGCTTATGTAGAGGGGGAAGGTAAGGAGGAAAAAAAAAAGGTGTCATTTATCAAACAGCACTGGTTGTCTAGTTGAAGATGACCCTGCTCATTGCAGGGGGGGTGGACTAGATGGCCTTTAAAGGTCCCTTCCAACCCAAACAGTTCTATGATTCTATGGTCAGTCTAGTGATGCTGAAGTAACCTTGAGGTGGCAGATTCTGTGATGCCTGTTTTACTGTTAACCCAAAATGAAGGAACAGTGTGCATTTACCCTTTTTGTAAACTGTCACTAAGGAAGTTTGTGCATCTGCTTTCAGAGTGGAGGTGTTCTCAACAGCTTTAGCCAACTATTTTGGGCTCAGTCAAGCAAAACACATTTTGCACTAGGTGACACTAGGGTAGGAATAAATACACCCATTTCTCTTCAGCATGCCATGTGAGTTGAAGCATAAGATAGACTCAGCCTAAATTAATACAGAATGTAAAATAAAACTGTTTTGATGCCATCAGTGAAACTATTATAGTCAACAACTGACATACATAGATATCTTTAAAAAGCTTAACTTCTAAGACAGGTTATCTCAGCTGTTAGCTGTAGTGAAGAATTAGCCAGCTACACTTCCAGCTATCGACAAGTCTAAAGTGCAAAGCACAGGGTGAAGGATGTTGGGTCTTTGTAATGAGGCAACAAGATGCAGAGTCAAGGTTCAGCTTGTTGAATGACACCTCTGCAAGCTGTTTCTTACACTAGTTATGCAGGTGAAAGTACCAGACCAATTCATGTAACCATTTAATGCCAAAATTTGGCAGACATGCATCAGCCAGACTCCTGTGTGTGTAATTGCTGCTCAAAATGTCTCACTGAGGCCCCTGTTCTTCACCCCAGTACTTCTTCAACCCTTTCTATCTGCTACAAGAACCAGAGATTTTTGAATTACAAAGTTCATCAAAGTTCTGCAATTGTGCAGTGATGCCTAGGGCTTCCGCCGGTGCAAGAGGAATCAAATTCTCTTTGAATAGCTGCTGAAGGATGAATACAGTGCTTTATTGCATATACGTGCATGAAGCTGTCTCCTGGCAGCTCACTATTTACATTATATGTTGCATCATCAGTCTTGTCTTCTGAAAATACACAGAAAGCAGCAAGAGTAAAAGCCATAGTATCAAAAGGGATTTTATAGATAAGCAATTGACGTGTTCTAAGCATAGATGGCCTTGAGCTTCACATCCCACCAGCCATGTGGTTCTCAGTACGTCCCACCAAGAAGAAGGGTGCAGTCTTTTTCTCTGGAGCTGGCCCACCATGTCCTCCCTAGGAGCCCAGGGCTTCCTTTTGCCACTGAAAGCAATCATTTGGCTTCCATTAGATAAATATTATGAGCAAAAACATTGGGAATGTTGTGGGTGTTTCATCAGCTATTTGTTTTGTGGGGGATAGTTTCAGATAGGGAGAAAAACATGGTTAAACAGGGACTTTGTAGAGGAACATTATATAACCTTCCCACATACGTTACAGTGCTGTTTATCTGTTTTCAGGCTTAAGAGAAACACTTGTTCCCTACCGTAAATGTCTATAAATGTCTCAGTGTGCATGTGACAGTGTCACACTTTCAAAGGCAGCACCATCTCAAAGAACACCTCTGCAAAAGTTACATCCCAGGAAAACCAAATACCCTGCCAGCCCTGCCCCCCTCAGAGGGGTCACTCTCTGTGCAGAAGTAGTGAGAGCTTCCAATGTAGTTATCCATGTTGTTTCCCAGAAATAATGCTTTGTAGAGCACTGACAACACATTAGGTGCTCTGCAGCTGAAGCTTAAGATACAGTCTCTGTCTAAAAACTGTGAAGTAGCTTTAAGATAAAAATTTCATTCAACACTTAATGCTTAATAGTCCCAGACAATCTCAGTCTCTACAGTTTATTTTCATATTCCATTTTGAAATACACTTGTAGTTTCTGCAACACCTTCCTGTGGCAATGAGTGCCAGAGGCTGGTGGGGTTTTTTTTTGTTTGTTTGTTTTTGGGAGGAGGGGGGTGGAAGTACAGTATTGAATTTGTTTTATAGCTGCTACTTTGTATATATATGTGTGTGTGTATACATATGTATAGATAGATAACAGTGTGTTGGTACTGACTACTTACTTGCTGAGTATCCTTCTTGAGTACGTTATGATTTTAGAAACGCCTGTGAAAGAAAGATAAAAAGATGGAGTCACAGAAGCCCAGGTCAAAGAATTTCCTCATGTAAAATGAAAGGATGGAGCATAGATTATTATGAAGATTGGAAGCAGGATTAAGAATAAAATAGGAAGGAAGGGATGGAAAGTTAGATTTTGGGGGGCTAAATACGGTGTCTTCTTTTCCTTAAAGACCACCAGAACAGTTCACAAGATGGACAGTTTATATTTTGGGTAGTAATATTTTCTGCAATCTCCCCCAAACACACCTCTACTCAGAAACAGACCTGTTGTCCCTCTGTTATCCTAATATGAAACAAAATTGATTCTTCCTGCATGACTCAAAGCTGACCGTAGTGAAAATCTCCAGTGACAGCGAAGCAGAAGACTTTAGCTGCCACCAACGTGTTAGTGATCTCTTAAAGAACACTTTCAGTTTCTTACAGATATGAATTGGTCTCCTACCCTATTACGTGTCTTAAAAGACTTCCCTCGTTATTTTTCAGTGTCAAAAATGGGTCCATGAGCACTGTTAGCCCATAACCCCAGCACTGCATGAGACATTGGAAGAGATTTCTGAAACAGACAAGTGCCTGCTCAAGGAACCAAAAGAATTAAGACCACAATCCAGCATGCAGATGGTTCTTAATTCTGAAGAAGCTTTAATTTCCATGTTCCTTTTTCCTCTGATCATCTTCAAATATTTTACAGGGGTGAATACCATTCCTCCCTCTGCCTTTCACACAGCCAGCTGCAGTTCAGGGCAGTTGTGCAGAAAACCAGTCCGCCCATTTCAAGTCAAAACTTATTTCCATATTCTTCCATGATAATTTAGGGGGAGGGGAACCTACTTCCTTTATCTCATCCCTGCCTTTTCCCTTTCCTCATTTGTACGTATGAGAGGTTCTTTTTTCATCCCTGACATGGCATTTATACAAACACATATCTCCAGTCACAATCCAAGTATCCAGAAAGAGAAAACTGCTGGTATGTTTAACCTGCACACAACAGTAGACAGGACCTTAGCTCTACTAGTAAGATACAGCAGCAGAACTTCTTCCTCCTGCCCCAGATTGTTACCTGTTTTACAGAAAATTGTAAAATAATCTTGTGAGATTAACATAAACATGATGGTTAAAAAGGTTTATCTTCACTGATGTTCACTTCAAAACTTAAAGTAATTTTTGGCTGATACATTTTACAAGAGCTTGTATAGAAGGATCTTTCACACAATGTATTTAACAAAGGAGAAATGAGGCTTTTAGAGGACAAGGAATAATACATATTTTTCCCTGCACTTACTGCACTTTTGCTATTTTCTGTCATTTTTTTTTAAACCCCACAGTAACAGTGCTGTTTCAGCTATTGAATCTTACTCAATAAGTTTACTCATTAGACTGCTAAAACTGGTGGAAGAAAAACCCACTTCATGAGAAATTTCATTGTCTTTTGGCATTATGCAAATATTCTCAATCTTAGAGTAATGAGAATTTTGGAAAGCAAAGGTTGTAGTGAATGTTTGATGAAGTAATAGCAAGTCAACAATCTAAACATGGCTTGATTATGAAAATGAAATTTGGGTAGAAAATCCAACTATGAAAGCAGAAAATGTCTAATTAAATGGAACCCATGCGTTAAATTTCACTTATTCTCTACACAAGTATTCTTTTTTCAAGCTCTATTTAAGTAGTATTACACAGCAACATATAATTAAAAGTCTAATACCACCTTCAAGTTATAAAATGCATCCCACTTTTAACAGGAAATAACAGCCTACATGGGAGACTTTTATTAACTGAAACAAATATTTTCACTATCAATATGTATTCGAGGTATTCTGTTCAGCATACAGAACATGGACCTGATCTCAAGGAAAAAATAAAAGCAATAAGAAAATGCATTCACAAGCGTATAAAGTATTTACAGCAGAGTACAGATGTCTACAGAAGCAGACAGCAGAGGAAATGCTCCCAGCTCCTCAGTTTTTCATAAACACTAGCATAAATATTCATATTTCATAAAGTTCATACCCAAAAGCTCATCATCTGCTTATTATTTTCTCTGTGCCACTCTCTCAGTTAACACATTTCAGTAATTCAGTCCCAAATCAGAGACAATTGCACATAATTTACATTTACAAAAGATCCTGAAGGGAAGAAAGTCAGTCTGCAGGCTTCTTAATCCTGATGCCCAGCTTTGTCCTCAAATGAGACAAAGAATTCAAACGCTGGGGTAGCAGTTGTGGTGTCACCGTAATGCCTTAGAGCCCAAGTCATGGTGTGAGATGCCAGTGTGGCTGGTGTAACACAGAGCAGAAACAGGTTTCCTGTCAGATGCTCACAACTGGAGCTGGGTAATATCATCACTGAAGGAAAAACACAGGGATACTTTATTTGGTTAAAAATACTTTTTCCAAGAACCCAGGAACCATTGTTCACATTTGATGAGTGATTTCAGATGTAGAAAGATACCTGAAAAAATCAAATTTGTTTATTTCTTCATTTTTAGATGAATAGATGTGATTTTTCATTTCAAAACCCTTTAAAAAAAATTTATTACTACAGCTAGTTATTCTTGAGTGGAAAGCTTGGTAGTTTGAATATCAATGTGATAAATCTGTTAGAATTACATATTTATAGTCTACTTACAACCTAATTACCATCCAAGCAACAACAACTGGATAAAAATGGGAGACACTGGTGGTCATTACAGCTTCCTAACAGTTTGAATTTTGCCAAGCTGTTTCTAAACATGCCAGCAGGAGATGGAAAAGTTTCGAAAAGTGAGACCTCTAACTAGTTCATAAAGATGTCCTTCCCAAACCTGACATATCTGAGAGAGAGCTCAGAAGAATTTGCCTGAAAAATTAACGCTTGCTGATAAAAGCTGTTAGGTATTTAAGTTAAATCAATTTCTAACTGGTTGTTTTGTAACTTCATGCTTCATCCTAAATAGCCTGACAATACTATATTCTTATAAAAACAATCTGTACCTCATCCACAGCACACACAGAAACAAAGACTGACAGCAAATTCCTCTCAGACCTCCTACTGTGGACTTATAAAGTTTAGAACATATATAACTGAACATCAGAATAGCACAAATATTTACCAAATTGGTTTAGCTGGTTAGCGTAATACCCATGTCACCCAAAACCAATTTTTCTGGTGGAGTTTATACCTCCAGACCAGTATTAAAGTACTGAGCATAACTAACACATTTAGGGCACCGGGGAATTTAAAGATTGAGAAAAAGTGATGAGGAGAGAACATAATGGTAGTTAATACAAAATGGGATCAAAAGAAACCCATCAGTATGAAATGGGCTGTGTAAAATATCTCCCAGTATAGCAATTGTGTTAATGAGCATGCAGTTGCATGAAGCCAAGTTGTTACAAACACTGGACTATGATACTAATTAACATCCTATAAAGTATAAACAACTTATAAATACGGAAAAGCTGTTCTAAAACCTACAGTTACCTAACACGTAGATGTAGATCCACCAGGAAGATAGTGGTGTGAATTTCCTTGCTCCCCAGGCAGTCTTCTGACACTTGACAGTTCACATGCATGGATCGACAATCAAAGGGTGCAGTGAAGTAACATCATGATGGATGGAAATAGGTTTACTAAAATGAGGCAGAGTTCTTCAACTCTGAAGCAGAAATCCAGGTCAAGCATGGGTGATTCATGACATCTTGTGATGGTAGAAGGACTTGAACGTAGGAAATTCAGACCCATGTAGAAGAATGAAGCTGGGTTAATTAGCATTGATAATATACAGCTGTGGGCTGGCTTCAGGGGCGGTGGGTTGGATGATGTGGATAAGGTGCAGCTGTGGCTGGTTAAATTAAGTGGTTGAGAGCCAATAAAGAGAGAGCAGCCGAGGAAGAGAAGGTGAGAGAAAAAGCAGCAGAAAGAGGAGAGAGAACATGTGCCCTGGATGAGCCGAGGAGAAGACAGCAGAGGGACTGACATGAAGAGTAAGCTGGTATGAGGTGGTAGAAGACCTTGTTGCACCTTGATAGTTTGGAGAGTGCTGTGACAGACCCAGGTGCAGAGTCAGTAAGGTAGGTAAGCACATGCCCTCTAATTTGAAGTTAGTTGAAAGGTACCTGGAATCACCCAGTAGTAGGGCTGGAAAGCTACCTCTAAACCATTACACAGAACAGGACCAGTAGCCTGAGCCCTTGTGACATGGCCTGGCTGCGTCCATGTTGCAGAGCACCGAGCTGGGTCCAGGCCATTCCTTGGCTATTCCTGTACTGTTAAAATAAACAATATCAAATAACGAAACAGCCCCAGAATTAAATTGTCCATACTGTTCAGTTGCTAGAACAATCCCTGGCATGGGGCTCCTATACCACTCCCTAAAAAATTCTCAAGAGTGTGGGATGTAGCATGGACCAAGGCCTACTCCCAATGGGCAGCTCGGGTGCAGACACTCTGTTTTTGACTGTGACAAATTTTAAAAGTACAGACATAGGCTCTTCTGTGCCACCTGGCCTCAGTGTCAAAAATGGGTGATCCCAAACTCTTGCAACCCCCAAAAACAGTTCCTCTACTTTGAGCGGGGTTTTGAGTTCACAGTACCTGATGAACGTGAGTGCTGTGCTGCAGCCCAACACAGTGATTTGTAGTAGCAGATTGAGAGAATGCGCTGCCTCCCTTGAAGGGGGTGGATGAGGACATGCAGGCGTGCTTCAAGGTGCAAGCTTGCTGAGATTAAGCTGAAAGCCAGTGTCAAGGAACAAAGGAACCAAAAGTGGTGCACTCTCATCCATACCACTTTTTTTATGACCAATCTGAACATTCCCCAAAATCTTTGTATTCAAGTCATGTAGACAAAATGGCCCAAAACAGGAGCAGGGAGTTAACACAGGAAATTGACAGATGAGCAATATTTGAATTTGAGCTGTGACCTTCTTTCATTTTACAGTAGATGCATCTATTGGATCCAGTCTCAGCTCCTTCCTTTATCTCTGGTATGGTGATTTAGTATGTAAACATACTCGCTGTGCCTTATCCTCTGTTCAGGGATTACACGTTTGGGAATCCAGTATTTGCTAAACACTGTAGTAATATAACTAATAACTATACGTTTATCCAAATTATGAGAGGTTGGACATAAAACACTGTATTCTAACATTCATTTTTAAATGCATTCAGTATATTTGTGATAAATGTCTAACTAATATCTTCTTATATATGTACATTTCTATTGGTTCTGAGGACAAAAATATTGAAAAGCCATTAAGCTCTGGAAATCGGGCTGTAAGTGATGAAACAAATAAATTGATCATACAATGCAATGAGATATGAGCATCAAACAGCAAGTCAAGGCTTGTAAGGCCGGGATAACCATCTGCATTTATGAGAACAGAACAAAAATAGGTTTAAAACAAGAAATGAGAAAATAGATGAGCTTCATCTAGCATCTTTTATGAAGTTGAATCTTGAGTGGCAAGTATAAATACTGACCTTGTAACAAGCATCCTATTAAGCATTTAATTTAGCTCAGGATTCAGGCTCTTGGAGTTAAATAAAGGTAGGAGCTGCAAGTCCCTCACTGCAAGCTCATAAGAGACTTTCTTATTCTCTCTAACACCTCTGCGCATGGCCCAGTCTCTACATCTGTAAACCAAACTGAAGGTATTCAAAAACTTCTGTGAGTGTTAACACAGTTTCAGCAGCACGTTGCTGGAAGATCTGTTAGAGCTGTATGGCCCCAGCATAGCTGGAGAGGCCCAATATTCTTCTGAGAGTACCAAGGAAGGCCTGATATTCCCTTAGGCTCTTATTTGGAGACTCCTACACCACAACAGACCTTTGGTCTAGCCCCTTAGAGACATGCCCATGTCTTTTGAGTCCTATATTGCTGCAGGTCTGTTTCCAGTTGTTTGAGCTGGACAAGTACACAACAGTATCACCAGCAGAACAACAGAATATTCAGGTCAAGGAATTGAGACAGATCAGGCAGAGAGAAACATAGGAAGCATATCTCTAAAATTACACTGGCACAGCATAATTCTGACCTAAGACCACAATTTTCTCCCTTTCTTTGCATTTAAATTCATTTTGCTGGCTATTTTTGTGGTGCAGATTGCTTTCCTGCCCATTCAAATAATTGGCAGTGTCTAAGTAGGCTCCATCTTCATCCCCTTCCCCCCCATTTTTTTTCCCCATGTGCTTTTTGGAAAGGAACGTGTCTTCTGTTTTCTCTGCGTTGCAACAAAAATGCTGTAGGGAAACACAAAAGACAAAGAAGAATCTTCCCTGGATAAATGTCCAGATTGCATCCTTAATATGACACATTATCTCTCATGCACATAACTGATGGTTCAAAAAGCTATCCCTACTTTTCAGTGTTGTCTTATTGTTACCAAGGAATCTTTTTGTAAATACTTGCTTTTGGAAAAAGGATGGTGAAAATCACTTTCCAGGTTTCTATGAATGCTGTAGTATTTAATTTATTTTGATTCATTCTGTGTTTACATCTGCTTTCAGATTCTGTATTTACATCTGCTTTCAGTCTTTGTGTCCTGTCCTTTGAGAATTCACCTAATCTACTTAGGTTTACAAAATACTGTTTTGGAATTTCATGTTAAGGTCTTTCTCTAAAATAAAAAAAAAAGTAAAGGCATTTAATTTTGTCATTCTTCGCCCTGAAAAATTTGTGAAATACAGGATATAGCTATAGCAGGTGTGAATAAGAAACAGAGCTCCCAAGTCATCTATGATACAAAGTTATTTCACTGGGATAAGACTACCTTTTCCTTTCATGGCCTCATCATAGTTTGTTCCAGCTCTTAGCTAGAATTTCCAGTTCCCCTCATAGACCCGTATGAACCACAGAAGCAAAGACCCAGTTTTCACCCTCCATTCAGTAAAGCACAAAGTGCCCTTAACACGAACAGAATTTAAATATGTGATTAAGTTCCTTTGAAAAGTTGTCTGAAAGCATCTTATCATTTCATAATCTTTTTCCACTGAATATTTGGCATTTTACATTCTTTCAGTTGTACTTCTAATTGCAAGTGCATAGCTAAAACACCGGGTACACACTTTTAATCATCCTGAGTTATGAAGCAGCTGAAAAAATCCACACAATGGGTGAGCCATGCAAAATTTATACCTGTAAAACTGCATGTTTATTGCAGATTTCACCATGAACTGGTCAAGTGTGTAGGTGCAAATCCACATCAGCAGATGTTGTCCCTGTTAGCTGTGCTTGAAAGCTGCTTGAGATATCCTAACAGCATTTTCATCGGGGGACAACATAAACAAGCAGATGCAAAGAGAAGTATGTCGTCTCCTTCTCCAGTCTGTTCTCAAAGGCAGCGGTAATCAGCTCTTCCTACACTGAGGGGCAGTAACGGAGGTTTCTCCTATCCGGCCTGAACTTCATCAGTCACGTTTTTCACTCTTCTCTCCTGGTTTTCCACCCTAGTTAATAATATGAGGAAAAGATGTACATGTGAATAACTTTTCACTGTGGTCCTTGTGTGAATTTTGACCACAGGTGAGGATCTGTCTAGGTTTTGGATTCAGTTGGAAAAGTCCGTTCTCCTGTGAAAAGGAAAAGTCTTTGCCCTCTCTATGCATTTTTATGAATTTGGGGGCATATAATTCAGAGGCAATCTATCCACTGATTTTGACAAAATTTAACGTGTGTTCCAACATCTTTACCTTTTTACACTGAAGCTGATTTGAAAGGCAAAAGATACGTTATTGCAGTGATTTCTGGTTTTCTTCTTTGCTACTTCTAGGTTTCTTCCTTTACTGTGGAGTCTACTCCATTTCCTAAGTCCCTTAGTTTAAATTTAAAGTGAAATAGTTTCCAGATGTAATTTTACTGCTCCCTTACCCACATAATGAAAACTAAAAGACACTGTAGAATCCCTGTTGAGGCACCACTATCAATGTTTGGCAAATATCCATCATAAAGGTTTTTTTACTGCTCTGCCGACTTAAAAAAAAAATAAATATGTAATTCATCTAGAACAGGATGAAGTGCAATAACATTTTAATAGTGACAGATTCACTTTGGGGGTGTTATGATGCTTCTTGAGAACTTTTGCTTAAAATATGCATAAACACACAGAGGATACAGTTTGGCAAGTGAAACCTTTCATACTCTATAGAAATAAAGTGCAATTAGTCAGCTGCAATTCAATTACATTTGTGTGCTAAATAAGGCTGCTGAGAAAAATTGCATGCTGTTCATTCCTAAAGCAAAGTACCAATACAGCTTTAATTTGATTTTCTTTAGCCTTTCTACAAAGTCAGCTTGCAACTCTTTGGTTTATAATAAGCAAACAAAAAAACCAAAAGCAAGCAAACAAAAAATTTTGCATTTTACATTTAGGTAAATTTGAGGTTTGTGTCAGAGATGATTTGTTCCTAAAACTCAGAGTAAAATGACTGACTCTAGAAGGCTAAATGGAGTTTATTTTCCTACTACTAAATTTTGAATGTAGCAAAAGTTTAAGAGTCAAAGTCATCTTCCTAACAGATGCAGTGTACTAGCCTTCCTCTCCCAAAGTAGTTCATAATCCATGAAGACTTTATTTCCCCTTTAAATCAAATAGAAAATTAATTTGTTGGTTTGTTTGGGGTTTTTTTGTTGTTTTTTTTTTTTAAGTCCAGACATACTATATTTTCACTGGATATCAAATATACTTGAAGCTTGGCCCAGATAATGTTTTTGGAAACAGAGTTTGAACCATAATACCAAAATGGATGGAGAAAATTAATTACTGCACACAAAATTTTACCTATAAGTCTCATATTTCTGAATGTATTCTTAAAATTGTAACAAGTACATCTAATCAGCCTAAATTAGGTCATAATTCAGGTCAGGGAGTAAATCAGCTCCCTTCAAAACAGTGCAATATCTCAGGATTTACATAAATTGAGAAGATTCCATCAGGCCAGTAACCTTCAAAACAGAAGCGAGTAAGAATGACCTAAACATAAGGTTAAAAAAATTAGTAACATTAACAGAAATTAGTAAAAAAACTTTAGTAACAACTTCAGCCTCCTAAATGTCCCCACAAGGAAGGGCAGAAGAGAAGCCAGTTAGTCACCTGCCCACCTTCCTCCAGCAGGCTTCTCTCTTGCTCTCTAAACTTCTTGCCTTGCCAAGTTTCACCCCATCCAGGACTACTTGTCCCTGGGCCTCCAGTTTTCACTCATACAAGAATACATCACTTGAAAAGTCCAGACTTTGTCCTTTCTGTGCCCTTGGTTCTTCCAATTATTTTCTTCCAACCCAGTCTGATCTGACGTCACTGCTGCTGTTGGGCTGTTCTGCAGATGAGCACCACCTGTTGCTGTTGGATGCCAGCTGACTTCTCCCTCCAACAAGACCACTTAACAGCATCCACTTCTTTTGTGATGTGAGTTCAATCATCACTGGCTCAATCTGAGGTAAGAACTTGTAGCAAAACCTGTAGCTGCTGGCAGAGGAGGGACATTTCTGTTATATCAATGGTGGTTTTCTACTTGTTTTCAGAAAGAATCCAAAAATCCCTCTCTTCAAGCTGAAAAAAAAAGCCTTTCCTTTCCCTCCCTGACCCTCAAGGAGTCAAGAAAATACTCCTTGTCATGGGAAACACATTCCTAACATCCCCAAACACCCCTCATTTTCTCTTTTGCATTTATTTTAATGAAATTAGCCACTGGAACAGGAATCCTTCAGCATCTGGCATTTAAGGAAAGCAACACAGCAGGAGACAGAAAATACTTCTTTTTTTTCAGAGTAGAAAACCCTGAGCTTTAGGAGTGCTTACAGTGCTGAAGATTGTGGGAGCTCCTAGCTTCCAACGCCAGCCTATATCCTCTTCAATGGGATTGCTGAGACACATCTTGAAATCCGAATGCTTCCATGAAAATTGTCTGCATTCTCTGATTCAGTGGGAAAAGTATTCAACAAAAAATTCAGTTCCAAACACATTTATATCTCATCTTGACCCATTAAAACTGTAAAATGGAGTGGGTACAGCTGCTAGAGATGGTCAGGAATGGTTGCAGTAGCAGGATGCGATCTGCTTGGACCCTCTCCCATACTGAGATGTGGAAATGCATGCACTTTACAACTTAATTTTGCATATAAATGTCTATGTATATGAATGAGTCACTAACAAAGGATATAATTAGAGAAGCACCATGAAGGGACTCATGTGTTCTGTAATAAATTATAAAATTTGTACCTAGGGCCATACTGGGCAGGGATATTCTAATTAGACCATTAAACATGTTTATGCTGGTAGTCTCCAAGACTGACCAGGGTAGAACATCTGTAAGTTGGTTGAAAAACACATACACCTTTTCATTTTCCATCCACCAAGGCCTATGAAATCAGAAGAAATGATATGAAGTGCAATGGATGGAGCAGTTGTTAACAGTCTGCAAGGGAGAAACTCGCATTGCCGAGTGGACAGTTTGGCATACATATTCTTCCCCATCTTTAATTCCTGTGAGTCTATGGAAAAAGCTATTGACTAGATAGAGATTAAGCATACATAATTGCATTATGTCACAATTTTACGCTTAGCATCTGGCAGTGATGCTGTCTCTAAAGGAAGAAATTCAGATATGACAACAATGAACAATGAATCTGATTCTCATCTTCATTAAATTAGGTTTTCATTGCTGTAATTTCAGTCTATTTTTTTCTCCTAATATTCAGTCATTCTGATATCAGCTGATTCAGGATGTGAATAGCTAATTAGATTTGGGTGATTTCATGCATCCCAAAGAGGAAACTGAAATATGGCTGAATCCTTCTGAAAAAAAGTAATGCTAGAAGAGTCAAGAGGTACTGCTCTAAATAAAAATGGTTTTCATATTCTATCCAAATGGAATAGGGTGCTTGTGCCTCCTGAATAACCATGTTTCAGTTTACTGACCTGTTTCATTAAAAGTCATGAGGCCACTTTCTTTTTTATGGCTCTGAAGCATTAGGTAAGTTAATTTTTGAATCATGCAGTCTTTTGTGTGACAGCCTCCATCACCAGGCATGAGTAGCAGCTAGAAATGTTAACCTCTACAGCTACCTGTCTAGCTATCCTACCACCCCACTGTATAAAATCTCTTAGCTACCTTGTTAACCAGGGCCCATAAGAACTGTAACTTTTGACAGAATAAAGCATTTGGAGTGACAAAGCAAGGCTGATTTTGCTCAGACCTTAAAAGCACATTGTGAGTGTTGAATGTCACTGCCAGGCCGGACAATCAGATGTTGTAATCTAGTAACATATGGTGTGTCAGTGTATAGGTCGGGTCATACACAGAGGGACTTTCATTCTGTTTCAGTCTCCCTTTCTGAACTTCTGAACCCTTGGATGAGCACTTGCCTCCTTTTCAAACTCACCTCAAGGCTTGTAGGCAAAGCAAGTGCAGGGAGAGCTCCTAGAAGCTTGCACCAATTTGCCTGAAAGGGTGCTGTAAGCACTCCCAACAGTCTATTTGAAAATAACAGCTTTTTGGAAACATATTTCCTCTATTTTCAGAAAACACTGACTTTCCTTGAGATTGGATAAGAATATGTCTTTAGTGCTTTTGGCCACAAACCTTAAAACGTGCAGCATTGCTAATCCTGTGGACGTAAGACCTTCTGTTATCGTATCAGCATCAAATATGTAGCTGCTTAGTTCTCACACAGCCAAGCATCTGATTTTAAGAACAGCTGTGCCAGTTGCAGTACAATTTACGTGGTGATACTTGTCCAATATTATTTTGGATTACAGCAATTTAGATCGCAATCCTGCTCCTCCCCAGTGGCCACAGTCCTACCATTGACATCAACAAAAGCTAGATGAGATCCCAATTGAAAGGGAGAGCCATTGTTCACCTGGCCGTAACTTCTACCAAGAGAGATTTTCTTACTCATGTATAGAGTTCATTTCCTGTAGACAGTTAAACACTAAAAACATAGACAAAATGGAAAAGATCCTGATTCCATTTACTTGCATGGTTTTAAGGTGAACAGATTGCATTTGGACTGGTGTAACTAAGAACAAAATCCAGCCAACTGTATCAAACCCAGGGCCTGTAACATTTTCTTCCTTTTAGATCATACATTAAGGTATTTCTCATTACATTGCAAAATCCCCCTCAGTCTATATTCTTCCTGTACTCACATCTGTCTTCCAACTGACAATATCAGTATCATGGCAAGTCCATTACCAGAATATATGCTGCTAAGTACTCTATTTAAGAGAAGTTTGTTCTCGACAGATTCAGATATTTTCAGGCTTGTCGCTATTTCCATTTTGTACATTGGAACAGCGCCAGGTAGACTTGTACAATAAAAATACCAGTGCTGAAATGAAGGGCTTTTAAATCTATCTGCTTCAGAACTAAAGGAAGGTAATAATCAGGAATTCACTTATGGTTAGTATCACCTTGGAAGGACTGAATGAGTCCTCTACTCCAAAGTTAGAGGAATCTGTTGCAATACACTTGATCCTGATTTTTATTTTTGTTCCTTTATTTTGCTTTGTAAAACAGGGAGAGTCCACTAACCGCAGCTGTGCTGTGCTGTATTTGCACTGGCATCATCAAGAAGATCATTCCATTTATGCAGATTGCCCACAATTCTGTTGACCATAAAAATCTTTGACTCTCATTAGGACTTTGGTCTCAGCACCTTGTTTTGTATTCTGCTGTTGTAAGACTGATGGTCTCCGCTTGTTCCATGGGTATATCAGGTCTCGGTACTTACCAGCAATTTGGTCTTTTATTCAGACCACTGGCAGCATCAGTCAAAACCACAGACTCCTCCCTCCCACAGATTACTGGGGAAACTGATTTCTTCTGAAGATATTAAAGATGAAATGAGAGAACACACACAACCAGCAAAAGGGCCTTGAAGGCCTTTCTTCTTTCAGAGAAATTGCAGTCATTCACGATCCAGTTAAAAGTCCTTAAGCAAATCACTTCAGTCACAGCTTGATGTCAGCCCTACCTTTCTATTGGGTGGCTTCACTCAAAGAGCAGTTGTCTCCATTTGTGCCTCTTCTACAAGCTGATGACTAAATAACAGGCTGCTCCTTTTCCTGGGCTGTTCCCTTCTCCACAGGCTTAGCTCCAGCCACACTGCTCAGGTCCTTTTTTTGCGATGCAGTGACACCGTGAAGGAGCGACGTGCTGCTCACCGGGCGCAGCAGGATTCAGCCATCCTGCTGCTCAAAACCATAGACTGAGCTGCGGCTGACTGTCTCTGGTTTCCTATTTGTGATTTACCCTGCATCCCCGAGGTCTGTAACCTGGCAGTCATATATATTCCAGTATCTAACGATACATATCTTTCAGCCAACAGCTTCACCGCCTTTCCCCTACCGTTGATTTTGCCTGAATTTAGACTACACATATCTGCAATACTTCTGTCACTCCAGACTAACCTCAGCTCATGCCCCAGAGATCTTCCCTGTTTGTCCCCTGTCAAGGTTCACATTACATAAAACCAGGAGGACTGAGTTAGGCTGTAGGTCCATCTGTCTGACACTATGACAGGTACATAGCCTCCAACAGTCTCAGATTTTTTTGAGACAGTCAGGGATGGTATTTAGGTACCTAAATGTAGGTGCCTGCTGCTATTTCAAATCTCTGTGTGTATCTGACTTGGCAACCAGCTGCTGCTCCAGGAGGGCACAGGTCTTCTGCAGGTCCTGTGGCATATCTGCCAACTCGGGGCAGATGTGTCCTGTATTTTGGGGTACTTATTTTTGGCAATAAATCCCAAATGTTATGTCTCTATGTTCAATAGCCTTTGATAAATCTCTGATCTGTGAACTCGCTACCCTTTTTAATTGCATGGTTTTAGCATTGGGAAAATCTTATGGCAAGGAGGTTTACCAGTTTTATGGAAAACTCCCTGCTTTTGTTGGCTATGAACGTGCTGTCCCCTAGTTAACCTGTAGCTCTAGCGGAGGCATCTTGCAGCCATAGGATAGAGGCACACAGAGCAAGATACAATTAATACTTGCTTGCCTATACCCCATACATAAGCACACTAAAATACCACAATCAGCATCATCATAAAAGCATATTGTAACGTTATAAGGCCACGTATTTTGTCGTGCAGGTTAAAATATAAATAAAAGCCATAACTGCAAAACACAAATGGTGACTTGAGATATGGCTTCAGATGCATAGAAAAGCATGTGCAAGTACTAAAATCTGTAAGATGAGAACTAAGGACACAGCGTGGGCAGGAAGGGTGTCTGATGGAACCAGAATTCCTGCAAAATAAGAAAAACCCAGTACAAGGCCTGATCCCAAACACGAAGTATCAAGAACAGATGGTATCTCCCCCTTTTTTTAGGAGGGATAGAGCAGAAAAGCAGAAAACTTCAAGGGTGGATAAGCAAAAGTGGGGAATGCAGCCCACTTCACTTCTGGCTTCCCACATCAAAGAGCTTTGAGCACTGGCCAAATCAACCTCAGCGACTTAGGACCGACAGGGACCGTAGCCACCAATGCTAACTGAAACAGCATCGGTTCCACATGTGTACTCACAGCTAGCTCAGGATAAGCTCCTAAAGGACAAACTGCTTTGTATATATGGTGATAATGCAAGTCTTTCCAATGTCATTCATGATTTTACAGACCTTAGTCAATTCCCAGTCTTACCCAGGGGCGCTTGAAGAGCCATCGCCTATTTATTTATTCAAAATATGGAAGAACATTTTTAACTTTCAACATCCTGCAACCTTGTTCTAAACATTTGTCAGTTCTGCTGTGGTCTTGTAAGGTGGAAGAAGTAGAATTGCTTAAATTTCAGCTCACCATGGCCTAAGCGGAGGCATAACAACATGCACTGCTATACTTGCTGTTCTTCCCTTGCTAATTGCTAACAGTCCATTTGCTGGTTTGCCTGCTTGCAATATTTCTTGTGGGTATGGCAGAACAGACCTTCCTGTCTGGCATCTTGAAGTGTTAGTTAATTGCTGCCGTTTAACAGGGTTTATATATCATATTGCATGGGCTTTTCCAATTTACAGATGACGTTAAGATCATGTTTAACCAACGTAGGATTAACACTTTCAGTTGCACATAACTTAAAACAGGAATTTTGCCTAACTAAATCACTAGCTTGGTTGTGCTCTCTGAAATTGAATAGAACAGTGGGAGAAAGAAAAAAGATATCCAGAAAAAAGCTTAACTTTTAGAGTTCTCATATAACACTACAGAGAAAAGAGGGGTTTGGGGTTTTTTAATATAATTCTGGCTGTACATTGGGATACAAATAGTACCATATCCCCTTACAATGGAAAAATAATTCATGAAAGAGAGAATGAGAGGTGTATTTATGTTCCTTTTCACTGCTGTTTTTAATACACGGTTCCTTTTGAATTTTGTTTGGTTTCTTTGAATCCCACTCCTCCACAGACTTCCCGGGACTCAGTTCTCTGTTATTGCTTATACTTCCTGCTGCTTTGCTGGCTGTAGCAGTCCAATAGTTGCTTTAGCTGAAAATAGGTCTGGTAAGCTCCAATTATTTTTCTTTATGGAAAATGTGTGAAAAGCAAAAAACACCAAGGAGAACAGACAGCAACAGAGTCTGTAGAATAGTGTATGCATCTTCCATTAATTCCATGATTATTCAAGAGATCATAGGATATTCTTGCCCTTGATAGCCACCACTGTATTCAGTTACTCTGGGTTCTCTTCTGGTCTTGTGTCTTTGCAGAATTACAGCTTTAAAGTTTAAAATATCTAGAATTGGGATTTTTTGCTACCTTTATGCTTCTGGAGGACCAAGAGGTACTGGCACCTTGTGCTTTTTTTCATTTTGATATTAGAAGGCTTATTTAGCAACGTTATTAAGAAGGTATATATAGATATGTCATTACTGTAATAAAATATTAGGAATACTCATGAGTGAAATATAAATATATATAATGGAAGGGGACTGTGGAAATTGAGTGTAAACAACCTGCTTCTTCTAAAGCACAAACTGCTGTTATTTAAGCTGAACAAGAAAGGAAGATCTCTACCCCAACGCAAAAATTTATCAGTTGCTCAGGAGCTTATTGGCACAATTTAAGTTTCAATTCAATAAGACACTTCAGGACGATTTAGATAAAATGTCACATAGGAAGTTACCTGTAATTTTCGTATTTCTGCAAGAATCTTTCTGCTTTTTTTTTTTTTTTTTACCAGAGATGAAAATCAAATTATCTGCAATGCTTGAGTATAATCTATCACCTTGCTCTCTGAGTAAGACAGCCACTGACATTCCCATTTTCATTTTCCCATGGCTGACAATAATTTACCACATTTGTCAACCCAGTTGATTTTACAAGCCATGGATCCAATATTTCCAACTGTATACAAGCAGAACTCCTCCAGATCCCCCAAGTAATGTTTGATAGAGAGCCCTACACAAAACAACATTTATCTCTATAATACCTATTTCTAATTGAAACTGCAAAAGAATTTTGGCAGCCGGTGAGTATGTATTCTCCTAGCAGTGCCTCTCCCTTCACAGCAACACAAATGTGGTTTATCACAGACACAGCTTGGAGAGTGTTTGTTACTTAGGACAACAGAGATCAGTATACCAAGTTTTGTCACTATGTATCTTGTGCTTAATATTAAATTATTCTTCCTACACTGCAACTTTTCCTTGTTTAGGGAATGTCTGGCACATAAATTCAGGCATAAACAGCTTTTTCTTCTATAAATATATATATGCAAGCCCCCTTATTTTATTGGAAATGGGCACTTTTCTCCTGTGTATCTATTTCACTACCAATCAGTCTCCCAACTACAAGAGGTCATTTGCCTTTGTCTTTTAGCATTTGTTTTTAGGGACACAGAGCAGTTCTGTGCTGCTGAGTAAACTAATGTATTGGCAATGTGCCTATTTACCTCTGTTCAGCACGGGCAGTGTAACGCAGCTGGGTGCCTGTGTGCTTTCGGCAGCGCCGAACATGCAGCAAAGGCTTCAGCCATTGTCTCAGAGCTTGGTTATTTTGCTGCCTTTTTCTGGAGCCTTGAAGAAGGCTCTGTGCCCTTTATGTGGGAGAGCAGGGGGAATGCATGGAGTGCTGCCGAGGGATGGGCCATGAGCCAGCTGAAATATGATGAGTCAAGGTTAACGTGCAGACCAAAGTGGATGATGTTGTAGGCATCTGCTATAGACCTACTGGTCAGGAGGAAAATGTAGATGAGACCTTCTTCAGGCCACTGGAGGAAGTCTCATATTCGCAGTCCTGGTCCTTGTGGGCGACTTCAACCACCCTGGTATCTCCCAGAGGGACAAACCAGCAGGACAGAAGCAATCCAGAAAGCTTCTGAAGTGTGCTGACACAGGTGACTAAGAAGCCAATGAGGGGGCATACTCACAAACAACAAAAAGCTGGTCATGACTTGAAAGGTGGCCTTGGGACCATGAGATGCTGAAGTTCAGGATCCTGAGATGAGGGAGCAGGGCTGAAAGCAGGATCCTAACCATGGACTTCAGGAGACCACACTGTGGCTTGTTCAGAGATTTTCTCAGAAGAATCCCATGGGAGACCACCTTAGAGAGAAAAAGGGTCCAGGAGAGCTGATTGACTTTCAGGGATAATTTCCTCCAAGCTCAGGAATGGCTCATCCCAGTCTGCAGGAAACCAGCTGAAGTAAAGACAGCAGTAGGCCTGCATGGGTGAAGAAGGAACTCCTAACAAAACTCAGGACCTCCTCCAAAGATCCCACACAGTAAGCCTCACCACACCCTAGCCTTCTAAAATGAGATGACTGGCTCGGTGGAGGAGGGAAGGCCACTGGGTGCTGTTTGCCTGGATTTCAGTAATGCTTTTAAAACTGTCTCCCATAGCATCCTGATTCATAGAGAGAAGTAGTACGGGCTGGATAAGTGGACAGTAAAGTGGATTGAAAATGGTTGGAACTGATGGGCTCAAAGGCTTGTGTTCAGTGAAACAAGGTGCACCTGGAGGCCAGCCACTCGTGATGTACCCCAGGGACTCACACTGGGGCCAATACTGTTTGATAACTCCATTAATGAACTGGATAATGGCAGGGGAAGCTGCCCCCTCAGCAAGTTCACAGGTGATAACAGAACTGGGAGCAGTAGTTGATGCATCAGACAGTCGTGCTGCCGTTCAGAGGGACCTTGACAGGATGGAGAAATGGGCCAACAGGAACGTCGTGAAGTTCAGCAAAGGGAAATGCCGGTTTCTGCCCCAGGGGAGGAGCAATCCCAAGTACTGGTATATTCTGGAGACAGGCCAGCTGGAAAGCAACTTTGCAAAAATGGACCTGAGGGTCCTGGTGAACATGAAGTTGAACATGAGCCCACAATGGATCCTTTTGGCAAGAAAGGCCACCAGCCTCCTGGGCTGCATTAGACAAAGCTTTGCCAGCAGGTCAGTGAGGTGATCTGTCCCCTCTGCTCAGCACTGGGGAGGCCATACCTGGAGGAGCTCCGGGCTCCTCAGTACGAGAGACATGGATATACTGGAGAGAGGCCAAAGAAGGGACACAAGGATGGTTAAGGGACTTGAACACCTCTCACATAAGGCAAGACTGAGAGACCTGGGACTGTTCATCCCAGAGAAGGCAAGGCTCAGGGGTGCTCTTATCCATTGTAAATACCTGAGCAGGGTCAAGAGTAAAGACGGCAGAGACAGGAATTTCTCAGTGGTGCCCAGTGCCAGGACAAGAAGCGATGGGCACAAATTGAAACATAGGAGGTCCCACTGAAACAGGAAACCTTTTTTCCTATGAAAATAGGCAAGCCCTGGCGCAGGTTGCCCAGAGAGGTTGTGGATCTCCATACTTGGAGATACTCGGAACCTGGCTGGACACAGCTCTGGGTGACCTTACTTTGAGCAGAGGGTTTGGACTAGACAACTTGTAGAAGTCCCTTCACACTCCAACTATTCTGTAATTCTGTGAAATGACCTGCAAGAGCCATCCCCAAACAAACAACTACTGCAAGGTGGAGTACGTGCTGGAGCAGGGGCTTTATGTTCCTACCCTCACTCCTAGGAGGGGAAAGCATCCTCTTATCTGATCGAGTTGGATGGAAGTACCACCACAAAACTACACCGGGTGCTGCTGCTCACTGCTGTATCTCAGACAACAGTAATTTCCTGCAGGGAAATGAGCTTTTCAGGTCCGTCACGGTCTCCCTCTGACTGAGAGCAGCAGGAAGAAAGTACTTCCCCCCCCCCCCCCCCCCAGATAATCAAATCTCACCATATAATATAGAGGGAGCGCAGAAACTTCAGATCAGGTTGCAAACACCTAGTACGCCCTAGTCTCCTTTCTGTGTTTATCCTATCCTAACACCTATGCAACAGTCCTAAGACAGAAGGAGCTCAGAACAATGCTGTCTCTGTTGGATGAAAGAACAGTGGGGGTTTTCTCCTCTGAAGTGCTGCAGTCCAGTGCTGCAGTATAATATAATATTAATCTAACATCCGAACAGCACCTCACCCAATCCAAGATGATGTCAGGAAAAAAAAAACAACCAACCATTTTTTCAACAGTCACCATCTACCCAAGGTCTGTGCACACCCTCTTCTCCTCCCTAATCTGGACTGTTACACATAAACAAGGGAGCAGGACTTGGAACTATCTATCAGCACCATCCGCTGTTACCTTAAAGGTGTATTATGATAGATAGCGGTATAAACGTGCCACAATGCTAATGAGACCCCAGCCCTGCAGTCATATCTATATAGATAGCTCTATGTTCATATGTAATCCCCAAGATTTTCTGGTTATAAAATCATGCGTTTGGATTTCTTACTGAAACTATAGTTCACATATGCAGCTTCCATTGACTTATCTCCTACTTCCATAGCTTTGTCTTTGCCTGAGGCACTCTCGATATATAAGAAGGTCAGTTTAGCAATGACGATGAAATTTCATTAAACTTTTGTAAGCTGGGAGGATTTGAAGAACCCTGTTCTCTCTCTTGCTTCTGCTTTTTTGGTTGGTTGCTGCAGGTAAAGCAAGAGGAACTCCTCCATCACGCCTGTCATGGGTAAGCTTCCCATTTATGCTACTAGAATTGCGAAGAGCATGAAGTCAGAACTGAGCAACCAAGTGAAGAAAAACTAATCTCTGTTGTTTATACATATTGTGCATTTGAGTATTTTCAAGCTTTTTATAAAACAAAGTGATAAAATAAAACAAAAAGGCTGGCTTGCTTGTCTTAATGTTAAACATGCACAGCCAGAATTTCACAAAAATTGTTCATACCATCAACTTTTAACTGAGATTAATTGATCTTTCAGTTCTGTGAACTAATAAGGCTTTCAAGGATTTGTATTATCAAGGAAGTGTACAGTATTAATTAGAAAGGGGAGCTCTCAATGGTTGCTAAGAAACAGGTATATATTTGTAATCACTTTTTTACCCCCTGGCAGTGATGCCTTGTCATAGACTCAAGAATGTTTCCTTCGGAACAAATCCCTGTCATTTTCAATTAGCAGGCTAAGAATTTAAAAGCCAATTGCTGATTAATATAACAAGATAGGAGGGGGTATGTCTGCTAAAATAAAAGTAGAGAACCACAAACAACTCTATATTAAAGCAGTATACGGGACATGCAGGTTGGAGCATGTTGAATTAGCAGGGTCCATAGCATGGTTTTCTTCTAGGCCAACTAACAACCTCTGAGGAAAGGGCCAGGCATGGTTCAGGGGGTACCATGACCAGGCAACATGAGTAGATAACTCGGATGCAGCCACCCTCTTCTAGGACATGCAAGACACAAACTTTGTCATGCTGGTTGGCTTCAGGGCTAGCAACAGTCCCCAGCTTGCTTATTTGCAGCTATGGCTAAAGCCACAGAAAGCTGAAAAATCAAGGAATAATTAAAAAAAAAAAAATAAATTTAAATCACTATTCGAAGAAGTGACACTTTAACACCT
Source organism: Falco naumanni (assembly GCF_017639655.2). Classification (NCBI taxonomy): domain Eukaryota; kingdom Metazoa; phylum Chordata; class Aves; order Falconiformes; family Falconidae; genus Falco; species Falco naumanni. The sequence goes on along the minus strand of NC_054055.1, from coordinate 10,140,043 downwards.
TTGGAATTTTTCCTCAAAAGCAACTCTTATTTGTAAATGCTATCTTAGATCTGACTAGCATTGTGATGTGCAATTCCTTATTTTAAATATTCCCTAGTCCATTGCTATATGTGCCATGGAAAACAACCTGCTAAAATCCTGTGCAGAATTCTGTTTATGTGAATTGTTGCCTTTACTGCCATGTGGCCACTTCCCACGAGTGAAGTTAGGCATGTGCTGAAGTATTTATAGGAGGACTTAATGGACTACATAGGAATACGGGGAAATCAACTTTATCCAGAGCACTTCCAAAACACGCAGAATAATAAAACTGGAAAACCCTAGAGATTTTTTTTCTATTTTCCCTGGAAAGGCTTACTCCTAACAACAGAGACTGAGTTTTAAACAAAAACACGACGTTTAAATTAACATTCCTTTTAAAACAGTGTCTGCACGTAAAGAATGACCTTCAGCTTGTATGAAAGATATTTTATAGGGCCCTGCACAGATTGTTTTTTGGTCCAAAGACAAAAAAATCCAAAGTTTGAGATGAAAAATGGGCAAGTGATAAATTACAGAGGAAGACAGTGAGAGAGAAGTACCTGAATCACTAGGAAAGTTGGGAAGCAAGGAAGCAATGCATGCTTTGGAATTATGTAAAAGGACATCTAGGAACAAAGCGTTGTCCACAGAGACTGGCTGTAAGACTCAGTCTTGGGAAACATCCTGAAACGGAGCTGATAGCATGGCAAGGGTTGGACTACATGCCATCTCTCAGATGACATTGTTGCCAAAGGGCAGAGGTTTTCAGCTAACTGAACCCATTGATTTGGGGTATATGCTATTATATATGTGTTTGAAGCAGCTGTGACCACTATAGCAACACGGTTCTCACTTCTGGATCCACAAGAGATTTTGGTACACTGGGAAGGTCTTAAATAATCACAGCAGTGATGGCAGAGTTTGAGGACAGACCTTACAGAGGGTAGTGCAGGAGGTCACTCTGGTTAGCTTAGCAATAAAAACAGAGAGGTGACTTCCTTAATCACAGGCTGTGAAAGTTTGGAGTTTTAAATTGCTGGAAATTCTAAAGCTGATTGAAGAAGATTTCTTATTGTAATCTGCTGATTGCATTTGTTTTTACCTTATTTACCAGACGGGTTTATTTTTGTCTCAGTGCACAGCTTATTTCAGGAATGGAAGAGAGGTGTTGTCTTCCTCTGAGGCAACAAAAGGAGCATAATTAGTTATGCTCAGATGGATCACAGCTAGGGACAAGGGATTGTGTCTCATTAGAAAGCCTTGATCCAAGTTTAAACCCTCTGTCAGTTAACGCTGGGATTGAATTTTTATTTGAATGAGTCTGATTTTCTAGGATTTCTTTTAAAGCACAGGATCTAGCCCATTTCCAAGGCTCTATTTATTACTTTTATATAAATCCTTTGCCACTGCAGGAGGATCACTGATCTTGGTCTTGCTTGCTGCCTTCCTCTGATCATAGGTTCTGACTTACATTAAGTTGAGGCATACTTTATGTGCTGTGTGGATTCTCCATCTATTATACAACTTCCAAGGACCATGGTGACCTGGATTTGCTGATCCAGGAATCATTTCCTACTCTGTACTTTCTGTTTTTTTGAGGACATACGGGAACAAGTAGTTGACTCTTCAATACAGCAGAATGATATGATTCAGTTTATCTTCCCCTTTTAACCTCTATTTCAGATTAGAATTAAGGTAGTGTGGTTTTTTTAAATGTGAGAATATTTAACTTAATAGAACAGCTCACCCTGGACTGTTCTAGGTACCTTGTTATTGTTTTGGGGTTTTTTTGTTTTCATTGTTTTGGGGGGTGGGGGTGGGGTGGTGGTGTGCATATAATCTTTTTACAGCTCCAAAAGGAGAGAACTTAGGACATCTGTATTGGCTGTGCATGGCAACAGCCACCTATTCCAACTTCATAACATGTCATATTTCTTACCTTACATATCAATTACATTACATCAATTACCTTAACAGACATGTCAAACTCAGCGCAGGTCTAGGGGAAGACATAAAACCCACACTCTGTTTTGCATTCTCTCACCTCTTTCAATATATTCTTATATAACCAGGAAATTTCAAGGTATAAACACAAAACATACTTTTTCTGGGGGAATTAGTCAAAGAGGGCAAAACAGTCTTGCTGCCTGCATGGAGACTACCATGGACTGGAAGAACAGTCTTGTCACCTGGTTCTGCAGAACATCAGCATCTTCCAGCAGCAGCAGCAGTCACTTCCCAAATCCAACACAACACCAATGTCTTACACTTGCTATTTATACTTGAAAGTTTACCTAAATATTTCTATTGTCATATGCAGTTTATCTTATATGAATATAAATATTAGTGATTATTTCTGTAACAGAATTTCTGAAGACTTGTGTTGTGGTCTGGTATTGGACAAGCCAAATATTAAACACCATCTATTATTACCTCGGAGTATTACTTCTCTCTCATCATTAAGAACTTGTTGAGAACTGTTTAATTAGCCCTCTCATATTATGCTACCACCATACAGACAGGTCACATGGTATTAAACTAAGTAGCAGCAATTATTATTATCAACTACCTTTTAATTGACTAATCTTTGCTTGTATAAGAAAAGTTTGAAGGAAACATATTACTAATTTTGGAGAAAAGCTGACTTGCCTGTCTAACCCTTGTTACGTTTTTGTCCTTTCAGATGGAAATTTGTATTAAACACAGTCATTCCTTATCTATCACAGTATTTCACACTCTTTCTGAAGAACATCTTGACCAGATAAGAAAAACATGAGCCAGTTAAAGTAAGTATGCTTACTGATGGGACACCTAACCCACCCGTGTAATTAAGACCAGACATTTCATTTATTTTTTAACTTCTAACGTGACCCAGAAAAGCATCTCCTCCTCAAGTCTTTCTGCCACCAGGAGCAAGCAGACTGCCACTCTGCCCTCAGTTTCCATTTAAGTTCTGAACCTTCTCCAACCACTTCCAGACCTCCTCCAGACTTCTCACTCCTTCCCATTCATATCTCAGTAGCAATCTCCAAAGTATAATATTTAGCAACAGTCTGGGATATTATACCCTCTTTTTTTTCATAATTCCCATACCTGACCTAGTGACCTTTCCTCCTCACTGCTCTTGTCAGCCACCTTCTTAAGTCACAAGGCAGGTGTCACTCAAGGATGCAAAGAAGCCAGGGAAATACAAAGTACAGCGTCTGCTCAGATACAGCAAAGCCACTCCGAAGCATCCTGCATTCAGGCCAAAGGGAGAGCACAGAGGTGCGGTGCAGGAGTCAGCTTCAAGGTTAAAACTTCATTAAAGATCAAAAGAATGGTGGGAATTGTTTGTCTCTCAGCACCTGAAGTAGAAGTTGATCAAACACCTACATTATCTGGCAATGAAACAACCCAATCAATTTCCACTGTCCTAATCTCTGGGGGAAAGAGGGTTAAAATTACAGACAGGTCCATAGTCTTCTGAGGAGGACTTTTTTTCTTGTCAATAATTACCCTCCCTCGCCCAGCACTGGGATTTTTAACCAGGCCCCCACTTAAAATTAATCATTATCTGGTGCTATTACTATCATTTATGGAATACTTAAAATAGCGCCTGGAAGCCTTACTCACATCAAAGCTCCATTTTGCCTGGAATAGCACAGATGTGCAAAAAAATAATAATAATAATAAAAAAAAAAAACCAACAAACCAGCTCCTACTGTCCATAGTTCACCATAGAGCACTGAAAGGAGACAGAGTGGAGAAATGGTGTGGGAAGGTAAAACATAGGAAACAAAAGGATTTAGCCAAAATTAGAGGATTTAGCCAAAATTAGAGGATTTACAGATGCCGAATGGAGAGGCTTGTGAAACTGGGCAATATTTAATGGTTCAGGTTAACCATCATGCAGCAACAGATTGTCCATCCCTCCCCCAAGAACAGCCTTTTTGTTGCTGTTTCTTTTATCCTCCTCCCTAAGGACCACTGCTGGCCACCTCCCGCCTCGGTCTGGCTAGTGTGCCATGTCCCACCCACAGGCTGTGGGCTGCTGGTGACACACTGGTTAGTCACTGGAGCAGGCTCCTGCACCTGCTCCCTCTTTCCTGGAGCAGAGGCTGTGAGTACATCCTTGTCCCACCTGCCGAGTGTTCATGTGTCCCTCAGCCTCACACAGGAAAGCAAATAGCATGTGGGCAGCTCTTCCCTACAGGAGCTTCTGCTGTTCTCCAGAACAGCTGTCTAGCACCTCGAGCTGCTAAAGAGATGCTGTTTCTGTCCATCTTTTTTTGCCAAGGAAACCCTATCAGTCCAAGAGGGTCCTTGAATCCTACACAGTGCAAAGGAGCTTTCTGCCCAGGATCGCCACGACCATACCTTTCTCTTAGGAAGTCTCCAGATGCGTGCAGGACATCCATAATTGTTCACATGTTTTTAATCCTGGGTGCCCCTATCCTGGTGACACTTGATGAACAATTATTGGTATGAAAAACCTGTAATGAGAGGTTATGCTATTACTGTCATGACAGCCACGTCACAGTTGTACACTTGCTTTACGGAACTAGCCATCATTATGCTTCTGAGTATGCACGGCCAAGCTATTGCTAGGTTACCATCCTCACAACGTCATGAGTAAGGTGTTCCATGACAGTCCCTCTTGGCTCTCCTACCCTCTGTCTTTTGAGGATCGTATTCAAAAGCAGTTCTCAAAATAATTGTTTTTTTTGCAAGAACCTAAGGGCAGCCTTCCCGAAAGACGCAGTGTCTAGCTTTTAGATGAATGTCAGACTGCCTCAGGTCACCATAAAAAAGGTTACAGCAAATCATGCTCTGATGTCAGTGTTCAACCTACTAAATATCACAGATGTCATCTTAAAAATTTCACCTGAAAAAGTCTGCTAGATTAATATTGCAGTTATCTTCAAAGCAGGAGCCTACTGAAAGAAATATTAAAATACAAAGAAATGAGAAAAAGCATCCTATTTTGTCTTGCATTTTACTAACACCACTTTGGATGTGCTTAACTTAGAGTCAATACTAATGCAGAGTTCTGTCTTCTTTCTAGTGCTCGCTAAATATACCGACATAAATGTTGTTATTAACTAGCACAACAGGAGAAAAAACAGGTAGAACAAGCAATACTTTAAAAAATGGCTATCATCCTCTCTGCTCAAACCAACCTTCCCTATGTTGTTAACAAATTCATCATAAAGGGTTGATTAGGCGGATTATAGAGAGGTAGATATTAAGATATATGCAAACCACTTACAAAACACTGCTGTAAAATACCGTGACTACTGTTATTTTATTGTCTAAGCAGTAACTGAGTGGGGAATCCATTTCCTAACAATCAACAAACAGTACTCTACCAGGATAATCAATCTCTGACACCCAATGCATTATTTAGAGGGGGAAGTGGTTACCAGAAAAATCCTGTAAGTGATTTGGAAGTTAAACTGAGGAAAGAAGTCCCTAAGGGCCGTTTTCCTCATTAGATATGAATTAGCCATTTATGAAGCCAGTGGCTCAGCATCACCTTATACCAGCTGAGACTGGAGATTCATGTGTTGAAAAATTGGTACAAAACCTCACTGCCACAGGGGCAATGGTCCATCACAGGCATTTGTCCTAGCCACTGCTAACTTCTCCGTGTGGAGTTCACGCTCAGCCGTTCACCATTTCTAACAACACTTCTACATAACCACACATATAAATCTGTATTCCCCTCAAGCTAAACTGTACTTCAAAGGTCAGAACTGGATTTCATGTTACTGAAGCATGAACCTACCTATCCAGGTAGGTTTCTTATTCACACAGAGCAGCATTTCAATCCCCAAATGGCACGTTGGGTGGACTTTCTGCAAAAAATTAGATGTGAAATAAAGGCACATAGGTGATGTGATACTGTACAATGCAGGAATTAGAATTCAGGTACTGAAGTCGGAAGTCACGTGTCCAGTTCAAGGGCTAGAGTTTGTACAGCCACGTTAGACACCTTGAGCATTGTGCTTAAGAAGGAGCGGCTCCGACATCTCACCCACCAGCGTTGGGATGCCCTCACACTCAAGAGGAAACATCAGCGAAACACAAGCCCATCAGACAGCCACACATCCTCAAAACTGGGTCTAGGCACCTCTGCAAATATAGGGATTTAGGGTCTCAAACCATGTTCACCCCCTTTTCAGTAGCTTAGGGGTAGGATACTTTCCCAGGAAGAGAGACCTTAAAGTAGGATCCAGAATCCCAGATTGCTCCATGAAGATATTCTACTGTCTTCAGCAGAGGAGAGCAGCTGAATGTAGTCTCTTGTAAGTACTGTGCACAATACATCTTTGTAAATGTTCAGCAGAATGTTACAGTGGATTTCCTGGATCATCTAACCCTGCTCTTTCATGCCACAGGCAGCCACATCATATAATCTTTCACATATAGTCTTATATATATTTCATGAATAAACCAGTCTGTCCCTAACAGAGTATCTTATTTTCATTCTCTTTACCATAATAAAGTCATAAAACCTTAAACCTTGTACTAACTAAACCAAAACCAAGATTAATAGAAAATTAGATTATACCTGTTTGTTCTTGTGCCAAGATTAGCCTTTAACTAAAATATCCAAACTCATTAGGAGATACTTTTACCTCTGAAATACTTCTTGAGAGAAATGTATCTTCTCTTAACTCGGCTGTGCTCAAATGAGCAAGTCAAAATCTGTTGTGTGAGGAGCCATAAACAGCTCCTCTGTTTCTGTGACACTTACAGTTACACTCTCTGCAAGTCTTTTGGCTTTAAAGCTCTTTTTTCTTGATGGGAACTATTGTAAACAAAATTCTTCATGTGACCTGCTCAGCACCTTGCACGCTTTCTACCTGAAGTCCTCAGCCGGCATGTCCCAAACTCACGTTTGCCTTTTTCACAATTTATTCCCATTCATGCCACAGTCACCCTGTCATCAATTAACACATATAGAACTTTCCATTATTTTTTCCAGCTAATAAGTTCCCATTTGGGGTTTGTAATTATTCCATAAGCTCAGCCAAGGTCTCCTATTCTAACCCTGCTCATCATACACTTCTCCCTGCGTGACAGTCCAATTTCCATATACTTCCAACAGCTCTGTGCCAGATTTACTACTGAATTCTAGCAAGATGTGAGGCATTGCATTCACACTGATTTCATGCCCCAGGTGTACCTGTGTAAATGGGTACAGAAACATAATGCATTTGATGATGATAAAAGGGGCACATACTGCTTAGTGTTAGTTTTAAGCTTTTTTTTCCCTTTATTTTTTTTTGCTGTTGTTCCCAGTCCTGTATAGGATGTACAGCTAGCACTTTCCTAACGTAAATTTATGATAAATTCACATCACATTTGACAGTCTAGTTAATAATGATTCTCAGATAGTTCTCAGAAATTAAAATACCTAATTATCAATGCAAAATAAGCTTTTACATGTTCAAAGAAAAAAGTTTTAGTCATAAATACAGTTATTCATCCATCTACAGTTCCTTCTATTAAGAACTGTCAACCAGACAAAGCATGGCATCATGTAACACTTTTCCTATTTAAAAACAGAGAATGATAAAAGTGTGCCCAAAATCCTTACATTTTGAAGAGACTTTGAAGAACAGATCATTGCTTTAACTATAGGAATTTGGTAGTTTTATGGCCCATGATATTTTAATTTTTGCCCATTTGCCTATATGTAGGATTACTGAGCCCACTCTATTTATGCATAGTGTTGTGGAGCTGTCAAGGCAAACTGTGATTGCTCACAGAACACCTGCACAGAGGGGAAAAACCACAGCAGCAAATAATAGAGAAGCCAATAAAAGGAAAACATGAGCAAAGCATTGATAACTGGTGCACCATGGCATTGAAAATGGAACAATGTTTATGATATATTTTTTTAATTTCTTGTTACACATACTGGTCTTGCTCAAGAATTTCAAATAAGGCATATTACTGCCCGAGCTGAATGGGAAGAAGAACTGTTTAACATTCAAAGGCTCATCGTAAGTTAGGGCTGAGGGCAAATGGCTCAGCCTAGTCCACAGAGACAAACTCTATTCCACGCCAAAGCGTGCTGGCTGCATCTGTGCTGCTTTCTAAATGACAGTCCCAGGTCCAGACTATCCCTCATTTTCTCATGGGTCCAAACAATGCCAGGACCCGTGCTAACAACTAAACCACTGCCTGCCAGTACTTTAACCACGTTTTCACAGACGCAGTCTAAGGAATCAGTTCTGTTCCTGGCTCAGCTTCATATTCTTGCAAACTCAGGGGCAAATAGCTTCAGATCTGACTCTGAAGCATGCCCAGAGGTTATATTTTTTAAAAGTAAAAATCAAAATCCATAGCAACCTGTGACTTTAGTAGGAGTAAACTCTCTACATCTCAGTTCCCTAACTGTAAAATGACAACTACAATTCTAGTGTTTGTGGGGGAAAAAAAGAAAAAAAAACATTTAAATCATAAGATGGCCCTTTCTCTAGGGGTGGGGAGTGGGAGGGAGTGAATTTCTTTCTTCTGCTTTCCAAATGCTGTTTCTAGATGAATTATGAAGAGTTCAGAGTGAGGGATTCTCTTCTGGTACACCTATGAGCATAAGAATAACTTACGGATAAGCTGATGAATAAATCTATAGTACATTTGTTTCTTTTTGCTTCTTGACCTACTTCTTTCAGTTGCTATCTGTGAGGATCTTATTTTTCTTCTAAGGGTCATTTATGACATTTCAGAAGCCAAAGGGCAATTTGTAGGTGCCGCTATAGAGAGGTGGAGAAAAAGCTAGTTGTACGAGATACAGATCGGAGGTGACACCCATCCTCATGTTAGCTCGTTTTCTTTTGCAGGCACTGGCCATCTGTCCAAATAGTCTGCAGTTAGAATACAGAATGAAAACTTGCAAATTAAAGTAATCCTTATGCCAAAATGTAATCAAATTTTGAAGAGTCAGAAACATTGTAAACTATTAACAATTATTTTTAGACCTATTGTACTTGATAGACTAGTCTTTTACAAAGCAGCGTGGTGTCTGCATGATGGAGAAGACACACTTCTGATATTCACTCCATCCCCCAGCTGGCTGGCCCATTTGGCAATCAATAGCTGTGTCAGATGGAGCTTTGGGTACCCAAAACTTTTGCCTTAGAGCATGCAACTCCAGAATGCCCAGAGGTTATAATTGTACAAAGTAAAAAACTGTGGAAAATAGATTTTTCAAATTAAAAAAAAGAATCAACAAACAATACATAACACTCCCTCCCCACTGTCAGTGCCCTCACAGGTGTGTGGCCTCCTCCTACACTTGGTTGCAGCCAGGTAAGTGACTCTGGCAGCAAACTCTGCACAGTCCCCTTTGGCACCAAGAAAAATCCTGTGATCAGTTCTGTGTCCTGGTTGCTTACTCTTCATGGCTGACCATGATCTCACTGTATCTATATGATCTCCATGCTGTTATCCTCTTCCCAGGCTCATTCCATGCCCTCTGGAACCTGTTCAAACTCAGTAGCTCCCTAAGGGATGACACAGTCACCCCTTCAAAGGGTTCCCCTTGGCCCAAACACCTAAAGGAAGATACACATTTTTGGCAGGATAGAAGAACAATCTGTTATGGACACGTGCCTATGTTTTACCTTTCCAAAACAGCAAGCAGGCATTCTTGCGCTATTTCATCTCCATCCACATCAGCACTACAAATAAGTTTCTGCAACTGACCCAGAAATCAGCTAACATGGGATGGTTTGTGCAGGGATTTCAGCAAAGAACATGATTGCCCCTCATTCCAAAACATTTCTTCAGCGTGCTGAAATTCGAAGTTCCTCATCTGACTGATTTTGTAAGTAAAGAAGGGCTGCACCGCACTCCTGACATCCTCGAAGCTGCCATGTGATGCTACCCCAGCCCTTGCCAAAGGCTTGTGTCCAGCCTCTCCCAGCTGCCCACAAAGCTATGGGCTGTGGTGACAGACAGCCCCAGCACGCCACTGAAGAGCAGAAGGGAAGAAATTCCTCCCGAGGACAATTTGCAGAAAGAACATGACTTAGTGCTCAAATGGCCCATTGGAGGATCTTTTCTCTCTCCATTGACTATATGAGGAGCCCAGGGAGATTAGCCTTCTGACTGAAATGCTGCATTTAGACACTTGAAGTACAGTAATAAAATTCCTAGAATTACTGAGCATTATATAACTTCCTACATTTTGAACAGATAAGAGATGTAACTACATTCTGTTGCCTGTGATAAAAAGGTAGAGGGAGGCCCTAATCAGTCATCAAGTACATCCATTGCCAAAAATGGATTTTCATTTAATTGGCAAATTTTATTACATTTTCCAGTTGAGGTTTGAACAACCCATCTCTGCTCTTCCACTGATAATGAAAGCAGTGCAGGCAGTGGCTCTGTCTCCGCTACAGATCACCAGGACAGTTTCTGGAACTGTATATACACACAATCACAACAAAGGATTTGTATAGGTCTGTACAAGAAGCCACATTGTCCCAAGGCCCTTGGGGAAAGGCTTTAGAGAGGCCAAAGGGACAGACAGCTCCCAGATGTCCCCAATACTTTCTTGGTTAGTGCAGTCATGAAGCACTGAACTCAGAGAGGAACATGAAAATCTCTTCAGGAAAAGGAGGCAATTGAGTCCTCCTACACCCAAATGAAAATCCTCACCTCTCAGTCAGATCAAACACCCTTCTTTTTTTCAGCTCTGGAAAAGGCTTCGGATGCCTGTGAAATCCCATCGCCGGTTTGCTGAATCACCTTGCTGCCCAGTGCAGCAGTGCCCAAAGCTTTCCGTGCCCCAGACTGGCAGCACTCTGGGCAACAGAGTGGGTTCAGCTCTTCAAACTAATTCCCACCTGACAGGAGTATAAGTCAAAGAGAAAAGGCTCTGGCAGCTCCCAGTCAAGTACAAACCCTTAAAGAATTTCGCTGCAGACTGAATTCTTCCTAGGTTTGCTAATAAAGGTGGTGAGTACCCTGTTGTCAGCAAAAGCAATGATTTTCAGCTACTCCAAATGGAAAAAAAGCATATATTTCTGCTCAGACACAAAAGTCTTTTAACGTAAGGATGGCTTGTTTTCAGATTCTTTTTCTTCCCACCTTAACAGTAAAATTCCACAAGGACCTTACGACGATTGTGGTGTGTTTTGCAGCCACTCGAGTCATTGCGTAATTGTGAACAAAACAGCACATAGGTTTTTTTCTTCATTTTCTTAATTTAAGTAGAGCAAGTGAGTCACAGAGACAAAAATACACACTAAAATCCTAAAAAAAAAGAAAAAAAAAAGAAGATAATTTTAGATATGACAGAAAACAAATGGATGACTCTGAGTGTTATATAACATGATCTTTTATATCCTCCTGTGCCCCAGATACAGGCAGGTACAGACCCGCACTATGACAAATCCCTCAACAACAGACCGAGTTAAAGAGGCTGCCACCCTCCATACCAGGCACATGACCCCCCCCCCCAAAAAAAAAAAAAAAAAAAAAAAAAAACAACACCAAAAAACCCACATACAAAGATGCTGGGGAATTCTAGTATATGCACAGGCTCTCAGTGGAACAAATAACTAGCAGGGGGGAGAAAACAGTAAATTCAATGAATACTTTGTTACCCATTTCAATTCTTTTATTCCCTAAGGGAGTTAGCAGAGCAAAAGCACTCTTACACTTTCTAATCCAGTCCTCAAATTTTATAACCGCTTTGAGATAAGAAAAGCAATTTGCAAGGAGTTCACGGTAACAAATTCTTTTCTCCCAATGACTTAATGCACTTGGCCAATGTACTTCTGGTGAAGCCGGGAAAGCTGTGTGGATTTATATGGCACAGGATCTGCCTCCATTGGCTTCATATCTCCGAGTGGTCTCAGTCACCAGGAACCGCACCAGGCATTTGAAACAGCCACGTTACGGAACCGAAGCCCAGTAATTAGCACTAGAACAGGGGAAAAGATGGCCCAGCTTCCTTCTCCTTGCAGAAGTGAAGGAGTGGGAAGTAACTTCACCAAGACCTGTATTTCTGTCCTATGTGGGGACCTTTGATTCCCTGCAGACTCTTCTCTGTGCCAGCCCATGGCTGCTTTTGTCCTGGAAAGCTGCTCTAAGCATTTTGGCAACTCAAGGGAGCTAACAAGCACAAGTTGCCAACAGAATAACTGATGCTCTGCTACTATATCCTGTGGTTACTCAAGAAGCAAGGTAACACATTCTGCAGCCATCAGCCACCCTCAGGGGATGGTAGTGTGCAGAGACTGATGCTGTGCTTCCCCTTCCCATCCCTGAGGGAACCACTGGAGAGATGAAAACAGCAGCTGTATCCTATCCCAGAGCAAAACAGATGTTCTCCACTCTTCTCCAACCAGTCCTTCTTCAGCCTGGGGGCTGCTCAGCTGGCAGGAGATGGTATTCATGGTTTTCTACATCAAATAAGCAGGAACCCCCAGATGCAACTGGTTCCTACCAGTGGGTCAGCTCCTACAAGAATGAATCCAACACTCAAAAGGTTGGGCCAGAAGATGAAGTAGGGATGCCAGCTGGGTAAGAATAGGCCTCATTGGCAGAAGATGAGCAAGTTGGAACCAAGACATGTGGGAGCTGACTCATGGGCTTTTCCTAAAAAGATGTTGTGGGGAAAAAAAATGTGTTGTTGAGGAAGAGAAAGAAATAAGACTAACAGAAAGAAATGAGGGAAATGTGAGAAAGATGCCCTACAAACATCCAAGGTATTGGGCGGGCTATCAAGAGTCTAGAGAAAAACACACAAGAGGTTTGGTGGGAGGGTGGGGACTCAAGGTCTCTGAGGACGTCTGCAACCCTAGCTAAGCAGCTGGGGCAGCCTTTTGAGACTGAGAGAGAAACAGTGATGCCAGGCCTTTCCTGGTCACCAAACAAGGAGAGAAGGAACTCAAACTACATTTTGGGCATCAAAACAAATATGTGCAGGCTAGCTGTACAGCAGAGAAATGTCAGTGATACACCAAATGTTTGACCAGCGTTATTCCACTTTAAAACAGAGCTCCATTCCCTAACTTTAGGTTTCATCCAGAGATGCCCTTTGATGGGGTATAGATGTTCCTTTTTCTTGGTTTTATTGCCTATTATTTTGCCTTATTTTAAATAAGAAGGAAATGTAGGCAGTGAAAGTTTATGAACCCTCTAGGGGATGTCCTTGTCAGAACAGAATTTACTGCAAGCATTCTTAGTTTCCACAAGCCAGAAATACTTATTAGATCAGTATGGATGAGAGGGTTTTCAAATCTAACACCAGGGTATAAACATTTTGTCCATAAAAAAAGGCAAATTGGGTTTTTACTCTGGAGAGAAACATCCATAAATCAATCAGCGGATGGTGTAATGCAGAATGCAGGGTGAAGCAAAAGTCTCAAGAAACAGGAGAAATTAAGAGAATTATGTCAGAATATTGAAATATAGATGGTAAATTGTGATTACGAAGTTTAAAATTCACTAAGTCATTCAGCATCAGAAGTGGTGGGGGGCAAGATTTTAAGACTTATAAGAGGCCACTGGTTTTCATGAGAAGCAGCAGCTGTTTCAAATACCCAACTGTAACCAACTGGGAGAACAGAAAGTTCAGCATCACTCCTGGAGCTCTGCTTGCTTGATATTAATATGGAGTATAAACAAATGTCATAATAGGCTGTTGTTCTGCAAAATTCTATTATTCCTTATAATTTAAAAGCAAGTTAAATGGTATTTCTTTTAAGAAGTTTGTTTTGGGTTGACATTTAAACATAGGATTTATTATTTATGTGGTTCTTCAGACAGTTTGTCCTTTAGCTGTACTTGGGGGATATGGCTTCAAAAATCGAGTCATGGCTAAATAAGATTGCTGTGGAAAAGAAAGCGATAGCACAGGAGATAATTCAGGTATGTCTCTTCAAGGGCAATTCCTGGTCATGGTACAAGATTGAAAACAACATGACTTTGAAATATCAACAGCCAGGGGCTCCATCCCTTTCAGTACTGACCAGCTTTTACACCCACTACCACTGCCTTTAGCTGGTACCAAGGATAGCAAGACAAGGCCCGTAAATTAGTATCTACCTATAATATATGAACATGTCAAGCCATAATTTAATACTTATCACGAGCCAGGAATTTTCTGTGAGTTTATTTCAAGGTGGATTTCAATTTTCTGTTTCAATCCTGTAAAAATGTATCGTGCTTCCTCAGAAAAGCAAGCATAATGAATCTTGCCCAGTTTGGGTTTAGCTGGCAAAGCTACGGGATTTCATTTCCAGTCAGCCTCACACAAGACATTACAGCGAAGGCAGGGTTTTATTGGAATCAGTTGAAATGCTGTTTGAACAAGGACTATGGCAGTAGGCTGTACATTGGGATTTATGTTTATAAAGATTATCATTCCAAGAAGACAGGCTGATAGACACTGTGAGTACTAGCATTAGTTTTTCAGATCGTTTTTAAACTAGTGAATTAGCTCAGGCCAATTAAACAATGTGCATAACTGGAATACGTGATTGTCAGTAATGTTATCTCCATGCTCCATTACCTCCAGACTAGTGTGTGGTACCTTAAAGGAAAGGAATTGGAGATTTAGGTCAGTTAGGTCTTTAAAAAAAAAAAAAAAAAAGGCTCCGTACCTCCTCATAGCCTAGCTAATTAGCAACCCACTTTTTCCCAATCTATTGAAGTGCCAAATAAAATCACTTCTTCAGACCACGCTTTCCGTTCTTGAAGACAACGTGCTGCTGATAGAAGTATCTATGAAGTATGGCTGGAGAAAGACAGGAAGGAAAGGCTTTGCAGAAATGGACACGAGCACACATACATAGATATGATGAAGGCCAGGATGAGTAGCACTGCACACTTCTTTTACACACAGGCTACACATTTGTCCCACAGATTCTTCATTTCCCATGTCCTGGTTTTGGCTGGGATGGAGTTACCTTTCTTCTTGGTAGTTAGTGCAGTGCTGTGTTTTGGCTCTGGTGTGAGAACACTGCTGACAGCACACTGATGGTTTTGGTTGTTGCTGGGTAATGTTTATACTAAATCAAGGACTTTTCAGTTCCTTGGGCCCTGACAGCGAGAGGGCTGGGGGGGCACGGGAAACTGGGAGGGGACACGGCCAGGACAGGTGACCCGAACTAGCCAAAGAGCTATTCCATACCATGGGACATCATGCTGAGTATATAAACTTGGAGGGTTGGCTGGGGGGGGATCGTTGCTTGGGGACTGGCTGGGCATCAGTCAGCGGGTGATGCACAGTACAATTGCTCACCACTTGTTTTCCTTTCTCCCCTTTCCTTTGGATTTTATCCTTTTCCCCACCTTTCCATTATAATTGTTATTATTGTTGTTCTTACCTTTTTATTCTGTTTAAATTATTAAATTGTTTTTACCTCAACCCTCAAGTTTCACATTTGTTTCCAATTCTCCTCCCCATCCCTCTGGGTGGAGGGGAGTAAGCGAGCAGCTGCATGGTACTTGGTTGCTGGCTGGGGTTAAACCACGACACCTTTTAAAGGCTGTGATAGGATTTACATTAGGACATGGCTCACATGTGGTCATTTACTGCATTTCATTTGTGGATCATTAATAAGAACATATGGTATCTCTGCTGCTTGGAATTGAGCACAACCTAAGAAAAGAAGGAACAATTCCACAGGATTTGTCTTCTGGTAACATGTTCACACAGTCTTAATCTTCATTTGCAGAAGTGGGATCAATGTTCAAAGAATCATGTGCTCCAAGAACGAATCCATTCCAAGACTTCATAATCTGCTCTGGTGTATTCCCAAAGGAGAAAAACTGGCTGAAAGATTATTCTTGCTGCTTTTCCCAAGGATTTAGGACCAATTGCTTACGAGTACCAAATCACTCAGCGCTGTTGTACCTCTCTTGCTCTGCAAGGTATCTGTGGCTGGTCTCACTCTACCATGAAAGCCACACGTCGCTTTGTTCTGAGATCCACAGGGAACACTTAACATGGTCAAATAAAAGACAGTACATTCATAACGAATGCTGTTAGAAGGATATCATTTCGAAAAGCTGCAGTCTGCTTTCATTCTCCAAAGGGGTAGCCGAGTGCCCTGCTCTCAGAGGCACTTGAAAACATGAATAAGGGGATCTGGTTTTCAGGCATCGGTGCTCATGTGCATTTTTATGAACAACCTTTGCAACTTCAGTGAGAGTTTTCCTTGCTGCTTTTTAGCGGTGTCACTGGCCCTGGGAAACTGAGCTTTACAGCAGGGACCAGAGCCCACTCAAGCTCTTTGCCCAGCCAAGAGGGCTATGTGAGCCAGTTGCTTTCTGCTGCTCCACATGGCACTGGGCATGGGCATGTGGAGCACCCTTGTAGCTGTCTTCTATCCCCTTAGCCCCAACTGCTTACTCTGACTCCTGATGCTGGAGTTCCTAGGGCCTCACTCCAGTTCAACTGTTCAATAACCAAGATTTACTTTTTAACAGAAAACACCTGGCTTTGGGCCTGGACCCACTGTCCCCTCCTGTCTTGTATGGTACCCTGACTGCCTGAACTTCAACCACTGGTCTTTCCCACACCACCAGCTTAAAAAAAGCATTAATTTTTCTGGCTTCTGGCCCTGGCTTGTCCTTCGTACAATACCTGGCTGCCATCCTTATCCCAGAGTCTAGCCTGGCATTAGCCACTGTGTGAGAATTCCCATGTCTCTGTTGCATTCCTAGTGGTCACAGCTACAGAAAGTCTTCCGTTTCCCCCGCTCTTACGGATTTTGTTTTCTTAAAACATGTCAAGGTACCATGCAAGCAAACTTTTAGGTATTTAAGTATTAAGAATGAGAGCCCAGGCATGACTATTCTGATAGCTTTTCTGATTAATGATAGCATTACTTTCTTGCTCAATGATTCTTCTCATTCTACCACCAGCACTTTTCCTTTTGTCTGTCTTTAAAGACCAGGCAGACTGAGAAACAGCAGGTGTCAATGCTCCCTGAGCGCTCACCAGCATGTGCTTCTGGGCCAACTTCAAGTTATCAACACTTCAACCAACCCATGAACGCAGCATTACCCTCAGTCCTCTTCCTTTGCGTGATTTACCAATAGGCAACACGTCCTTTCAAGTCAGTCTTTCCTCTATTATAACGTATTTTCTTATATCCACCATGTCTCTAAGCAAAGAGGGTAGGTCTCTTCTCACTCAGTTGTGTCTGCAAAGTAGATGTGTCATATACACTTTCTCCACATTCTGAAAAACAGATTCTTCCAAACCTTGTTATCTGCCTAAGGATTAAACCTCTGGAACTTAAACTACACTCATGCCTATACTATAGTATCTAACACTATGAGGGATGAATATTGCCTTAAGCCCACCTCAAAAAATAGTGAAGTAATGGCAGATACCTGACAGGCATTATAGAAAACCTCACTTTTGAAAATACAGAATGTCACCTCCACCAAGGTAACACTTGTAAGTTACTGGTCACTGTCTCAGGGCTTTCATGCTATCTGTTGCCAGAAATTTCTGGGGATCTTAATATGGTCCACATTTTCCACAACTAATATCCTGACATTCTCCTGTTGGTTGGGCGTAGGTGGCTTCATACTCAAGGTCTTTTTTTTGATCCACTGCATAACTTCTCAGAAGTATTCCGAGAAGTCATATTTTCTTCATTTACTGGATACAGACTTCCATGGTATTTAGGCCAATTAATATGGCCTAGATTATGCATTAAATTAATAGCAACACATCTTATGAGTAGTTGAGACCACAGGTGCAATGAGTGCAGAGGGATTTTCCTATAAATGCCACGGCATAGACGCAGAGGGTGACATCAGGACACGATGTGAACTGGGGAGACAATACGCAGTTTCATGGATCTACTGGGTCTACTGTTAGCCATACAGGCAGGCCAATGGAACGTAGCCTTTCTTATCCAAGATAAAGAGAGCAGCTAATGTCAGCTGCCGTCATTAGTTTTAGAAAGCTGTATGATGCCTAAATACCTGCTATTTATTTATAAAAACAGAATTTTGGCTTCTAAGAGCAAGTGTCCACTTCCTTCTGGTGTTCAAGTGCATGAATGCACTTCTTTTGCAGCATATTGGCAGTGTGATCAAAGACGCCAGAGGAAGTAAGGAAAGATGGGAAACAAGGCGATATAAACCACCCCTGGGGTATGGGGCTTGCCAGCCTACTATCTATGAAAGCTGTCATCTGTGCAGAATGAGGGTAAAAGACAACAGACATTTATTTTGTGAACAGAGTATGAGTGCCTATCTATCAGAGATCAGGTGGGGGAGAACGTCTTTCACAAAATTTTCTGTTTACACTCTTAAATCCCCTGCTGAAAGTCTCTTCTGTCACCCTCTTCCTCTGTATTGAACATAATATGCATTCACTACAGGTATCCTACTTTGCCATTTTAAATTATTTCTTATCTTTAACTGTAGAAGGTTGATTCTATTAATCAGAACAAAGGAGAGTGTGACAGCTAGAAGGGGAACTAGGGAAAAGTTGGGAATATTTATTACAGCCATCTGGGGCTCAAGGTATCCCAGTCTTATTTAATATGTTGACATGTTGAACACTAAGCGATTTTTTTATCACCATCACTCAGCTCTGATATATAAATATAGGCATCTATTAATTATACCAGCAGATGAGATATATGAAAATGCCTACATTGCCTTCAGTTATGAGAAAATATATTATACTCATCAGGGCTGCCCCAAGAGCATCAGCGATTTGTCCTTGTGAAGACACGTTTGGCCGCCCAATTAAAATACTGAGCAAAAACCATCCAGCTTTCTCTTGAGACAGCTACTTCTGAGACAGAGCAAAAAATACCTTCCCTTAGCCTGAGGGTATAGAAAACAGAACAATTTAAGAACTAGAACATTGTAATGGGAGTAGATTTTTACTGTTTATGAAGTCATTTTCTGCACAGGAAACATAGATGCTATTTGGTATGCAGCAGTCAGAGCTGGGATTGTCCATTAAGAGGGAATGCCAAAATGATGTAGAGACAGCACAGCAGGAGTTACCCTCTTTCCAAGCCCAGGGGTCTGGTACACCAGGAATAGAAAGGGAGACATACTTGAATTACAACGTGCTTCTGTGATGCCTAGCTACAACATAGTGCCCTGGAGCTGGCGGGGAATCAGGAGAACTTCCTTAAACCGTACCAGGGACCATAACCAACCTCAGGTGCGTGAAGGTGTCTTTGTTTTGGTTTTTTCTGACCTCCTGCTAGGTGCAGATTTGTCAGACTGGGGCCATGAGATGAGTCTTGCTCGTGGTCACATTCTCCAGATTGTCTGAATTAAAGGTTCTGCTTAATTACTGCTACAATAGCTAGGAAGTTAGACTAATGTAACAAGCTGAACCGTAACAACAGCTATCTGTAAATGCTTTCTACGTTGCCACAATTACGATTTAATCTAATTGCATGATATTGGACTGCAGAGAGCTACCTGGCATATTCCTATGTGAAGCACTCATACATAAGCCATTACTGCAGTTTACGTGATATATAGCAACTTTTTATGTAACAGTGGGTTAAGCATAAACCTGAGCCTGAAGAGCAGGTCAGGTCCCTTGGTGGTATAAATCAGTGCATGTCGACTGGCTTCACCTGAGCTCGGCCAGTTTCTGCTTGTATGCTTTCCTTTCTTTGAGGCCTCTTCTAAGGCTTCCTAGATTGAATTTCAGCTTAAAGTAGAACACAATTTCTTTTTGGAAAAAAGCCTTCAAAGTCCCTGAAAAAAAAACTGTGCAGTAAAAAGAAGCTCATCCATGTCTTACCGTTCTAGTGGTTAATATAGCCTTACTATTAATTTTTAATGCAATTTCTCATGAGTCAAAATGGAAATTCAGTTTCTGGATCTCCAGGTAGCATAATCTGCTAGGCTGGGAGTTGTCTGTTACCAAATTTTGTTCCCCAAGCAACTACTTTTCGTAGTATTGCATTCACAGTTTGTTCACACTCTGTCCTTAATTTGATTTTCAAAGTGATACAATGTGAAATGTAAAAGGATGGAATCTGTTTCTCAAACATTCACAAATAGATTTTGAGAGGGAATGCTTTCTGCAAGGCTCACAAACAGTCTGGGTATCAAATAAAAAAATAAAAATAAATCCATCAACAGGTGAGCTTGGTTGATCTATTCTGCTGTGTACTAAGTTCTTTTTCTGTAGCAAGTAAAACTTTTGAATTGGTGGTTCAACTTGAAATAGATTTTTCAAAGTTAAATGCTACCTGGCTTTACTGTCTTAATAACAGAAAAGCTGATAAGTAGCAATGACATTAATAATAAATATTCTCAAAAGTGAGATGCAGGAACTGAGTGCAGAATGAGATACAGCTTGCTTCAATACACATATCTGTAGGAATCTAATCAAGATTGATCTTATCATATTTAAAGGCTGAGAGTGCCTCAGGTGGACTGGAGGCAGGAAAATGGCAAAAAGCTGTTATTTCTTGTAATCCTGAGCAAGGGTAAGAGAATGAATCATTAAAGTAACATTGCTCAAGAAGGAACCAAAGAAAAATATCAAAATAGCAATACGGAAGACTTGCTTGAAAAAGAAGAAAACTCTGCCTCCTAACTGTCCCTGAAGTCAGCATCATTTTGCATTCACTGTGAAATATTTAGATGCTGAAGAACTAAAAACTAAATTCTGATGGAGTTTATTGTTGACTCACTTGCTCCAAGAAATTCATCGTCATACTTTCCACACGTACCTGCCTACAACCAGGATAATGCTTGCTGTAGATATCATCTCTTTTTTTATCCATGTTTTGTATGGCCATGGAATAGGAGCCATGCCTGTGCTTCCCTGACTCTACGGCACAAGATATAGAACACCACGAGAATCCCTACGTGTGATTTATAGAAGTTCACTCAAATTTTAAGGAGAGGAATAAAGATGAAGATATTATCTTCTTGCACTACTAAAGATTCCCAGAAGTTAGAACAATAAATTTTACTCTATACACCTCCGAATAGGTTTTCCCCATTTGATCACTGAATACGGAAGGTTGTGTGACCCATGGTGATTTAGTGGCTTTTCTTCAGAGTTTGGCTTCTGTAGAAATTACCCTTGTTCTGTTTTGCTAAGAACTCCGTTTGGCACCAGAATGCTCACTCAGGTTTCTGTGGTTCAGGCAGGCTGGCGACCAGAGCAGCAGCCCAATGCCGGTCAACAGCAGCCAGTTGAAGCAGGAGCCCCACAGCCAGATTTACCAAACCAGCTTTCTTTCTGCATGCTTCATGTTCTAATATGTCTTGTTACGTATTTGTTACATGATCACAAACAATTTGTACATGGGTGGGTGGGTGTGCAGATGTATATACACGCATGTTTTCTCCGTCCTCTCTCCCCTTTGGACATACACCAGTTGCTATCCAGACCACGTAGATGCCTGACTGGTACATTCTTGCTGTTGCAGACTCCCTAGTGTATTCGTAGTTATGACGAAGTCCAGCTTGGTTCAGGTGAATTACGGGTTTCTTTCAGCTGCTGTCATCTCCTCTGCATTTGATGTATCCAGAATTATTTATCAGTCCCCACCCTAGGACAGGTCTACCAAAACAGCTGACAGCATCTTTCACTAGTTATCACTCACAAATCTGCTGAACCAGACCCAGGCCTACCTCATTACCTGTGTTTTCAAGAAATAACATCTCATACAGAATGCAAAGAACTAATCTCACAGCTGAAGGTGTTCAGCTTTCAGTCACCATTTGCTATGTTTGCAGGCAAATGCCTTTCCACCAACTCCCACATCACCTTTCACCTGCAAGAAAAGCTCCCCAGAAAAAAACCTGCATCCCAACTCAGAGATGGTTAGACATTTCGGACTCTGTGCTTGTCCAAGCCATGGTGCTACCTTGCTGCTACTTCGGTCCGCACCCAGCCTCCGGGCTTACAGTGGGCCTCAGAAAGGTGTCACAGCACCAGCTGGAGCCTCACAAAATGCAAGAAGGGGACACCCTCAAGCTCTGTTTGCAACTTCTTTCCATTGAACTTGGCTTTTTTGACCTATAATAATGAATAGCTCAAAGCAGATTCTAAGTAATGATACGTACCAACAACAATTTTGTTAAATTGTGTGGAACTTTGTCAGACTCAGGAAAATCTGCAGCATCTGGCAGCAGACTGAAATAAATAACTGCAACCAGGGAAATATTGTGAATTTACTATCCTGGAAAAGTTTACTGTCCTGGAAAATTGTTACTGTATGAAACAGATGCCAAGTTAATATTGTAATGAATTTTACGGCTTGGAACTGCAGTTAGCTAGTGCTTGTAGCCAAAGGACTATATCCTCAGATGGTGTAAAATAAGTGAATGTGGAGGAAATCACAGACTTAGCAGGAACAGACTTCTAAACGTGGAACAACTGGCCTGAGACTAAGCTTGCTGTTGTAAACCTTCTCTTACAAAAATGGTCTCGGTGATTTTGTGAGATTGGGAACACAAGAAATGCATAACATCTAACGCATTTAGAGGAAGAGATGCATGAAGTCCTGAAGACAGGCATATGAAAACTAATAAAGCAGTCTAAGAAAATTTCTTAATAACATAGGAGACAGTTATTCCTTGTGGATGCATATCCCCAGCACATGGAACTATTGTACCTACATTTGGTAGGTGTAGCCCACTCAGAGAAACTTTTGTAGTTCTTACCTGCTTCTTGCAGAGGTGTTGAAGTAAAGAAGATAGCTGGAGTGTCGGGAGAAGGGCAGGCACAAAGATATTGCAGAGTGCCTGCACCTGAGTAGCACTGAGGTCCTGTCCTTTGCAGTCCTGTAGTCTTGTCTTCCAGTTGCAGGACTTTCACCAAAGCCACTGTCACAGTGTTTTCTGCTGTTCTCACACTGTTATTCTCGTGGCAGCACACCTGCAAATCCTGATATTATTCATATTGCTGATTTCTCACAGGAAGTAATTGCACCAGAGTAAGAATGACTCTTTCCTTCCCCCTGCCCTTTCCTATCCCTTTCTTTTAGAGCTTTTATTTTCCCTCAGAGGAAAACCAAAAGCTAGCCAATAACGTAGTAGATGTCAGTGATTTAAATTTCCAGTTAGTATTATCCAATAATATATAAGATCAGTGTGAAACCCTTGTGCTCCATTCAGAGCAAATAGTGTTTTAAACAGAAGTATCCAGGAGGGAGTTTGAGCAGGTGCAGGTGAAAGCTATATGGTTGCTATGGGCAAGCATGGTGGAAAATTATCATTCTCATTAGCATCACCTGGGGAGGATCCCCAGAAGCAGATGCTAGCAGTGGAGATGCTGTTGCACCTCTTCATGCCAGCTATGAGTGAAATGTTTGCTTTCTCTCTCTTACTCTCTATTGTATTTTTCCCAAAGGTAATTTTTTAGTAGATATGTGCCATCAGCTACAGACTCAATGAATAAATCTTTAAGCATTTAAATCTGTCTCAGCACCTTCTGTGCAACAACGCTGTGTGGCCAATGTTACCTCTTGCCTAGGGCAGAGAAAACTACCTTCAGTTCCAGGCTTGAGGCTGACTTAGCATGTAACTTTCTGCAAGTTATTTCAGCCTAGGTGCAGTCCCCCAGCAGTAGTGACGTGGCTGTAGTGGTTAAACTGGGAGTAACGTGCCTTCTCATCAACAGAGAAACTCATGGTGCAGCACAGCCACAGCCTGGGTGGACTTCAGTCTCCCTCCACAAACATCTCTACCTCTGCACGTATAAACTCTCACAATATACACACTGCCTTCTTCTGTAGCCATATCTAATACAGAGGCAATCTATGATAATTGCTTCCTCAGTTAATGCTTAAGGTAGCAGTGTGGAAGAGTCTGTGCTTTATTTCCCCTGTATCTCAGTTCCTCAGCTGTGAAGCACCCTGTGGTGTGGAGTCTTTGCCTCACCACGTAGGTGGACAGCTTTTTCCAGAGGCTTACATGCAATTATGGCACAAATTGCATCAATAAAGTCACTGATGACATGTCTGGACATTACAGCTATGTCTATACTTGTAAGTTAAGCAGTTACAAGGAAGACTCCCAAGCCAGGGAAATGAATTGTCTGCACTGTAAATTTGCACTATTAAATTATCCCAGTGCAGTCTGGGCCATGTCGGATGGCTTTGGCACTTTCCAAAATATTCTCTGGGAGAGCTCAGGAGTTAGCATGGGCTAGAGTCGCAGCAGGCAGCTCATATGCAACCTCTGTTTTGGGGGTTCAGAGAGTTCAACGCTACATTTTTGGATAGCTCTGTAACAGCCAGTCTCACTGGTACTGGGTGGAAAAAAAAAAAAAAGACAGAGAATCAAGTGGCAATATGCAGTCTAATTAACTGTACTTATACAACACATTTAATTCCCAGAGATCCCATTCCCTGTTCCAAAGGGTAAGACTTTACTTTCAGAAAGATCAATAATGCATAAAAAGTCTTCCCGGTATTATTAGTTTGAAATGTCAAAGCTTTGCTGCTTACAGTGAGGTTTCAAAATCCATATTTAGTCTCTTTAGCAGATGTGGTTTGAGCTTGCATTGCTGTTAAACCAGCTGTAGCCCTCACACACTGAACTTTGGGAGAGCTCAGCACTTCTGAAAACCAGGCCATTTTAGTCAGCTCCTGAAAAATGGAGCTGGAAGAGGAAAAGACCAAGTCCCTTTGATTTTTTAAGAGTCAGAATGAAGGAAACTCTTCTTCTAAGCAATGATGTAACTTGAAGGCAAACTTATCCCCTCTGTATTCAAAATGGGTGCTCATCCACTAAGGTTTATTATCTTTTTGCATTGAAATATGAAAATGAAACGTTTCATTCTCATTACTGAAGGGATAAAGAACAAGTAGTGAAAAGAAGCAAAGATTTTGTGTAATTGATTCTTCCTGCTGGCTTTGAAATAATCTGAAATCACTTGAAGTGATACACTTGTGTGACTGCAATACCATGCAAGGCTGATTAAACAAATGATTAAATAAATATTCATCAAATAGAATCACAGAATCATAGAACTGTTTAAGTTGGAAAAGACCCTTAGGATCATTGAGCCCAACCATTAACCTAACACTGCCAAGCCCACCACTGAACCATGTCCCTAAGCACCACATCTACACAGCTTTTAAACACCTCCAGGGATGGGGGCTCAACCGCTTCCCTGGGCAGCCTGTTCCAATGCTTGGCCACCCTTTTGGTGAAGAAAATTTTCCTAATATCCAATTTACACCTCCCCTGGTGCAACCGAGACTGTTTCCTCTTGTCCTGTCGCTTGTTACTTGGGAGAAGAGACCGACCCCCACCTGCCTACAGCCCCTGTCAGGCAGCTGTAGAGAGTGAGACCAAATCATTGCAGACCCAACAGAAATTTTTGTAAATAAGCTTGAAAATTTACAAATTAACGTGCCTGCAAAGAAATAAAATGGATCAGTGAGAAAGTTAATTCTTCAAAGCAAACAGGGCTTTCACGATGCCAGAAAAGTCACACAACACTGAAGGGAAAAGCAGAGCAGAAGCTGTTCAAAGGCTGTACAGCGGGGCATGTTCTGGGGCAGCTGAAAACATCTGCATACACCAGTAATCATATAGGTAAATTATAGGCTGTGGACTTGAACTTGACTTGATTTTCCTGTTTTGCATTACATTTATTTACTCAGTCTGTATAGCATCATAACCATCTCTAGCTTCCTCTTCAACAACAATTCGCTGAAGTTATATTTAGAATAACCGACTGCGCTTGTCCCATTCAGATTTCAGTTCCTGTAGCTAAGCACCAGAATGCATGCAATCTGTGAAAGGGACCAGCAAAGGAAATACAAATAAATAACACCGGTTTTCTACTGTGTCTTCTTTAATATTCTTCAAGAGATTCTTTTATTCGTATTCACACAGACTAGTGCCTTTTCCTTCAAACAGCCTAACTGATTTTGAGGTACTTTGAAGGAAGGTCAAACTTTATACCACGTATGTAGGAGACCCTCGTGGGCATAGTGGAAGAGCGGAGCTTTCACAAGAGATGTGAAGGAGGAAGATGTTTAATGCAAGAAGCTTAGTGCCAGCTCTCATATGAAATGCGAAGAGCATTTTAATAAATTGTTTAGCAATAGCCTTCGCCCTTCTCTCATATCTATTAAAATGAGAATCCAGGCTCAATAAATATATCCAAAGGAGAATTAGAAGACATAAAGAAAACTGGTTTCTTTTTCTGAGAGGTTGCTGTGTAGGGGGTTTTCAAAGTTAAATCCGGTAAAGATTTTTAGAAATATATATAAATTTATTGTAACTGTTTATTTTTTGTGAGCAAAGGATTTGATTCTGTGCAAGTTTCTATTGCAGCTGCCATTATAAAATCTCACTAATAGATATATTTTAACAACATTTCTTGCTTTGTTTTCGTGCCTTCCTGCTTCAGTATAAAGTTTTATAATAAACTGAATTTTATCTGTGATAATATTAGCATTGTAACTTGGTATCAGGGATGTTAAAGACTAGTAGGTTGTGAAATGAGCCATATTTTGTTAATGTTCAACCAAAATCCTAATGATGTCTTAAAAATTTTACTAATTCTCTGTTTTGTATTGGGCATCCTTGGTTTATGGGCTTGGTCTTCGTGCTTTTACAGCAACCTGCAAGAATTATTCCATTGAACTAAATAATGTTGTAAAGCCCTGGGTGAATCTTTGCCTTTTTGAAACATCTTGCAGTAAGAATTGTTTCCCTCTGTTGTTCACTGACGTGTCAGAGTTATGCTGCTCCACAGTGGCAAATCAACAATAGTGCTTTCTTCTGGTTTACTTCATAGGGCTGAGCATTATCAAAGAAGGGCTGAGGGCAAAGAAAGCAAGGGTGGAGAACTGAACACGCTGCACCAGCACACCGACAGGAAAACGGAGGCCCTTGGTACAGTCTTTTTTCCTTTTTTAATTTGATGCAATGGACATTGCTGACAATTCTGCAGTGGCTGTGAGTAGGACTCTTCTGATCAACAGATGTGGCTATTGAACAATTAAAAGATGAGACCAGCCAAATAAAATATGCATTTGATCCCTGTAGCGTGTTTTTATTCTACAGTAGAAAAATGCTTTTCTGCGGCGAATTTGCCCAGGCTCAGTTTCCCTTTAATTAGACATTTCTGCAGTTTTCCAGGGTCTTAGAGGTTTTCTTTGTTTTCTGTTTTAAAAGGTCTTTGTTATTCCCCGCAGCGTTCACAACTTGGTAACGTTCATCTGAGCTAGAACAAAAGTTTACAAAGTGGCTGCATAAAACGAGCCTGGGAAGTGCGTGTTGCTGGACTTCATGGGAGCGGCAGGTGCCGGATGCTCCGCACTTTGTCATCACAGTGCCACCATCAGCTCGGCGTCCTGAACGTGTGCTCTGCAATCTGCTTCTAAGTTTCCTATAGCCTACTTCAAGTCCTCTCTTCTTACTCCCATAAAGATATGTAATAATTCTGCAGAAAGTAAAGCCCTAAGGATTCAAATATACTACTTTACCAAAAAGTAAGTTAGATAGTTTAGGCAAAGTGGTGATTTCATTTTAGCTAGAGAGTAGTTTCTTATAAGACAGCTGGAAAAGTTATGTGCTATTATTTTTCCATCTATAAAATCTAACTCTAAAAACTTCAGTTACAGCAAAAACCCACAGAGCTCAGTGCCTTCTCTAACACAAAACCCAAACCTACTGAACAGAAGAAATTTTTGTGTGTGGTCCAGTTTTCATGTTCTAGATTATCATTTGTCCAGCCCTGCAACAGCCTTATCCAGCCACAGATGCAAAGGTAGAGGAACCAGAGGCTGTTTCTCTGCACTGACCTTCCAAAAGACTGAATTGCTAGAGACGGGAAAAGTATGAAGAGGAAGGGAATTACTCCTGTTGTTCTGGGACTAGTTGAGCAAATGGACTCTTGGCTACTACACTTGGCTACAAGGAGCAGTTACTGAGCCAAGCGGTTATTTCTAGGGAAGAGCACTGGCTTTGTTCAGTCACCTTCTGAAACAGTTAACTGGCAGATGCTCATATCCTAACAGCAGGGAGGCTTCCCTCCATGTTTTCATTGCTCTGCGCCAACCCTGACTGCAGTATGTTCTGGAGAATGTCTCCAGCTCTGTGGTTCAGTGCTGAATGCAGCAGGATGAGTTGAAGGGCTTATTTGTAGAGTCCAGTACTGCACGTGTGGGAGGGAAAGCCTCCTCACCACCCCTGGGTTCAAGAAACAACCATGACCTCTGAAGTGGCGATGATTGTTTCTCTCCACGCTGTGGGATGAAAGGCAGATGGTTCCTCACAATTCTCTTGTCATGAGCATCCTCCTACCTTGGATAGAAAAGTGTGGTAGGAACCTTCTTATTTCCCTCTTCTATGTGTCAGTATTCAAATGAAAAGCCAAAGAGCACTGCTTAAAAAGCACACCATGTCCATTCTGTGTTCTTGTTGTGCCAGGAAAGGATACACAGTCTGTCTCTAAGGTGGTCTGATTTATTCAGTCCCCAAACCAGCGTTTACATAAGGAGTCAACACTGTTTAGTGTAGGCTTCAGTCTTATTGACATTCATTGGTTCCACCGCGGTCTCAGTCAATCTCAAGATTTCAGAATTATCTGGAAGCTTCGGTGTCTTGCCAATAAGTAGTGCTCATGTGAAGCCAAGCAACAGCACGTTAATATTTACATTGACATATAGATTCATTCCACAAAGCATTTTTTTTTTCTGTTAGATCATATGACGCCCACTTGAGAATGGTGTATAGCATCCTCATGGGGAAGCTCCTTGTCCTGTACTGGAGTAAAAGCTCCACAGGCGATTCCAAGCTGCAAATTGTCTTTGTGTCACTACAATAATTTAATTTTTTTTTAATCTCATTTCACCAGTGTATTTGACTTTTTTTTATCAGATATGAGGCAGACCTTTTATTCTAAAAACAAAGACCCCACCAGTGAAGCTTCTTGCAAAGCACAGATGCTATTCCCAGGCACTGTGTACTGTCCTTTGCATCGCAGAGTTACACTCCAGTATCCATCCATGAGCGGATGCTGAAACACTCTTATTTTCATTCTTCCAATACCCTTCAGTTTGCTTGTAACTCAGCCCTTGATGAAATGTGATATAATGTCAGCAGGCAGTTTTGGCAACCATTAAGAACACCCAGGAGGAACAAAGCTTGTTGTTGAAGCTTTAATGAAACTGCACAAATCCGCAACAGCCTGAACGTAACCTATCTCCTGTATTTCATTTTATTCTCTTCAGCTATCAGACATAGGTCCTTCAATACGTAGGTGTAAATGAAGTGTTCAATCATCCAGGCAAGCCTCTTGTAAATCCCCGGTCTATTTAGTTTACCTGGTTGTATCTGCTGCTGGGATGAATAACTTGTATTTAACAAAAATTATTTATGTTTGGCTAAACTAGGCTTCCTGGCAAGGCAGTGGAAGATATATCAAGTGCTGGTTAACCTACCACTACTGGGAGAAGTTTTCTCCCTCTGTTTCTTTGTTTTGTCACTTGAATTATCTTACTTCCAGTTATGATCCTTCCATTCTTCTTTTACCCCTGAAGAGCTTTTAGTGCCTCTTGTCTCCTTCCCGTGATAGCAGTTGCCCACTGTAACGAAGCCACCCTTCAGCCTTTCTTCTCAAACAGACTGGAAGTGTAATCCACTCACCCTGTGGTACTTCCCTCAGCTTTCGTGTCATTCCACAGAATTACAGGCTAGCTGAAGTGAGGAGGCATCTCTGGAGACCATCTAGTCCAACCCCCAGCTCAAAGCAGGATCACCTCGAGAGGGCTGCTCAGGACTGCGTCTGATCAGGTTTTGAATAAATCTCAAATTATAAATTAATGAATAGTTTGCACAGTTGTGTTGTTTATTTTTTTCTCCAGAAGCTTTGAATGGTTCTACAGAGTTAACCTTCATGCTTCTCTTGAGGGGACAATCAGTTATGGGAGGGATGGTTTTGCTAGTGTTATTCTGACAAGAAGAAAATACAGCATAAAAAATTCAGTATCATCAACACATCATGTGGTAATTACAGCACTTAAACACACACCCAGACAATGAAAAGCCAGGGATTTATTTTCCTTGTGTAAGAGAGAACTGCTACATATACTGTGTCTTGACTGGTGACAAATGATTTGATTAAAAAAACTGAAATATTGTATCAGCCAAGTCTGAGGGCACTGTGAAGGGCACATATAGAAGCATTGGGTACGTATATTTCTGTTTTCAGAGGGAAAATGACAAAATTATATTGCCTTTGAAATGGATATGAATTTCAAAGCTAAAACACAAACAGCAGATTTCTCATATTCAGAGGAGGGAAGGGGAAAAAACCCACCTCTGTGAGACAAGAGGGAGTTTTAGGTCAATGAAGGTAGGATTGACCTCAACTAACCTTAGGTGTCTCAGAGTGAGATTTCTCATCATAGGTGGCCGTTTAGTCCACTCTACTGTCACTGGAGAGAGACCGACTAGTTCAGAGGTAGCTTCTTTCCATTTGTCTTAGGCATCAGCTGAGTCAGGCTCTGCAGATTCCTGCCTTCCTTTTAATTGTCTAAAAACAATCTAAAAGGACTAGTTCTGCACTGAACGTTAATTTAGACATACATTATACTGAGATTAACTGTACCCTCAGGTTACAAACCTGTAAAATGACTTTACAATGTTATGCCATGAAATGCTCATGGCACTGTGCTTAGCACAGATCAAAAATCCTGACTCTTCATTCAAATCAGGGAAAAATGTGCCCCAAGATCAAGTGGCAGCAAGCTTCATGTTTATTCTTGAAGAGTTTTCTAAAGCTCAGCCACTTGTGTCACAGGAAAAAGAAAACTGTTAGAGCATCAGTTTCTTTTTCCATTGTCTTAATTTCAATTCCATTTGGCAAAAATTAGTTTATAAGATGATGAATTGCTAAGTTGGGATACTGGTTTTAAATCAGTAATTTTAGTTGTCTTCTGAACATTTTACTACTTTGAATTTTCTTTAACAACTACGGTGTTTATCAAGAGCTGGGAATTAAAGTCTGATCATTAATAGAACATTCATCCCAAATTTGGCACTTTTTTGCTAACGAGGAAGAGTGTACTAAGACATGTTCACGTAAGAAGTTGTATGTAACTAAACCTGGTTCAGAATCTCAACAGTTTACATTTTGAACCACCCTTTCTATGAAAATAAAGCCTAAATGGTCAGATTTCGTATGTATATCCATCGTCCTCTCTGTGACACTCACTAATAACTTTTGAACCCTCTAATTTCAACAAAATCTGACAGAGATTCAAGCTCATTCTAGTCCTGCAGGTTTCACTACACCCATAAGAGATAAAGCTCCTATCAGTGCCCTCATTAAAGGAAAGGTGGCAGCAAGAATGCAAACCTCTGTAAAGACACTAGAAGTCTACGTAGGATAAAAATACCACAAGTGCTCCGAGCACAGAGAAATGGTTCATTTACATTCACGTCTTTTCAAGAAACAGAGAATCTAATCAATTCTGCTGCTCATGGAACAACTTGTTAGTGCATTAGAAAATAATTTTCTTCACATTGATATGGGACTATTCTTTTTTTTTTTTTCTGTGATATATGATAACTTGAAAATGAAAAAATTAGAATTTAATTTTATATGCATAAAAGCAGTGTTTTCCATCTTGCTGTCTCAACTAGCTTGTACCCCATTATATTTGAGCACAGATCTGTGATTATCCAGGGAAAAGAGCATCTGCTGTCACAGAGGTATAATATATCCAGTATTATACCTACACATATAAACACTGTGCCTCACTATGTGGAATTCATGTTCCATGAACAAAATAATTTACATTATTAAAGGCCAATTAAGAAGTGGGGAAGTTGCTAACTGACAGTATTTGATTTTGCATAAGCACAAAAATGATCCCAATTTTTTGTTTTTAATTCCTTCTAAAAATGCCTAAAATGTAGTATTGGTTGATTACCAGAATTTCTGAAGTTGCCTGGGTCATATATTCAGCATTCCAGTCAGAGGCTGCAATGGTAAAACAGTGCCAGTTGGAAGAGATCAGAGATCTGCTCTGACCCCCCACACTCAAAGCAAGCGCAGCATCCAAGCAGGGTCATATTGCTTCAGTCAGGTTTTGAAAACATCTAAGAACATCCCCACAAACTCGCTGGGACCAGGTGGAATTTCCCCTGCTCTGATGCCTCCCTCTTGCTCGCTGTCCTTGCAGTGTGCGCTGCTGCATTCAACTACGCCTTCTCCATCACCTCCCGCTAGGCAGCTGTAGACAGCAGTAAGGCTCCTGTCCCCCTCTCCTCTCCAGGCTGAACAAGTTGCCATCTGGAAGCCTCTCCTCAGCTGGCAAGTACACCAGCCCTGACTGTCTTGGGGGCCCTCTGCCTAACTTGCTCATTTATTGATGCCTGCCTTATGCTAGGGACCCAGAAGTGGAGACAGTCCTCCAGCTGCATCTCACAGTGCTGGGTTGGGAGGAAGATCCCCTGGATCTGCTGGCTCCACTGTTGCTGCCGCAGCCCCATGCATGGTTAGCCTTCATTACTGCTACCTCTGCTTCCAGAAAACGGGTCCAGTGAAGGATGATTAATATTTACCCACCCAGACTATCACACCCTAAGGCATTATAATATAGTAAAGTTAACATCCAAGGGTGCAGTATTAGAACAACATTTTTTAGTCCACTATAGTCATATGAGCATTTGCTTTTTAAAGAAAAGGAAGAAATATGACAAACCACTGTTTGATTTATGCATTCATCCAAGCTCGCCATAATTACCTAGGAGACAAATAAATAAACAGAGCTTTCACACTTGGATGGTCTAGACTAGAAACCACAGACCTCACACCAAAGTGTGAGACAAGAGTCTCATAAATAACAGTAAAATGTGACTCTCTTAGGTTTTTTATATTGTATTTTAATCGGCTTTCAACAGCAACAAAACTTTCCAACACAAAATAGAGTGGAATAAAAACTTGGGCCAACAAAAACTGATTAATACATTTTTATATAGAACCCGAATTCTATAGAATTCTATAGTAAGAATACTATAAAAACAAGAATATAGAATTTGAGATTAAAATTGATGAAATGCTTCCATTTCACCCTATTTTGCTATTTTGCTGCTGTTTCACAGTACTTGGACTGGAAACAATCTGGTGCAGTGGCTCCATGAGGTGGTAATTAAGCACTGAGAAGCAAGATTTTTTTTTTCCCACCATGTAGGTATGGCACGCACTTTCTGACTGACCCTTCAAGTACCACAGCAAATGCTGAACATTTACCACCTGTTTAAATAAAAGCCAAAAATATTTAATTTCATCATCTTGCTTGGGTCTTGTTGCATGAAGTACCACTGCCATGTTATACTTAGCCCTGTTGATTGCAGGAGTCAAGATTTCAGTCTGAATGTCCAGGTAACTTTTCAAGCCACCCAAACAGCGGTTTTTCCTAAGGATGTACCCACGATTTAAAATCAGATGTCTAAACAGACTTTGCACATAACATAGCATGTAGTATTTTGCTAATACTACCTGTTGAGGCCAATAGATCAAAGGACAGCCAAGAAGTTGGTCTCACACATCAGACAAGCCCTTTCAGTCACCCCAGTCTAGTCAGAGAAAGCTTTCTGACCTATAGCAGTGTACTGAGTAGGACCAGAATTAACAGTAAAGGGGATGAGACAGCTTGCTCTAAGGTGAATCAGGGTCAAATTATTTGGGCTGAACTTGGGAAGAGCCTCTGGGGTTTGGCTGGGCTGGAGGCTGTGGGCATGCTTGAAAGTTTTTGCCAGATTGAGTGAAAGTGCTCAAATCCTGGGAAGATAAACACTTCCCACTCAAATTGCACCTATTTCTGATCTACACCTTGGTCACACTGTGCATTAACTGGCTGTCAAACTTCTGACGTCTGTCAGAGTCAAATCCTCTTCTCCCATGTTTTGGTACCACACCAAAAGTGACCTGAACTTCTCAATGTTTCCAGACAATCCCTCTTTGTCTTTCACACCATTTGCCACTGAAGCGTCAAAGTCACACCTTTAGGAGATATCCCTGGAGATTTCATGAGCAACCTGAGACACCCTTACATAGTGCTAGAGTGAAAATTATCCTCTTCAGATTTTCTTTCAAACTTCATTACAATGGAAATCATGCAGGAAAAGAAGGTGAAACTGAATTAGACTTTTGCAGACGGTAAGAGATGAGCAGTGTTATGTTTTGAATCCTGTCAGTAGCTGCCTTGCTTTTCATTAGTTAAGTCTAAATTTGGTCGCCTCTAAATTTTAGAAAGGGATTTATTTGGTTTAACTTGGGCATAGGAGGAAGAACTAAGCCTTCATCTCAGGAGCAAGGACAGCTTTTGTTTTCCCGGTCTATTTGACAGCCATAGAAACCTCAGCTGCAAACACTGTAGATGTGTTTCAGATCATTCTCTTTCTAACTACATCTCAGCAGGCTGCAGGCGACTGCCGGGCAGTGCCGGGGGGTGGGCAGGAGGCTGATGCCCTGTCCCAGGCGGAGATGCCCCTGCACAACCCTGCTGCAGGCTCGATTCCTCCTGCTCACGACGCAGCAGCCTTTCAATTTATCCAATTCCGTATCAGCCTGGTGTTATTTTGCTGTTGAAACAACACTGCATGATCTTCATGAAACGTCTGGTTATGTGTGAGGGTGGGGTACGTTTTGCTATTCTGTCTATTCAAAGGAACAACAGAAATAACACAAAATTCAGTAGCCCTGCGCTTTTGCTTTCCCAAGCCAAACAATGTTGTTCTCTTACTCATAATACTATTTGTGGCTTCTCTTCACCCTGTCCTTTCTCCGAGCAACAGACAAGAGGGTGCCTGTATCCATTCTGCGGGCTGGAAAGCTGAGGAAAAGGTTTGCCTGAGACGAAACAGCAGAGACCTGGTTGGAACCAGAGGCAGCCCGGCTCTGCTCACCCCACCAGCCCTGCTTTGCCCCACTGTGTGCTACAGCTAAATTCTTACCCCTTTGGCTAAACCAACACACAAACAGTGCCCCAGCATCCAGTACCGAGTCCGCTTACGCTTTAATAAAAGAGCATATGTGGTTTTCTTTTTCTTTCTTTCTTTCTTTTAATCTTCATTTTGAATTTTTGAACCTTTAAAATACGTTGACAATACTCAAGAGCACAGAGGTCCATGTGGTTGTGTGAATCCAAGAGCAAGAAGCACCATAAACTCTGGTGCTTCAAGTTTGTGAGCAGCAGAGGTAAACATCAGGCAATGACGACATTAATCTCCGATATTAATGGGCAAACAATGAATCTGAGAGTGTGCAAGCTGTCCAAAAGATTTACATATGTACCTACATATAATTTGTTACATTTAAGGCCTCTAAAACGGATTTGGAAAGGATATTTTAGAAAGCATTTTCTCCACCAGCAATATTTACAGAGTGAAGCATTGCAACATTTTCCTACAGCTTACAAATCGCTGTGCAGGGGGAATTTCAGTATCTGGCATCGGTTAGGAACGTGTAACATACTTTGAGTAACAAAGCTGATCCCTGGATAGCTCATTTATTTAATAAGTAAAGACAAAGACTCTACTGAGCTCCTCCTGCTGTAGCACTGAGATGGCAGCCCCACTACTCAGCTATCCCGGCAATGCTTTTAACCCTTAGCCCTGAGGCTGGCATGCAGACCTTGAATTTTCTGCTCAGCTGGCTCTATAATAGTTCAGCCATGCTGTGGAGCGTACTCCTCTGTATTGTGCCAGGTTATCTCAACGCCGGGCTTGTGCTCAGAGAACAATCTCATTAATAATATGTTCTATTATTCAGAAGCCACCCTTATATATCTTACCATTCATCGTGCCTTTCAGCAATTATAAAACAGCCCATCTGAAGATGCAGTTGTTCTTGAAATGGAGGAGAATGTATAATACTGGCACACCTCACTCCAGAAGCGCAGAATTAAGTGCTGAAGCTTGGTTATTAAACAGAAGAGTTTACTGGCCTGCTTTGGAAGCAATCCCATTTGAATTGCTGCACTTACCCATTAGCCGCTCCAGCCCACCGCTGAGCAGTATGCCCTGGAAAATCAATTGCCCGGTCCTTACATGTTGTGTGCACCCCTGGTAGAAGGAACAGTTTTTAAAATTAGAGCAAAATCTCCCCCAGAATTGACTCGAATCCAGCAACAAAATTATATGCATGCTCAACTTTAAAATTACAAACTGTACTACAGCTACTTATTAATTACTTCTGCAGAGCTACCAGTAAGCCATGAATGTTTTGGTCTCTGGGTAATTTAGCTATGTAAGACACATCCATACTCTATTAAACAAATCAAGAAAGCATATTGGGAAAGCTGGTTGAGGGTATGAATAAACAGATGCCAGAGTCTGAACTGTTGCAACTTTACTGCTGAACAACTTGGAGGCGATCGCTGTTAGGCAGGCACTTATATCTTCCTAGCACGTTGCAAATATAAAATAAAATGAGTTAATTTATTTCAGGGAAGTCAAGTAAGTCAGTTCCTCAGCAGTAAGCCGTGGGGCCACATGAACTCATTTTCTTGCTTGTCACATATAGGTATATGCTTTTAAACTGCAAATCTTTGAGAGTTATAAGAATATCACACTATCTCCAGGGAAAGAAAACAACAAAATATATTGAAAAATAAAACTCCAGGATATGCCATCAGTAATAGAGAATAAATAAAAAGACATTTGGGAATTAAAAAAAATAAATTAAAAAACCAACCCAAGCAACCCCAGAATGAAAAAAACAAAGACGAAATTTTGACAAAAATCACTAGGTAAGAAGGGAATTACTTTGTTTTGGTAGAAATTAGTACATGATGAAAGAGCTTCATGTTACTGAAGAACTGACTTAAAAAAAAAAAAGAAAAAAAAGAAGTGTTTTCTGGCTTTTCTCATCCCAGGAACAGAAGACTGACACTCCTGTCGCAAATGCTCTGGTGAGATTTCCTACGGAGGTGGGTGGAGAGGAGGTAAGGTAAACACTATAAGGATGAAGTGTTGTCCCATAGCGCACAGCTGGACATTGCAAACTAAGGAAGGCTGACAAGCATTGGATCAGATAAACTATATCCCAGAGCTCTGCAGGACGCCACAAGGGACAACAGAAAGCCTTAGGAGGAGTCTTTTTGACATAATGTTTTGCGTGCATGGAGGAGGAGGAACTAAGTAATGGAGCCAAGGACATAATTCATTTGGATTATGTTAAATGCTCTCAGCAGAAGGTTGGAAAAGCAGCTACACACTGACGGGGAGGAACAAGTGCCACGGTAAAGAGGTTCACCTTGAACTTACTTTTGTTTCTTAGCCCTGAGTGAGGCATTCATACCTTGAGTTTCCTGAGCAAAAACTGCCTCTGAAGTACAGGCTGCCTAGTTATAAATAAAACAGTTGCAATTACCAAAAGGACTGTCCCTGCTAAAGACACGCATTTCAGTTCTCTGGTTGGTAACACACAGATGGGCACCAAGCAGTCAGGGAAGCAGAAGCAGCACATCCATCACGGCAACAGTGACAAGCAGTTGCAACATCAAACTTCAAGTGCTGCTCTGTCTGGAAAGTTCCTAACCTAGAAAGAGTTTTGCAGAAGATCCTGAATTAGACCACCATGGCATGGTGGACTAGGCTGGAGGAAGAGACAAGCACCCGTTCTTTTGTCAGCCCCATGCATCATCCACAGGTATTTTGGATTCTAAGACACAATGGGTGAAGAAAAACAGGGCTTTGACAAAAGAAGGCAATTTTTGGCAAGGTGGAAAAGATGCCAACACCTGTAAGGACATCATCGGGGTCTGTAATGATGTTAAGAGGTAGCCAAGCACTCCATGAGATGAGACTTAGATGTTTGGGGAATAATGCACCATTGATAACACCAGTGTTCATACAGTCTGATATGGGACCTGTCTTCTGCAATCTACATGGGAAAAGTATGCTCTACACTTGGCATAAATCAAGGCCTCAGAGAATCTACTGCTCCAGTCTCCGTATGTCCTCTGGCTGCCCCCGGCATGACGCACAGCAAATCTGACAGAAAAACAATGACAAACGTTGATGACTTTGAGGATAAATACCCTGTGCCTCATGTGGACACTGTGAGAGTTCCCAAGCGATGCAACCCAGCCCAGACTGAGCTAATTATTTATTGGTCACCCATTGCTTTGTCTGGAATAATTTGGTGAGAAAAAAAGAGGACATTAGCTTAAAACACAGCAATGGGAGGGGGGGTTAATTTTCCATTTCTTCCCTATTTTTAGCTAGATGTGCATCTAGTTTATCTGAGTGATGTCCAAATCTCTTCTAAAGAAACTTGCTAAGTGCAGGCCACAAGCCGGGTTTCAGCACTGTCTGTAATCAGAATTCAAGCTGATTAAATGCATACTGAGGGGCAGCCAGCATGGAAATAGTCTTAATATTCTCAGTTTCAATTGAATTAAGAGTGCATAGACCTTACTTTATCAGAACAGATACTAATTTCTCCTGAGAAAACCTATATACATTATTTTTGTAAGGCTAAAGCTCTTTCTGGCTCTGCTATAAGAAGGTAAATGAAAACAGTTGGACTGAAAGAAAAGAAAATATCTGCAGGATCTTGGAGAACTCTGGTGTTTATGCCTCTGAGCTCTCATCTTCTAACACATACATGTGCCTTGTCAATCACTCTTAGTGCACTGGATGCAAAACTTTACCAGATAAGGCCAGTTTTGCCCCAGTAGATTTTAAGTTTCAATACTTGAAATTTTCACAAAGGGTAAAACAAGAAACAAGCACTCTTAAGTGGCCTGCTTAATGGACATTCTGCCTGCTACTCTTAAAATCTAGCTATCTAGATTTTATCTATATAGATACTCTTAAAATCTAAACTGTCCTCAGAAGCTAGAAAAAGCGCTCAGCAGCCATCTACTCTGCTCAGGCCAGCAGCAGTGTAATCCCAGCTCCCTTCAAATATCATCTTTCATCTTGTTTATAAAGTCTGCCAAGTTCTTCAAAGAATTAATGTCTTACTCAGCTTTGCCCTGATTGCAAACAGATAGGGAAGAACATCAGCAGCAAGGAGGCCGTATCTGTTTGCATCAAATGATTTTGTGTGGGCACAGAATACCAAAAGGCTCCTTCACTCATCCGTGCAATCACTTAGGTCTGAAAGACAAACTCTGCCCATGCTGCAAAGGCAGAGAAGGTGAATTTTTTAGCAGTGACAGTCCCTGTTGACAGTTCCACTAGCATGATGCAGGAACAACATCCTTTGGTGAGTGCATTAAATAAATCTAAGTAGCTACCAGGAAGGCTAAAAAGATTGGCTACTTTGGGATACATATATTTATATATTTTTATATATATACACACACACAGACATACGTGTGTATATATATATATATGTATATATATATATATATAAACAGCATGTCATTTGGCTTTTGATTTCTTGAGGCAAAATTGTCAGGTAACCATCAACTGCCCTGAGCCACAGGAGAGTGAGTTACAGTATTAGATTGGTCTCTGTTAGGATAAAGCTCTTTTTAAACTCTATCTTACCAGACAGTGTGGCAGATTACTAGGGGACTCCTTATCTGTGAAATCTCCCTTCACACACAGCAGCCTGACAGAAACAGAAAACCAGAGTTTAGTAGGTTCATCCAACTTCTTCTGTCATTTTAGGCTGCATTTATCAAAAGGAACAGTGTTTCTGCCAAAGGTAATATTAACATAAGTTAGCATGCATTCCTGCAATTAAATCTCCCTGAGAAACATTGTGAAGAAACATCCTTCTTCAGTGGTTTTAACCCAAAAGCACAGCCATCTGAAAGCAAATCTGACTGGAAAAAAAGGTGACAAACCACTTGGTTTCCATTCTCCGAACAGGGAGAATAGCATTAAAATAATTATGAAACTGGTCCAGCCCAAGGGAATGGAAATGAAAAAAATTAAATACTTAATGACGGTACACTGAGGGGAGGGAGGGGTTTGTATCTGCTGAAGGCCAGGACAGGTCACACATGGATGTGCAGGTGGAGGCTAAGGCTCACTCACAGACAGCCAACCTACGCCAGCTTCACAGAGGATGTATTTTTTATTTTGGAAGAAGGCAATTCAGACCCCATCTCCCAGCCAAGAAGGCTGTTTTCACTTGTATTAAAATCACATTATAAAAGAAAGCCCCAGCCAAAACTACACAACTCCCCTGGTGTTGTGTTACAACTGGATGAAGCCACCACTCAGCTTTACGTGGCTTCCACACAAAAATATAAATTATATTCAGGTTTAGCAATAGGAAGAAAAGCATATCCCCTGTTCAGGGTTAAAAGTGAATGAAAGCTGTGTGTCTATGGGCTTCCTCACAAAGCTATTCCACAGCTGTATCTGGTTTTATTTATAAAATATCTGTATTTATTTATAAATAGAACAAGTCAAATTAGTTGTAGAGTAATATCCATTACAAAAGTGTCCCCTCTGCATTTTACCACCAATTCATACTAATTGTTGTTCATAAAAATTGACTTTTCGTTTGACATTTTTTTGCCAATATCTTGTTTGAGCACTTGTACAGTAAAAGCCAGGACTCCTTCCAAACGGCCAATGGGATTATTCTTTTTTTAATGTGTCAGTAACTACAAAATCATAAAGTATTATCTCCACTCTGTGAGTGATAACTGAAACACAGAAGCTAAAGAATACTATGAACAGTTTTCTGAGGGGACTTGGATAAACATGGATGAATTGTTCATGCAAAAATCCACAAAACTTTCAAGATTTTAAACCTTTTCAAATATGCAAAGAAGCTTTCCCAGTATTCGCAAATAACAACTAATTTTATTAAGCCAATCTTGGCATTATTATTTGGAAAATATTAAGTCCTTCTTTCTACTATCAAATTAATCCTATATGCAAGAGTGTTTATCCCTTAAGTCTTAAAAAATATTGTACTATATCCTCTGACCGTTATGGTATTATAAACAATGAAAAAGTTCTTTCAAAGTATTTATTAGACTCTTTCAAATTGTAATTGTAAATAAAGAAAATGAGGGAACGGGGGGATAAGGGCTTTTTAGCCAAAAATAGCAAGACAGCAAGAATAGCAAAATAGCAAGATATTCAGCAAGCTGACCTAGAAACCAAGCAACTACACTGCATTCAAGTCGAATAACATAACAATCTACTACACACAGCTGAGGTTTGAGGTGGGGACTTCAGCACTGCCTTAGCCTTGCACTCACCCATCACTCTCTTTGAGCGACAAGAAAGGTGGAGAAAAATGCTCCTACTCAAAGGGGACCAGCCAAAAGGCCAGATGGATGCCTCCAGATCTCACAATGTTTGCCAGAACAAGGATCTTCCTGCTCACTTCAGATGGGATATCAGGCCCTGAGATCCCTTGGCCCCAGACCATCTGAGAAATGTATCACCATAAGGGAGGGAAACCAGTATTTACTGAGGATATATACAGACCTAAGTCAGAGCACAACCCATCCTGACAGACGGTGTTTTTCTTTCTTTACAAGAAATAGCTGTAAATTAGCCTCCAGGCGTAAAGACCAAAGGAGCTGCCCAAATGAAGCAACTGGGGAAGGATGTTAGAAGTGAGCCCAAAGCACCTTGATCACTTGTGAATGGTGAGACAAGGAAAAGATCACTGTTGGGAAAAAAAAAAAAAACCAAAAAAAAAAAACGCAGAAGAGAGCAGTCCCTTCTGCTTACTGTAATAAAAAGGCTTGCAGAGCCATGATTTGATTTGATCTCTGTATAGCCACAGCTATTTAATAACCTAGGTTGCCACACCGCAAATGCAACAGATGCAGAGTGGTGGAGCATTCACATCACACGGCTGATTAAATGCTCGAGGAATTAATAATGGCTGAGAACCAGCTGAAAGATCTACTGTAAACTTCCAGAGCAGCAATAGCTGTGAAAACGGCATTTGTGTATACATGCTCCCCATAAAACTATTTGATGGAAAAGTGAAGATGTTCCCATAGAGTTGTTTGGTTTGGGTTTTTTTTTCCCCAAAAAAGATTCTCTAAGCTCTAAGCTCCAACACAAAAGCCAGATAACCTCAAAGGTCAGTGCAACAGGTCTGTGTTACAAACAGAAAAAGGAGCATTTCTTTTCTCTCTGGGTCATGTTCTATACGTAGCGTTGCCTGCAAAGTCTCCTGCAGGAGAAAACCCCACCATAGATCAGTCCTCATGAACACCAAGGAGAGTTGGTTCCTGGCAGGAACAGCTCCCCATCAGTAAAGCATTGTGAGGGCTCCCACGGTGAGATGAAGGATCACCAAGCCAAGAGAGCAGAGATGGCCATACAAGAGGCAAGCCACCCTGGAGGGTAAGTGCACAGGTTAGAGCAGCAGGCAAGGGCCACAGCTGAGTCCCCTCAGGGTGAGGGAACAGCAAAAGAGAAACTGGAGAAATCACAGTGTGAGGCAAGGGTTTAGCCACACAGGAAAACTAGAGCCTTTGTGGGTGGAAGGGGGAAGCTTGGATCCACATAAGCCCAAGGGCCCAAGCCTAAAGGAAGAAAAGGATGTTCCTGACATCAGAAAGGAGAGCAGACCCTGAAAAGAATGTGATTGTATTTCTTTTGGTATTAATTAACCCAGTTTCTATGCAAACAGCAAACACCTTGCCAAAACAACCAAGAGCACCCTTGTCTCTTGGCAGTGCTCAGATTTCACAGGCAATATGGGAAGACTGAAGGAAAGCATCTCCCAGCAGTGGTTCTTTTTCAGGTTTTACACAATACAATGGTGTGTTATCACGAGTTAAAGGATCAGCCCATTTCCTCAGGACAGATAATATCTGTTCACCAACTACATCAAGAGCACCAAATATGAGGAAAGAGCCTGATGAGAGACCACCACCTCA
The DNA here is from genome assembly GCF_017639655.2 of Falco naumanni. Classification (NCBI taxonomy): domain Eukaryota; kingdom Metazoa; phylum Chordata; class Aves; order Falconiformes; family Falconidae; genus Falco; species Falco naumanni. The sequence continues at coordinate 10,097,225 of NC_054055.1, read as the reverse complement.
AGTCAGACCCTGCCTGGGTGAAAAACGACACCCACTGGTGGGTAGTACTTCTCACACATGTTAAGTGCACACAAAGGACACAGCAGAGCAGTTGTTCATAATGGCCTATGACTAATTATTTTTATTCACCAGCACATTTGGGACCATGACTCTTAAACAGTAAGTTCTCAAATGGTAAAGAGACCCGAGTGTGCTTACCACACCACTTACCTCTTATTAGAGCACACTACTAATGTGTCTGTGGGAAGATGAATATTAATTGAGGGGACGGAATAAAAGGTCATTCAAATGCCAAGAAAAATGAAATTAATTGCATAAAGGCATAAAACAGTGCTGGATCAATCAAACACCAGCACACTAATAGAGACATGATAGGCAGGTCAGCTGCAGCGGGCATCTGCTCTTCAGGGAAAGTCTGGATCCAGAATTAAGCTCTTGCTCCCTGAGGTCCTCAACATCTGGATCCTCTCATTTGCACAATGCAATGGTATGGCCAGCCACACTGTGCTGCCTTGGCTTAAGAGATTACAGCCCCCAGCCTGTCCCTGGCTGCTTGCCCCCACCTTTCCCTCCCGCTACATCTGATGCCACTTACTACCCTTCCACAGCCACTAGCAAAAATGGGCTCATGTCCAGGTTTAGCTATAACTTTTTAGTGCATTTTGTTCGTTCAGATCTTTAAAGAAGACATTTTGGCAGGCTGAGGCTAGGAAAACCTACACCAGCAGAACTCAGGAGGAGGTGAAGAAGACTGGTCACCAGGATGGTGGGCTAAGCCCTTTTACACCAGCTCAGGTACAGCCAGATGAGCTCCATGGATTGCACATGAGAACAGGAGCAATTCTTCAGAGAGTGACTTTGCAGCATCGACAAAGGGAGGTAACGCAACCATCTTTTTTCAAAGATTTGGGCTGAATTCTGTCCAACCAGGGACTTGGTTTCACCACTCTCTATTTCACAATCCAAAATGTCAGCACTGTGCTTGCTTCCATTTCTCCCACCGAAAGGAAAGCCCAGAGGTTTTGGGTTTTTGAGGGGACCTACAAGCAATGAGATACCTGCCTTAGAAATCCAGGTGAAGAGGAAGGTTTAATATAAGAAGTAGAATACTGTAGATTCATGAGTTGTACTTGTGACATGGAGATTGAGCAGCACAGAAAGGGATCTCCTCTAGAACCATGAATGTCCTTCACTGCTCAAAATTACCCATAAAGGATCTCAGCCGGGAAGCACCATGCCAACGTCAGGACAGTGTGACAGTACTGTCAAAGCTGCTGCCGCTATACAGGATGGGGCAGTCCTTGAGCTACAGCTGAATGGCATTCAGGCACTCTTGGATTCCACTCCAGCACATGAGAAATAAATCCAGAAACAGAACTAGCTGAGAGCAGAATGCGTACAGCATCAGAAATGACTGCGATCTACCATGCTGATCCTGTGGGAGAGGAAACTGTTTCTGTGCCACCCTGCTGGGAGGACAAGTATCACTCAGGAATCAGGACGAATGTGCTGGCAGAACCCAAGCAGAACCTGAAGCTGCTGCAATGCACCACCCGGCTGGCACTGCTGCTCTTCAGCCGTGGGGAGCTCAGCACCACACAGATTTCTGTGAGGACTTGCATATCATACAGCACACAGAGGGTCCTGCAAAGTCTCTTGTGTGGTTAAAGTGTCAAACCTGCTCCCCATTATAGCTCGCACTGCATGTGAAATACAGCTTGCAATTGGATTTGAAGAATGGTACCTTTAGTGCTGAAAATATTTACTACTCTTAATTTAATCACACACACGAAAAAAAAAGCTGGCCCTGCTGACAATTGGTGATTTGGTCCAAAGCCCAAAATGTCAAAATGAAAATATCCCTCAGATCATCAGCGACTTTGGCTTTATCTGATGAACTAGAAACTCACTGCAGGAAAGATTAAAGATGTATCTCTGGGTTTGCAGTGCTTCATGACACCCAATAGAGCTTGCCAGCCATAACACTAGTGCTCTGCCATGGGCAATTCCCATTTCTCATCTTGTGTCATGCTCTCTGAGTATTCACGCACACCTGTTTTCTTAACATCTTCACAGAAAGCAGATTTCAGTGCTGTATGCATGAAGGCAAGATGCAAAAGCATACGCCAATCCAAAACATAGCCCCATACAAACTACTATGAAGAAAATTAACTTTATCCCACACAAAACCAGCACAAACCTAAGTAAGAGTTATAGCATTTTTAGAACAATCTTTCCAGAAAGTGATTTGTGATGCATTCATGGGAAGTGTCATTGCCTGCATTTTAAAGCCAGGAGGAAAATGACACTGAGATATCTGGGATCATGAGGGCTACTTGAAAGGCCCAGATTCCCTTTTTAGAAATAGTGTGAAAAATTCCAACAACAATCCTGAAAAGAAGGCTGCTAAATTTGTCTTCTGTGTACCAAAGGCAATTCATTTGAAATAAGCGGCTTAAAAATGTAGTAGTGGCACTCTCTGCTTCCCTTGCTGGAGTTTTTACCCCTTGGAGAAGTCACAGCTTTAGTGTTTGGCTTAGCTGAGGAGTAAGATATTTCCTGGGGAGCAGATATTGAATAAATGACTGATGGTAGGAAGAAGGGGGAGAAGGCTGGGAGGTCTGCAGGTTTGTGCAAGGGCCCTGTTCCTCGAGTGGTAGCTGTGGGGTTTGCCCTGCACCTTCCCTTTGCTGCTCTTCAGTCGTACCAGGGGCTAGATAAGGTGTTTCTGTGCCCATGCAGCAATGTGTCAGCTGCAGGAGAAAGAGCAACCTCTTAACAAGCTAATACAGCTATTACTTCTGAAAGCAAACAAAAAAAAAGCACCAAGCTTGTTACCGTTTAACAGCCTTATCTTAAAAGTAAACTGGGGAAGAGGAAAATCTATCCATGGACATGCATGAATTATTATTTTGCCTGATGTGCAGACGTGAATCCCAAAGACATGGCCAGAGGAGAGCCCGGGACCCCTCATTTCTGCTCAAAGCACCCCAGTGGTTTCCGTATCCTTCTGTAAGAAAGTAATCAGTTATAGCAGTTAAGGGTAGCAGTGCAAGACCCTTGAAAAGATAGAATATCCCACAGGCAGAAAGGAATCCAAATTCGTCACATAAATGATTTACTGTGAATTTTTGGCTCATCTCTGCAACTCAGATTGAAATTCACCCCAACAAGCACCTTCCATATGTCTGAAATCATGTGACACTCATTCTTGCCAGTGCAATGAAATAATTGCTAACTTGCAGATTGACCAAATACTTTCCACAGTCACAAAGAACAGATGTTGCACCATTCCCTCTGGCTATTAAAGATAGAAATAATCGGTCTTTGTGCTGATATATTGACTTCTATTGCCCCATGACCTCAACACTCTTTCATATCCCTACCATCTCCTATGAAATAGGAACAATAACCCATTAACACAGTAAAACGGGCTGCATTGGCTAAAAATGCGTTAGGAGAGGGCAGGCAAACACAGGAAACTTTCCCTTGGCCAGTTCAAGTATGAGGGTCTGTTAATCCTTGCAGCATTCAGTTCTCCACCAGCAAGCTCAAGTCTGAATTAGGCTTTTAAAATAAAACAATTTTAAAAGTAGGCTGTGTTTTACAGGGCTCAGCTTGACTAGAATTTTGTTTATTTTTTGGTTTATCTTCATCTTGTGAAAAACATACTGTAAATCACCATCTATCAAAGCCATTGTTCTACAACCGTTGAATTGCTTTAAAGAGTTTGCTTTGTTTTAAACAAAACTAAATAATCTCACAAAACTATGAGTTAGAATGCTGGCACAGATCATCATTTCTTTTGTTAAAATTTATTTCTGAAATTTTGAAACATGTATTTAAAAGATAATAGAATTGACCAAGAGAAAAATATTCCTTATTTAAAAAAAAAAACAACTTTGATCAGTTCTGTTTCATAAAAATTTCCAAAGATTGTTTTTTTGCATTGCTCAAGTAAATCTCCTCCCATCTGAGCAATGCCATCAAGGTAGCTTGGTCTGCCTCTGTAGGTCCCTCAGGGTAAACAAGGATGGCTTTCCCCTAACACCGGTGCAAGTTTCTAGCTGCAATCCACATGCTTATTTGTTTATGTTGCATGGATCTACAGTACATTAGGATGAGTCCCAGACCGCCTGCTGCTTCAAGCATCTAAAGACAAATAAATTTCCCATGTTTAACAGCAGTACTACTATCATGGCACAGCACTTCAATTTTCAGACATACTGTTTGGTAGGCCATCAAACCTTAAAATATTTCTTGTGTGAAATCACCCCAGCATAAGAAGTTTCAGTCTAAGTATCAGCAGCATAATAAAGACCTAAAGGCAATTTCTCCTCTTACACACTGCAGCATGACTGAGTATTTATATACCAGCCTACAGCCATAAACACAGCTCTGGTCATAACCAGCTTTCCCAAAAATGAGTCTGCACACGCGTGCCACTTCTCCCCCTGAGCAGCAGCACACCAGTTTGGAAGCAGCCCTGCAGGGCACGGATCACTCTGCCCTGCCTAAAATAGTTACAGATGCTTATGAAATTGGAGACTTGAGCTATAGGCTCAACCCTAAGTGAGACCTGCAGAGAAGCTACTGTTCACAAAAGCACAGAATATTTGAGGTAGGAGGGGATTTCTGGAAATGGTCTAGTCCAAGCCCCTGCTCAAAGCAGGGTCAGCAATACCAGATTTCCAAGGCTCGTGTACAGCTGGATTTTTAATACCTCCATGGACTTCACGCTGACTCTCACAACCCTTTTAACCCAGCAGTTCAGGCACCTTTCAGTCCACCTCCCTGTTTATTTACCTACTCTATACTTCATCAGTTTGCCTATGAAGATGTTCCAGAAGACTGTGTCAAAAGCCTTAAGGTCAAGATAAACAACATCCACTGGTCTCCCCTCATCCTCCAAGCTCATCATTTCATTGCAGAGGGCTTTTAGGGTTGGTCTGGCATAACTCCCCCTTCTTTAATCCATGCTGACTACTTCCAACCACCTTCTTAAACTTAAGATGTTTGGAAGTGGTTTACAGGATTATTGCCTTCACTGCCTTCTCAAGGTGAGGCTGACCAGCTTGTAGTAGCCCTGATCCAACGCCTTGCCCATCTGGAGACAGGAGTGGCACTGGGTGAGAGAAATATCAAAAATTAAAGAGAGCAAGACTAGCCAAGGCATCATACCTGTTTTCCTCATCACCAAGGTTTGCTGCTGAGCTGTCTCATTACTGTAAAAATCGGAGCTGTCCCAGATAAGCAAGGTAAAGTTTATTCCTCCTCTTTGCCCTGCACTGGACACAGACACAGCTGTGCATCGATGTCTGCTTAGGAAACACACAGCTCACTCTGTTTGCTGATTGTCCTTCCAGGACATTGGGATGCTTAAAATCCGCCATGAAGGTCAGGACTTCTCCCAGCTGTCTGAGAAAGATCTCAACTACTTTTTCCTGATCAAGTGGTCTGTGGCAGACATCTGCAACAACAGCACCTTCTAATCCTGATCCAAGCTCTCAGTTTACGGCTTATCACCCATCCCAAGGCAGAGCTGCATGTGTTCCCCATGCTCTCTCACATAAAGGGCAACTCCCCCTCTTTGCCTTCCCAGTCTGTCCTTCCTAAAGAGCCGGTATCCAACCTTTAGAGCTCCCCAGCTGTGTGAACTACCCCACCGTGTCACCATGATCTGGAAGAGATCTTACCCCTGCAGGTGCACACAGACCTCTAATTCCTCCTGTTTTGTTCCCTGTGCTGCACGTGTTGGAGTGCCAGCACTTCAGGCAGGTGTCCACTCATACTGATTTCCCAGAAAAGGCGTGAGAACTTTCCAACCTTAAAGGTCTTCATCAGGCTGGTGAAGACTCCAGTGTGTTGATTCCAATCAGTTTTACACTAGCTCCTCAGAACCCATGTCCCCATAGCAGTCAAGCTGATGTCAGGATGTGCATGGGAAGATGTTCCCCAAGACCTGGATTTGCCTAGAAGGAATACGCAATGAAGAGGATTTGTTCTCCTACACTGACCACTTCATTAAGCCCTTGTCTCCCTCAATGTTCAGAACAGGTCTATGAATTTTTGCCATTTCCAAGGAAAAGTTTCATCTTGTGCCTTTAAAGCATTGCATCTTTCTGCACACTCCTGTTTTGCCAAGGTAGACATGATCCTACTGAGGAATTTTACACTTCAGACACCCCAGAATCTCCCACTATTGACAAACAAGCAAACAAGCAAAATTATTTCCCCCCGTTATGTGCATGATGTATCAACATCCTCTTGTTTGTTTTTATCAGTATTTCAATTCCATTTACAAGAAATGGGCCCATCACACGGCCCTGACGGGATCCTTCAGAGTCACAACCTACCTGAAAAGTGTTGTTGAAAAAAAGGAGGTAAAATTTACTTCAGAAAAGGAATGCTCAGTGGGTTGTGGTGATTCACAGAAACTCACTGGCCACCTTGGGACAGAACCAATCAGACTGTAAGCCACTCACAAAAGATAAGAAGCCATGAGGCTTGAATCTATTTATATTTTAGGAAATACTGTTGTTCAAGAGTAAATATCATATGTAAATAAAAGAAAGACTGCAAGCTGTACATTCCCAGCAGTAAAATGAAACCACAAAATGTAGCTTATCACTGGACTACTCCATGCATTTCAATAATGCTAAATCCCAGACTACAATGAACAGAGAACAAAAATCAGTGAAGAAATATCACACATTTCAATGATATTTTCATAGCTGATCATTCCTTTGAAACACAAAGATAAAAGCACAAGGCTTTACAAGTATTTATACAATGCCACCTAGTGTCATATTGATCAACCTTTTCTAATCCAAAGATCACCCAATGTTTTTTAAAAAATCAGTGTCTGCTAGGATATTGTCACCAAAATGCTTTCCAGCTAATGAAAACCAGCAGTAAGATTATATGTTCAGAGTTCATTCATTACCTCTATTTTCCCCACACTGTTTTGTCAGAATGCATGTAGGAATGTGCCTATGAATGTAAAGAAGGCATTTAATTCTTATTGTTCTTAATTTGCAGCTATTTTATAAGCCACTTTGTGATGTCACACACCAAGAAATATGATTTGTATGGCACCCCTGTATCTAGAACACCTTTGCGGTTATTGGAGAAAAGCAGGCACTTCTAGGGACCACGTCAACTCACCCTAAAACAGATATATAAAGCAGGACAGATGAATCACAGGTCCCAAATGCCTCTTTCTCTCTACTGACTCCCTCCACTACTCTGCAGTAGAGAAGCAGACAGTGTCTGCCCCCAGCATCAAGGTAAGCAAACCCTCAGGAAAGGGGGAAGAGTGGCAGCTAGGCACCAGGGTGAAAGCTCCTGCCCCACCTAAGGACTTGCAGATGCAAAATGGATTCACCACCATCAAGACCAAAGGGCAGTCAGATGTGACTACCAGCAAAAGTCCTGGTCCACGTAGCCTTAAATCATGTAAGACTACCAGGAAGAAACAGCAAGTCATTGTAACGGGTCGGGTCGCTCCCTGCTTGGGGGAGGGGGGGGCAGAGGCACTTGTCTGTCAGCCTGACCAAGTGCCTGGAGAGGTTTGCAGCTTGCCACGGGCCAGGATCCAGGATGTCGTGGAGAGACTGCCAAAGCCTGTCTGGACCTCTGACTACTACCCTCTGCTGTTACTCCATGTGAGCATAAATGATACCGCCAGGGGAAATCTGGACAAAATCAAAAGTGACTACAGAGCTCTGGGGGCAGTAGTCAAGGACATGGGGACCCAGACGGTGTTGTCCCCAGCCCTGCCGGTGAGGGGACAGGATGTGAGGAGAAGGGCACTAACAGGACAAGTCAGTAATTGGTTACAGAACTGGTGCTGGTGGCAGGGGCTTGGATTCTATAACCATGGGACCCTGTCTGCAGAATAGCTTCTGCTTGGAAGAGATGGGATCCACCTCACTAAGCAGGGTGAAGCTATTTTCACCAATAGGACGGTGGACCTCATAAGGAGGGCTTTAAACTAAGGATAGCAGGGGAAAGAGAACGTAACCAGCAGTCCTGTGAAGAAGTGATGGACAGAATCACTGTGCAAAGGGCACAGGGTGATGTGATGGAAAGGATCATAAAGTCAACAAAATGAGTCTTAAGCAGGATCACCTTTAGCATATAAGCAAGGAAGTACCTATAAAGCACCATTATGGACAAATCCCCCAAACCCTCTCCAGGAGCTCAGCATGCTGGGGCACCTCTCTGAAGTGCCTGTACATTAATGCTACAGTATGGGGAATAAACATCAAGAGTTAGAGTTGTGGGGCTACAGTCTTGTTGGACTCACGGAGATATGGTAGGATGGCTCCTGTGACTGGAGCATTGCAACAGAGAGATACAGGATCTTTAGGAAGGAGAGGAGGGGAAGACAAAGAGGAGAAGCTGCCATTTATGTGAGAGAGCAGCTGGATTGCATGGAGCTCTGCCTGGGACTGGATGAGGAGTCAACAAGGAACTTATGCTTTAGAGTTAAAGAGAGGACAGATAAAGATGACATTCTAGTGCATGGCTGCTATATGTCACCTGACCAGGAAGAACAAGTGGAAGAGGCCCTTTACAGACAGACAGGAGCAGCCTCATGTTTGCAAGCCCTGATTCTCACAGGAGATTTCAACCACCACAATACATGTCGAAGGTGCAACGCTGCAGAACATAAGCAATCCAGGAGGTTCCTGGAGTTCATTGATGATAACTGCCTTCTCCAAGTGACACAGGAGCCAAGGAAGAAAGGTTCTCTGCTACGTCTTATACTCACCAAAAGGGCTCATTGGAGGTGTGAAGATCACAGGCAGCCTTGGCTGCAGTGATCATGAGGGCAGGGAGGAGGGTAAAATTCAAACTCACAACCCTAGACTTCAGGAGAGCATACTTTGGCCTCCTCAAATATCTGCTTGGAACTGTCCTGTGGAATAAGGCCCTGGAGGGAAAGGGTGCCTAAAAAGCTGATTAACATTCAAGGATCATATCCTTCAAGGTCAAGATTGTTCCATCCCAAGAAATATGAAGTCATGTAAAAATGCCAGGAGTCTGCACGGTTGAAGGAGAAGCTCCTGGCCAAACTCAAAAAAAAAAAAAAAAAAAAAAAAAGGAAGCATACAGAGTACAGATGCAAGAATAGGTAACCTGGGAGTAATACAGACATATTGTCCACCCAGGGATGAAGTTAGGAAAGCCAAAAGCCTAGCTGGAATTGAATCTGTCCAGGGATGCGAAAGACAACGAGAAGGGCTTCAGTAAGTACTTAGGAGACAAAAGCAAGAGTAGGGAAAATAGGGGGCTCATTGTTCACCAGGACGGCAATGTGCATTTGCAGCCCAGAAAGCCAACTGTGTTCTGGGATGCATCAAAAGAAGCGTGACCAGCAGGTCAAGGGAGGGGATTGTCCCCTCCACTCTGCTCTGGTGAGACCCCACCTGCAGTGCTGCATCCAGCTCTGGGGCCCCTAACAGGAGAAGGACATGGACCTGTTGGAGCGAGTCCAGAGGAGGCTGTGAAGATGATCAGAGGCTGGAGCCCCTCTGCTGTGGAGACAGGCTGGGAGAGTTGGGGTTGTCCAACCTGGAGCAGAGAATGCTCCGGGGAGACCTTAGAGCAGCTGCCAGTGCCTAAAGGGGCCGACAAGGACGCTGGAGAGGGGCTTTCTACAAGGGCAGGCAGTGACAGGACAAGGGGGAATGGCTTTAGACTGAAAGAGGGGAGATTTAGATTAGCTATTAGGAGGAAATTCTTCACTGTGAGGGTGGTGAGACACTGGCCCAGGCTGCCCAGAGCAGCTGTGGGTGCCCCATCCCTGGCAGGGCTCAAGGCCAGGCTGGACGGGGCTGGGAGCAGCCTGGGCTGGTGGAAGGTCCCTGCCCATGGCAGGGGGGTGGGACTAGATGGTCTTTAATGCCCCGTCCAACCCAAACAAGTCTATGATCTATCATTCTAAATGGAGGGCCTGGTTACACAGGACATAGAAAAGTCGGAAGTACTGAATGTCTTCTTTTCTTCAGTCTTTACTAGCAAGATTAGCATTCCTGAAGGTCTCAGACACTAAGGGGAAAGTCTGCGGCAAGGAAAGTGTACCCCTTGTGGAACAGGATCAAGTCAGGGAATACTTAAGCAATCTGGATGTACATAAGTCCATGGGCCCTGATGGGGTGCACACACAAGTGCTGAGGGAGCTGGTAGACGTCATTGTGAAGCCACTCAATAATCATTGATCGTTCATGGCAACTGGGGGAAAAGCAAATATCACTCCTATTTTCAGGTAAACCAAGAGGAAGGAGCCAGGGAACTACAGGTCAGTCAATCTCTGGGAAGCTGGTAGAGCAGACAATCCTGGAAACCATTTCCAGGCACATTAAGGACAAGAAAATCATCAGGAGTAGTCAGCATGGCTGCACCAAGGGGAAGTAATGCTTGAAAAACTTGATAAACTTCTATGACAGAGTGACTGCCATGGCAGAGGAGCAGGGGATATGTGAATATTGTGTACCTGGACTTCAGGAAGGCCTTTGACACTGTCTCACATAAGATCTTCATACAAGGGCCGGTAAGTATGGACTAGATGAACAGCCAGTGAAGTGGGTTGGAAACTGGCTGAACAGCCAGGCCACAAAAAAAAAAAAAAAAAATCACAGAAGAATGAGTGTGGTATGGGATTTCACTGTCTCATGCACTGCAAGAGGTATCTTGAAGAACAAGTGCTACCTTGTCTCAAGATAATGCAGTCAAGAACACCAGTTCAACAAGGGGAAGTGCAAAGTCCTGCACCTGGGGAGGAACAACCACAGGCACCAGTGTACACTGGGGAACACGCAGCTGGAAAGCAGTTTCTCAGAAAGGGAGCAGGGTGTTCTGGTGGACACCAGGTTGAACATGAGCCAGAAATATTCCCTTGCTGCAAAGGTGTCTAATGGTATCCCAGAGTGCATTAGACAAAGTGTTGCCAGCAGGTCAAGGCAGGTGATTCATCCCCTTTATTCAGCACTGGTGAGGTTACACCTAGAGTACCATGTCCAGTTCTGCGCTCCCCAGTACAAGAGAGATGTGGACATACTGAAGAGACTCCAAGGGCCACAAGGATGATGAAGGGACTGAAGCATCTTTCCTATGAGGAGAGGCTAAGAGAGCTGGGACTGTTCAGCCTGGAGAAGAGCAGGATCAGAGGGGGGAACTCATCAATGTCTATAAATACCTGAAGGGAGGGTGCAAAGATGATGGAGCCAGGCTCTTTCCAGTGGTGCCCAGTGCCAGGACCAGAGGCCATGAGCACAAACTGAAACACAGGAGGTGCTGCCTGAACATCAGGAAACACTTCTTTCCTGTGAGGGTGAGCAAGCACTGGCACAGCTTGCCTGGAGAGGTTGTGGAGTCTCCATCCTCAGAGATACTTCAAAGCCATCTGACCATGGTCCTGGTCAACTGGCTCTAGGTGGCCCTGCTTGAGCAGAGTGGTTGGATGAGATGACCTTCAGAGGTCCTTTCCAATCTCTTTTTGTGATTCTGTAAAGGGAGCCTGCAATGCCTTGGTCAGACTTCCACATTGCAGCCCTCCAAAGTTAGGTGAGAGGAATCCGATTTTCTGTATATGAAAGAAAAATATTGGCAAAAAAAAGTATTATATTTTGAACGGGGGTATAATAGATCTTCTTGCCAGCCAGCTCACTGTTTAGACCTCTGTACTTAATATTTTGGTACAGACTTGGAAGGAAAGGGTAATCAAGGTCAAGAGCTAAAGCTGTCTTATCTAAGGTACATAGTGTTCAATTAATTGGACATAGTTCAGGAGATAATGGGCTTCTTCCATAAGTATAACGCAGAGTAACTATTCTGTCTCGTTTTAAGCAAATATCTGATACAGTGCTTCACGTCCTAAAATAAGGTCTCCTGAAAGAGGAATTATCAGGCTAACAAGAGGTTACTAGTGCTGTTTCTCAGTAGTCAATCTGGGCACTAAGTTTATTTAAACGCTTTCATTTTGTTCTTGCCCTATATCCCACTAAATCCAGGATTGCCATTGCTAGTAAAAGACCACAGGCTTTGTTCTATTTCTGCAAGGCCTCAGGACTTGCCAGGCTTCATTTAAACGTGTCTTGGCTTGCCTGAAGTTTTGCTTTAGCTTGTTCAGTTGTGACAGCAGTTTTTCTAGTCCCAGTGATAGCTATTGCCTGATTCTTTTATTTGCAATAAAATTGTGGTAAAACCGTAACTTTTTATATAGACAATACTTATTCTGTACAAAATGAAATATTTATGACCTCAGGATAATGATGTATTGTACAAGAAAACAAGGCTGGTATGATGGCAGAGGCCTTGAGAATGGGGATGTGGGTTGTGGTGTGGATTGGCAGAGGGTGATTGGAGAAGGGACACAAGTTGGCACTGGAGACCCCAAGGCTATAAACAACTCATAAATCGTCTGTTAAAGAAATGCACACCTGGAGCTGAGCAAAACAGGTTTAGAGGTAACAAGAAGACCACAGAAGTAGTCTTTTCACTTAAGTCTCATTGATAGCTGGAATTGTCATCTGCAACCTGGGCATTGATCTAGTAAAGCTGTTAAGCCTAGCTTAACTTGAAAGAGCACCAATGGAAATCAAAGCTTGAAGCAAACAGGATTTAAGCAGGAGTTTAAGAAGCTTGCTGAACTGAATGGGTTGTTTATATAAAAAAATTGCAGCTTTGTGAAGCTGGACAAAGTTTTCCAGTTTCCTCATGATGAAGTAATATTCCAAATACAAGAAGAATTATATTCTCCAAATGTATGTATAGTTGTGAACACAAGCTTATAAATACTTTCTTATTTACTGGGAGAATAATCTGTCTTCACAGTTACACCATATGCTATATACCTACGTAAAATGTTATGGCCTCAATCTAAACGTTTGTGATTTACAAAAATCACATGCTTAAAACATATGCCAAGGACAAGCTAGCATCTTAGAGAAACTCAGTCTAAAACCAGCTTTTTTTCTGAGGATTTATTGATTTATGTAGATTGGGGGGTTCTTCTTTTGAAAATGGACTGTTCTCTCCCCCCAGCCTCTGAATCATGCTTTTGCACCAGGCACAGCCACGGTGAAACGCTGCTAAAGGTAACATCTAGTGGGGTGAACTGCATTTAATTTAGGTTACAAACTGATTTCAGCAGCCCTGGTTTACTGAAAACTGAAGGGAAATGAGGCTGCAGATTTCGAAGCCTTCTCGTGAAGATAACCACCATCAACCACTGTGCTCACACAGAGAGTTCAGTGCAAAAAATCCTCAGCTGCATGAACTAGTGCAACTAGGCAGGCAGAGTGCTCCCAGTTTCTACCTGCTGGTAGCTGGATCTGGAAGCCCTAATGTCCTGGAATGACAAATGAGACCTCAGGTCCATTAGGCTGTCTCATTGCTGGTTGTTTTAGCTGTAAATTCAGCCGTTACGGGATTGAAATGGCGGTGGGTGGAGAAGGAACTGGGCAAAACGACATCCTCTGGGGCTTCTTCCTGGCTGCTGAAGTACTGCCATTTCCCATGTGGGTGTAATTATGCAGTACTAACCTTTGAGCTGTTTCTGGTAATCCTCTACCAATATTAGAAGAAATTTCCATTTTGGGTACATCTCGGTCTTCTGGCATCCTGGATGATGCAGTTTCAATGCACCAGTCACCAGTGGCCTGGCAATGAACAGAAAACAGGAGAACTCATCTATTTCAGGCCAAGCAGTAAGAAGTGGATGATTTCTATATAGTCCGTATCAAAGACAGGTCATCTCTTCTTAACCCTGTTTGGCTTTGACTATACCATTGCTTGCACTGTAATTCCTCTCCCACCCTCAGAGATGAGACGTATCTATTTCTACCTGCAGCTATCAGCTGCGTAAAGGAGAACGAAGCATGGAAAAGTCTAACCAGAAGCAAACCAGAACATTTATTATCACTGGCAAAATCTCACAGCCATCAAATGACTGAATCTGGGCAGGGAGCTGGGCCAGATGACCTCCCACTAGTCCCTTCCAACCTACTTTACTCCATGATTTCCTGACAACAGAACCTCCTTCTGTTGTACAATTGCATAATGAAAGATCATCTTTAATCAAAACCAACTCTCATTGTCTGATCCAAACCCCACATGCTTACATTAAAATGAACTACCCTTACGAACGAGCAGTGTCCGACAGGACGTGATGGACGCTGACTGTCAGAGGAAACAAAAGAGACACTGGAAAGCTTTACCCAGTGTCATAGAAGAGGCTGAAAGCAGAAATGGAAATAAACCACCATGCACAAGTCAGAATGAAGAAGGAAATGTGAGTTCTGAATCACTATATCAAGGGAAATTAAGGAACAAGATTACTGAGGAGGGAAGGTTTCCAGAAGCAGCATTCTGCACGTGACAATTATTCCCTAATGTTGCCTTCCAGATGGGCCCAAAATCCCCATCTCCTCTGGAACAAGAGCTGTGTCCATGACCAGTGGCTCAAGACTTGGCCACACGTTACAGAAACTCACAGACAGTCCTGACTGTGGGGAAAACGACCTGACTTCTCACCAAGCCGTGAGGGGAGAAAGCCCTCACGAAGCCCATGTTTTGCTCATTTGAAGATCCCTTTTCAGGAATTTGTCTTTCTTTAAACCAGGAGAGGTGGCCAGGGGACCACATCCACACTGGTAAACAGAGGAGGAGCCACGTGTGGTCCCAGCAGCACAGACAGGGCCAGGAAGGCCAGACAGCCCCAGGGCTACCACCCTCTGGCCCCCACAGAGCTGCGTTTCCATAATATCCCAGAGCCCCAGCAGCCTCCTCAAAGACACTTGTCCCCAGCACTGCCCTGGGGAAGCCGTGTCCCTCCCAGCACCGAGGAGCAGGCTGGATTTTAAGTCAACACGCAGTATGAATGTTTCAAAGCTACTCAGGGCACTGGCAGGCCTGCGTCTCGTCTCCAAGGGCGCTACGCTGTGGGTGACCAGTGGCCCTTGTGTGGGCTTCCAGAGCAGAAGGTGACGGGCGGTGGGTGGTGTGTGGTGGGGTGACCCCGGCTGGAGGCCAGGTGCCCACCAAAGCTGCTCTGTCACTGCCCTCAGCCAGGCGAGGGGAACAAACAGTGAAAGGCTTGTCAGTTGAGGTAAGGACAGGGGGCTCACTCACGTCACAAGTCAGAGGAGGGTAGTAAGAAATAAAACCAAATCTTAAACCCCCCTCCCTCCTTCCCGGGCCCGGCTCTGCTCCCGGTCTCTCTCCCCGCGCCCAGCCGGGCCGGGGCTGTCCCGGGGCTGCGGCCGGTGCCGCCCCCGCTGTCCCGGCCGCTGCTGCCCCGCCGGGGGAGGGTCCTCACCCCCTGCCCGGCCCCAGCGCGGGGCCCCCCGCGGGGCGCAGCCCCTCAGGCCCAGCCGGCTCCAGCCCCCCCGGGGGCACCGGCCCTGCCCGCAGCCCGGCCCCGGCCCGGGCTCCTCCCCGCGGGGGCCACGGGCCCTGCCCGGAGCCGGCTCCGGCGCGGCCCCCGCGGGTCACAGCCCCCTGCGGGCACCCCCTGCCCCGGGCTGCGGGGGGGAGCTGCTCCCCCGCGGGCTCCGTGGGCTGAGGGGCACAGCCTGCCCCGCCGGGGGCTGCCCTGCCCTGCCCTGCCCTTCCCCGCGGGCTGCCGGGGAGCCTCTGCTGCGGCGCCCGGAGCCCCCCCGGCCTCCTCCGGCCCGGCCCGGCCCGGCCCTGCCCCGGGGGGCTGCGGGGCTGCCGCTCGCCCCTCCCGGCCCCCCCTCGCTGCCGCCGCTGTTCCCCCCCGCGGGGGTTTTTCCCCTTCTCAGCCCCTTCTCCCCGCGGCGCTGCCCCCGCGGCTGCGGGGCTCGGCCTCGGCCAGCGGCGGGCCCGGCCTGGAGCCGGGGGGCAGCGGCTCTGCCGGCCGGGGGGAGCTGCCCGCGGCACCGACACCCGGCCATGCAGACCCACACATGACCTATCGTGAACGGTCTCTCCCTTGGGGATGCCAGGACTATTAAGCAGCAGACCAGGGTGGGCCAAGCTTGGCAGCAGCATTGCCTGGGAGAAGCCCACCACAGGACAAGAGGGTGCCTGCTGTCCTGCTTTTCCCACTGCCATAGTTTACCTGAGGTGACACCACCAGCCCTTCAGTGTGCCACCTCCCCTGCCTTCCTTCTCCTCTTCCCAGGTCCCACCACCACCCAGGATGCAGAAATACAGCAGAAGCCAAGAAGGACAGGGAGAACGAAGAGCAAAGACCTCACATGGAGAGCTGTCAGGTCTCTTCTTGCATGATGTGAATATGTTTTGCTGCTTGCCCAGGGACCTATAGTAAATATCTCATTTAACCTGAAGTTTTTAAAAATGTCATTGACTAAAAATGTTTAAATTTCCAGTTTTCTGATGAAAACTTCTGAAAAAAAAGCAAAACATGGCTTTAAAAAAACTGTTTCAGCACAAAAAAAAAAAAAAAAAAAAGGACAGCAGAAGCCCTTTCAAAGAGCAACAGGAGGCAGGACAGGTCAGGGAGCCTTGTGCAGTCCCCTGTGACTCTGCAGGACTGCCGTCCCCAGTAGCCCGGGGGTGCTCTCCTCCCATGTCACCCATTACCTTCCCACCTGCTGCAGAGGAAGAACATCCATTCGTATCAAGCTTTCCAGGGAGAAATACATCAAACACTTCAAAACAAAGCCAATGTGACAAACAGCAATGCCCACACAGGAAAAAAAAAAAAAAAACAATCCATCAATTCCACAAGTCAAAGGTGTTCTGCTTTCTGGCAGGGCACAGCATTTCACAGGTGCTGCAAGGTGCAACTCAGGTTTCATCTTTTTCACCTGCATCCTAAGAAAGAAAGTGAGGGTGCTTGTAAGAGGCTGACTTGGACAAGTGGGCTCAGCTGCTCTGTGAGCCCACGTGCTCCCAGCCTGGGTTGCTGTAACCTGGTACTCTTCTCAGAATAGATGCTGCTGACAGCAACTGGCACAGAGTATCCCAGCTCACATTCCCACGGGAACCAGGAAATAATATCTTTCCAATTATTTCCAGACCATGTTGGCTTTTAATCTGGATATTCAGTGATTTAAAAAGAAAAAAAAAAAGAAAAAAAAAAGCAGCTCCTAAACAGGGTTCGATTTGTCTCAGTGTCAGGGCTGCTGAACATTTGTCCAAATGGCACTTATATAAATGCAATTTACTTCTCCTGTCTCTCCCCTCCCTGTCACCAGTAAGCTTGCTCACTTCTGGCCTGTCTGGTCTTGCCCTCCAAACACAGAGCAAAGGGCTGCTCTACTTCTATTTAATTTCTGTCAGCTATTTCCACTTCCTTCTTCTTTTCCTTCCTCCTTTATGTTATTATGAAGATTCTTATTATCATTTCCAATTATGTGTGATGGTTCAGGGTATTTCACTGGGCAGCTGCTTGACCTGGAACACTAATTGTTCCATCAGTTTTATAAGACATCACCCTCATTTTTTGCAGGAATCCATACAGGAAACCTTCCAGAGGTTTGGGGAGGGAGGTCTTGCCTTTTGCTTGTTGTTTTTTTTCCCTAATGTAAGCCCAGCTCTATGAAAGACATTCGCTCATTAGCCACCTAATCATGAAGAAGGCAGAGGCAGCGTGGATTGCCAAAGACTCTTTCCAGTGACTTCTCCCACTTTAGCTTCTAGGTATACTCTGACTTTTGAGGGTTCAGATAGTTCTCCAAGACACGTACAATCTTCGATGTTCCTTGCAAAAGCTGCAAAAGGTCCTCCACCCCCTGCGTCATTATGACAGCACCCAACTGTGTCCCCATTAGGCTCTATGCTCCCAGGGCCATACACCCGCAGCTGCTCAGCAAATCGGGTTACTTGGGCCAGCTGTGTCTGGTACCTGGAGGGATGGACCAGACCACAGCTGGGTCCTGCAAAGGGCCCAGCTTATGCAGAGGTGGGAGGTGGGAACCTCAGGCTTGGCAGGTAGTATCAGCAGGTCCATGCTGGTGGGTCCGAGCCCATGCTTCCACCCTTTGTTGGAGAAGTCCTCACAGCAAGACATGGATGTGGCTTAGCACTCTGTTATGATGAAGTAAGAGGAGGTTTTCTTGTACTGAAACCTCAAAAATAAAGTGCAATGTAGCAGACCCAGACCCCAGAAATATTTCTTGGGTACTTTTGTTCTCATGTGAATTCCAGCTGGGATTCAGCCTGCAAAAGTAAAGACAACTCCTTTCCCTCCTCCCATGATGATACTATATGCTATGCCCTTTGGCTCAGTGCATCCCTGCTGTGGGCAACCCAGGGCTTGCAGACCCACATGGTGGGGGCTCACCTCCATCTAGGGTGTTCAGGGAGCCAAAACGTGGCACTCACTGCACAGAAAAGTACCCCAAGATCAAACCTGCCAGCACTCTCCAGCACCCTGCTACCTACCACATGGGGAAACCATGCATGGGAGCCTCTATCCGTCTCTCCAACTGACAAACTGCATCTAGGCAAGTCATTTGAAAATGAACACAGACATCAAACTAGATCACTGCTTTTCTGGGTGTGTTATCAACAGCTGCAAATCATGAGGTTTTTATGGTCATCACAGAGTAAGCATGAAGGTTTCTAAAGAGATGGATGGGCTTTGGTTCTGGCTCCCTCTCTGGATGTAATCCAGCTCCCGTTGGAGTGAGATCTTTGCAGCTGCACTGGGGGAAGCTGCATCCAGAGCAAAACCTATGTGATACCTCTTTGCTCAGCTAAAGGCAACCCAAAAATCAGGAGGTAAAACTTTGGCCTCAGTAAATTCAAAGACTTTGTTAGGGCAGGGTTTCATACAAAAAATCCTTACCAAAGATAGCTTGCAGAGAAGGCACAAGGAAGCATATATTGGTGTAAGAAAAGAGTTTGACCACCATTTCTTTGACAGAGATAATTTTTTTATTATAATTAATATTAACTTTTATTTTCCATGGTTCATTTTTAATAAAAGTTTGTATCTTTACCAGAAAAAGATTGGTATCAACACTCAGCAGTACAGACTTTTATAAAGCATTGATGGGAGAGGTATACATACACACTTCATGTCTATTAAAAATGTGCTTCCTTTGTATTCTCCTTTGATTAAAAAAGAAAAGCAAATGTCCCTTCTCACTGTAGCATCACATTAAATGATATGAAGCAAAACTAAGCAAAGTCAAGAAAGTCCCAAACCTTTTGTACCCCACACTGTGGCCATCTGTATGTGTGTACGTGACTGTGGGTGTATTTTTACATATGCCTCAGCCATCTCATGGTGTCAGGGCAATTAGGGTTATGAAGGATTCCTTAGTGGGGAGTTTTGGAAACACGTTTGTTGACAGGGAGGTATTTCTCACCTTGGCATCTATGCATTCCATGCAGTAAAGAGTCTTCACCTTCTATGGGGGAAGCCTAAGCAGAAAGAAGGGCTGGATCGGAGTGTTTGTAACAATCACGTAAGTAATGGGCTGTGTGCTTGGAGAGTATGAGCAACTGAATCTGTAACAAGAAACTATTTTCTCCAGTTCCTTCAAGGAGAGCAGATGCCAAACCCCATGGTATGTTGCAGGCGTGTTGCACGTTTGAAAGGTGACCTTCTCCCACAGTGTCTGGATGAGAGATGGGTGATTTCCCACAGAAAGGGGGGATCCCCTGACCTGCTCAAAAGACAATGCCACATTCATGTGCTGACATACCCATCTCTCCTACAGGAGCAAAGCTGCTCGGGTCTGCTCACTGCCTTCCCCTTAATGCTGATCCACTTTTTCATGAATGATCTGAGAGCCTCGTGCACAAACTAAAATTAAACCTAAAGAGCAGCATTTCCTTTGCTTCATGTGTCCCCACGTAAGGAGGAACCCCAGCCAGTTGACAAGAGACATTAGAAATGCCAAATGCCTACAAGCAACTTGCAGTCAGAGCCCTTCCTCTCCTCTCGAGTCCCTGTCTCTAATGAGGCTGTGCAAGTTTTACTGCCTCCTGGTTTTGTTAGCACCAAATGTATTCTCTTCGCTGTGGAGTTTGACTTAGGCCCACCCAGCCCACCATCAGCTTTTTGGAAATCTTATATATATGGCAGGAGGCGATGTTTTCCTTTATACAGTAGTGACCTGTTTTCCTCCTTCATTTCTTGAGCTTAAAGGCAAAAAAGGTATTTTTGTTTAAAGAAGAAGCAGTGAAAGGACACTGATGAGAGCAGAGAGGGCTGCTTGGAAGTCAAAATACTACCAGACCTAAGTGGTCAGCCATTGCAGTATGTCTTCTCAGCAGGCTGAAGTTCACCTCTGGAAAATGAAATTGGTCTTTCTGTGCTGCAGGAGGCACCTCTACCTTCGGTATCACCTCTAGGAAGGTCTTCTTTGGCTGAGGAGGGAGGGCAGAGATGCATCTCCTGCCCAGGACACCCGCCGCAGCAGCCCCTGTGGGTGACCCTACCTGGGACATGCTGGCTGCTATTCCCTGCAGCCTGCGTGCAGCAGGGACTGAGGTTAGCAGGGCTCCGTTAGCAAAATAAATGTAAGCCCCTGCACTTCCTAGTGGATTCGCAGTGATTTCCAGAGAGCGGACCAAGAGGTGACCGAGAGGAAATGGGCACATCCATCTTCGCTCCGCACGCATCCGGTTTCCTCCCCTGCTTTGTCTATGTAGTAAATTACGGAGGTTAAAGCTATAAAATGCATATGACCCTGTCTAATCCTGGCAACTTGACAAAGCGGCACTGCTCCCTCCTAGAACGATTGCCCACGAGAGAAACACATTGGTGTCCATTACTGGTTCAGGCAATTAATTTGCACCCATGCTAATGAATCTGAGAGCTCTTCGCAAGAATTCTCCCTCACTGCCAGCCCCTCAGCTGTCTGGGCCGAGTCTCTTGCAAGTCATTTCTCTGCGTATCTCCTCAGGCCAATAGGAAACTCCATGACTCACTTTCCTCCCTTGCAACAGCAATAAGCAATGGCTGGGAATCAGAAACTTCCTGTGAAAACAAAGGGACAAAGCCTTGCCTTGACAAGTCCCATCAGGACTTCACCTTCTAAATCACAACAAAATCTTTGCCCGTCTGCCAGCTAGGTTGCCATGCCTCTCTGCTGAGCCCCTCTCACTGCTTTCTGCTCTGCAGTGAGCACAGCCGGATGGGGGTGCGGGAAGCCCTGTCCCTCCCCATGCATGGATGCTGCATCCATACCCCTAAACTGAAGCGTGTCAGGGGATGTTGCTGGGCCAGGAGCGGGCGGGCTCTCAGTGCTGATTTGTTAGCAAACTCCTTGGCA
Organism: Falco naumanni; assembly: GCF_017639655.2. Taxonomy (NCBI): domain Eukaryota; kingdom Metazoa; phylum Chordata; class Aves; order Falconiformes; family Falconidae; genus Falco; species Falco naumanni. The sequence continues at coordinate 10,075,995 of NC_054055.1, read as the reverse complement.
TTTGTTGGCCAGGACCAACCAGTACACAGCCTGCAGGTCCAGGGACACATCCAGCCGTTTGCATGGGCCAGACATGCCAGACCTCATTCCCTCTAGGCAGTTTTCTGGGTGCTTCGGAGGTTTGGCCTCAGCAAAGGGACCCCCACATCCTCGTGGGCATGTGGGAGGCAGGAGGCTGCTGGGCACTAGCACAGCTGAGGAAATCTGTGCAGGAGCAGTGGCAGCACAGGTGGTCCTCAGAGATCTTCACATCTGAAAACAGCACACAAATGGCAAGTTAGGCTGCAGCTGGGGTGGATATTGAGAATCAAGATTTGAGGCGGAAGCTCCAAAAATGGAGAATAAGTCATCTGGGAGTCTAGTCTATGTTCTCACCTATTGCAGGGGAGAGAGCGCAGGAGCGGAGGGACATCTTTCTTCTACATGACAGCATAAAGTGATTAAACTATCAAGTCTTGGGCAATGTTTCCCAACACAGCAAGCAAAAGGTCACTCTTTCCATATAGCACGGAAAACTCTTAAGGATCAAGAGCTCAAAACAAGATTTGGTCTGGGGATCTGAGCTGAGTTAAGGGCTGAAATTCTGGTGCCAACTCCCCTAGGCTCCCAGGAAAATTACTTTGCATTGCTACACACACTGTTTTATTTGGACTCATTCTCATCTCTGTGAGACTAGTCTCCTCCCACGACAATTTATTAAAGCAAAATAATATAAAAGTAATTCATGGAATCAAAAATTAATCCCATGCTGAGTGGTATTATGATTGCTGGAGCAAGCAGTAATTCCTGTCCAGCATCCCTGTCTATGTACAGATCAAAGCCAGCATTACGGTCAAACACATTTTCATCTAAGAACGGCAGCCCCGCTGCTGCTGTTCCCAGCTGAGCAAAAAGGTTGAGCTCACCCTGTTGGATCATCTTTGGATTTTACATGCCCTAGAGCAGGGATGCAGATAATCTCCAGCAGCTGTAGGTTACTGCAGGGTTGAAGAAGAACCCTGGGGGTGAAGAGGGACAGACAGGTGAGCAGAAACTGCATGTGGGGTGAGCACGACTTCAGCATATGGCTTCCCACAGGAGCACCGCAAATGCTGCTTTACAACCTCCTTCTGTTTCCTGGAGCTGCAAAGCAGCAAACATGAAGCCCAAGGTTGCGCTCACAAAGCAGCTGATCATCGGAGACTGCATGGAGCCAAGTTTCCAGGCAGGCCAACATGTGAAGAGCACTGTCAAACAGAAGGTTTTTCATCAGTGCAGCTTTGTTCTACATATTACAAATTGCTGGAGGCTGTTGGGCATATCTGATGGCAGGGGTGAGTCTGGCCCAGTCCAGTTTGCTAGGACTGATCTAATCGGCCCAGTCCCTCGTTGACTCCTGTAGCTTCATGAGAAGCAAACTCCAAGACATCAGAGGAAGCCTGTGGTGGTGAGTGTCCTTGGGCTTCACAATCCAGAGATTTTTTTCTTGCATGCCACTGGTTTCCTGCCCTGATTTCAGCAGGCTATGAGTGGGCAGATGAAGGTGTTCTGCTGCTGGTCCCATCCAGAAAAAATAAGAATCATAGACTGGTTTGGGTTGGGAAGGGACCTTAAAGATCATCCAATCCCACCCCCCTGCCATGGGCAGGGACCTCCCAGCAGACCAGGCTGCTCCCAGCCCCGTCCAGCCTGGCCTTGAGCCCTGCCAGGGATGGGGCACCCACAGCTGCTCTGGGCAGCCTGGGCCAGCGCCTCGCCACCCTCACTTCACATGTGTGAATGTTGTGACTTTTGCTCCTTGTAAGCCTGCAAGCATGAAGTAGAATTACCAAGTCACATACCGGCTTTTTAACTTTCCCCGATATCCCCTGCATGAGCGACACTGTTTCGCTTTCAGGACCAGCAACAGAGACAGAACTTATGCTTCGCTGAAGGCTGTGGCTGTGGGACAGAGCCACGTGCCTACAGCGGGCTGATTTCCAGGGCACCCCCTTGCTGTCAATGTGACCCTGCAGAGGATTCAGCTGAACCACTGTAGAAAGCCAACTGGATTTCTGCATCACCCCTGCTATGCTGGCTGGGAAATTAAAGCCATGTGTCTTCAAAGATGCAATCAACCCAAAATTTGATAACCCATCGCAGAAGAACATTTGGGTTGGCGGACTCAACAGCAGCTGTGACAGAGTTTAATGGTCTCCTCCCAGACATGACCAAGCAAAGTCCCATTCCAAGCCGCACTGAATATAGACTCACCTTGGCTGATAGTGGGGAAAAGTGCATTCGTAATAAATTTGGGGCTGCAGCCCAGAGGCCTAGATCAGCTCCACATAGAGGACCAGCGCACTCCATAGGAGACCTCCATCCAGGATGCCTGAGTTTCTTTTACCCCTGGGGAAATAATGTGCCCAACATGATGGTGGGGCTGGGTAACAGAAACACATGGAGGGACTAGGTAGAGGTGCAGGGACAAGGATCAACCACCTTTTTGGAAGGCACTACTGGGGCTGCTGGAAATGCACCTGGTTTCCCTCTGTGACTCCATAAGCCAGGAGCACTGTGGGCATCAGCCAGCCCACCTTCTAGGAGTGGGGAAACATACCCACCTGGTGGATATCTCACCAAGTAGGTGAGAAACAGTAAATTTTACTGCTTGCTGACCATACCCTCCAGGGACAAGGGCTGGTACCTCTGGTGCCTGAGGAATTGTGGTGGGCTGATGGTGTCTCACCAGTCCTGCTGAGTGGGGCTGATGGCCAGGCTGTTCTGGGAGGTGAGTTGTGTCCAAGTGCCCGTTCCTTGTTACACAGTACCCAAAGCTCCTCTAGATGAACGATATGCAATGGTAATATGGTCTCAAATCCATGTGGTGGTGATGACAACAGGGTGAGAATTGCACCATGTGAGCCGCTGTCTTTTTTAAGCCTTTGGGTGTAGTTAGAGCTGATCTGTCACTTTTTCAACTCCTGTAAGGGGTCACAGGCAAGGAGTTATCCAGTTGAGTTATATGTTGTGGTGGGGAGGAGGGGGGACGACAACTTTTTTTTTTCCTAATTGATTTAAAAACTGTTTAAACTTAAGCTTCATTTGGTACTGGCAGGTCTTACAGTGAGGGAGATGGTGGGCGCCTGCCCCACGTTGCTGTAGATGAGGCCAGACCCCGCCTCTGTACAGCCAGCCCAGAGTTGTCCCATCCCATCAGGCTGCCGGCACCAACCAAAAGATGTCATGAGTGAACCAAGGTGTCACGTTCTGCCTTGATTTCAAATTGTTTACAGGATATTATTTTTTTGTGTCCAACGAGACGTAAGAGCATCTTGTTGCAAGACAGTTTCAGACATTATATCCACTTGAGAATATAATCACAAATGACCTGGGCTGGACATGTCTGCATTGTTTGCGTTTTTTTACAGCCAGTTGACAATGCGCAAAACATCATTTCTGGGTTGTTCAGAACCTTTTTGACATTTGTATCAAAACGGTGCAAACAGCAGTGTTGTAACACGGGACTCTCACACCAGTTCTGTTCACAGCCCAATCTGCCCCTTCTTGCAACCTTTTACTGCCTGCGGTGGGAAAGCAGGCCTTCAATCTTTAAACTAATACAAAAACACAGAAAAAAGGTCTTGCTTTTGTCCCTGACCCTGTGTGATCTGGTCTTCTATCACCTTCAAGCAGCCCTGGGAACAGTCCAGTGAGCCCCTGCTCTGACAGCCACGGCAGTGTTTTTTATGTCTCCGTCGTGGCAGCTGAGGGGAAAAAACACTGATTGGATTCCACCAGTGTGAGAAGATTAATCGTCCGCCTGGATTTCCAACCAGCCTCTTCCACCCTGGGTAAAGCCTTGGCATTAATATTTAAAATTCTTCTGACCGCTCTCTGTTTTAATTAGCAAGCGGAAAACTCCTTGGCCTGTGCCAGGAAAAAAAATAAAGTCCTTAAGATCAAAGTGGGCTCTAATTCACATTTCTGCTTGCCACGTTCAAAGGCGTCTGTTGGTAAAACAAGTGGTGTATTTGATGGAGGCAGCAGGACATAATCCGTCAGCTGCAAAAGGTGAGTGCTTGTGTCCTGAGTGAAGCGATCCCATCTCAGCGTGGCTAAAGGCAAGGGAGAGCGCTGGGCAGTTCTGCCAGTACATCCACAACAGCAACTGTAGGCTCCCTATGGGACAAAAAATACCCTCACCTTAAATCTTACTGTACACGTATCTACAGGGTAAATAAAACATTCAGGATCTTCTACCAAATAAAAAGAAAACCCATGAAACAATAGCTCAAGGGGAAGTGTCAAATTCTTCTGCTGTATCCCCAAAGGAGTGGGAGAAAACATTTGTTTTGTAAAAGGAGGTGACTAGTGAAAGTGAGACACCCCCAAACCGAGTCACCTGCAAGTACCCCCAGTGCTGGATTCATCTGAGTGCAGAACAAGGGTTGAACGAGGGAAATGCCACTCTCCTCGGGGAAGGACTCACTGCTTAGAAACACGGATCTGGAAATGGAAACCTCAGAGCTGTTTTTAGGCACAAATCTATGGCCACCAAAATGACTCTGCTGGCCCCAACTACATTTTGCAACATACCACACTCTCCCTGGTCCTACATTTCTTCTGCATCATGACAAGGATTCACAACCCTGATGCTGATGTAGAGACCCTGGGCCCTGCCTCCACTCTGCGTTAAAAGTATTAATGGAAAAAAAAATCCTACACAAAGTGAATAGCCTGTTTAAGCATCACCGATTTTCTTCCCGTCTGTCTTTTTGTGCATTGTCAATCCACACCCACACCAGGACCACTTGTCCAGAAATATTTTCCTCTGGCACAGCTGGAAATTGAAGCATTTTCACACAAACTGTCCTGAATTTTTAATTTGCCAAGCACAGGGCTGAGCTCAGACCACACCAGACCTCTCTGCCTGGGATGTCAACAAGCAATCTGTACTGAACAAACGCAGAATCACAGTGACCTGGGCAAAAGGAAGGGAAACTCTCAAAGAAGAAGGAGAACAACTCAACAAGTTTTCTGAAAATTAGTTTTGAGTCTTACTAACAATTCTCAGAAACGTCCCATTTAAGATGGCTGGGGTAAAGGGTTCCAGGTCTGCTATGAGGTGTAGGAAGTTACTAGGAGAACAGGTTGTCCACATTATGGAAAGCATCTTGGTTCTCATTGTGGTTGAGAAGTGATGAGGAACATGGAGCTTCTTGATCAACAACAGAAACCTGTTTTTTCTCAGAGCAGCCTTCCCTGGAGAGCTGTCACGTGCAGAAGGCAGAACTTCTGAGACTATCCTGGAGACCCAGGAGAGAATACAAGGAAGCTTTTAGCTTCAGCAGTGAAATCACTCCATCTATGCTGAAGCAGTTCTGATGTTTTACTCATCTTCCTCATGAACTGAGATGGCATCACATATAAAAACTAAAAATGTGTCATTGTAGGCACTCTTTGGTGTTATTACTAGTTCTCTAAAAGATCAAAATTCCTATATGCTTTCACGTGCTCCCGGGTGGAAGCATCTACTACACATGAACCCAGCAAGTCTGCACTGATCTCAGCCTTGTGCTAGATTTAAAATGATTCTGTAACAAAACAAAACAAAACAAATCCTCTCCTTTAGTGGATCTCAGTGGTAGATGTCAACACCTTCATCATCACCTTCAACAAGGACTGGGAATGAGTGATGAAGGTCTGCAATGGGAGCAGTCTCATGTGGCCTTAAGCTCAGCCGAAAGATGGCAGGTAAAGGATATTAACCGGTTTCCATCAAAAAAGATAAGAGAATGACTGCAACCTTCACTTTGGGATTTTGACATGTATCTTAGCCACGCCAGAATGTCTTGGCTTTGGAGGGGAAAACTCTAGATCTGGACTGCTGAATTCTGCTGCTCCTGAAGCAGCTCCGCTGGCCAAAGGCCAAGGGTGGCAGCAAAAGCTGGGATGACAGGGGCACATCCCTGCCTGCCGGCTCCCTCGGCAGGAGCAGCACTCCCCTGGACGCCCAGGGAAGGTGCGGTCCTGGAGAAGAAGCAAAAGGAAGCACCCAAGGGCAGTAAATAGAGCTCATGAGACAGAGGGGTGGACAGGGGACACAGACACTGGGATGGGTAGAGCTGAGAAAAGGATGAAGAACCAGGAGCAACTGGGGCGAAAGGCTGCTCTCTGACACAGGGAGCATGGGGGTCTGGGTGCAAGGTGGGGACTACAGCCACAAGGCGAGTGAGATGCCCAGTAAGGGCAGTGCGGTAAGAGTGACACGGATGGCGATGAACTCTCCAGAAGAGCCATGCATGCAAACAGCCTCAAGGAATGGTGAAAAAAATTGCCTACCACAGGTGTATTTGCTCCTGACTACTGGAAGCCATAGATGAGGCAGCAGCACACCCTCCCGAGATGCCTGCAGGGAGCCACAGTCTTACTGCGCAGCCTCCTTAAGGACACCCAAACCTCGATGAACGAACTGTGGTGTTTCAGGTTGACCCACCACTTCCTACCACCTCCTGTGCAAGTTCCCCCCTGGATTCCTCTTTGCAAAATCAACTTCTTTAGCAAAAAGTTTAACGTCATCAGATACCCATCATATGATCAAACAAATAAAGAGCCGTGCCCCATCAGGTGGTGGGAAGTCATATGAGGCCCAACCATCTGGCCACATGGCAGGCAGGGCTGGAGGCATGCAGCGTCTCACTGCCTTCGTAACAGGCTATGTGGCTTTCTCTGTTTAAAAAAGAAACATTAAATAACGTCAACGCATATTGCATAATTACAATTACCCATGGAAGTACAGAGCTGAAGTTATCGCTGAACCGTTTTGCCATTACTTCTTCACTTACACTGAGTTAAGACGTTATTTTGCCACAAGGATGTACAATTTAAATGCTCTTTCATGTTCCTGGTGTTGCCCTACCACCACGTATTACTTCACTTACGACTCCAGATGGCTTATTAACAGCAAAGGCAAAATTCACTTTTTCAAGCAGCAACTTTTTATTACTGGGAAAAACATGAGGACTTTATTTATTTTTTTCTCTTACATATACTTGACATGAATAAAAATAATTTAAAGATTTTAAATTTCTTTTTATATTACATGAAAATAACTCGAAACAAGGACTGTGAATTTTAGAAGCAAGAAAACAGACAAAACTGTTGTTTAGCTGCTGAGATGTAGTACTTGGGTTTTTTTAACTAAAATAAACAATCACAATTGTCATTCCAGTGAAGAAAATTAATCATCTATAAAATATCTTTACGTTTGAGAATGGTATATAGTTACACTAAAAAAAATTCATAATATAATGTGTGAGTTCTAACATATTACCTAAAATATATAACTTCTCAGACTTTACAAGGTCAAATATTTTAGATCATATTCCAGTGGAAAAACACTACAAACCTATTACAACCCTTTTAAAGTTATTGTTGAATTAAATTTTATTTCCTTTTGAGGAATTTTAATATAGTATTTTAAACAATAAAATATTGCATACAAACTAGCCTCCAGCACTTTATTCACACTAACTTGGACTTGCTCTTTTAAAGGATGAAGCACCTTTAGTAACAATGATAAAGCATCACTGTTACAGCAGCTGATGAAGAAGCAGGTTTTGGGCACAGACTGGTACAATTTCCATGACATTTCTGTAAATCTGATAAAAATTACTGTACATTCGGTAATAAGAAATTAAACTAATGGGAATTAAAATATGCTTAAGGCTGGGGTAGGATTACAAGTGTTACAAGACAAAGATTCTATTACTCCAATTCATATCATCTGACAAAGACTTCCAAAAAACCAGATTTTTTCTTTCTTTCTTTTTAATATACATGCAACCTACTCCTGTTTCCATTCCCTGGCTTACCTCATCGCTTTTCAGTTGAATAGTTCATATTTTCATTAAGTTCTAGGGTAACGGATACCATTCAGCATCACCTGAATGAATTCTAACAAAAAAGCATAAAAAGCAGTTAGCACGTCAAGGTCTCGCTTTAGAACACAAACCTTTAGCTACAGAAATATGCAGGGTAAAAACGAGATGGAATTTTCGTAGGTCGTTTGCCCTGAGTACCACATTACATTGGATGTAACTGTCTCAGTTGCGGCGGGCTGATGGACTGACAGAAAACCACTCTTCACCCGAGTACAAGGCAAAAATACTATTTATACGATCATCAAAACTGTTCTCTTGTACCAGTGTAACCTCAGGGGTCAGTTGTCTTTTAAAGAAATGCCTGAAATGCTGGCTGGCGTTGCAGCTTGACGAACAACCCAATGCCATCTAACACGACAATGTCAAGCCCTTTAAAAAGAAACACTTAATTTCAGTATATTTGGAAGGGGGATTTTTGTTTTGTTTTGTTTTGTACTGGGCTTTTTTATTTTCGTAACTGTCTGCTGTTTCCAGCACCATTTCAGAAGCTGGAATGTTTCATTCCTTCCTCTGCCGGTTTTGTCATTTTCCACTTGGCAGATGCTGACCACCACACCCTGCTGCTCCGCACAGCGCAGCAGTCATCGGTGCTGCCTTTTTGTTTTCCTTGTCTGTATTGTCAGTGGGATTTAAAGCCCTGGAATGTGATTTCTGAATTAATTGTGCATTTTCTTTTCCTGAGGAATGCCTTATTTTGCAACCATAGCTGTATAAAATAATGAGTGGGTGGTGGCTCTTCTGAGATAAATCAGCAACACAATTTAGAAAACCAAGAAGGTATTTTCACCCAACTGCAACAGATCAGGCAAAATTTTGGACCTAAACTAGGCCAATTGTCTTCCTTTCTGAATTAAGAGTTACTTCTAGTTTTATCAAGAATATTCTACTGGTACGAACTACAGAATTTTTGAAATTATGATGCATATTTATGTTTTACTTCTCTAAATATATTACTCATTTGTTTAATTCATTCAGGAATCTACCATACTGTCAACCAACTACAGCAATCCAGAAATATTTTCTGCTTATGGAAGGGGCTTCATCACTAAGCCACACCTTCCTACCAAGCTTCAGTATTTTTGATTGGTAAAAAGCATTTCTCATTGAAATAATACTGAAGTGGAGCCCAAGCCCTCCTCCATATACATGACTTTTCAGGACAAAACGCTGATCACATTCAATGCCAAGATATACTGTCGTTTTCAAGACCTCTCCAGTGGTAGCTCTGGTGGTACAACAGTGTATCTTGGGTCAAGCTTAGGTGTGAAATCCTTGAAGTTCTTAGATGCTTCAGTACCAAATACATCTAAAACTTTCCTGTTCATGAGAGCAAACCTGAAAAAGAAGAGACATGACAGTGTGAACAGATTACTCATTTACTTATGAAAAAATACAATTGTTGTTAAAACTATTTCATTTCATGAAAGACAACCCAAATTTTTCAAATACAGGCTTCAGCCTCCACTGTCCAGAGATGGTAAGTTTTTCATCTTGGGCAATAAAGATTTTTGAAAAAATACATCTGACATATCTCATTAATAATGCTTTGTGTAGATACACTTTATATAACACAACTTGTGAAAAGGAGCAGAGTGCCCTTCTACTTTTTACTCCACCAGAAAGGTCAAACCAAAACATACTCTTGTTCTCCCTCACCCCAGCAGAGCAAACTGGGCATGCCTGCCCAAGGCTAGGTAACAATTTTATTGGCGTTACAAGCTATTTCCATTTCTTTGCTCTTCAAAATTGTGCAGTGAAAGACCTACAAAATGTCAAAAGAAACGGCCTTTATGGAGAGAGTGTCAAAACTACTATTACAGTGATTTGCTTCAGATAAAAGAAATGAGCAGAACAGAACTTCTTTCCCCTCTCTTTTAGCTAAAGCAATTTTAGGATTAGCACAAGAGGGGAAAAAGCAGCCAAAACTGGACATCTGCACTGACATCATCCCCCATATCATGTTTGCATGGCCTCAGGGGTTGCCTGCACACTGCCTCCAGTCATCCCAAGGAAAGCCTCCCACTACGACCAGCCATGTATTCAGTCACCTCCTGTCCAGCTAAGAGCGTACTGTGCCATGGGGAGTGTAGTTCAACATGCTCCAGGAACTGGCCTCTGATTTCACTTCTATTTTTATAGTCTGGAGAGCTCACTGTCACGACAAACGTTACCTTTTATTATCTCATTCATAAACTGATCTACATCGAGATTTGGATGCCTTGTTTCTGCCACATATTACATCAGTAGAGTAGCGTACACTTCACTAAATTGTATTTTTATAAGTCAGTTACAGCAAAACTTGTTTTAAAAGGTAAGCATTTTAGATCCCCACAGCAAATAAGAGGAAAAATATCCGGCAAGATGTCACAGTGTAAATTTATGGTTATAATAAGTGAAAATTTTTCACTAGTTTTCCAAGAAAAAAACTCCTTTCCCAACTGAAATAGATGTTCTATACAAAACAAAATATAAAAAATTAAATATACAAAAAAATTGAATCTTCAAACTATTCTTAGGAAATACCCTGACATTTCTAGTAATGCTTTTAAAAGTGTAGTAATACCGTGCTGCTGATCACAGTACATACTAAGTGATTTCTTCAACCTGCATAGCTGTTTACCCTGAAATCTGAAAGGATTCCACTCTCCAAGGGAACTAAAGATAAAAAAGGCTTCAAGTAAAACACTCATCTGCTAACTAGTCTTATCTTTGCTCCCATTATTAAACTAAACCTAGTAATGTTGCTTCAGCAGCAAAGAACTTCAAGTGGACTGAAAAAATTTGAAAAGCAGAGTAATTACTGGGGAAATTAGCCCCTATGTACTCCTATGGCTCTGCTGTTGACAGCAAATGACAGTGAATGACACAGAAAGCTGAATGTGATCGATGACGTGTTTAGACAAGCCGTAACATACCCCTGATTACATACCTGCCCTTTGTTAGTCTTAAAAGAAATTTCCAGTACGAAGGTCTCAGGTTCTGAACTTCCATGACAGCCTGCAAGGAGAGGATTCTGTCAGAGCCAGCTGATGGTGTCAGGCAAAAACCTCATCTGCTACATTACACTGACAAAACCAGTAAAAGGATGGTTATGGGGAAAAAAAATATATTTAATTGTTTTTAAATCAAGCAGCTGTGATCACCTGCCAATGTCCAGCACTATTAGCAGACAAACTGCTCACAGCTGAATTCAATGCTCTACACCACCAGCACCCACTGATATTCCCAGAAGACCATCTAAGGCAACTGAAGACTGGCAATTACAAAGAGGTGTAAATTGAAGGTGGCAATTACAAAAAAGCCTTTCCTCTTTTCTCACATGAACTTTATTTCTGCTAGCCTCCGACAATGGTCCTTGCCAATAGTACTTTGGAGATTGCAATGCCACAGACCTTCAGGCACATCCCAAGCACTAAAACATCAGTTCACTTTGAGGGGTACAAAAAAGACATCTAGTTATGGAGGTCCAGAAAACATTCAGTGGGATGTTTCAGCAGAAGGTCTAGAAATGGGGAGATGTAGTAGCACAGCAGAGTAATTTGGGTACCACTGAGAAGGAGCTTTTCTAGCTGATGCAGCCAATAAAAAGACCGAGGGTGAAGGCATGTAATTGACTTGGGAAGTGCAAAAGATTGTAACTGCAGCTTGTTTCAAATGTAAACCTGCAGGTCTTCTTCCTAATTTTTTCAGATTTTTTTCAAATAGGCAGCTTTAATTCAAGTTAGGTGAAAGTGAAAACTTCCAGTTGATTAGAAAACCCTGTAAGTATTATAATACATATTTTGTCTCCTTGAGAAATTATTCTTTCATATGCTTAAGAAAGTCCACACATTTATGCTCATCTTCTGTGTAAATGCATTTTAAGATCCTGTCCAAAGAATTCAATGCTTTGTATAATCTATTCAGCTATAAGCATATGAGAAATTTGAGTCCTAGAAATGATCTTCCCACAGTGATACTCAAAAGCAAGGTGCAGGAGCCCCGACTCACAGCATCTTGCTGGAATCACTACATCACAGCATCTTTTCTGTATCACTGAACCCCTGTGCTCCCCATTTCATTTGACTTTTGAATTAAAGAACTTCATGTTTTGTTAGAAGACAACATACTTACTGCCTGAAAGCATATCGATGTAGAAATGGCATAGATGATGCTGTCTGCATGAGGAAAATAGGGAACCTTCCCTGCTTCAATGCCTTTGAAGTAGATAGTCTATAAATATCGATAAAAAATGCTGAATGAAACAAAATAAAGTAGAAGTAGCTTTTTACCTTTTATTTAACCTTTTTTAAAAAAACATGCCAACATTACTAACCTATGCTCATACATTTTTATATATGTCCACAGATGTGACATTGATTGAGATAGTGTATAGAAGGTACCCACAATCAATAGAATAAGAGGCAGTTAATGCACAGAACAGGACCTAGCAACAGCTTGGGTGTTAAAAGGGTGGTATAGGTCTTAACGATAAAAAAGGAAAGTTTGCTATGTTAAAGTCTTCATTTTAAAAAAGCAAAAGAACAGTGCAATATCTATTCCAACAAAGTGAATATTCACTGTTCTTAAACAGCTTGAAATCACATACTTTACTTTCTGAGAAAACATGTAAAGTTTATTTTCCTGAGCACAGCTTGACCTTCCAAAGCAGCACACGCCTCTCTGCTCAGTTATCCTTGGCTTGCGTAAGATGATAAAAGTAGTAAAGAAAAAAAGAGTGAGAGAGAAAGAAAGAAAGAACACACAGCACTTTTCTTATTTCACTGTAGCCACAATGTCTCAAACTCCAGAGAAAACCATCACCAATACAAGATAATATTGTTTTTTTACAACTGGTGTTCTTAAAGTCAATATGGGTAACTCAGATTTGCTTTCATAAAACCAACATGTGAACTACCTTCAGAGCTTAATCCAGGATTACAAAGAGCAAGAATACACAGAGTATATCTTCCCTTTTAATGTTTATTTTATGCTTGGGGGGGGGGGGGGGGTGGGGAAAGGTTCCTTCTTTTAATATTATTTGAAATGAATTCTGCTCTGGTAATGGAGGTGGATAAATATCGCTAGGGGAATGAGGCACTCCAGGTCTGCAGGAGAAAGCTTTGTGATTTGGGGACGATGCATAATAAGAGAACGGTCTCAGCTTATTCCAGTGGTGCTTCTGGGGAAATAACCATGACTAAGTCCTGATTTTATGGAAAAATCACAGTAAGAAATCAAAAGCTGGTTAGCAAAGTATAATCAACATAACCAAACTCTACAAACTTCCCCCCCTCCCCGGGCTCCTAATTTTAACAAGTTCATAGAAATAATTCAAGCCTGAAAAACAGTAATTAGAACGAAGTTCATTGCAAAGCTGGGAATTCAATCAATTCAAGTATACTGACAAACAACTCCAGCTACAGACTGAAGCCTAAGCTATTTTGAGTTATCTTAGACTGTTGAATGCCAAAATTAGGGAACAAAGGCAGGAAGTTAAGCTGTAGCTTTTGGCAATAAATTTGCAATTAAGGACTAGGTCTGATTTATGTTTCTGGCAGAACAGGCATTCTTGGAACTTTCAGATTTAAAAAATCTGTAAAAGCTACAAAGCAAAGGGCTATCAGGAGATTAAAAGAATTCATGGAGAATATACGTGGAGACCAGTGGGTAAAGGACTTATAAAATGAGTCACAGAAAAGAAAATAGGAAAGAAATGAGACCACAGAATGGCACTGCCTCCTGGCACGCACATACTGAAACATACCGCTGCCACACAACTTTGTATTATACTGGAATTGTCCGACAAAGCCTGTGAAGCTCACTTTCTTTTTCTGCCTTGAAAAAACAGATGAAATGAAGAACTCTGTTATAAGGGTACTATCTTACCTCTACTAATTTGGACACCAGATACATCGAAATAGTAGTACTTTTGTAAAACATCATGGAAATTCCTGCTAGACACCCTGTAACAATTAGAAAACAAAAGTATTGTTAAGATTGTGATTTATTGTTGCTGTCGCAGTACGTCAGCTCAATGGACACCACACAAGATTATGCTTGCTGCCTGCCACAACAAAATTCACAGACACTCCTGTGCTGCTCATCAAAATATGGTTTATGACACTAAAAAGAGTTTTGAAACCCTGAAAAGATTCTGTAGTTCAGTGTTCAGGAGCACAGTATCGTTTCCTCTCTCATCCCACAAAAAAAGAAACCTCTGAGGTTTCAGCACCTGATCGATACACAAACAAGCAGGGAAGGGCCTGCTCCCTCCCCCAGATTTCATGGCAAGAGGGTCCTTCTTCGGATCCAGTGGAGCCATCCCTTTCAAATGTGTGTCACGTATGGAACAGTCAGTATTTGAACTTCACATCTCAACAGTTCGAAAATAAAGGACAAGTTTACATTCGTGCATACAGTACTATATTGTCCTTGAAGCAGATTGTAAAAAAACACCATTTGATTGAACGTGCCTTACAAATGTAATTGCAACTCTTTATTTGAAGCCACTTGTAATGCCACTGCAACTTTGACACAACCTTGATGTACACAGTCCTATTTTCATCACAGAAGCCTGAAAAGGGAATGGGAGGACAGACCAGAGAAATATCTGCAGAGTCCCAACAGAGGCAATATAAACTTCTTTTCATGGACTCACCAGCTACAAGTGCATGAAGTTCATCGTCGAGGTTTCGTACCCAACGCAGGAAGCAGCTAGTACCCTGCAAGTAAACAGAGAGCAGGATTAGCCCTGCTTACTTCTCTTTCACAATGCACAGACTGGAAAAAACTGCTCTACATAAGCTAGTAACATAGTGCACAGTATAAATTCAGAGCCTAGTGACAATACCCATCACCCACAGCACCTGAAAAATTTCAGTGTTTTAATTCAGTTTACCGCTACCATTTCTTTCAAAATCAGAGAGCAAATGAATCTAATTTGAATAGCCATCTAAATCCAAAGCTAATCTTGAATCCACATCATCTTCATTTGCTGTAGTTGTCTAGACTTTTTTGAATGATAAAGTCTGTTTTCAACCACACACCAAACACCCTGAGATTTTTCCACACGTCCAATAAATTCTGGAACAAGCCTAACACATCCATCTAAAAAGTCAGAACTGCGTATGATTAAAAGACATGGTGAAACACATATAATAACCTGTTTGTTGACACAGACAATAATACACAGCTGTTCAGGCCAGAATGGATGTAAGTAATTGTGGCTTGGGCTGCATTAAAATACATTTCATTGGGATGACTACAGGTTATCAAATGATCCAGACTGTTCTACATCTGCCACATCCTCTGTCTTGCTTTTGCAACTCTTTTGGAAACCCAGGCTTTGTCTCCAAATTGTACCCCTGCTAAATTTCTGTTTGCTTCCAAATGGTTTGAGATCTGCTTATTAAGGCCCAATCTGGTGCTGATGGCACCGAGAGAATGTTATATAATTCAGTGGGACAGTCCACTGACGTCTACTTTGAGATATGTGTGCCAGCCTCTTAATCCATCTCATGTGTGCTTGTCATGGAATCAAAGCATGATTTATGTTGGAAGTGACCTCTGGAGATCATCTGGTCCAGCCTGGAGCAGGTCTAATTAGAGCAGATAGCTCAGGAACTTGTCCAGTTGAGTTTTAAGCATCTCCAAGGATGGAGAATACACGGCCTCACAGGACAATCTCTTCCAGTATTTGGCTGCCCTCACATGAAAACATATTTCCTTGTATTTCTTTGGATTATAATGTATTTCAGCTTCTATCTGTTCCCTTTCATCCTATCAGCACACCTCCAAGAGGTGTAGGTAGCAATACAAACTCCTCTGAGCCTTTTTTCTCCAGCTTAAAATGCAGTTCTCCCAGCTTCTCCTTGCACTTTGTCTAAGCCGGTCCTAAAATCATCTCGGTGAAACCCTCAGGTGAAACCACTATTGGAAAAAGACATTCGAATTAAAAGAAGAAATGAAGTAATATCTGTGTCCAAAAAGGGACACAGTACCACAGATGTGATCTCACTAGCTATTTTACAGCGCGCATTTTTAATAAATAAATGCCTTGCAAAGCCATTGATACATTGCAATTATGGCAGTCAACTTCCCTTCTCGAATTTGTAAAGTAGTCTAAAACATGGAAACCAGGCTACCACGGCCAGTTTATTTTCTGCAAAACTATGTTTGCTGACATTAACGGTAAGGACAACACAAAGTTTATTAGTACAGCTACTACAGTCCTACAATGACATTTTGGGCTGCTTTTAGGGACAAGATGCTTTTTAAAAGCAGTCCATAATGCAATTCCTTTGGGTTCAAAATGCATCAAGCATTCAATTTTTTTTGGTTGCGGTCCAGTCTTCTGGAATGACTACAGTCTACACTGCCCTACACGCTTATTTCAAATTGGAAGGAAATTATAACGCAATCCAAATCTGTGTAAGTTATGTAACGCAAATAAGAACAGAAAGTAGAATCATAGAATCATAGAATCATTTAGGTTGGAAAATACCTTTAAGATAATCAAGTCCAACTGTAAATCTAACACTGCCAAGTCCACCACTAAACCATGTCCCTAAGACATCTACACACCTTTTAAACACCTCCCGGGATGGGGACTGAACCACTTCCCTGGGCAGCCTGTTCCAATGCTTGACCACCCTTCCAGTGAAGAATTTTTTCCTACTATCCAATCTAAACCTCCCCTGGCACAACTTGAGGCTGTTTCCTCTTGTCCTATCGCTTGTTGCTGGGAGAAGAGACCGACCCCCACCTGCCCACAGCCCCTGCCAGGCAGCTGTAGAGAGCGATAAGGTCCCCCCTGAGTCGTCTCCTCTCCAGGCTAAACCCCCGCAGTTCCCTGAACCGCTCCCCATCAGACTTGTGCTCCAGCCCCTTCCCCAGCTCCGTTGCCCTCCTCTGGACACGCTCCAGCCCCTCCGGGTCTGTCTTGTGCTGAGGGGCCCAAAACTGACCCCAGGATTCGAGGTGCGGCCTCACCCGTGCCCAGCACGTACTTAATAACTAAAGGTCAGAGGATGTCACCCTCACTGAATGCGTATCTATAGAACCAAATTATACTTTGCAGTTGGAGCTTTTAAAAGACATCAGAAATATTTCAGATTTTGCAATTAAATACCTTTACTTTTAAAGGCTCTTTTCGTAAAAGTTTGAAGAAAAAATTATTTTTCAAATAAACTGATTAGTCCACTCACACTTTGCCATCAAAAATTTTAAACTCTGTAACCTTACAGATTCTTGTCGTCCAAACTGACTGCAAGTCGACTGAAATGCTGTTTTGCTTACAAATAACACCTGTTTTTAAATTTTCAGAAAGTAATATTTACCTGAATAATGCAGAATTATCTTAAATTTGCAGAGCAAGTAAAGTGGCCGTTGAAGAATGACACACATGATTAAGAATATGAAAGTGCAAAAGCCACTTCAGGACTGCACTATGCAATATATTCTTGCTCAGGGCGTGTACTTTGTCACATTCCCTTTTGGCATACATAAATATAATTTGATTAATTCCGCCAATGCTGTATGAATGTGTAACAGTTTGCAATCTATCATCTTATAATGGTGTAGAAGGGTAGATTTCCAAGTGGTAAGTGCAATGTCTCTTCAGCTGCACATGATATAAGTGCTGCAATCTCCTGCTACTTAGCGTCAAGTAAGAATTCCAGATATTCAAGCCAAAAAAATCTGTAAATGGCTTCTTTCTGGCAAGACTGCTGCTACTGCAGTCACTGCTTGTGTCTGCACTAAAATGTTTTTGTGTAACAGCAAGTCCTTTGGAAATCTGAATTTGCTTTCTCTGAAGTAGTTTCTACCTTCTGATCCTGATACCGTGCTGCAAAATTAATCAGATTTATTCAGAAATTATAGAAAAAAGACACAGAACGGAAGACTGGTTTTCTATTAACAATTTGATTACTGTAATACTATAGAATTTGTCAGTGACATGCTGTAGCAAAAAGCATCAGTAATATTAAGGAGTTAAGACTTTTTAGTTCTTTGTGATATTCTGAAAAATGAAATAAAAAGCCTGGTATTTGTAATTTCTGTATAAGCTTACTTTGTATATACTGACAAAAGATCCCAGAAAAGCTCCAAGCTGGAAATTTTCCTTGTTGTAGAAGAGCGAAAGTAGTCGAGATGGTTCTGTGAACAGATGCCGGAAGGTGGATGGAATCCGAAGGCAACACTGGATCAGGTAACCGATGCTAAACATCCTAATGAAGCCCTAGAGAAAAGAAAGAAAGATTTTGTGGTAAGAAACCACAAATTCAGAAAAAGGAAGAGCAAAAACATCTACAGAAGTATTATTTTTGACATCGAGCAGTTTAAAACCCACTCTGCAGACACTACGTAAAATGCATCCCCCCCTTCAAACTCAAGACGGAGTTTTTTTTGCTGATTCCCCTGTAAAACAGCTATGGCAATAAAAACATAGACAATCAACTCGACTTTATTTTCTATGAATACCTGCATGGCCTCAAGGGACAAACTATTTCTCTTCTGCTACAGAATTCTGTCCTTTGAAATAATCCTGATGACTTCATTTCCAGGTTACTGACCAGCTTTTAACCACAAGGAAGTATACAGAGGAAAGTAACAGGGTGGAAAAAAAGAGCACTTCTACACTCAAATGTCTGGAGAAAGCACTAAAGGAGGAAAAAAAATCCACAAAAACTAAGTATTAGAGGGTGTGAGAATTAGAAATTGACCCTGGTGGCTTGGCATGTGCTCACATACTTTCCCTCAACTAGACTGGAGGCTGAATGATGCCTGCAGCGAGAGAAAGGGTGAAACTGGAAGGGAGACTGCATGCAGGGCTACTGAGAAAGGATAACATGGGTTCCAACAAATTTTTCTTACTGTTCCACCTTGGAGCATATCATTTTATATCATGTCACAAAACCACACTGACTTTCTCTTTCAAGATTTTTCTCCTGAGTTTCTTATAACCTCCTCCAAAGCTTCCTATCATTATTCTTACCCTGTGGCTGAAGTTCTCTGTAAACATCCTGAATAAAATCTGTCCATTTTTTTGTTGGAAGATGCTTATGTGAAAACTATCCTCACACTCGCCACTGGCAAGTAAGGCAGGACACCAATGCTCATGAATCCTGCTGTTAGATACTCAGGGACACCGAGACAATTCCCATTACAGGGACAACTGGCAGAGGGTTTGATTGAGCAACCTTTGAAACTCAAAACATTTTTGCCTCCTACAGAACTGTATAATGCATCATAAAGCTCATAAAATTTTATTGTGGTTAAACATCCAGTAATAAACTCTTCCTGAAGCAATTACTCTCCCTGCTGCTCAAGATGTGGTTTATGAGAATCAAGTGGAAGAAAATATATTGTCTCATCTGATGATCCAGTAGCCATAAATGAAAAAATTCCACTTCTCTGCCTGCTATTGTAAATTGTATGTACTGAACAGCTAATGACCCGGTGCTTTCTGGTCGTGCAATGCAAATGTCTACTGCAAGGTATGTGAGGTAGGCAGAGATGTAAATGCACTGTGAATTTTGTGTAGTTAAAACAACATTAAGACGAGCATGTATTTGCACCTAAAATGAAGAAGGACCGTAGCGTGAAGTACATAGCCCTCCTCTTCCAAAATAATGAGATGATTATGATACCAGGTACCATTAGATAAATATGAAGTCCTAAACCCAGCAGTCACGAACAAAGCCCAAAGCAAGCGAACAAACAACAGTATGGTACATTTGACATTTTTACCCAGCTGTAAGAAACGCTACTCTGATGTGGCGAGGAACACTGCATTAGGAAGCACTTAAATTCCAACTGGAAACGCTCACATACACCCATAATTTTATTTCTATTAGTAGCCTACTTAGAAGTGCCGAACTTAAGGACTGAGGCTTTGTTTTGCTGTGCACCAAACAGCAATAAGCAGTGTACAAAATCTTCCTATTTAGCTCATTAGATGGAAAACCAGAATATCTCAAGTTGCAAGGGACCCAATAAGGATCCTCAAGTCCAACTCCCTGTTCCTCGCAGGGCTACCTAAAAAACCCTGAACCATAGGACTAAAAGCATTATCCAGACACTCCCTGAACTCTACAGGGGCACTTATGAAAGCCCATACAGTGTTCTCCACAAATGACTCTCCTAGACAGAAACATTTTGGAGTTTGGGATAGCTAATGCAATTTGCAGACATCTTTTGGAGAAATACTTGGCAATACACTGTGGGACCCCCAAGCTCTGCCTAAGGAATTTTAAGAGTTTAGGCTCAGCTTCGCTCAGTTCCTGTTTTCTTTGTGCTTTTAGGAACCTTTTGGGAACCTTTGGTTCTTCCTTCATTTCCTCATTTCTGTGTTTCCAGGTGAATCCACATCACACATGTATGTGTTTTTCAGAGTCACAGAAAGTATTACATCTTAAAACAATGCACAATATTGTAACTTTTATCTTCCATAAAAAGATCTCAAGTAATAACGGAGGTAGAAAACAACAGGAGTACACTATAATAAACATAAGTGAGTGAAGAAATCTCTGCTAAGAACCGTTTTTCCACAGAGATTTCGAGCTGGGACTCAGATCAGGCAGTAGTAGCAGCACAGTGAAACTACGTATCTGCAAAACTCATTGAATAAAGATTTTTTTTTTGCCTTTTGAGAAACAGATAAAGTGAGTAATACAGTCAAGATACTGGCTACAACTCGAATTCAGGAAAGCATGTGTGTGCACGTAAATGGAATTCAGCAACATACTAAAATTCAGTCAACCTGCTGCAATATATTGGGGATTGGTTAAGATGTTTAAAGTAAATTAGTTAAGATATTTAAAATTTGGTCTTGGTATACAGTAGCCTGTGTTCCTTCAGGAGACAGAACGCAGAAACTACAGCCACCAGGAAAAAAAAAATATCTCTTATTCTTTTCAGTCATCCTAGTTATTAGATAAGTCCTGAGGGTTATCTGGTGTCATCCACAGCATCATCAGTAAAAATGGACAACTGTACTACTACTGCTGGCTGATGTCTCCTCATTGCACTCAAATGGAATCCAAAAGAGGAGAAATACTGTTTGACTGCTTCTGGTAGCTCTTTTCAGACATTTGCAAACCCAAAGCATTGTAAGTATTTAAAATCTGAAGGGAAATCTATGAAATCAGCTGGTATGTCATCAGTCAATGTTACGTATAAACTGTCATGGATTACGTCAACAAGGTAACTTGCATTTGAATGTGAAGGAGGAGAAAAAGAGCATGCAATAACAATTAAAGCACAGATATGACAATGAGAAGGTGAGCTGTTCAAGAGTAGAGTGAAAATATAGCACAAAGAGGAAATTTTGGCAATAAGCTGCTCATCAGATCATTACCAAATACGAAAGCTCCCTTACAGATAAGGAATTAAAGAACATGCTCAAATCGTGCCACTTGACAGTTATTACTGACCAACTCCAGGAACAGCCACAGAGAGAACTAAAAATATTTTAAGAATTTCAGATCCTTAAAAATCCAAATACATAAAAATCAATTTTTCCACTCATGTTTTAATTTTTTAAAAAGGTCATAGAAAAAGCAGGAAATTCAAAGATCTGGCTACCACTTCAGTGACATTTCCCTGATTGCATTATTGTAGTCAAAACTAATTTATACTAAAATACTACACAAGACTGGTACAAGAATGAAGTACAGTTTAAATGCACAACTGGTTTCTCTAAAGAGAGAACCGCCTTATAATTTTTTTAATTTTTTTAATTTATTTTCAGTCAGGTCGAGACTTAGTTCAGCTCCATTATCAGCTGGGTTTTCTTCTCCCCTCATCACCTTTCCAGGGTATATAAAATGTGAACAAAATGATGCTGAACAGAGAACCAAAGAGGACAAAGACTCCTGAGTATCTCCCCTTTCCTTTTTTTCCTCTCTGCTCTTCTAACCATTAACACATCTCCCCACTCACCTAAGAAAGGACAGAGAGAGTAGTGTGGGGACGACCTGCTGTGATTTGAGGAATTCATAACCTGAATTTAGATTTGGGTCTCTCAACTACAGTAATTCAACAAGACTACCGCCTATTTCTCAGCCACCCTTCTGTTTTAAAGGCATTTCTAGTTCATTATATTCCATAACGGTCAGATCACCTCTCTTTTTACCCCACGAATTCTCACACACACAATCATTCTTCCAGCAGATGATGACAGTTTTCCATGGAGAAGAGGCACCAGTTCCATGATGAACCCTGAAACAGAAATCCTCACTTCTTTGCTCTAACTGCACTTGCAGAATAGTAGCGTTATGAGGCTACTTACAGATTTGACTGCTGAGCATGCAGTACAGAATGCATAAGGATTTTGTGTGAGATTAGTAAAAAGCTCAGAAAGCAAGTATGGACTAACAGTAGTTAAGAGCTAATGACTGTAAAATATGCCAGATGAAAGCACTTTATGTAGAAGCGCAGCAGACTGAAGTTACAGCGAGGCACTCATTAAAAAAAGATGCACACCAAGAGACACTGCTATCAGCAGAGATCTGGAAATGCAGCACGTCCACCCATAAAATCACTTCAAAATAATAAAAAATCTTACATTCGCTGCAGTCTTGGGCATTGATTCTGAAGGCTAGACACTGATACCTATGGGGAAAACGGAGTACTCCGCAAACGGAGGCACAGGGAATGTTTGCTCCCCAGAGGATGCTGACCAAACAGGAGCACTCGGGAGATGGGAGACAAAGCAGGCCAGGAGGCACGGAACAGCGGGCTCACTGGGCAAGGCACTGAGCAAGCACAAAGCAAGAGGAAAGTCTGTGTGCACAAAGATGTTACGCCTGGAAGAAAAGAGCCCGTGAACGGAGCATTGAGTAGACCGAGAGAGCGGTGAGAGGTTGTAAAATTGCAATTTTAATCTGGGTTCTGTTAAATATGTGTCACACCTACAACAGGAAAGCGACATTATCTACCCTGACCTATTCGTGAATGCTCTAAATGCGTATTCTCATTGCAGTTCAGCAGAGCACTTAAGCACCATCTCAAATCCCATGAACTCCAGCACAACTTATATCCCTGTTACGCAGTGGTCCGCTAACATACTGCAGTGTAAAAAGAAGTGTTAACACAACACAAAATAGTGTTAATAAACACACACGAATAAACGTTTGCTAAGTTTCTTCCGATGCTAAAGTTAGAGCGTAGCTTTTCTGAGATAACACTACCTGTATACATTTTAATTTTAAGAAGTTTTTTTTTTGAAAGTAAGATTTATTACAAGTATCTGAAGATAATTAAAACCATTTTTGCTGCTGCGTGTATAAAGACGGGTACGTTATTAAGTGACTGAGATCTTCTGGAGCCTTACCAGCTCCTAAAACAGGCATAGCAGGTGGTACCACCTGTGCCCACCCAACGCCAGCCAGAACAAATCTCTACGCAGTACTCCTCTGAAAAAAAAAAATAAAAATGCGCCGATCACATTAATAACGGAGAATTAATTATCCCACTGGACATAAACAGCTCTCTCTGGGTGCAGCAACTGTGACCAATCTCTCATTACCCTGAGCCCTTAAAATAAATGGAGGGAGGAGCGAGCCAGTGCCCAGCAGCAGCGTGCCAGACCCGCGCAGCTGCACGTGTGCCAGACCCGCGCCGCCTGCCAAAGCAGCGCATTCCAGGTGCTTTATTAATTCTGTGATTTGGGGTGGAGTCACAAGTGGGCTCAGCCGTGAAGTGCATCACATAGTTAAAACAAGTTCCTCGCTTGCTAGTCCATTTTTTCCCACACACTTGATGTTATTCATTCACTACAGCTAATCTGGAAGACCAGAGAACTTTAACCACCCCCACCCCTCACCCCGTTCTAAATTGAGAAAATCTGTTTTCAGGCTTGTCACATTTTCAATAGGAGAATGAGTAACAGGCTGCTTTCTCACTTCCTAAGTATATGCTTTTTCTGACTAAAGACTTTTACCCTTTCTTTGCCAGAGTTTGTCAATCTAACTTTTTCTGCACTTACTTTAATACAATACGAGATGCAATTATCTCCATAGTGTTTACAGCATCTATGCCTCGGGCCATGTTTGCACCTGCAAAAAGCACAATGAAACACATATTAACTCATAGCTGTTTTCAGCGTCATCAACAGGAGACTTCATAAATATTTCTCACCTAAAAATACATAAAGTGCTCTTTTTCCCACCATTCATTCTCCATACTCCCCACCAAAGGGCACCGTGAACTTTTATGACACCATAAAAGAACAATAAAAACTCAAAATACTTTAGTTGTACAGCAAGAAGTGTCTGCACACTTGTTTAGAACCGACCTCTTGCAGTGCTACGCATTAAATACAAAATTAAAGAACAAATTTTCTGTTGTGGTCAACAGGGAGAAGGGCTGTGACCCTCCCTGGTTCGCCTCTGCTCTGCTCGAAGGTTCTGGAAGGGTTTCTGACCAAGCAGCCATTATCTGTGTCCTTACATCTTTCACGCTGTTCTAAGGCACGTTGGAGGGCAAGGAGGAACATAGAAATGCACAGAGATACCCTGTGAGAATTCTCTCAATTACAGGCCTTCCACTTCTGGGCTATTTCTTCTACTGTGTAGATTTTTACGTAGCTCTTACTTCGGACTGAGAATTTGACCTTGAGCATTTAAAAAGTGACTGGCTTGGGATGGTGGGACGCGTGGATTGAACAGTTGTTAGCCCTGCGTTATGTAGAATTAAAAAGACATAAAGTCACACCAGGTCTGAACATTATATTTTGCTACAGCCAAGTATTTAAGTTTTAATGCAAAATAAATTAGACAATTTATATACTGCTTCAAATATTTTGGAAGTTTTGAATCGTGTACTGTAAAGTCTAATGGCCATAAATCATCTGTGAGGTCAGTTTATGTAGCAAAAATTGTAATGAGAATGTGCTCAGGTTACAGGCATTTAGACTCAATTATATTGAAAAGAACCATATGGAAGAGAAACCTGTGAGAGCATTAGGGCTGGAAATGGAAAGTTTTCTGAATGTCTGAGTTGGGAGTTTCAAAACCTTAAAGAAAACACGCTCTTCTCCATGCACAGTCTCTTGATCCTTGTATTTAATGACCAGTGGAAGAGCTAGAAACTATCTCTAGCAAACTGAACAAGAGGGTTTTAAGACAAAACAGGTATAAGCAACTCAGCTAAAAGAATCTGCACGTGGCTGGAGCTGTCTTCTCCTTGTAGGTCTTTTGTTGTCTAATACAGTCATGCCTGGAAAACCACTGCTGACCTCTCTCACATTTTTCAACTAAAAGCTAGAGCAAATCACGGGAAGTCGCCATGGGATGTAGGTCACTTCACGTTTGTTCGTTGTCTGAACAAGTAAGATAAGCCGCTGCTTCGGGAAAACAATGCACTTGGAAGACTCGTTTCTCTCCTGCACGTCAACAGGTAAAGATCTGGTCATAAAACCACGCCCGGAGAGGTCAGTGGAAGTGGAGATTCATACGTGTGGTACGAACGAACAGACCTCTAGCCCACTTTTTATTCAGTTTCCCCTGTAAATGAATGACTCTTGTGGTACGCAACACGCCTAAAGCGGACATACCAAGCACAGCAGAAGTACATCATCTGAACATATAGGCTGAAAAGCTATCTGATGTCATTTCTTTAAGCTCATGCTAAAGGAAAATAAATGGGATCCTGTAGACCGGGAGGGAACCTATCTTACCTAACTTCACTGACCTCGTGCAAAACAGTTTTAGGCTCACTTTTTGCTTTGCAATTTCCTATTTCTGACAGTGGAGGCAGGCCATGTGCTACCAATCCTCTTCTCAGGCAGTTCTCCTCTGTGTTACCAATCCTCTTCTCAGGCAGTTCTCCTTTATGCAATACAAAGATGTAGGCCCCAAAAAAAGATGATGTTACAGTCATTTACAGTGACCTACGTAAGGTCTGCTGCTGTGCAATTTCCCCTCCTTAATATCACTACTAGCACCATGAGAACCATGCCAGGAGCTGGTTTTGCTGAAAACTGCAGGAAAAGCAACCACCACTTGGCCACTCAGAACTGACTGCATTTATCCTCCCTTGTTAGACAACTGTGTGTTGCAAGACACAGCTATGACACAGAGGTCTTAAGTTTTGCTTTCACTGGAGTTCATCATTTGTCACTGCTCACTACCCAGTAAAAATGAAATGCAAAACACTAAAACGCAAAATAAAAGTATTATTAATCAAATACAATGTAACAAAGCATAAAAATGAGCTAAGTAAGAATGATTAATTTTTTTTTATTCTTCTTTTTGTCTCTTTTGACTCACACTTTGTCTATGAGCTTTTTTGTCAGAGCCAGTATGTTCATCGGCTGTGGTATTTTTTCACAATGCTTTATCTTTCTGTCTATTTTTGAAAATGCTGTTTCAGGTGAAAATGAATGAGTAGGGATTTCTTCTTTCCCCACAATGAACCTGAAACAAAAGAAAAGAAGAAAGAACAAAGCAACAGTTACATAAATAACTCAAAGAAATACATAAAGTCCAGTGCAGGTCTGTACGACAAGCTTGAAGTTACCCACAGGTCTGCAAAAGAAAATACATCCTATACAGCTGCCAAACCCTGTATCTCCTTGAAAAGATCACTCCACCAACTTATATTTAAACTTCAGATAACGGTCACAATTGCTGCCAGGAATTTTTTAAAACTAGGAACAGAAACATTACTAGGGAAGTCCATCTCTCATAGACAGGAGGAACACTAAATAAGAAAATAAAAAGGCATATGAAGTATCTCAATTATCTCCAGAAAAATGGGGTTGCATAAAGGATGGTAATTACTACAATGTTTTTATAAAATATCGGTTTTGTAAAATCTTCAAAATGTTTTCACTCCCACCATGAGCAACAACTTTGTTTTGCTTGGCTTCCTCTTCAGCCCTCTTTCTTCACCCAGAGTTGATATTGTCAATATATCAGTTCATCTTAGGTGTAGAATTACTGTGTATCAAGGGCAACGGAGGACACAATGGCAAGATGTTTCCTAACGCTCTGCACTATAATCCAAGTTCTGCTATACTGTGGCAGCCTCGCTGAGGGTGATGAAAGGTATAAAAACTTTTGCCATTCTATGATTTCAGAATGCACGCTGCCATAGGAGTGTTTCATGTCTATATTTGTGGACTATAGACCGAGCTATTTAACTATTGGCACCTTGTATCAAATTCCATGGCTGTTTCATAGCTGTAAACTATAAAATATTTCCCACTACAACAGAAGGTCTGTCTTGCTTGATTTCAGCTCTTTTCTTCACCTGTGAGTTGATACTGTCCGTGCCCTGGGCTGTCTGAGTGGTAGACAGGTAGCAGAATATGTGGCGGAAAGGTAAGAGTAACATATCTTTGTACTTCTGAGACAAGACACAAAGATGAGAGAACTTTGCATAACTACAACAAATGAGTGAGTAACACCAGAGGGTCCCATCACAAAGTAAATTCTAGGAAAGCCTGGACCACGATGGCAGACACAAGGTTTAGTGGCGTGTCGAGGGACTCAAATGAATAGGCTACAAATCCATGCTCTATTCGGGTGCTGGTTACAGATCTACCGTTGTAGTCATTAAACATTTTGTAAATGCAGCAAATAAACTCCAGGTCAAAACACAGCAGCCATTTGCTTCCAGGAGAATATCAGGAATTGCAAATGCCAGTTTTAGAAAGGAAAAAGATTAACACTCCTTCAAAAACATGCAACCATATGTCCGCATTTCCTTTAATAATGGTCACAGATATAAAAAGATTCCTCTCCTGCAAGCACATTATGCATTCTTCAAAATATGCTGTATACCCCAAGAGCTGGGAAAGCTTTACAAAAGCATAATTTTCCTTGGGAATACTCTTTGCATGCGGTGCAGCTGCTACTGCACACGATTCCTCGAAATCTTCACTTAAAGCTACGTACTCACAGAAACATTACTTACTTTAGTGCAGAGTATGTAAATCCTTTCAAGCCATCTTTGCACCTGAAACATAAAAACAACAGGTTTTTTTCTGTAATGGGCTGCTTGCAAAATAAAGTGTTACAGATTCAAAATTACGTAGAAGGGCTGTGGATGAACACCAGCTCCTCACTACCAGAAACAGCCCATCTGTAACAACTCTGTGGCTATCCCCAGCTTCACAGTTGTCACCACGGCCTTGGGACATCTCAGAAACAAAGTGTACAGCGTCCAAATGCCAGTGCTTCTCTCTTTTATCCAAACCAAGAGTAGAGGAATTTTTAAAGGATGGTGACAGAACCACTGGGGTGACAATGGGAGATTCCATACGACAAAAGAACTGTTGCTCATTATGAGTTTTACGAAATATAAATGTTACTGCAAGGAGAGAAAGGAGGGTTGGACCTCAATAAAAGACCCACCATCTTGTGAAGAACTGCAGGGAATAGTAATTCTGACTCTGAGATAAATTGTTCTGCTTTGCACAGTGCTGATGTCTGCAGCTTGCTACTTTAAGATGGCTCTCAATCTGAAAGTCCAGTTTTTCAATTAGAAAAAAATAGAAAAAAATCAATTAGAAAAAAAGAGCTGTTGTTCTGATTCTGAGCTTGATTACATATATCCGTCCTTACAGACTACAGGGTTCTTTGTGTGAATAACGATCACAGTAAAGAGTCCATAACTGGCTGTGAAAGATGTAGGCTACTGACTTTTTTTCTCCTGAGGATACAATGAAAGGAGCTAAAGTCTGCAGCTCCTACAGATTCTTCCTGGAAGACTTCTCAGTGTCATGTCGGTAGCAAAGCAAAGAGCGGACACTTGGGTTTTGTTTTTTTTTTCCCTTTTCTTTTTATAGAATTGCATGGGGAATACATCATGGTTAAAAAAAAAAAAAGCATTCCTGACATAACCATACAGCACAAACTAGTAACTCGTCAGCACCCTCGTTTCAAGAACACATCTAACTCTAAGACAGGATGGCAGTCTCAAAACCTTCACAAGTGGCAGTGGGGGAACACAACCCTTTGCCTCCTGCCTGCAGAGACCAAACTGTCTCTGGAAAGCCCGTGCCCAAGCCCTCCCAAGAGCACAGGACACCATCCTCCAGAAGGCACCATGAGTGGTCAGGTTGATGCTACCGATGGCTGGATAGACACGAACAGCAGGAAAAACACAACGAGATGAAACGAACAAGAAAATCTTGCTTTGTCCCAGCAGGCAAGCACCTGGTGCAGTGCCAGTAAGAGGTCACAGCATGAAATGCTCCTGCGAAGCACTTCCCAAGGGTATGGCCTTCAACACACATATTTCCAAGGACCTGGTTTGGTCACCACGTGCACAGTGCTAAATAAATATTAGGCACAGTTATACACAGCACCAGAAAATTCAGCCTACGGAGTTTCTCTTTCAAAAAGGATTGCACCTAAAATATCAGTCATGTACAGACGAACTATAAGGGTTCAAGGTAAACACAAATAAAACTGCTGAATGTATCTTTAATTAATATAGAAATCTGTAACCAAAAATAGGTAAACATTTTACTTTTTATGATTCATTAGCTAAGGAATTCAGAAACTGAAAATTATCATAGCACTTTTACAGAGAGATGGACTGAAACAATTGGTGAGTGATGGACTGAGAGCAACAAAATTAGCTCTGCCCAGAGATCACCGCGAATCGCTGGCAGAACTACAAACAGAGCCCAAATGCACAGGGTTTACATATACCCGCTCTACCCCATGGCCTGATATCACGAGTTTGATTTTAAACCTAGAATTGACTGTAAGTTAAATGCCCTTTGAGTTAAGGGCGTTCAAAACATTACATCTGCAAGCTGACAGCTCAAGAATAGGGCCCTAGTGTCTACTTCTCTTTCCCAGTAAATTAAAACCATACACAAACTGAAACGTAAACATGCATATAAACGTTTCTAGAATACTATTGAAACCAGAAAGTAATTACAGTATGAGCATAATGATGCTTTTGCCTTAATCATTCCAATGCAACTGCACTTCCAGTTGCAAGTGTTCAATTATTCCTTTATCGCACCACCAGATGTCCCTACCCAACCAGCGCTCCAACTCACCCGGCCGACGCTATACCATTCATCCACTCCTCCTCGAAGAAATTGTCATTCAAATCCTTTCTTTGCTAGTATTGAAATATCAGAGGACAACTGAATCACCGATAGACAAAACAGCCCTCCAAGCCCCTACTCATTACTCCAAGAAACCTGAAAAAGATTTCTATTGCCTATTCTAATTACATGATCAAAGTCAGTTCTATGAAATAAGTATTTGGTGTATTGGAATTTTATTAGTTATTCTTACTTTTCTTATTCTATTAATGTGTATATATATATACACACCCGTATAGCTATAGAGCTACCGCTATGAATCCCCCTGCAAAATGCACTGAAGATAAATACATAGTTCAATATGGAAGTAATACTAAAGATAAAATTCCAATTTTTACCCCATTAACTTCCTAATTTTTCAAAATCATAAAACAGTATAAAAGCGCAATTTAAGTTCTTAAATAGAATTTAACTCATGCTGCTCGCTGTCTAAAATGTCTTGTGTAAAGTCATTACGCAAAACTAATGGGTATGTAGGAATATTGTGTATTAAAGGTTTCAAAACCAGAAGTCCTAGAGACACAATACTTTCGATCACGAATAATTTACACCGTAACTTTCCCTTCTCTGACACAGCAATTTCGCTCTTACAAAGGAAGCAGCAACCGACAACGAAACTGGCAATCTAATTTTTGGCTCTACATCATCAATTCAGTATATTAAATGTTTCAGAATACTGGCCTAGAGATTGAAATTGCCTAGTGTATTCACTCACTACGTACACAACATTGAGAGCAACAAAAAATTCATTCACACTGACTCCAAACTTTTTTGTGTGGAGAACCCACACTTCTTTTTGGCGGGGGACCACAAAACCCCATGCAGGGACAGTGCAGAGATGTCACTAACTCAGTGACTGCCCTGGATGGTGACCGCGGAGGTACAATGCTAGCTGCACATGGCACGTTTCATTAACACCTGGCTGCTAATAACTGAACTAAGACTAATGATTTGCTTCATACAGCCGCTAATTGGTAATAATAATGCCACCACTAATTGGTAATAATAACTTTTACTCAATGCTTCATTGCTCAAGGGGTGAAAAAATCTGCACTCTGCTGCTGACCCCTGCAAGCCATTCAAGCTGCAAACGAGTGCAGTAAAATGCATTACGAGCGCCTGGCACTGCAGATACCCCTGAGACGGGAAAAATCTCAGTAGTGTATTACTACTACTACATTTGTTTTTAGGGTATTATTCAACCTGGAAGGTCTAAGACAAGCAGTGAGTTGTATGCCGTTAGAGGTACTCGATGTGGCTCAGCTCTGCTACCATTCCCACCACCCTGAACATCCCGGGGACCAAATCCCAAGCTGCAGGAGGGCGGCACCTTTTTCAACCCAGCGAGCAGTAATTTAAATAGTGCATAATCTGTTTATATTTTCCCATCAGAAGGGAATTTGTCCTTGGTACAAAGCCCAATGGCACCAGTGACTCTGCCAGCTATCCCTGTTGGGCACCATGAACCGGATCCCACCACAGAAATGCTCTGCTCCGTTCCCCCTTAGTTTTGGCCAGAGCCACGACTGGAGCCAGAGGACCAGAAGAATTAAGGAGCCATAGCAATACATTTGGCTTCTCCAAATTCCCCTGCTGGGACAATTTTGGCACGTGAGCAGATAGGGTCGATTTTAATCATGCGTATTTGTAACATGTAACTTACAGCCACACACATTTATTTTTTTCATAAAGAAAACAGCAAAAGCGGAATAGAGCCAAGGCTTGATACTATGCTTCCAACAAGACACAAATTAACCAAGTATTTATGTTTGTGTATGTAAAGAAGTGCTGTACAGGAGTTTATACTACCCTCCCTCCATCCTGTGGGAAGGAGAAGTTCCCCCACTGAACTGAAAGGCTGGATGCCAACAATTACATTTTGGGGATTAGTATGTCTTGTCACAACTCTTCTAAAGATTTTCTCCATGACCAACTGCTATACCCTGCAGAAGAAGCCTTCTGAGGAAACAAGTCACTTTTCACCCACAGAACTGGTAAGCAGAAAGCTCACAGCAACAACACACGCCATGTTCAACAACGTCCCCATATTGCTTATGTTATCCTTCAGGGTAAGAGTAAATGAGAAACTCCTATATGCAAAGCTCTCGTTGTGGCCATGTGGGAAGGAAAGCTGGGAGCACAGGACACGTGTTGGCATATTACTGCAGCACAACTGCCCATAAAGGCTGGCTGGGGGGGACCACATTTCCTAGTTAAGCTGTCTTGTTTTGTAGAGAAGAGAGGACGACAGTGATGAAATGGGACTGCATCTGAACACGCCAGCTACCTCCCTTGCTATTACCTCCCTTGCTATTAGGAATTAAAAACTATCTACACTCCTTTGTGAGCTGTGCTGATCTCCAGAGGATAACCCATTTTCTGTTTTCAGCTACTTAGAGAAGTTACTATCCTGTTTTTCTACCCTTCGTTCCTCGTCTTCTCCCCAGTGTTAACAGTCAAGGGCAACAGGTGTGGTTTTTCTGAGATGCCTTCTGTATCCAGTTCTCTCCTTCCTTTTCCACCTCCCCTTTTGCTCTTCCTTCCTGCAAGTCGCACTCCTATTTTGTATTTCCCCCTTGCACCTGTCCTCTAAGTGTTATTCTCAAAAGCTCATTTCTT
The DNA here is from genome assembly GCF_017639655.2 of Falco naumanni. Classification (NCBI taxonomy): domain Eukaryota; kingdom Metazoa; phylum Chordata; class Aves; order Falconiformes; family Falconidae; genus Falco; species Falco naumanni. The sequence continues at coordinate 10,043,409 of NC_054055.1, read as the reverse complement.
TTTCTTTTTTAAAAAATAATTAAATAAATCCATCAGTACCTTCTCCATACTTCTCCTGGTCTGACATTTTCCACCATGCTAATCAAGTGGGTTGTGACTACGAGATGGAAAGTGCAGAATAAGCACCGCTGAAAAAACGGATTATAACGGAATTCAAGACTCAAGGACACACACTTAATCATCCTGAACCAGACAAATGGAAGAATTAGTTCAAGCTGAGTTCTAAAGTGTTTTGAGACTGACTTGTTTTCGTGGTGACTGTAACGTAAAATCACATTTTGGAAACACTAGTTTTGCAAAAGGCTCTGGGACCCAAGAACAATTCCAAACCAGTAAGACCCTCCTCACTGATGTAATGATGTAGAAAAAAGTTACTTAAAAATGAAGTATTTTATATCTCTGGATATAAATTAAAAGCTAACCCAATCAAATTGGATAAGAGAAAGGAAACTGAAACCAAAGGTTGTTCAGAAATATGTACCACTAGTACTTTTCCCAGAGGAAGAACAGACATTTTCAGTTGTAAGTGGAAAACCTGATTTCTAAAAATCATGATTGGCCATGCCATAAAATCTATTTTGTCATTACTTAGTTGTGGTGAACTTTCCAACAGTATTTACATCATTCTCAGTGACTGAAGAAGAACGTGATTATTGTGCTAATCCTAATGCCCCCATCCATCCAGCTGTCAGTGGTTTATGATGAGGCTGCAGAAAGACATTTTTGTCCTCATTTAGATAAATCTATGGGAAACTGGATCCTAAAATTCTTTGTAGATAGGGTTATACAAGAGTCTTCTGACTTCAGGAACTACTCATGACTTGCATATCAGCTTAAAAAAAAATACTCTGCCTATATATTTTCCTATCAGAAATAAAGTGCATCAAATTAAAACTGCAGCACCCTACTTGGAAGCAGAGAGGCATTTAGGTGCAATTCCTTTGGATCAAACCCACTACTTGCAGTTGAGTAGCATCCAAACACAAAGGAGCCTCCTTTCTAGGTATACAGCTACAATAGGCACAAGGGATCTAAACGCAGGAATTTCCTTCATAGATGGTGTTGGGATTTAACCCGACGGGCAGCTAAACACCACGCAGCTGCTCGCTCACTGCCCCCTCTCCAGGGGGATGGGGGTGAGAATCAGGAGTTAAAAATAAGTCAGATCTGCGGGTTGAGATAAAGTTTAACAGAAAAGAAAAGGAAAGGATAGTAGTAGTAGTAGTAGTAGCAGTAATAAAAAGAATTAGAACATACAAAACAAGTGATGCACAACGCAATTGCTCACCACCCACCGATGGATGCCCAGCCAGTCCCCGAGCAAAGTGGCCCCTGGCCAGCTTTCCTCCCCAGCTCTATATGCTGAGCATGATGCCATATGGTATGGAACATCCCTTGGGTCAGGGGGGTCAGCTGTGCCGGCCGTGTCCCCTCCCCGCTCCTTGTGCCCCCCCAGCCCCCTCGCTGGTGGGGTGGGGTGAGGGGCAGCAAAGCCCTTGGCTCGGTGTCAGCGCTGCTCGGTGGTGATGAAAACAGCCCTGTGCTATCAATGTCATTCTCGTCCTAGATCCAAAACACAGCACTGTACCAGCTAGTAAGAACATTAACTCCATCCCAGCTGAACCCATGACAGATGGCTTGGTAAACATGGAAGAGTTGAGATTTTTTTTTGCCTTTTCTTTTGCAATTATAGCCATTTCAACTAATCACCTTTATCTGTATCTTATTAAAAACATTAAAATCTGCATATCTCACAAAGATAACCCCAAAATGATATCTGTATTTCAAACTAAGTTATGGTCTCCTGTATAGACATGCAATCATTTTTGACCATCCATCCATCCATCCATCCATCCATCCATCCATCCATCCATCCATCCATCCATCCATCCATCCATCCATCCAGATGGAAACATATCTCTTGGAGACATCGAACAATCATATCAAGACACCTGGAAATGCTGAGCTCAAAACCAGTCTGTTCCATGCACCCGGTGCTGTTAACTTTAACATTTCCCCCAATATCAACCTTAAGCCCTTCCTTTGTGCTATATCTCCATACCCCAACTTTTCCCAGATGACGCAGGAGCAGGAATAACCACCTGCTTCCCTCTCTTCCTCTGCTTTGCCAGGACTGGGATGGAAAAACAGATGGAAAACCTTTTCTTCCCTTCCTCTCACCGAGGGTCAGGAAGGAGGTCCCACCACGTTGGACCACACAACCCCAGGAGAACCAGCGATAGCTACAGGCAGAGAACGTGTCAGCGCCGCACTTGGAGCTGTCTCCTCCAAGAGTCAATAGGATCATGAGGCACAACTTGTGACTTGTGCAGAGGAAATGCAGAGGCAAAATTAAGGGAAGAAAAGATTTATACCCGGATTCTCACTCCTCTTAATTTCCCCTTTTCTGGATTAAACATTTATTTTCTATCTTTACTCACAGGTCTTACTTATTCAACCCAGGACGATGAAAAAAATCATAAGGAGCAATTATAACCAATAAATCTAATCTTGTACCCCACGGACAACATGTAGCTTTTGGAAGATGTGTCAGAAACCAGATTAAAAATAACTGAAGTCAGAAGAGTTGTAGCAGAAACTCTTACAAAAATTGTACTTCAAACTATTAAATGTGCAATGCAGCTGGGATCAAAATGCAATTGAAAGTCTCATTGCTTGTGTTCCAAATCAGATTGATTGTTTAACTTTTGTGCATTTAAGTAAAAAGTGGCAGAATGTATCCATGACATTTCTTTCAGCTGTGCTTGAGGTATAAAACGATCTTTTGAAAAGGCTGCATTCTTAGAAATATTATGTACAGCCAATATAAAAATAAATGAACAAAGAGCGAGCAAGTAGGGACAACATCCAAGGAGAAGAGTAACAGGCGCACAGTAGAGGATGTGCATTATTTTTTATAGACCTATATTGAATTGATAATTTACAACACTTGGAAAGAAAGGGTGAATGGAGATGACAAACAGTGTAGTCAACAGTGAACTATGGTCCCATTAAGCTTTCATGTAAATCCAGGGAATTACATTTTGGAAGAAAACTGCTGCAATTCTGGTGAGAATGTGACACTGCAATGGAAAAGAAAGCTGTTTATACTGAAGTTAAATTACAATACTGGATTCAGGGCTGTAAACCAAAGCTGTTCTCAATCAACACTCCACATCTGATTACTAATCAAGTTTTATGTGTTACTGCCAAATATGAAATCAGATTCCTGGTGATATTAATTATCCTGCTACTTACAACGCTCTCATTTCTTCAGAGATTACCACTTCCTGAAATGTGCATTTTTGAGTAAGTGGAATTTCTCTTACAAGATCTTAAAAACAAAGAAAAAAATTTTTTTTTCTTGTTTTAGCTGGATGTAGCCCTTCCATGTCTTCGTGTAACAACAACCCTGTGCTGTGGCCTCGGGAGCAGCAACTGAGTCACTCACGACAGCCACATTCCCTTCTCAAAACCCTTAATCAAAACCCCTGCCTCACACAGCTAATAGAAGAAATCAACAGCAATTAAAAGCTGACTAAACAAGGGAATTAAGGATCTTCCTGCTTAGTTCAATTGGGTTTGTTGAATTTTGGAAAGTGATGCCATTTTTCCACTACCCAGTTTTAACCTTTTTCTTACGAGTGTTTTATCAAGAAACGGTAACCTTCTGCTACAGCAAAACCCAAACACTGTCTCCAGATCAGGCAGGGAACAAACATAGGAAATGGCCAAAAAAAAGAACCCTTGAAGGCATGAAGATGGGAAGGCAAATTGCCTCTAGGGGCACGAGGATAGAGAGGAATGTACCTTGACGCGTGCACAAACCCAGGACCACCCCTGCAGCCATGGTTATGCTGATGCCATTTCATTGTTGTTAGAACAATGAGAATGGTCAGTCAGTCACCGAAGGGACACGCTGTTATGAGATTAAAAATAAAATGATCTTAAATTCATACTGGGTTTGGCTCAGGTAAAATAATGGTGGCGTCTGCAGCAATTCTATCTTACACGGAGACGTGTGCTGCATTTATTTACTGCCAAATTCTCCTCTGGCTTTTTCTGCTGCATCTCTGCAATTGGGGAGAGGGGGAGAAAAAAAAAAAAAGAAAAGAAAAAAAAGAAGCAACTGCCTTGTTGGAACTGTTTTCTATATACATACTTCATGCTGTTTGCAGGTGATCCAGAATTTCCATGAGCTAAACCTCTCTCAGAGAGATTAAGCAATTAATTTGAGCATTCAAGACAAATGGACACAACATTTGCTTTCCCCAAATGATCCCATAGTTGGATTTGAAGTAGTCGTTTGGCTGTTTGCTTTGTTTCAATTTGGGGGAAATGTGGTTACAAGGAGACAAGCCATTTATATTTTTATATTACATTACCTGTATTACTGACATTTAATAAAACTGATATCTATAATCAGAATAAACTCCTAATGAAATGAAAAGCTATAAAAAGATTTTAAAGAAAGTTCCAATCATTCTGAATATGCCCAGGCTTATTCAGGCTACACAGTGAAGATGATCTATGCCTTTTAGATCAGTAAGCGATTATGTGTAATGCATTGGCTTGAAGTGATATTTTCACTCTGCTACTCAAAAATACTCTTAATTGTGTATAATGCAGAACATTGCTGAAATTGCCGAGACTGTTACAAGGTATTGAGCCACAGGACAGCATCAGCTGGTTACTACACTCAAGCTAAATGACCACATTGCAAAGTTTGTTGAAACTTAACAACTTTTATTTCTGGCTATATAATATTTCTTTGTGATGACTGCTGCATGCAGATTTACCTGCTTACCTGGAGTTTACACACAAGATCTCCAGCATGCTGCTGTGGTGTGGAGACCTGCCCCTGCGGTTCATGAGCATGTCACAGAAAGTCTTGAAAATACATTAAAGTCTCAAAGCTGTGCTTGAAGAACCACAGAGTCAATCAAGTATCTGTGCAGAGCCTCAGAAAATACTATTTTGAGAACCAAATTTCAGTGTTACCACGGAAATTCACTCCTTAGTAACTCGCTTGGTGGCTTAAACTGTAGCAAGGGCCCATATTTTACTCTAACATAGTTTTATTTTAAATTACTACAGTGTTGTTCAAATTCTCCTCTGCAGTATTTGAAATAGAAAACTGCATCGCTGTAAAAAAAAAAAAAAAAGTTGCGAGACTGGTCATGAAACTTGGAGTGATATAACACAAAGCCCAAGCCTATAGGTCACAGTTAGAGCAGAGCAATGTCACTTCCACAACGGACTTCTGGTCCTTTCTTATCCTAATAATCACATAAATGTGGCTTCCAATTTTGATTTTTTACAACAAACAAAAACAAGACTCCATAGCAAGAATGTGTGCAATCACCTAGATAAAACACAAAATCTCCCTAAAAATATGAAGAAAAAAAGCATTTATTAAGTAAGATGGAATACTTTCCGCAATTAACTAATTTAACCAAGTGAAAGGACATGATATTTATGAAAAGAACCTTCCAAAAATTATTGCTGGGAAGTTAACTGCTGTTGATACAATTGTTTACGAGATCAATAAACCCTCTCACGATATGTAATTGCAAATATACCGGCGCATTTACAGCTACTAGACAGAGACAGTACCAAAGCCCTGCCAATTCCTATCACTACAGCAAGAGTGCCACCCTGTCTGGACATCATCACAGTGTCCCAGGTCTTGGGTTGACTGCTTTTCACCAAATTACCAACTTTCTTACCTAATTTTCACAGGTAACGTCTCCAAGATGCAAAGCACAAACATGTGAATTGAATCAAGGAAATCGGAAAAGTCCAATGGGTACACGTTGGCATCCCACAGTAGATAAAACACTTCTGGGGGAGGCATTGTGGTGTTTTTTTTTTTGAGGCTGGAGTGTTGTTTCTTCCAACTTTTGAGACTGGAAACACTACTCAAAACTTCCATTATATTAAATCCATACAGAGAGCTCTGGACACTCGCCAATTCCTTTACACTCACACGTAAGAGAAAGAAAAAAAATCAGAATTAAGACCAAAGAAATATCAGCCCCATTTTCCAAGCTGGGGAAGTAAGGTATGTCACAGGGATATTACTATAAGCATTTTTTGTACTTCTCTTGTGAAGCACAGAAATTACACCAGGCAGCCAAGAGAAAGCACCCGCTTCACAAACACAATATAGTGTGATGGTATCACTGAAAAAGAACAGAACATGTCTGTTTTTTTCTTTTGTAACTACTTTCCTAACCCAGTCTATATATACAAGCTATATTGTGTTGTTCTTCAGTGCCATATACTGAATACATATGTAGTTACATGGTCCCCCATTTCTAGAATGCTTCATAAAAATATACAACTCCATAAAACTGGTGCATCTTTTCCTAAAACATATGATTAATCAAGTATTTAATGTCTACTGATCAGACTTCAGCACTGTGGTGATATTGCCAGTAATGTCTGATATTGGGAATGGGCTTTGGACTTTAAACTGTGCCTTGTTGCACCTCCACTCAATTTCTTTCAAAAGTCAAGAAAGTTTTAAATGCAAAATACTCCTCAAGAATTCACACAAAAAGAAAAAAAAAAAAAAAAAACAACAGAAAACATAACATGTAAAGACATTTAGGTAAGTTTTGGGTTGTGTCAACCCAGGTGTAAGTAACTCCCATAAAAATCAATATCCATAGAAATAATGCAATTTTACTCCCTGTCCCTGCAGGAGTTATCCAGAAGCATCCTGATGCTATCCTGATGCGACTTTGGGAGCTAAAGTAATGCCTGCTTTAGTAGGAATGAGATGGTGTACGCAGAGAAAGCAAATCGCACTGTATTCAGAGCCTCTTTATGCCTTTGAAAAAAATGTATAGGGAATGATAAACATTTAAAATAGCTCATGAATTAGATGAAGCTGAGTATTATTAATGCTAGTTTGGTTTGTGAGCTTTTAAAGAACCATTTCATCTCACCATTTCTCACCTATTTTAAACTTCTATTGCCGTCAACAAGCTGATACAGAAAACACGTGAGCCTACACTTGGGAGTCAGAACTTGTACGTTGAAAATGTAAACTTATTTGGCAGAGTTAATAAGTGACACTGACAAAACTGAAACAAGCCATCCAGAAATACAGGCTGCCATTCTCTAAATGAAGACATGCCAGAAACTCTAAGGTACAGCCAAAGCTTGTTTTAGGTCTACAAGTCAAAGTTCAAATCCAAATCATTTGCATATGCAAACATATCACTAAAGTAGCGAGAAATAATGTCAGAAAATCCTTGATGACTCAGTTTTAGTCAGAAAACCTCTAATCTTCAACAGCTTCTACACTCTCAAGCACAGTCACCATCAAACTGCGTCCTTCTAGTCGCCACTGCTCCAGTTACAGGGTCCAAGAAATACATGAAGTTCCCAAGATATACAATAAAAAGCATAAATACGAGAATATTTTCTTTTCCTTCCATACTTTTTCTTGTCTTCTTGCAACGTATGAATGATAGGGTCAGTTTCTAGGGGAAGTTTCTACTGACAAAGATGGGGATGATCTCTTAATCATTACCAAGGAAAGCTGTCAGGTGTCCTACACGAGTATGGCACAGGGGTGTCTTGCTCCCAAACACATCCTTACTGCAGTCCCCCGAACCCCTGCTTCTGAAGGCAACTCTCTGAGGGTTCCTTCACATGACCAAAGCAGTCTCACATGGAGCTATTTACCCAGTGAGCTCAGAACACAAGCTGAAACACTCCTGTCCATGTCACCATCACCCTACGCCCAGGTGAGCTGGTCCTACCAAGAAAAATAAAAATTAAACTGATCCTGGAAACTGGGCTAGCACCGCCTGGCAGTAACAAGTCAATGGCAATGAACTCTTGTGTCTCCATCAAAGAACTACCTCACCCAAAATTAACATGCCACTTGAAAACCAGAGGAAGCTGGTCTTTTATAATAGATAAGGCCTAACCATTTCTATTTTGGGCAAAAAAAAGATACTATTCAGCATTACATTCACGATAAGCATGGGTAACCAGCATAACTAATAGCATGCTTGTGATGTGTTCATATCTGCTTTTGTCAACTACTAAATATGTAGTGTAATCATCATCTTCCTGGCAGCAACTCATTTCATGTCTCAAGAAAGACAAAGTTACAGACTGATTACCAGCCACCAATGTGACTGCAGTAGTGCAAAAGCTAAACTAACTTTAGGATGCTTCAGAGGAGTTATTTTTCGTAAAGACCAAGTTAAACAATAAATATCATACCGTCTGGGAAAGGAGGAATTAGACAAAACTGTAATTCAACTGGCTTCCTCAGGAGGAAGGTGCCTACTGTGAGAAACCATCGCACATAAACAGTCATTGTAAGCACCTGGAGGACAATCATGAGGACAGGTCTAACAATCAACACACACTTATAAAACAAAACAAAACACAACACAACACAACTGTTGGGGTCTGCAGCTGGTCTGCAGACAAGTTAGTTGCCTTCAAAGACTTAGCCGTGTACCTTTAGGACAGCCACAAATTGTCAGGTGTGTAAACAGGAGGTGAAGAACCTTAGAACCACGGGCACCTACAGCAACAGCAAACAGCCAGAAAGAAGAAGAACGCAAAAACCTATCAGGGTCTGACGCATGTACTGTCTAAGATAAATAAATAATTTGTATAAACAATAAAGGCCATTTTGTCCAAACCTAGCCACGCAGACATAGTGTTTTTTTCAGTCTGCCTCGACCTGCATCACCACACACAACAAACCCCTAAAGCCTTTTAACATCGGTAGCATTTTGGGACTAGAGATGAAAAGCAGTACGTGTCATACACTACTGACTTGATTCAGGCTTTGGACCCTGAAGCACGTGACATTTTCTTTTAAAGACAATCAGGGAAGCATAATCTGATGGAAGGTATCTAGAAGAAACACCAAATTGGTTAGGGAAGAGTAGTGACAGAGTAGGTATCAATGGTTTCCTGGCAAACTGGAAGGATGTACTAAGTGGTACTCTACAAGGACCTCTCCTGGACGGCTGCTACTTGGTAATTCCAGCAGTGAGACAAGTGACAGTGCAAAAAGTGTATGCCTGTTTCATTTGCAGGTAACACCCAGCAGAAAAGGCCTACAAGTGGAGACTGGCTCAGAAAAACTAGGACGCTACTCAACAATTGCATATGCATTATATAATATATGTAGAAAAAAATCAATTACACAAACACAGGAGAACAACTGTGGAGGGTCAAAAATCAAAAGCTGCTCTGAGATGTAGAAGAAAGGCTACAACCTGCAAAATACTTGATTGGTTCTTTCCCTTTATCAGGTTTATCAGCTGCAATAAATAGTCTTAGGCATCACATTTCAAGGTGATCTCATTTCAGGGGAAGCAGTACAGAGCAATGGGAATAATTGGTATGGGAAGTTTGAAATAACTGGTGTTCAGTCTAAAGAAGAGGAGAGAAGGGCAGAGGGAAACAGGCAAAGAAGGATCTGAGAGGATGTGATAAGTCTTTGCTACATAAGTTTGTATGAAGGGAATAATCTGTTTTCTTCGTTGTCTGTGGAGAGAGGAAAAAGCAACAGACTGAAATTGCATTAGGATACATTCAGATTAGACACTCAAAAAATCTTGTGATAAAAGTGGCTAAGAATAGCAATAGTGATTAGGGATGTCATAGAACTCCCCACTACTGGAGATTTTAAAGAACAAGCCAGCCAGATATGTGACAGAAACGGAGGGAAAATTAGACCATCTGCCATGATTTCTTTAAGTACTTTTATGCTGTATTAAGAGATTGAAAAATGTAGGTAACACTTAACTTAAACATTCTCACCTATTGAAAGCTTAAATCAACTACGGAATATTGTTAAGGAAAAGCAGGGATCCTCCAGAGCTCTTCTGAGGGTTTCTTTGTCCTACCAATGGAGCCATATCGCTGCGGTGAAAGAGGACCCAGAAGGGACCCTCACTACCCCCGTCAGCCCTGGTATTCTTCAGCTGAGAAAAGCCTTCAAGAAACACAAAGAGCAAAAAAATAAGATTTTAACTTTGAATTCACCTGTTTCTTGTTAGAATTCACTTTCACTTGTAACGCTGAAGTCACAAATGCAACCATTTGTCCTCCTAGAATGAAATTCATCTTGTGCTCGTTTTAAATTCAGATAGCAAGCTCAGCGTACTTTGCTCTTCCCTGAAAACATGAAGCCAAACAAAAATGGTGGCAAACGAACATTCATGAAGCTTCAACCCCAGCAGACTGGAGAACAGAAGGTGTTGGATTTGTTATCCAAAAGCAAAGGTCAGTTTTGGAGCTTAACCTCATGAAGAAAAACCACAGGTATTACTGTGTGCTTCTAAGTTATAGGCCAACAGAAGAAGCACAACCAGGTCAATAAATCCGTAAGGCCACAACAGACACCTGGAGAAGCGACACAACTGCCTTAGTTATGAAACACAACCGAAGGCCATCTGTAGAAGGGCCAGAAAACACATCTGCCACTACTTCTGTGTTTGATAAAGCTGTGCAGCCAGTAGGAATGAGCTGTTCTGCTCGCTTGTGCCAGGCACTTCTTCCAAAGCCAACATTTCGTAAGAAACAATATCGACCATGACTGATAGACCAAGGAGTCTTGAGCACGAAGATGTGGGCTGTGCTTGTACCCATCCAGGTGGACCAGACCACCCTTTCTCTTCTTTTGCTGTGAGTTTTCTTGTAGGGGGTGCTTCAGGAGATGTTTTGTGTCTTGGTCTTGCTTCTGAGATGAGTTCCCTTTAGGAGGCTTTAGTAAGAATAAATAAATAAACAGAATTTTCCAGTGGCATGTCCCTATGATTCCATTAGAAGATCCAAGATGTAGCAAACTAAAGGAAGAGTGTAACATGCAAAGGAAACTTTTGGCCCACTTGACCTGCTAATTTTACACCTTTTAACAGGAAAGGAGGAAAACCAGTGGACAAAGGATTTGCACCATGAACTATTCCTTCAGCTCTGACAGCTTTCCAGCGAAAAAGTTCAGTTTACAGTAATAGCCAGAATGTTTGGACTGTTTTCTTCAGGGGATTATACTTCTCCATCTATTTCTCCCCAAGCCAGAACACATCTTTTTCCTAACTGCAGCTGATGCTGACTCACAGACTGCTCTGGATGCTGCAAAGCCATGAAAGCAGATTAGACAAGGCTGCTTAATTTTTATTTCACAGTAATTAGGTCGAGACGAATCCAAGTTCTAGTGGCGTGTTCCTGGCGGTTTTTTACCACTTTAATATATTCATCAATGTTATGTAAACAATTTTACAGACTTCATATAGCAGATGGTAATTCTTGGACTTACAGCATCTTCTAGTGTTTATAATAAAGTTATAAAATGTAATCCATGCACAAGCCAACTGCAGAAAAAAATATTACGGTTTCAAAGTTTCACTTCCAGTCCAACAAGTAATGACAGCAATAGCTTTAGGTTAGTATGCCAACCACAAGTTAAAATTATGCTTAAGTCAGGAAAATTATTACTAAATATGTGAACCAGGCAGTACACAGGCTGAATGACCATGCAGTTCCTACCAATTACTGACTAAAGTTTAATTTTATTCATTATTTTCCACTGGCTGCTGGCATACAACACTGTTTAAGAACAGTAGTATTATACACATTTCACCCAAAATATACCAACAGTTGAAGGCAAAAAAAGGCAAGTACTGGTAAAAGTGGAAGATACTAAAGTTTATGAAATTAGGTAATTGTATGAATGGACAGATCCACAGTAAATTTTAAATATATACTCAGAGAAGACAATTTTTTAAATAACTGAAACTCAACTCCTCCACGACAGGATCTGGGAAACCTACGGCACTTGTGGAAAGAGACGATTAGAACTGTAATCAACCAAGAGCTGACGTTTTCCAAAAAAAATGTGAAGAAGCCATGTTTTGAAACGATGTGTTTCAGTCTACAATACTGAGAAGAAGGAAAGGATTCATGGCAAGGATTAGGATGCTACAAATCATATGGAACATATGAATAGGAGTCTGTTTCCATGTATCAATAGGGTTTTAATTTCTGAATGAGAAGCTTAAGCAAGGGCACATTCTTTTGTAAAACATCCCACGGTTTCCTAGAATACACAGACTTGGTAACATCCTCAGTTCTAACTTTACTCAATAGGTTCTTATAAATCTGGGATGAGCATTTCATTTAATGCTTAAAAGAATAAAAGACTGGAACTGATTTTTCATGAGGATAATAAAAACAGAAATAAAGTTCACGATAGGTAAAAAATGGAATTCTCTCACTCTACAAAGAAATATTTACTGAGAAGAACTGGTTGTAACTTCTCAAAGTTTGCTACTCTGGCTGCTATCTGAAACCAGGATTTCTCATGGGAAAAAAAAAAATAAATCCTCAAACAGCTGGAACCTATCGTACAGATACAAAATAAATCACTTGCAAGCGAACTCCACACTCAAAGCCCTAAGCAGTACTCTATACAAGCAACAAAACAAACAAAACCCAGAAGGAACATTAACAGCCCCGGTAACTGGTGTCTGCTAATTGCAGAGCACCAGGCCAGCTTCAATGGGACAGCAGAGACTGAATAGGATTGCCTGATAAATCTACTGCCCTCAATCACTCCACACAGTATTCTTGACCCTGTAGGTCACGACCTTTTGCTCCCAAGTCACTCGTGCAAAAGGGGATAAAGAGGTTTATCCCATCCTATTAAACCCCTGTAATTTTCTGTTACAGTTTCAAGCCATCTAGCATTATATAGGCAGTCATTTGGTGAATCACGCATGCCCCTTTCAAATGAAAATACAATAGACCAAACGGATGTAATTTAGAGATCTGTAAAGTAGCCCAAAACCTTGTAAGTTTAATTACTTTTATATTTAGCTGCTAAGAATTCTGTGTAGTAGACAAGATATAACAGCCTCCAATTATGCTGAAACCAAAGAAATGTGTATTATTTCACAACAGAAGGACACGAGAAATTTATCTAAAGCCGAAATCTACAATAAAGATGGGAAAAACACACACTGACCAGCACTGGGTATGAAAAACAGGGTACCATCAGAGAGCAGCATAGGCATAAATATGAGTAGTCAGTTTTCATTCTCAAATTTCACATCACTAACAGTTTGCTGTCAAATATAATATTTCTTTTATGGTGTAATTTGGCTGAAATCTGCCAAATGCACTGTATAAAAGTGATTACTTCACCTTATGAATCACTTTTCATCAACATACTTTTAAATACAGCTGTGAAACTTTTGTTCTAGAGAAAAACAACAATTTTACACTGTTGATTTATCTGTGATGGAGTGAACAGTGGTGTCTGGGGATTTGGGATGTTTTCTTTTCTGTATTTGTTTAATTGATCAGTATTTTAAGTATAACTATTTCTTTTATACATTTCAAAATACATAAAAATATGCGCATTTTTATCTTGCAGAAGAACATTACACCGCAATCGGTGATGAATGTGTTTCACGATGCGTTTGCAAAAAAATTGACCCATGGGATGCAGCCAAGTGAGGTTTGGAGGAACAAGTCCCACTTCCAGTCTGAAATATCTGAGTTCTGGAGTTCATTAGTGAGTACATTTTAGCTGTATTTCTAATCCTACTCCTAATGGTGAGGACTAAACCCCCTAGAGACGTGTCCTCTCCAAGGCCCATGTCTCGCAGCACAGGCAGAAGTATCTAAACTGACAGTTTGAAAGGGCAAAATAACCAATGACTGTTTTACTCATGCCAAATCCCACCAGAGTATTTCATTAATTCTTTCCCCATTTTCAGATTCATGCTCCATCCCTATGAGCCAGGAGAAAAATATGTGCAAGAATGTTTAGCATATAAGGAGCAGAGGAAAGTTCATGAAAAGCAATCTGCACTGTGAATAGCTTCAGTACTTTCTGAGCTGTTTCAGAAAAGGTTCCTATAGGGTTTTTTATCATGCTAATAATGTGGACATAGTTACACTATTTAAAAAGATCTTCTCGGGAAGGCAATACTCTAAGATGTTGTGTATTCCTATTCTCAGGGCAAATATTCCAGAGTTAAGAGGCTTCTTGACACAGGTGAGCGATGCTGATGTCCAGGAGACCCGTGAATCATGTAGGTACAACCTTGACAAAGCACACGTGTCTTGAAGCTTCAGAATATTTGTGTGGTCAAGCCAGAGAGGCTCCACGGCGCACTTCTCTGTGTTTTGATTTGGTCATACACGTTTTAGCTTTCTCTTGACCAAACTGTATCATTCTCTTTTTCCAGAATATGCCCCAGATCTTCCTATGCCTTGCAAATGGGTAACATGGGCTGCAGAATGCCTTTCCTCACGTGGAAGGCACATCAAGACACAAGAGGCTCTGTAATGTCTGTGAGCAACCAAGAAGCCTGAGTAACCTTGCACCTATGCATTAAACCTTTTGGCTTTCCAGGATGGGTTTCTGCGCATTAGGAAACTGTGAGGAGATGCGTGCGTACACACTCCAGAGTCCCTGGTGTTTGGTATAATGAAGCTGTAGAAACAGATGATGGAGAAAAGATACCTTTGAACTTCTCTTCTCAGATCTAAATTGCACTCCTGGAGGATTCAGATTCCCTTATCGGACATTAAATGTTGCCCAGCCTGGTTTTTGAGGTTTGTACACAAGGTTTTTCTGTAGTCCCATCAATATGGAATTTGCATGGCTGCAAACAGTAACTTAACTGTAAAATTGATAATGAAATGATGTTCCAAATTAATTGAAATTAAGAATTAACAATATTCATCAACTTTTTGCTCTGATACTTCCAAGTGTGCCAAAAGTGTTGATACCAGGCATTTCCATGCAAAATAAAATCTTTTCCTTACATTTAAACACAATTATATTCTTCTAAAGAAGATCACACTTCATCACAGGAGACAGCAAAAAATAAGACTGCACCCTGTTTTCCCTCCCCTGGGTCAATACAGGGGAGACTATTCTGCATCAGTAAACTCCTTTTATAGACCCCTGACTAGAAGCAGGGTTTAAGATGTAAAGATGACCTTAGGTGGACTTTCAGCATTAGGTTCAATTTCAGTCACAGGAAGAACTTTTTTATTCATCCATGACATAAAAAAAAATAGTCTAGTATTTACTGTATGTTTCAAATTCAGTTGAGTATTTTTTTTTATGAGAGGGTGGGTGAATTCTTGAATTCATTTGGCATCCTGGGTGAGCTGTATGTTTTCCGTGCTGTACAACTCTGATTTTGAGGATCTGCACGCAGATAGCGTTTCCTTGCTATGCACCTAACTTGTCAGCACAACACAGTTCATCATGGTTAACTTCTCCTTTCCCTTCAAGTTTTCTGGTTTTGTTTTTGTGGTTGGTTTTTTTGTTCGTTTTTTTTTAAATAAAGGAATTTTTCTTCTTTTTCTGTTAATAGTTCAAAAAAAGGTAAGCTCTATTGAAAAGAGTGCACATAAACAGGCCTTTTTAGAGACATGAAAAATACCAATACTCTTCAATGCCAGTTGCTATTGACCGTACAACTTTTAAGGCATTTTGATCATCCACATTGAACTTCTCTAGCTACAGATAAACCGCAGGAGAGTAGCTGTTTAAAAAGTTAGGTTAAAAATGTTTCGGTTTTTTTTCATTAATAGTGAAGCCAACAAGTTCACCCAGGAGCAAACAAACCCGCCGAGCCCGATTTCCCAGCACTTTGCACAGCAAAGCGTACTGCATGAGTGCGACACCCTGGTGCGTGCTCTGGGGTCTGCAAAGGAGCGGGTTCACCCGGGAGCCTGGGATCACCGGCACGGCCGTCTTGTCTACACAGCTGCTCATTGTTATGAAAAAAGCAGAGTTTTCTGTATCTTTGGGACCTTTATGCTTTGGCAAATATGACCAAAACTGGCTGTCGGGTTCAAAGGTTCCTAGGAAGGAGACTGGCAGGGACACAAGGCAGTGCTGTTGCAAACATCTCTCCTGCTTTGGAAACCAGGCGAAGGTCAGGATTTCACTTGACAAATAGACATGAGGGTTTGCAGTTATCTCCCTGGACAGAAATTGTGTCTGCTAAAAGCTAACATGAAAAAGATACACTTAAGAACAACGAACACTCCCTGAAGCTTTTATTTTTCACATTTCATCATCTGTTTCTGTGGGAAGTTTCTGTTAACATATGTTCACAATATGATTTTCAGAAGTTGCATATTAAATTCAATCCATTACATTTCCAAATGGAGACTCTCAATAAATCATTTTTTTACCCCCTTTTTTTTTCCTCGGACTGCCTCATTTCATAGGCACAAAGCAGCTCAGTTTTAAATCCACACTGAATTTGAGAATCATGCTATTTGTTACTTAAAAACTCACCAAATGAGCAGTTTTAAAACTCACATGAGACATTTTTCCTAACCATATACACCACAACTACAGCAATCTGTCATAACAAGGTGCCTCCTCTTTTGCAAAATGTTCAAGGAAACAACAGAAAATGATACAAACCGACATGAAACTGCCATAGTTTGTTTGCCACAAAATTCATAAATCAAGGCTTTAATGAGTGCGATAATTTGAGCTCTAAGTACCTCACAAAAACCCCCACACTCCATAATGCGCCTACACAAACGACTAGCTGGGGATGTGTGTATAAACTACATTATAAACTAAATATAATCTACATTATAAATTACTCCTCAGCCCTTAACCTTCTCAGTTTCCAGTGTTAATTGAAAAAGTGTAACATTACACCAGCTTGCCCATCAACGTCTACTGGTATAAATTCATATATACCAGTATGTAGGCAGAATTATTCACTTTACCGGCAAAAATTTACTTATTTCTCTGAGATGGTTCACAATTAAATTTCAGAAACTCTAACAGAACAGAAAATTTGCTGTTTGATGCTGTTCTAGTTTATATTGTTCAGAAAATTGTTTTTTCTCAAGGTTAGCTTAGCTGAGAAAGAGCACATTAGTTACTGCAGCGTAAACCACGCAGCCCCAACCTGAAAGCAAACGTTATACACATTTTCTGTTTGAAGATATGTGCAGAATAAACTGGGAACCGAGGTGAAACAATAAAGCATTGATATTTGGGATTTCCACATTCTCCTCATCTTTAAATGAGGGAATATGAGGGAAACTGACCTTTTTTTTTTCCTGTTGGTGTTTCTTAAAATTGAGTTTTTTTTAAAACTGAGACTATACTCTACCATCCGACACAGCATGCCAGGAAGGTGTGGAGTTTTACTGAACTTTGCCAAATTCCTTTACAAATCACAATCACCCATGGTACATATATATATACATACAGATATATATATACACACACACACATTTTTTTGGTCTTCTCCTCTAGTAGAGGCACCCATCCTCAGCGGTAGAATTTCTGCTAGATGCCATGCCTTTTACTGTGGCAACACAGAGACAGCTATTGCAGGATCATGCCCTTTTTTCTTCTTGAGTGATTAAATGTTAATTATCCCAAGAGTAAGTAAATCTAGTTCTCAGCAAGGAACACTACATTTCTGATACACAAATCTTCTGCTGTGACCTTATTCCAGAAACTCATCAGGCTTAGTTGCTGTGAAGTCTTTCACTAAGGAAGGTATGAAAAGAAAGGGAAATTAAAAGGTAGACTTTCCTTTTCTGAGCATGTGGCATTCAGTTGGACTCAGGCAGGCAATTAAGACTTGGTTGAATCTATTTAGATTTAAGGGGAGACATAAAACACGACTTCAGATCTGGGTGGTCTGCGTAATGTCCAGGAATAAACGAACTGGCTCACCTTCAAAATACTATTTTTCTGATTTATTTTTCTCAACTAATAAATTATATCTACTTTTGCAAGAAAATCACAGCATAGTGTCTGGGAATACTGTTCCTCTATGTATACTGCTGGGTACATCACTGGTATCTGTGTGTCTCTTCAAAATAGTGGGACCACTTCAGCTGAATGAGCCAGTAAAAAGTTGAAAGGTGCTGGCTTTTTGTACAATTTTGTAAACAGATGAAACCCTTAATTTTATTCATGCCCTAAGAAAAGAAAAGAAAATTCATCAGTTCTCACTCTGTAAAATTAGCTATGTGTGAGGTGTAGATCACGTTTTTTTCCCCCAGAACTCTGATGAAGCCAAGAGAAACCTGACCAGGCAGAACAGAGCTGTAAAACTGAGTCCTGCCATAAACTGCTGGAGAAATCAATGTATCAAGCTACGACCTTCTGTAAGATATTTTCTGTGACAAAATCAGATTTTCAATAATACGAACATCTGTACAGTGCTTCAAACATCTTCGGACCACCTCAAGCTTAGTCAATGCTTCATGAATTCCTACCTGTAGTATAAAATTAACATTCAATCGGATCTGATCTTGGTAACTCATACTACACCTCTGATTACATATCCCATAAATAGATTGTTTAGTTTGAATTTTTATTTGATATTTTCTCGTTCCCAGTTATATCCGTTTTTCACACAGGAAACAATTGTTAAGTACTAATAAGTTTTAAGACAGTATTTTATTTTCCTGCATTACTGATGTGAATATGAGGTATTTCAACAGTAAACATGCTAAATCCAGTATTTGAGTTGCTGAGACCAAAATCCACATTATGTCAGCTTTAACTTTGCAGTAAGCACCCATATGAAACCATTAAAGCACTGTGCCACCCAACACACACCACCCAAACATTATATTTAAAGAAACACTGTCACAGTCACCTGATCTGGGAGAAAAAAAAATAATAGTGGAGGGATAGGGAGAGAATTAATCTAAAACCTGATTTCTTCTGCAAGTCTGACGTCAACATATTTACTACTTGTGCTGCATCTTTCCCCCATCAAACGTTCATTAACAGGTTAGCTCACCCAGAAGTTTTTGAGCAGCTTTGAAGACCAAAAAAACTTGGATTGACATCAACAAGAACAGCACTTACTAACACACGAGATCTCTTAACAACATAAACCCAGCAACGGTCCTGCCAGGCGCCCACCAGAACACGCTGCCGGCAGAGCCCACGGCAGGAAGGTGCTGGCACAGGCAGGACTGCAGTGGAGCCCCACAGATGACTCCCTGGATGCCAGGACCTAAACTCACATCCCCACCACGGACAACGCTCCATTTTTTTCAGCACTGAAGAATTTCCCGACCCTGAAAGGAACAGGGCAGCCCAGCAGGAAGACTTCCACCCAGCTTCCTCTGTGTCTCCCCAAACGACAACAGCCAGGCTTTCGGGGATGTTACTCATGTTTTCTCCTAATTGCTTCCAAGAGGAAAAGGGCAATTCCTTCTCTTCCATTCCCCCACTACAGGATTCACAACCCACGCACCGTGAACTACTCAGGACCTGCTCCCTGTCACATTTTAACAGGTCCCGCATCAAACTGAAGCTGCCTTACAGTTTTGCAAGAGGAAAGGGTCACTCACGCCTCTCCTAAATTCACGACCAACCATACATCCAGCCGCAGGCAGACCTGGGTACACATCTAAAGACTGTTCACATTTCTTGTAGCTACAGCAGATTGACAGGGCTCGGTTGGCACCTTCACAAGATGTGCTGCACCCTGCAAGTGCCACAACTCTGCCGTCCCAAGGTCACTCCTTCAGTATCTTCCTTCAAGGAATGGGGCAACTGCCTGTTCATTAGCAGAAATGAAACCTGTAAGGACCTTATTTAAGAAAGTGGCAGTTTGACATACTGTCCCCTTCCCCTTAACTACACAACGTACCAGTTTTCCATCTTACTGCAGATTCCTGTTCTTCCAGGGCTTTGCACAGGTATGAGAATAAGAACCTGCCCCTGGGGACGGAGGCAGGACGCGTACAGACCACCCACGGTGCAGACCTGGCTGCACAACCCCATTTCGCAAGCACGGAGCAAGCGCTCAGCAGCAGTGGCCTCCTGTGCCAAGCACAACCCAGAAGACCACCGCTCCATCACGGCTCTTCCTGAAAGTACCTTCTAGCAGCGAGACTTTTTAACTCAATGAAGGAATGAGACCTCCTGTGGAGGAGGAGGATGGAGGTGGGGGAGGCTAGTCACCCATGATTTGTACGCCACTGCCATGTCTCCAGCTGGGTTAAGCATTGCGTGACAGACTTGAAACCCTGATCAAGTCCTTGATTTACATCTTGGCATGCTTTACCAGCACTTCTCAGCAGGACTAGATGAATCATTGATCTGTTCCAGTACAATAATTTCTATGTATGTTCATAACCTTGGAAGAATCTATATAAAATTTCAACACGCACTTAGTTTGCACAGTGCTCAGCTTTAAACGCTGAACTTTATTCAAGTCAGGCACTTACACTGTACGACTGCATATGATTGCCAGTTTAAAACAAAATTAATTTTTGAAAAAAAAATCATCTCCTAGGTCTTAATTCAGGTCTTAATTTTTTTGTGAGATAAATGGTTCATACATTAACTGTATCAGACAATCTTACTCTTAAAAATCCTTGACCACAGAAAAGCTCGATTAAATTGCTGAATAAAATAAACGTAGCAAGAGAGACAGACAGCCCTTGAGCATTTTTTCTAAATTCTGCCTCAAACAAGCTCACACAGATCAGACACAAACAGAGAACTCCTCTACAAATGGAAGTAACAACTGCCAGCACTCGGAGAGCTGGAGTAACTTTCTACCATTGCACAGTCAGGAGCTCACTGATGTAACCTTTAAAAAAAAAAAGGAAATAAAATTTAAAAACTTACAATAAGCTAAAGAAACTCCCTGTTCTCCTGCACAAGAAAAAAAGCCCAGCCCGTGTCCTTCATGTATGGTAAAGAGCGTCAGCATTTTGCAGATTTGGGATTAATGGAGTATCTCCTTAACGAGCTTTACAGACAGTTCTCAGAAGCTGCATCTTGCAAAGCCTTCAGACACCAGGAGCTCCAGGCTCCCACCACCCCAAAGTGGGTCCCTGACATCGTCTCCGCAGGTGGGTGCTCCAAGGCTGAGGATCGGAGGAGCTCAGCTTCCCACCTGCCACCTCTGGGAAGACAAGAGTTTACAGCCCTACCTACCTTCCCTTTACTTTTCCTCAAACAAAATTTTAGGCTGAATTTGATCTTCACAGCTTTATTCCACACCTCACATTACCGTCTTGAGCAATTCTGGCCATTAGTAAAAATGAGAGACAATTATCTGGATATACAAAATATTTTACATGATTCAAAAGCATTTTTTTCTTCCTGTATGTATCTGAGAATGCCTGAGATTCTACAGGACGTTATTTTAAAAGTATTCATTATACGGTTATACAAAGGAAACAATGAATATTTTGCATTACTTAGTCTTGCTCAAGCTGGGGGACGCCAATACACCCACCATTAACTATCGACTTACTCGATAGTAAAAGCTAAGCAATTTCTGTACGATTGTTAAATGTACGTATCAGAAACCATGTGAGATTATATTAGACTAAAAAGCCAACTCCCAAGTATTATTTTTAATATAGCAGGTAAAATAATTCAGATAATACTCCATTTAAAATAGTTCTTGGGAACAATAAATGGAAAAAAGTGCTTACCTATTATGCCAACAAATTACAGCAACAAATACTTTAACTGAACAGAAAATTAAAATTAGTTCTTCTTTTTCCTCCCTTGCCCTTTTTTTATTGTTAGCATAATCAAGATCAAAAGCAAAAAGGTCTTAAAACGTCAGGAAATGTCATTGTAGTACTACACCACCAAGTATTAAAAAAACCCATGGAATTTAATATTAATTCTTAAAAAAACCTAAATGAACCTTCAGTTCAATGCCTTTTGAAGTACCAACAATGCAATTTATTAAACTGTCTTTTCTTTCATCTACCTTTAAAGCTGCAATCCTTATACGGTACGAAATAAAACACATGGAAATTGCTATTTAAAAAAGGACATTTCGGTGCACATTTTAAAGTAACAGTACTTGACAGCTCTTAGGCGAAGAGGAGATTTCTGGAAAATTTTTGTCAGCCTAAAAATGCAGATAAGCTCTATCGATCTGCTGTGCTACCTGCTGGGCTAAGAAGCAAAAGATCTCGCTACCAAATTACATCTGACATAAGACTAAAAAAGCAAAGCACAGGAGAAGGGATGCCAAGCAGAACAGAGAAGGCATTAGCTTCCCAATATAAATGCTAAGTATACCGGGCAATCTTTTCCAGTTAAGGGGCGGGGGGGGGGGGGGGGGGGGGGGGGGGGGGGGCAGCTATTACACCACGAGTAAGGCTACGAAGACTCATTCTCCAAAATGTCACTCTACGTGGTGGTACAGTAAGAGTAAGAGGTATGTCCAAATACCATGCTGAGGTTTACTAGCAGTCTAATGGTATGTAGTATGGCAAGGAGTACTTGCACAAGTGAAAAAATATCCTGCATCACAGACAGCTTTAAAGTACTTTAGACCTGAATCAATT
Source organism: Falco naumanni (assembly GCF_017639655.2). Taxonomy (NCBI): domain Eukaryota; kingdom Metazoa; phylum Chordata; class Aves; order Falconiformes; family Falconidae; genus Falco; species Falco naumanni. Next base: position 10,021,047 of record NC_054055.1, on the reverse strand, counting down.
TTATCTGCCTGTTATATGGCAGCTTCTGAAATGCTGAAGAGGGGTGGGTCCTTTCCATAGTTCCCTGCCACGGCAAATAAAATAAAACGACATAAAGACCACAAACTGTAGCAGACCATCCCATCTGTGGTAAGGAAACCTCCAGAACTGATCTGATGGGAAGGTTAAGATAACTTGGGCAGGACTGAGGTTTAAATTTTTCCAGTTTCCTGACAAGGAAAGCCCTTCCAAACAGCTGACTTCATCAGGAGTAATGTACAAAAGAGAACAGAAAACACTGGAAAAAAACAAGACCGCGAACTTACATACCTGCAAATCTCATCCTGATGCTATGACAACTTAAAGCATCGTATCCTTCCTAATTCAGAATCTTAAGTTACTTCAAGTAAGAGGGCTTCTGTGTGTGCATACATATATACACACACACAGATATAATATATTTTTGCTCAAACTCAACGAACAGTTTGAGCTAAAGTTGTTCTTCAGGAGGAGGAAAAGAGAGATACCAAATAGAGGGTAAATAATACCAATGCACATTCTTAATACAATTAAGGGGAAGGTGGACAACCGAATTGTTCCTGGAACCCAAACATAACATCAAAACTTTGGTTGTTTTCCAAAGTCTTTAAATTAAATTAATACAGTAGTATAAATTAAATCCTTAAAATGCATTTGTAGATTTGACAGATGACTTTTCCAAAACTTGAACTGAAAAGGATTTCAAAGATCAGACGTTTTCACCTTCCAGCACATTACTTAATGAGACTGCATCAAAAGAAAATCGATTTTATATTGTTTTTTTTTTCCTTCCTGAGAAATGCTGCATTTTTCTGTAATGCCTTTCATTGAAATCCAAATAACTGCTTTTCAACAAGTGCAGGTGCATGCAAATGCCCGTATCAGTCACAGCGTTATCTACAATCCTGAGTACCGGGTGGCATGTTCAGCATACTTTTATTAATCGCTACTATGGCATTTGATTGCAAGGGCACTTTAAGAAGAGGGAAATGCATGAGATTATGCATAGTATGTGATTTTTAAAACTAGTATTTTATATTTTTGGATTAATATTAACTGCCTATGAATCAAATGCCTCTGAAATAAGGATGGGCTGAGAGAGTGAGAGTGCAGCAAAAAAATCACCAGAGTGCTTTGGCAAGTCACAATAATAACTGCTGGCAACTCACTATATGCTTCCCAAAGACAGCCCAGAGAGTATACGCAGACAGCAGACCCACTGTAAATGATCACGTCTTCAACTTCATCTTAAGAAACATGTCATGCAAGCATTTCTTATAAACCCAAAGAGAAAAGCATGGATATTGGGCAAAAAAACTGAGTAATTTCTTCTGGCATTTTCCCTTTATATTTATCAGTTCTTAGAACAAACTCATGCACTTTATAACACTAAACAATTCTGCTAACAGTCTAGAGAAGTCAATGGATTTACGGTAGGATGTGAAGCTATATTCTTTCTAACAATATTACTCATTAGACTAGTACTGCCTGGGGGTGTGTGTGCCTGACTTCAATCGAACGGCCACTGCCTTGTCACCAGCTCACAGCACACACAGCAGAGTGAAAGCTTTCACACTCTTATCAGAAGCCACAAATAACACTCCAAATATCTTACAAGATTTGAAAGCTTAGCTTTCAACACAAGGCTCACCCTTGGTTTGTACCCGTGAGAAGAGGTGACTCGGCAAGAAATTATCAGTAACCGGTCAGTCTGCATCAAAGAGTGACAACAGACGATGAGTTAAATTCCAGTTTCATTAAGTCAGCTTTGGAAGGTGCCAAGTGCAGAAAACCTAATAGCGATCCCTTTTAGCTGGGTTTAAAATTTAACTCTTCAAAAGGACAGGGATAAATCAAGTAACTTTTTTTTTTTTTTTTGCCTTGTTTTTCAAGCATTCCTTTACAAAATTAAAAGAATAAACTTGAAACAATATTCCAGAAACTTTTCCATTTATTTCTACCTTCTGGTTTCAATCATTTTATTAATTTAGTTTTTCCTTAAGTGTACCAGGCAATTAATTATCTATTTATTTAGTTCTTCATGCAGCAACAGAGAGAGAAAAGAAATTCTAAACCAGGAAATAATTGGAAAACCCTTAAGCTACTTGGTATTTCCATCGTACAACTGATGAGATTTCAAGATTGACGAGATTTCAAACAGCCCTCTACAGCAGCTGCCTAACAAAGGTCTGGACTGCAATCATATGGCTTTTTTTCTTTCTTTCTACGGGAGACCTTGCATTCCTAGAATAAATGCATACAAGCATGTACTAGAGACCCAGTATACGATGGCTACCATACATGTTTATGTTGCATTAAATCACAAGGGTGTTCCAGTTACTCCTTAACACGTCATCTCCCTCTTATAACCCATCTTTGTTGCTTCAGTGACAAATTATTTATTCTGCTAGCAGTCCTTCCCCATAAATTCTGCCGCTGAATATAATTTACTGTTCTCTGGCACCTAGGTGATGCACACAAAACATAACGTTTCTAATAGATTGTCTTTAAGGAGTAATGGTTCACTTCTTATTCCTGCAGGCATCAGAAATCTATTTAAAAAAAAACAAACAACAACAAAACAACTAATACAAATACCAAAATGTATATGTTAACTTGATGTCACCCATCTAGCCTCCACTTACAAACGCTTGCCCATTTGAGTGGTCCTCCTGAGCTGAGACTCAACATGCAGCATCAGAGGGAGAGGGTAATACTAATTTCACTTATATCACAACTTATATAGAGTAATCACATAAAAATCACAGAAGGCAGGCACAGAAGAAATTTCATATAGTCTATTCTCCATCAAAACCAAGGACTGCAGCTCTACCATTCATATCTAACCTGGTCTTCCATGATGGACCACAGAATGATGGAATCTCCCTGTCTGTGAACAAACTATCCCGCTCTTTAACGAGTATTAATATTAGAAAGACTCTCCAACAGATTTATTTTCAACCTGCACTGACCTTGCTCCAATTTTAGTCTATTATTTCTTTTACTTGGCACCCAAAAGAAAATTCATTATTGTTTTCCTCATTAGAGAAGTATTGCATACATGGAAAGAATATTATCAGTCTAGACAACTTCTAAACAAAACATGTCAAGTAATTTCGAGTTCCTTAAAGAATATGGTCTACAAATGTCAGATCACTCTCATTCTGTGCTGGGTTCTGCACAGTTTGTCCATGTATTGACTGAATTTTGTTACTCCACCTGACATTATCGACACTAACAAGAGGTCAATGGCAACTCCACGTGCTTTGCATGCTGTACTCTTACTCATATACTGAATTACAATTGCATTTTTACATATCCCGATGTATTGGGATTTGACTCATGTTCAGGTTGTAATCTAACTCCCAAGCCCTGCTATGAAGAGCTGTGACCTAGGAAGAGGTTCCAGTTTCTCCACCTGTACAGTTAATTCTCTTTCCAAAGTGCAGAACCCGTCACCAAATTGTATCCTATATTTTGGGCGTATTTCTCCAACGTGCCGAACAGTTTTGAATGACATATTTATTAAACCTGAAGTTAAAACCAGACATCTTGGAAGACTTAATGGGTCTCGTTGTTCAACGACTTCATTAATGACCTGGACTTGATACTAGATCTGTGGATGGAGCCAGTTACCTCTGGACGATACTTCCACTCGGACAGTAAGCACAATATACAGTTTTTTTCAGCCAGTTTTAAGTAGGATTTTTTCCCCTACAGCATACTTTGAGGCCTTGCTTATGAGACCATCACATGAGAGTCTGTCTAAAGACTTACTGAGGATATATGATATCCTCTATTACTTCTGAATCAACGAAGCCTCTTATCTTCACAGAAGGAAGCCAGATTGACTTGACACAATTCATTCTTGACCCATAACTATGCATGCTGTTATTCAACTCCTTGTTTCTTCTACGTGTTTTCAAAGAGCGTATTTGAGGAATCATCCCAGAATTTCGGGCGTTTGCACGATCCTGGGATAAACAAGACTTCAACGTTTCATTGAAAAAGTTTAAATATGCCTATGTTCAAATTTATGTAGAAAAATAAGTCTCCTGCGGCATCCTGGAAGAGCAGAAAATTACTATTTAAAATAACTAAGGTATTCTTCCTAGTTTAAAAGCCACACATTTTAACTGAAATGAATTAATTCTTACTCTTCAGAGCAAAATCTCAACTATCAATATAACTGTTTCAACTTAATGTTTCTTTGGGATTTTCCTCACTTACTATTTACTTATACAATCCTCTTATTCATACCATAAGTGAAAATCAAGTTTCTTAAAAATTCACTGAAAATTTCCCATTAAATGTCTGAACCATATTTTCACCTGATGATTAGACCCATGGTTTGATTTTAATGTTAGTAAAAGCAGAGTCAGATTTTTAATTCCAGTTTGCTATTACGTTAATCAGACCTTGTTACTTTGGGGCAAGGATTATACAGGATGAAAATATAAGACTAGAAACCTTTCCTCAGTAGGGTTTCTAGTCAATATATCAAACATATGAAAGAGAATAAAGAATGTCTCATTCTTCAGAATATTTGAAATGGCCCATAAAGTCTCAGTTTCACAGAAGAAGCTGTTTTTTTCACAGCAGTTTCTTTTTCTGTGAAATCGAGACTTTATGAAGCGAAGCATGTCTGTGAAAATAATCTATAACATAATTTATACTCTTGTAACCAAAAAAATGTATAAGCAGAAGGTAGAATGAAAAAGAATGATGTAATTCAATGTTAATAAAGTAGCAGACATTTGACAGGCTTCAAATTATGTCCAGGATGCACTGATTGATACCATTATCCGTTAGTGTTTTCCCTGACATTTTATCTTAGGGCCAAAAGCCAAAAGAAAGACCACAAGCATCTAACCACAAAGTAGCTCTTATTTTCCTATTCTAGTCAGCAATTAGCTCACAGGAACAGAATTCCAAGCATTTCCAATGCTTGCAGTTAAAAATATGCTTGTTACTAAAATGAAACAGAAATGTCGTATGTTAAAAACCCTATTTTGGACTGTAGGCTTTAGACTACAAATATATATTCAAGTTACGCAGTAGTTTCCTGTAAAACATTTCATTTTGTGCAACCCTGATTTAAACAGAAAGACTTTGTTTTAAGGAAACATACCAAACCGTGTAGATTGCAATGTAACGTAATTGCCTTCTCCTTTTCATGAAATGGAGATTTTCTGCCCTGACTGCTATCAAATCAGAAACATGTGATGAGTGTGAGTTACTTCCCAGTTTGGGACTTGTATTTCATGACCACGATGGTGACTACAAGAACTACAGCTCAGTTTCTCCACGAAGGATTGCAGCAATCAAATAAACACAGGTAACATTTAAATGAGAAACACGGATTTCTGAAATCCAATCCATTCTGTAAGACTTATGATTGATTTCTTGGTGTGATTCTTCTTTCCCAGATGCATTTCCTAAATAAACAGATTGTTCTTAAACTTCCCTAACTGCTGCTCAAAGACATCTCTTCCTTCTTTCTATAACGGCAGGAGGATTTTGTTTTTCTAAATTAAATAAGCAACTACACAAGCACATCCCTCAGTTCAGCAAAACTAGGTAACTATATTCAATAGAGCTGCAGCAAAACCAGGAAAAACCAACAGGAAATAGCTGAGAAAAAGAAATTAAGGCGAGGACCTAAGAGAGTAAACAAAACAAGAGAAATAAAGAGCACAAAATGTGTTGATGACACCTTTCTTCAGGTGACAGAGGAGCCAACAAGGAGAGGTGCTATGCTGGACCTTGTTCTCACCAACAAGGAGGGGCTGGTGGGGAATGTGAAGCTCAAGGGCAGCCTTGGCTGCAGTGACCATGAAATGGTGGAGTTCAAGATCCTTAGGGCAGCAAGGAGGGCGCACAGCAAGCTCACTGCCCTGGACTTCAGGAGAGCAGACTTTGGCCTCTTCAGGGATCTGTTTGGTAGAGAACCAAGGGATAAAGCCCTGGAGGGACAAGGGGCCCAAACAAGCTGGTTAATGTTCGAGGATCACCTCCTCCAAGCTCAGGAGCGATGTGTCCCAACAAAGAGGAGGTCAGGCAAAAAGGCCAGGAGGCTGCGTGGATGAACAAGGAGCTCCTGGGCAAGCTGAGACACAAAAAGGAAGCCTACAGGGGGTGGAGGCAAGGAGAGGTAGCCTGGGAGGGATACAGAGATGCTGTCCAAGCAGCCATGGATCAGGTTAGGAAAGCTAAAGGCCTGATAAAATTAAATCTGGCCGGGGACATTGAGGGCAGCAAGAAAAGCTTCCATAAGTACTTCATTGATAAAAGGAAGGCTAGGGAAAACGTGCCTTCTCCAGAAGGAAAGAGGAGATACTTAGTCACCTGGGGTATGGAGAAAGCTTAGGTACTGGACAACATTTTTGCCTCAGTCTTCACTTGCAAGTGCTCCAGACACGTTGCTCAAGTTGTAGAAGGCAAAGACAGGGGCTGGGAGAAAGAAGAAACACCCATTGTAGAAGAAGATCAAGTTCAAGACCATCTAAAAAACCTGAAGGTGCACAGGTCCATGGGCACTAATGAGGTGGACCTGTGGATCCTGAGGGAACTGGCGGACAAAGCAGCTAAGCCACTATCCATCATATCTGGGAAGCTGTGGCAGTCTGGGGAAGTTCCCACTGACTGGACAAGGGGAAACATAACCCCCATTTTTAAAAAAAGGGAAATGAGGAAGACCCGGTGAACTACAGGCTGGTCAGTCTCACCTCTGTGCCTGGCAAGATCATGGAGCAGGTCCTCCTGGAAACTTTGCCAAGGCACATGGAAAATAAGGAGGTGATTGGTGGCAACCAGCATGGCTTCACTAAGGGCAAATCATGCCTGACAAATTTGGTGGCCTTCTACAATGGGGTTACAGCGTTGGTAGATGAGGGAAGAGCAAGTGATATCATCTACCTGGACTTGTGCAAAGCATCTGACACTGTCTCATAGGACATTCTTGTCCCTAAAGTGGAGAGACATGGGTTTGACAGATGGACTGCTCGATGGATAAGGAATTGGATGGATGGTCACACTCAAAGAGTTACAGTCAACGGCTCAATGTCCAAGTGGAGACTAGTGACAGGTGGAGTTCTTCAGAGGTTGGTATTGGGACCAGCCCTGTTTAACATCAGCCACATGAACACTGGGATTGAGTGCACCCTCAGCAAGTTTGCTGATGACACCAGGCTGTGTGGTGTGGCTGACATGCTGGAGGGAAGGGATGCCATCCAGAGGGACCTTGACAGGCTTGAGAGGTGGGCCTGAGTGAGCCTCATGGAGTTCAACAAGGCCAAGTGCAAGGTCCTGCACGTGGGTCAGAGCAATCCCAAGCACAGTGTACACAGGCTGGGCAGGGAATGGATTGAGAGCAGCCCTGAGGAGAAGGACTTGGGAGTGTTGCTTGATGGGAAGCTCAACATGACCCAGCAATGTGCACCTCGAGCCCAGAAAGCCAGCCGTCCCCTGGGCTGCATCACCAGCAGCGTGGCCAGCAGATGAAGGGAGGGGGCTCTGCCCCTCTGCTCTGCTCTGGTGAGACCCCACCTGCAGAGCTGTGCTTAGCTCTGGTGCCACGAGCATAAGACAGACATGGACCTGTTGGATCGAGTTCAGAAGAGGGCCATGAAGATGATCAGAGGCTGGAGCCCCTCTGCTGTGGAGACAGGCTGGGAGAGTTGGGGTTGTCCAACCTGGAGCAGAGAAGGCTCCGGGGAGACCTTAGAGCAGCTGCCAGTGCCTAAAGGGGCCGACAAGGACGCTGGAGAGGGGCTTTCTACAAGGGCAGGCAGTGACAGGACAAGGGGGAATGGCTTTAGACTGAAAGAGGGGAGATTTAGATTAGCTATTAGGAAGAAATTCTTCACTGTGAGGGCGGCGAGGCGCTGGCCCAGGCTGCCCAGAGCAGCTGTGGGTGCCCCATCCCTGGCAGGGCTCAAGGCCAGGCTGGACGGGGCTGGGAGCAGCCTGGGCTGGTGGAAGGTCCCTGCCCATGGCAGGGGGGTGGGGACTGGATGACCTTTAAAATCCCATCCAACCCAAAGCATTCTTTGATTCCATGATTCTAAAAGCATTAAAACAACTTCACTTTCATCATATTATAAAAGCAGATCTTTCAAATCCTAATTGACGTGTAAAGTTCCGCAGGAAAACACTGCATCAGGTAACAACGAAAAGTAAAAAAGAAACTTTTACAGTTGCACAGTCTGTTGCTCAGCTCCTTTTCTTTCCCCATTATTCTTCTGAAAATTGCTTAGAAAGAAGAGAGTATTAGGAAACTGAAATTCACGTTCCAACTCTTTCAAAAGGCCAAAATATATTAAAAGTATCCAATTCTACTGAAAAAGAATGCATCTGTTGAGTTAGTTGGCTTAAAACTATCTTGTTATACAACTGCTTCTACGCTACTTCCCACCTTAATTCTCTGACAGCAAATCTGCACCCTGCTCCACTTTTTAAAGTTAAATTATGTCCTGTAACAGGAATGCAGGAGAGAGAGACTTGTGATTTAAGATTTAAGAACTGGACTGGAACTCTGTGGCTCAAAGGCACACAAATTTTGTGTCTGACCTTCTACAGGCGACTTAAATCTTCTCCCTTAGTACTCCATCTGTAAAACGTAAAGTGCCTCAAATGTATGTGAAAGGGTAAGTCAAACAGCTGCCAGATCGTTACTATATAGGATACACACAGGAAAAATCTGACAGAAAAATATTTTTAAATAAGGAAGGAAAAAAACCTAACTTTGTATAATGTCTGCCCATAAACTTAGGCAAAATACACCTAACATTTCTGAAATCCTCCAAAAATAAAATCCAATCCCTACACCCTGTGAATGGATGTTTTTAGCACCAGGATTAAAGCAGCCAGAAGTTTTGTCTGCTCTACATTTCCACTCACAGACCTTGACACTTTAATGCCGGGATCAAAGACAGAAATCAAATCTGTGAAGCTCAATTGCTTTCTCATCATCTGACTTGAAGTTTCAGCCTTGTTCTGGCCAGGGCCTCAGGAACTGGGAGCCAGACGGCTTGATGGGCAGCATTGCCAGTGACCGCATCCCTGCGGAAGGCACGCCAGGGTGGCTGGGACACCGAGGTCCCTGGCAGCCACAAGCAGCTTATTCTTAAAGCCTGAGAACAATAAGCTATTTCCCCTCTTTTATTTTGCATTAAGGATGACAGGAAGATGATAAAGAGCCAAAGCCCAGACACATCAATATACTCGCAGGAGGACAAAAGCCCTTTGTGATTGACAGACGAAACCTAAAGAAGGGGAGGAGACCCTCGGTTTCTCCCTTTGGGGATGGCTCTGGACAGAGACGCCTGAAATTTTAGCCCTCAAAAGCTTCTCCTGTTACCACCAGATCACCTTGCAGGTAAACACCTCCCTGGTTCATTGAGTCACTGTTACGTATCTGAAAAAGAATCTCCACTGAAAAGTGATAACGGTGGAAAAATACTCCCTATTGTACAGCCATAATTCTTGTACCGCTTGTCTGTAGGCGACGCAATCCCTCTCTTGAGGAGGCTGTGCAACCGGATCCAACTACATGTAAAGCAATCTGTTAAAACGAAGACAAGATTTACTGTTGGAAAGAACAAGTTTAAATAAATTCCAGGAGCCTATGTACCATATGTCCAAAAGTAACCAAACATGGAAAACCAAATTTAATCTCTTTGTAGTTAGTTTTCTATAAAAGAGTAAACTTAATGATCTAGCAAATGCAGTGAAATATTGCAAGAACTGGTGTCCCATTTTAACTCCTAAAGAAACTAAGTATTTCCATAGATGATTTAGTTACATTTTTAATAGCAGATACACAGTACTAAACCCCCTATTTCAGTTGGTTTATAGCATGCAAATTGGCATGTGTAGCATGCAAAGTGGCAATGGAAAACATACAGTACTTTTATTGAGATGTATTCCTTTCTTCCCATATAGCCATAAAAACATTTACATTACTTAATCCATGGGAAACAAGGAAGCGAGCCACCTGAGTTCAGCGTAAGTGTTTTGGTTTCCCTCTAAAAGCAGTGAAGGCCAACAAAAGAGAAGTCACCCACTTTAAGAGTATCTTCTTGACTTCTGACATGTGTATTACTAAGGAACAGATGTATCAGCAGATTTCAATATCCAAAGCTGTGACCACAAAAAAAGCTAGGAGAGACAGGAATTAGACAGAACAGCATTTTCTTTGCTCACTGACAGCCAGGAAAGCCTACGCTGCAGCCTTTCTGCCTACCGGAGGATAAGGAGCAGCATGATAACCAGGGAAAAATCAAAACCAGCCTGACTCCAGCCCACACAGTTAATATTCCTTGTTTGGACCTAATCTAAGTGTAGCTTATACCTTCAAAAATGGAGCTAGTTTGAAGACAAGAGTATAATACAACAACAAAATACTTGCCCACTCATTTCAATCCACTATCACCTTTTCAACTTGAAAGACAAAGTAAAAAATAGTATGAAGTGGGACTGGAAAACCTCCTTTAACAACAAAGGTGGTTCAAGGGATTTGAGGCAGTATCTGTCTTTTTTTAAAAAAGCCAGAAGGACAATGATCACCTTTATTCTGGGCTATCATTTCAGCATAATAAAGGTTTAGGTAATGCTTAGGCATACAAAAACAGAGTTGAAGACACAGAGTGCTGCAAGAGGGTATAATGTTTCTCTATTAGATCAAGAGGCGGGGAAAAAAAGTGAAAAAAATGACCTGGTGACTTATAAATTGGCTACTTGGATGATACAATATGCTTTTAAGTAAGTACTCTCTTTGAAGAGCTTTAGCAAAACCAAAGACACAAAGCTGCGCTACAGCCCTTACAATGCAGCCACCCACGTTCTCCCACTCCTAGTTACAGCTGGTACGTGGCTGGTGGAAACCCTGTCCTGCTTGGCCTCGCGCTCCTTCCCGGCAGATACTGTCCCGTCTGCCCTCCTGATGTTTCTCTTTTCTCCTCCAGTCAAGTCACGCAGCTGATAACAGGAGCAGGGGAAGGGGAAGCAGCCAGTTTTGGCACTGGGCACAGCCCAGCAGTAATCCTCAAGTGCGTACAGAGTCAAAGGAGCGAGCGGGATTCAAAGAAGACAACCTTTTGAAAGGCACCCGAGGGGAGCATCCCTTTCCCAGCTGCACCCAGTGCCCTGCCAGAGCCTCCTCCCAGCCCCTTCCCTCCCCTTGGCTCCCCCTGCCACTGCCAACAACCTACCATGACGTGGGGAAAGCGACACAAATCATACGTCTCTGCTGCTAACACCGCTGCTGCCATTGCAGGCTCTATCTCACCTTTCCTGTCCTCTCGCCTGCTTTTCAAAAGATACCGCGGAGCTGCTGGCCGGGACAGGACGATGCAGAGACGGCTCCGGCCACCGGCACGGCTCGGCACCAGGTAACGGCTGCTCTGATTTCTAAGAGATGCTTCTCTTCTCCTAAAACTTACTATCAAAAGGAGCGCTTGAGACACTGTGAAGATATTTACGCGTAGCCCATTGAACACCTCAACCTTACGACACAGACTCTCAGGTGTGGTTGGGTTCCCAGTGATCCATAGGGACGGGCACTCCGTAACCTCCACCTGGGGACAGGTATGGACCTCACGGCATCACCTGGCGCCATGGCTGACAGAGAAATAACGAGCGCAAGGAACAAAGACCGCTGTGGCATGCATTTCCTTGGGAGAAACTAAACACAACAGGCATCGAGTAATTAACAACCATCATCAAAATGTCAAAAGTTTTCTCTTGGGATATTTTCAGGAATGTAGGCCAGTAACCCCATGTCCCTTAAGACTAAAGTCTGCTTTAGTAACATTTCAGTATTACAAACTTATATTCAGAAGGTAAACGCAAATATTAAATGTTACATTCTAATTCCTAAACTTACTAGGTCATTATCACATACTTTCTCAAGAAAATTTTAACAGCACCAGGAAAACCACGTAGCAAACTGAATATTATTTGACAGATGCCTAATATAAAGGAATACTTCAAGCACTATTACCAAATTGGCAAAAAAAATGACAGACATCAGGTGAGGTGCATGTAAAATTCAGTAACAAGTCAATGACAACATGGTGTGTATTTTTTGAAAGACAGAAACAAACAGAAAATTTAAATTGACTTCCCAGTTCGTAAGCTGCATCTCTAGAACACACCAGAAATATAAATGCTTTCTCTTTTTACTCTTGACAAGGATGTAAAGAGATCACAAAGTTTACTGTAGTCTTGTACTTTATATTACCATACTAATTAAAATAATTTTATTTAGAATTCAGAATGAGGTTTTCAAATATTTCACATAATTATTTCCATGTAGGAAAGCAGTTTCTTCTATGGTGTCATTTTCCTGTAACTTCCATCTAAAGATTTTGGTAACAACCTAGAAAAATCAATCCTTAAATATATCCTTTATGTGTTCCCTTCCCTTTTTGCTCTTATTAGCAGGACACAAGGTAATTTTTATTTTCATATTAAAGCCAAAAGTAGTGAAATAGAAGTCTGTGAAATAGAAGGATAACACAAGCCATATATGCAGAGTAAGTCAGAAAAAAACATCTTTCAAGTTATCTCAGCATTTCATTCATTCTAAACACCAACTCTCAGAATAATTTTAATATGGTTTTTAGGTAACTTTAAGGAAAGACATTAGCCTAGATTTATTCCACCTAGGATTATGCAAGTAAATTTGGTGCACGATCACCTATATCATCAGTTAGAGACAGGCAGTTCTGCAACATAAATTAAGCCCACACAAGATGGGAATTGACTTCTTGATTTGCCCAGCTTTTCCTCATATTTCCTAATCAGAACTGATTTCTTTTAATTTTTACGAATGCCACATTGTCCCCTTCCTCCCGCATTACCCAAATGAACAAGTGAGAAACAGTGATTTGTACGTGCAAACATAAGAACAGAGATATAGAAAACGTGGGATTTGCTCATGGACAGCCTCCAGCAGCCACTGCAGATGACTGAATGAAGGTCTAAGAGCATCATCAGGAGAGGGTCCTGAACCCGCTAAAGATTCCCACCGTAACCCTGCTGGGCACTGCAAGCTTGCACGTTAACATACATTTTCTTTGTAAAAACTCTAAGTCTAAATGTTCTTCATACCTGCACAAAAATTGAATCATCTCAAAATCTTGCACTTTAAAAATAAGCCTAAGACGTACCTTTAACCCCACTGTATGGGTTTTGAGATAGAGGAGGGTACACAACTTTCGCTGAGGGGGATCGGTCTCCCTCTCCCGTGAACGCGGCAGAGCCAGGACCAGACCTCTGCCAAACCCAGCAGCCACTTCCCTTCAACCCAACCCCAAAACAATACCACATGGCGTTGCAAGTTTTAAAGAACAAAAAAAAGAAAAACTGAAATGCAATGGAAGCCTGGTAACAAGAGTATGAGAGAGAAGAGAGAAAAAAAAAAAAAAAAAAAAAAAAAAGATGCTTCATGAAAATAAAAAAAGTAAAAATACTCTTCCACCTTCTATTCTATTGGTATATAAACAGAAGATCATGTCACCTGTCTACCCATATTTGAATCTGAACCAAGCCTACGCGACTCCAAATGCGGTGCTCTGCCACAGCAGTGTCACCTCTGAGGTTATCTTCTCGCCCGCGACCCCTCCTGCCATACTGTGCTCTACTTTTGCTCACACTAAATAAAAAAACCCTGTTATTTATTAGCACTTCATAGGAGACTGAATGTTTCCATCTATTCACCAGGTCATCCGAAATACCTCAGAAATCAAAAGTTTCATCACAGTTACCAAAACAATGCTTTGAACCACTAACTTTGAGATGTTTGTATAAGAACAATAAAAAAAAAACCCATATATAAGCACGGAGAGAAATTTTCATCTGCTTTTTGCTTCTGATTTATTACCTAGTAATTCAACAGCAGAGGACTTCTAATGTACTTCTGTAATTCTATGGCAAATATAAAAGATTTCAAAATAATCTTTGTAAGAAAGGGGAACATTATCGGATATCCATAGAACAGAACTCTGGCTGTTGAGCTTGCTCATTCTACAGTAAAAAAAGACAGTAGCATTAAAAGGCAAAAGTATCTTTCGAGTAGTTGCTTCTGTACTAAAGGGAGCTTAGCTGATTAAATGAGACACGGTAGCACACATTTTTAAAAGAAAATAAAGGCACTTTGAAATATCATGTCAAAAATACTGAGTAAATTACAGGGTATGTGTTTTTCAGGGAAAGAGTAAATAGCCGTAATTTGGGAGGCTAGAGTTTCATTAATGAGATGGAATAAAGGGCTCTGCAAACAAAAGGACCTTTCTTAAAGGTTTTCAGTGACTTCACACAAGTTTCAATACTCCATCTTAATGGCACTGTATGACAGTGCATCTGCATTTCTTAGATGTTCATTATATTTTCCGTTATCCATTTTCAATCAATAGATAATACATAAATGACATTAAGAGATCAAGAGCTTTCTGCTCTGAGCTCTGCAAACCCTGAGGTATGAAAAACACTACGTTTTGCTTTACGAAATCACAGCAGTAACTTCTGATTGTCTGAAATTATTGTTTCAGAAAATAACATTTTAACATTTATCTCTGTAGAAGGCAGGCTCCATCCTCAACTTATGATCAATCAATCACCAGAAACATCCATCCTCCCATAATAGCTGGTTTCAGCTCGTACGTGGAGCGTTCCTTTCTAGGCTTCAGAGCAGATGAATTAACATACGCCTATTATAAACTGGTAGTATATAGTCTAAGGATTAACTACTATAGCAACCAGTACTGTAGTCTGCCAACACATACTCACCCAAATTGCTGGATTTTCTAAGTTTATGTGGAGAGGATTTATAGGTAGGTGTTCATTTATTGTGCAGAGATTGCAAGTTTTCTATTATGTGGATTTCTTCAAATATGTATAAAAGCACAGGCACTGCCTCACCCTTCCAAAAAAACCCAGTGTAATATTCAAAATAAAACTGCTACTAAAATGACACTAATTCAATTGTATTTCACAAGTTTTTATTTTACACATTACAGGATTCCTCCTGCTCATTCATTTTATTCTATTCATTATTATATAATGGTATTCTGGACAGCCACTACCATAAATTATTCCAACTGAAATAAGATGACATGAAACCATGGTACAATCATAAACTTTCCACCCATAACCTTCATTCCATGCAAACTGTAATTATTATTTAAAAAAAAAAATAATAGAAGCATTAAAGGAAAATGTGCTTTTCTTACAAGACACTTTAAAAACAGTGCATGTAAAAACAAATCATACATGACATCATATGACATCACTAATGACTGTTGGTTGTTTTTTTTTTTCGAGTAAGCGATGAGTATTAAGTCCCAGTGGAGTTTAATGTCACCTGAAAATTAATTCCTAAAGTTATGGGAATATTCCTCTCCCCAGATGCAGTTCTGCATGTAAGTTTTTTAGGAAGAAATGGGTGGAAGGGGAAAGAATCATGTTTCAACTGTCATTACCTATATGCTTGCACTAAATACACGTATGACAGACTGCACTATACAAGTTACTGTATACTGCAACTATCCATCACTTCCAGTGATGCTGAGCAGAAGCATTTTGAGAAAAAAACAGAGATATAACTTATGAGAAAAGTACCAGAAAAGGAGGATGGAAGAGAAGAAAGAAAACAAATACTACACTAAAATATGCTTCCTCTGTCTGTAAATATAACTTTTTTGCTTGCAAACCTATCATCTGCATTTCAGCTGCCTTTTTCTTAGTATGTTCTTCTATTTTCCTCATCTGCTGACAGGATCTTATTTTTTCCGTCTTCAGCCACTTTTTCCTTCCCTCTTCCCACTGTCTTTCTATATTGCTCTTCTGAATTTACCTTTCATTCTGACTCCTGACTTCTGAAGTAATTATTCCTGGTTCTCTTCAACATTTCAGTTCTGTAACCTCACTTCTTAACTCTTGAGATTTAGCACCTTCTTTTTCTTGCTGTCCCCTAGTAGATGCAATAACGTTTGAACAGTCCAACAGAATTTTGGGGAAACTCCAGTGATAAACTTGGTGAAGTTCCAACTATTGTGAAACATCTGCCCTAGGGATGGGCCAGGAGGATCAGGGGTAGCAAGGTGACATGACATAAGGACAAAGCCTTCCAGGAGAGGGTAAAGGGCATTCATTTCACAGCTGGAGAAACCTTTTCTATATCAAATGACAGGAAGAATATCTGAATACTTCATTTTTTAAATAATAAACTCCCCAGATTTATTACACAGGCTTCTGAGTTTTTCTGGTGCTTCGGAAGCAGAAATCAGACATGTAACGGTTGGCAGTCAGAGAGAAGCATCAGCAAATTATACCCACCTGGCCAAAGGACCACTACAGATTATTATTATTTCTTTAAAATAATTTCAGGTAGGCATTACAGTGAGATATCGAGAAAATTCATTATACTAGAAAAGTAGCTGTTCAAATAAATCGAGAAAAGCTTGTCTATACCTCCACAGACCCAGATTCATGTATCTGTTATAGCAGTATTTCCTAACTGTGGGTAGGAAAATGCCCACATCTGGGGAGAGGTATCATCATGTTACAACGATGTGCCCCATTGATTTTGTTCTTTTTTCATGGATAACTACCAAGCACAGCACTTGCCTTCCTCGAAGCAACACTAAGGAAGCTCAGCTTCACAGCAACCTGAAAGATACCCCGAAAGTTGTGTAATGTATAGATGTACCTGAACTCTTCCATGAAGGAAAGAGTTCTGAATTCTCCCTATTAAGCAACTTTTCATCTCCTAGGTTCAGCAAAGATTGCCTTAAGCCATGCCGGTCACTTTAAAATGACAAAAGTCCCTGTGAATGCTGAAGAGCATCTCTGCTTTCCACCTTGCTCAGTCACCCAGCTACCAAGGGCTGAGCTGCAAGAACAGCGGCTAAGTTTAGTTAACCCTGAAGCTGCCAGGAATGCTAGTGCCGACCAGAGCTACTGACTGGAGTCAATCACCACTTTTAAGCTCAGAGAACCCACTAACCTCGGAGAAGACAATTTATATGAACCCAGAAAATACAGACTACTTCCCTTTTATTACCTGCGACATTTGACTTCCAAGCATCAGTCATATTTTGGTAGCACAGGGGTAGACTTACATTAAGTCTCTTCTTAGAAAAGTTTTAAGCTTCAAATTACACCATTCAGATATTGGGATCTTACCTTTCATGATGAAAGGGATTGCATATGCTCTCGGTGACCAGGACAGCTACTGCTCTCAGCACCTTTTTGGGCATTTTGGTGCAGCAGGGAGGATAAAAAGCCACCCTGGGAACAGAGCTGTTTGCAGGCAAAGCAAAAGCAGATTTTCTGTTTTTCAGGTCAATAAATGCTTGTTACCAGTGAACAGTTTTATAGATAATGGGAAGTCATTCTACAAGCCAAGCAGCTCTGACTTTGAATAAGGTGTTTTTTCTGAAAGTACTAATGTGATTTTGTCAGGCTGACCTGCTTATGGAACAGGCTGATGTGATTTTTGAGTCATTAAACAGAGGAAACGCAGGTTCACGGCTCTCCCAATTCCCTTCTGCTTTAGGTGATGAGAGACAGGCAGATTGCCTCCCCAGGACTCTGGATAGATCCACAGAGGATTCTTTCAACAGTGGTCCAGAATCTTCCTGAAGGGGATCAATGATTAATTCATATATAGGATCCGACAATGACCAGCACACAGTCCCATTCCAGATGAACTGGACAACAACTCTGAGGACGGGTCAAGTGACCCCTCTTCTCCCTGAGAAGCTGGTCTTTTCCTATTTTATTTCTACGACTAGAAATTGTGGAAAAACCACTTTCATTTGGTGCGGTAGAAGACTCACATTTCTCCTTGTGCTAATTTTCAGAGATGCCCCTGCCTGCCTGGACCGCTGACGTGGTCCCTGTCCCCTGTCCTGCCCTCCTGTCCCCGCTCCATACATTCTACAAGACGTGGCGATTCCTACAGCACAAGAGCTGTTGTCTCAATTTTTTTGCAGGTATATCTATCCAGTTGCATTCAACAAAGCACAGCAAAGTTCTCCTCCTCCAAAGACTTCCCTGGCCGCTTTCTTTGACAGCTTATTACATTAAGTATTTCACAACGTGACAGCCACTGATGTGCACCAAAAAAGTGAAAGATGCTCAGGAAATCAAACAGTCCATTCCTTTCCCTAACCAGTAACACCCAAGTTATCCAAAATCTGTTCCTACAGATCTTAAAGGACAGACCATCTGTAGCCTTGCTGGGGAAACTTTTTGCCGTTTCCTTCTTAAGATTTCCTTCCTCGGTATCTAAGTGAGTTCATCGCTGCTGCAATTTATTATTCTAAGAAGAAATGTCTTGCTCTGTTATCTCTTCTCCTTTTTATCACAGCCAGCAAGAACAGACTATTTATTCTCTTCCTCTTTTCAGCAGTCTTGCACATACTTGAAGACAGTCATTCCATCCCACTGTGGGTTTTTTTTTAATTAAGCAAACACGATCCTTTTAAATAAGCCATCTTTTCCAAACTCCAAATCATCTCTGAGGTTTCTCTGACCGTCCCATAACCTTCTCGACATGTAACAATCAAAAAGGACATAAAACTGCCCTGAGAACTTCTTCAACTTTAATAGCAACAAAAAGACAACTTTATATACCTCACAAGCCCTATGCAACCTGTTTCGGTGACGTTACTGACTTACAGGCAGCTGGCAGTGTGCAACAGCTACTGTTGGGTCTTTTTGCGCTGAACTGCTCCTTAACCATTTAATTCCTCGTGGGTGTAAGGATACTACCTTAACCTCATTACTAAACATCTTTACAGCTTCTCAGATATCTCCAGCTCGTGTTTATCCCAGTCCCAAGTCTGCAGTTGCCACCCAGCAGTTTTACCTACACATGTAATTAGCACTTCCACTGTTATCTTTGTCATTATTTAAATATAAAAATACAGAAACGATGGAAGACCTCAGTAGGTGCCTGTCAACACAGTCAATACATCCTGTCCGACAGTCGGCTTCTGACAAAACTGTGCCCACACACTGTCCAGGGGGTCCTGTGCGTACCCAGAGGTATTTTCACCCAGACCATCTACACTTGGTTTCTTTAGGAAAGTACTACACGAACCACTGTGAAGAAGTTCTAGACACAACACTGATTACAGTGGGGAAGGAAAAAAAATAATACAAAAACTGGCCCCTGCTAATGATTTTTGTTAAATCTACTGTTAAATCTACTTCCCCTTCCCATTTTTTTTTTTTTTGGTGTTTACAAACAGATTATTTTTTTTCCCCCTGAGAATTAAACTAAGGACCTATAACTACCTGATCCTCTATTTTAATTCCTCTGTTACAACACCAAAGATAAAGGAACTAAATGTTGCTGATGATTGCTTAAGAGGATTATCCATCAAGAGGGAGCCCACGCAACTGCCAGCGTTGCTGTGTCAGGGCAGGGAGGAATTCAACTACCTTCCTCCAAAATCATACAACATCTATAGCTCTGACCAGCGTTTTAGCGCTGTGAGTTGGTTTAATCAGCATTCATACAGACAGGTGTCTAACGTTCAACCTCTTAAGTCAAATTTTCTGAGGCTTTTATGCCATGACTCTGGGAAGCAGAAAAAATAAAGCAAGGAGAAGACTGTCAATGCAAGTGGTGGATGAAAGGAGGAATGCTTCTTCAAATCCTCTAAATTAACAGCTCCCCCGTATTCACCGACTCTTCTTGGCTAATATTGGTAAGTAATTTGTAAGTACTGGAATTATAAAAAAACAAGCTGCAGCTTCCAGAGTTTTGCAATTACCAGGGGATCATATGGCCTGAAGAACCCTAGATGGCTACATGCCACAAAATTCTAAGTCAAAGGGCTGTAGTCAAAGGTTACTTTAACAAGCAACTTTCCAGCTTGAGATACAATAAACAAAATTTGAGAGGTCTGGTATTTAAAAGGGAAACACAAACACAAGGTAAATGACTTATTACACATATTTTGCAAACCAAGAGAGAAAAAAGTTATTAAAATGAGACTCATCCAACCCCACTACTGTATGTTTTGAAAAAGGAATACAACTGATAACTTGTGAAAACATATGTGAAGCTAGTTTACTCTCAAATTAAAAGAAGGTAGTTGCACCTGCACACATGTCAAGTATTTGATATTATTTAGGACTGTAAAAATCTCATTTTCCTGCTCTCCTCTATTTTCACCAGAAGAAAAGTGCAATCTTCCCTGACGTAAGCTATTTAAGAACATGTATGAAAAGCAGTATTTCAGCTGGTTTGATACTACGTAATGTTAGATCTCCAGGGTCTTAATTATGAGATGAGAGGAGGCTTCTTAAGCAATCAGTATAAACTCTAGAAGATTTAAAGCATTTAACTCAGCATTTCCCTTTTTTAGCCCAGTTATGTTCACAGCACATTTTGTGTTTTTGATGCCACGAAAGCACTCTTACTCAATTCAGAAAGCTTGAGTCAAGAATACAAAAGTTTTCAGGTGAACACCAAAAATCAAGTAAGCTTTTAGAAATGCTGTTTAAAATAATCTTTTAAAATATAAATAGATATACTAGCAACATACCTGAAAAAGAACATGAACAGAGCAGCTGTGATGCAGAACAAAAGGACCTACAAAAAGGAGAAAGAGTGTTATTACATAAAACATCACACTACTGCTGGGTGTTCTGGATCATGAAGATTTTACAACTGTTACTATAAAAGTTACACTTTATTTATACTCTTGATGGGCCACAATGAAAGCTTGTCTGAATCTACCAAAAAGGATTCCCTTGTTTCTAGTGGACTTTGAGCCATTCCTGTAGAAGTTAAGAAAGAAAAGAAAAAAAAAGAAAAAAAAGAAAAAAAGAGAATTAAAAAAAGAGGAAAAAAAGAAAAAAGAAAATAAAAAAAGGAAAGAAAAAGAAGAGGAAAAAAAAGAAAAAAAGGGAAAAAAAAAGGAAAGAAGTCCAAACCAAGGTAGTGGGACAACAGACACAGCAAATGATGCCCCTTAAAACAGTCTGGAATAAAATAATACAACTTAAAATCATTATGAAACAATAGGATGAAAACAATAAAGCAATAGAATGGAAATTTAAACATTATATTTTGCCTGTCTTTGCTTTTGTGATTTATTCAAATATCATATCGCTAGTTTCAGTTTAAAAGGCTGGACATTTAAGGTGTCTGTACAGACAGCTGCTTCTGCTTAACCGCTTTCCAGCAAGTCTGAGAGATGATTCTATTCCCAAGTGAGAGTATCCTTTCTAGCCGTGTATGTTACCGTTAAACTTCCTTGGAATAATCCCACGTTGCCCTAGGTTATCAGTGCAATCATGCATGAGCCAGTGAGCAAACTCAGCAGCTCTCCAGCACGGCGAGGGGAACGTCCTACTTCGTCCTCCCGTCCTCTCTGCTGGGGCTCGGTGCTCTTACCTCCTCCCTGCCACCCACACAGTGATTCACAAACGCCAAAGAAAACTCAAGGAGGAGAAAAAAAAAAGTAAATCAAAACTTGGGAAAGTGTTCTGCCAATCTGGTAGATAAGAAGATTGCTGGAAGGATGTAAAAGCGCCGGAGCAGGCAGAAGGGAAAGGGAAAGAGGAGGACCCCCGTGCCAGGAGCAGAGAAGGGCAGACAGGATGAGGCCATCCTCCCCGAGATATCAACAAGGCACTGCCCCTTGGCTGTAGAACTGCTTTGCCTACATTATTTCAGGAACAACTAAACCACACTTTAAATTCATAACCTGCCTTAATCCACTCCCACCTTTGCCAGATACAGCTCAAGAGTGAGAAACAACTGTCTTGTTCTAGACATACGGGCCCATATTCACACCCATCATTCAGGAGGCAAAAATCTTACTGAAAAATTGCCAAGTGTGTTAGAGAACGCTTGCATGTATTTCCAAGGATTGAAAAAGTTTTGATCACTATAGGATGCAGATAGCTTAAGTGAAAAGAAACGGAAATGCTGGCAGCAGGGCGTATTTGAAGGTTATAAACACGCAGAACAGTAGGCTGCTGCGTGCTGATACAGATCAGAAAGTGTGATACAATTTCGAATACACAACACTTACAATGACTTTCAGAAAAAAAAAAAAAAGTATCTTACAATGAGACTATTTCCCTTTTCTAAGTCCTCTGGCATGTGACTTAAAATTAGGTCACACAAGACATTATAACGTTTACTGTGTAAAACTATCCTATTTTTCTTTTCTTTTCCTCCACCAGTACTATTGTATTTTATTATTCTGCATCAAAAATGTGAACATCTGAAATCACTTTATATTAAATCATTGGGGTGAAGTGAGGACAATGATGTATTTCAGTTCAAACTAGCAGCAGAATAGACTTACATTTAAACCCAAGTTCTACTTAAAAAGAGCTGCCCCAACCCTCCAAAGTTCAAACCATATTTACTCATTCAAACAATAATCATCAATTCTCTGGAAGCCATTTCTGGGAGACAGAAGGGACAAGAAGCCTTGACAGCTCAGCAATGATATTGAGAAATAAGTGAGAAATGGCACAGAATTGGTTGGGGGGGTGGGAGGCATAAGGTTTATGCCTTTGCATATTAAAAACACTCGCTTCACTGAAGAGTTTTTCCTCTCTTTTTTTTTTCTTCTATTCCTTTTTTGTTTTAAAATCAGTTTGATAACAACATAGTGAGTGTTTATACACATCATTAAGATTCCCTCTGAGCTCCCTCTTCTCCAGGGTGAAGCACTCCAGTCCTCTCAGCCTCTCCTTGCACGACATGCTCCAAGACCTTAATCATCTTCATGGCCCTTCAGTCCAGTATGTCCGTGTCTGTCTCATACTGGAAAACCCAGCACTGGACACAACACTACAGATGCATCCCACCAGTGGTGAGCAGAGGGGAAGGATCACCCTGCTTGACCTGCTGCCAATGCTTCCTCTAATGCAGCCCCAGAGCCCAGCAGCCTCCTTTGCTGGCTCATGTTCAGCTCGGGGTGCACCAGGACCCCCAAGCTCTTCTACGCAAAGCTGCTTTCCAGATGCTCCCAGCATATACTGGTGCCTGGGGTTATTCCTCCCCAGGGGCAGGACTGGACACTTCCCTTTGTTGAACCTCCTGAGGTTCCTGCTGGCCCATTTCTCCAGCCTGCTCAGGTCCCCCTGGATGGCAGCACAACCACCTGGTGCATCAACAACAAGCAACAGAACAAGTTTTGTATCATCTGCAGACCTGCTGAGGGGGCAGCCTCCTGTCCGCTCAGCCAAGCCATTAATGAAGATGCTACTGAGCCCAGTATGGACTCCTGGGTTACACCACCAGGGACTGGCCTCACGCTGGCCTCTGTGCTGCTAACCACAACCCTCCCAGCCTGCCAGTTCAGCCAGTTTTCAATCTACCTCACCATCCACCTATCATCAATTTGTCTATAATCTGTACTCTATTTGGAAAAATCTGGGCAACTTAAAATAAGACTTCGCTTAATCAACCTCTATAATTAGCAGATGTCTTCCAGAACTTAAAAACACTCTTTGAAAAAAATATGATGTAGAAGACCTTGCCCAGGGGGAGAAAAGGGAACCGATACTGATTTTTGTAAATTAGAAGTTCAGGGAATATTAGACAACCAGTCCACATCTAATATCCACAACTAGACTAGGATAAATTATTTGAAACAGTCAGTTTATAAACATTTAGATAACAAGACATTAAAAAACAACCAACACAATAAACAAGTAAATGAAAACTACTGTCATTTTCTCCTTTGACAGATGTTTTAAGGAAAGGAGCAGGTGTAACTTCTCTGAACTTTACGCACCTTTGTAGCAGCTGCATGTGTTAATGAAGTGGGCACAGAGCTGCTCAAGGACACTACAGAAGAAAACTCTAATAGTTAGCAGTTTATTATCAAACTAAAAGGCATTTTAACTGAGGTTACCAAAAAGGTTTTGCTTCCCTCTTCAATAATTATTTGAATGATGGAACAAAGATTATGTCACAAATTCACAAAATCCTTTAGAGGCCAGGTCTTCGTGCAAAGTGATTGAATTGCCCAAAGTCGACAAGATGAAATTCAACAAAAACAACTACGAAGCAGTTGGCAGGAGAAGTCACATACATAAAAACCACGACACCAAACAACTGCGTGGGCAGTACGAGAGTGTAACAAATCCCACAGATCACAAATAAAACAGGCACCAGCAATGCAATGCTGTGGAAAGTGTTGCAAAATATTACAGACTCTTTTGGAAGCGGAGGAGGTAAGACACAGCAGGTTATTACAGCAATGACCTGGTGCTAGCAACACCCCAAAATGGCATTGGGCACTACTGTTACAGAAAAGGACAGAGAAAACAAGGCAGTCCAGAAGAGCACGATGGAAATAGGCGTGTGGCACGTGACTTGTTGGGAAACCGCTTACATTCAAAATAGAGGTAGCTAGTGGCAAACATGACAACTGTTTCCATATAATTATCACATCCTGGCAAATCTGTCTCATTGAGTAGGGCAGAAGGAAGACAGAGCTAAGTCTACAGCAAACACAACTTCAGGTTAGATATTAGGAAAAGCTCTCTCCGCAGGGTAGAGATACACCAGAACAAGTTGCCTGTGAGCTGTAGAATCTCCTTCCACAGAGGCGTTCAAGATCAGTAGAGGCAAACAGCTCCTCAGAATGGTCTGGGCATGTTTGATATGAAACGCACAACCCAACATGGAAAGCCCGTGACTGTCTTATCATAGCACCAAGAAACAGAAGCCAAATGGTCATCATGTTCCAAAATTAAGCTACTTTCAAAATAAGCCTCTTCTTCAGCTTTTCCCCTTCTATAGATTTTTTTTTTTTGTAGCATGCTCAGTACAATATGCAACACCTATTTTAGATATAAAAAAAACTGTACTACAAAAAAGAAAAAAAAATACTAAGGCCTACAGAGATATAATTCTAAATATTGAGCCATTTTAAGCCTCACAATCTAGCGAGCAATATGTATCATTTAGGATTTTTCCTGCACGGTCTGTCACTTTTTGATTTATGATAGAGGGTCAACAAATTGTGCTTGGCAACATACAGAGCATGAAACTTTGCAGCTGCAGAAACAGATACAAGCAGAAAACCTACATGTTTCTAATGAGCATGATACACCCTAAATATCTTAACATTTTTAAAGAGATGCACAAGTAAAAATGTCTATGCTGCAGGGCAGCTTAGCATATTTGCTGTGTATGGTGAGCACTGTAATTCATTTGATTACATTATACTACCCTGTACTATACTAAACCTTAACAAAGAAAAGAAGAAAGCTGCTGACAAAACTTGAGGTGCTTTTTTCCAGATCTCTGTTGGCTGACAAAGCAAATATTTAATTTTATTTTTTTTTCAAGAAAGCTTAGCCCTCATATAAACAGCATCACGAAGCAACGTTCAACAGTTCCTGGTTCTGAGCAGAAAACAAAAAAGCTCTGGCTGAAAGCAGTTACCAGCAGCCCCAGTAACACCAGCAGCTGCTCATAGATGACTTGCCCTGGCAGCCAGATAGAAATCTGGGACCAGAGAAAGGAAAAGTAACACTAACAGAACTATTACACCTACTCGAGCCTCATGTCTTCAGACTTTTCATGCATATTACCTAATCCTAAGGTTATGTGCATTTTTCCTTAAGCATTTTCATTGCAGTCAAATTTCCTGGGGTAAAAAAAGTCTCTTGATGGAAGTCTGCTGGCTCTCCCATACAGCCAGAATAAAAAGTAGGACTGAAGTCTGTGACAAAGTAACACAGACCTTGTAATTAAAAGAAAAAGCACTGAAAATACACATAATCTATGTAAATGAAGACAGGCAAAGGGAAAAGGGCAGATCAGTGACAGCAGCTGGTAGAAGCATCTAGAGTGTGGGAGCTACAGTTCAACACTGAATAGTGTCAAACCCAGCTCACAGAAGACCTGAGGCTGCTTCAACCACTGGCACATCAACACTTGGCTTCAAGCGTACTCATGAAGCCTGAAAACCATCACCTTCTCAATCAGCTACTCTGCAATGTATGTGAGAGCTGTATCTACACTTGATGATCAAAAAAAACCACCAGGTACTTCTAGTTCCTGAAGGCTGTGTGCTATAGAAGGAAGAAATGCCAGCTAAAGTCTGGCTGAGGAAATTTTTATAGGTAAAAATTATGGAAAATTAAAAACCCAGCTAAAAGAAGTCCTTCCAGTAATTCTTCCTTCCAATAATTATTTCTTCCAAAAGTTAAAAATAAGAGACAGTAGACTTACTATTACACATTTTTAAACTGATCACTAATTAATATTTCTACAAGTATGGCCATAGTAATAAGGATTTAATAGTAATATGTGCTTTCTGAAAAGACTACTTTTTAATGCAGATTTTCAGTTTTACAAGCATTTTGTGATCTATCTACATATAACTAGAGGCTTTGTATAGTGTTCACAAATCTTTACTCTTATAATATATGATCCAGAAAAAAAAGAACAATTTCACATATTTTTTTAATCCTTAAAACAAGCCATTTATCCACAGAAAAGCTCACTGCTGTTTCTGCTGTTAGAGGTTAAAACCATCCTCTCGCCTTTATATACCTAGCTGAATAGCCGTACAGTAGTTGTAATATCTTTTATTATCTTTTATCAGCTTATTTTACCAGGGATGAAGGAAGATGCTCCAACGGATTTTTGACTACACGATCCATTCTTCAGATCTACCCCTACTTAGGACACGAGGAAGGATTTTTTGTGCCCAGAAGCCGTTCTGGTTTTTTTTCCACACATATTAATTGTTCCAATAAAAAAACCTAGCTTTAACCATAAATCCACAGAGCTACAGAAACAGCAGTATAATTATAGATTGGTGCAATCATAGAAATTGTCAACTGCTGCTTGTGGCTCCTAGATTTTATTTCAAGACATGTTATTATTCCAATAAAAATGCTTCCTACAACTCTTATCACTAAGATTATCTCTTAAGCAAGCTCCCTTCTTATAAAAAAAATATAAATGGAAATAGACATGCAGATTAATGTACTGGCCTTGTACTCCACGATCAAGGAAACAAATGTGCTCTTTTCTACATGCACATTACATAATGCAACTTGTAGTGTCCTAATCAATGAACCGTCTTCATAAAATTGGTATGCTGTTCTTTTCCAATAATAAAATAGCTGGTTAAAAAGCATACAATTTCTATAATTTTCGAGTAGATAAAGGAGATGGAGATTACAGAAACTTTCCGAGTAATTAGACAAAGATATCAGAAGTCATATAAAAGATACCAGACACCAGAAGTCATATAAAAAGTAGTTATGTGAAAACAGGCACCACATTTCATTATGTTTCAGCCCCTTAAAATCTGATCTGATGGTCACTCCTCCTAATATAAGTAATTTTCTATTATTATTTAATGCTCCAGAGAAGAAATTAGCATAGTAAATGATTAGCTGATGGAACTGGTCCCCATTAACTCTCATGGCAGTTCTTATTTGACAGCTGCCTCTTAAGGGCGAGTGGCAGGAGGAGGGGGCCAGGCTCTTTTCAGCGGTGCTCAGCGACAACAGGCACAAACTGCAATACAGGAGGTTCCATCTGAGTATGAGGAAAAGCTTCTTTACCCTGAGGGTGGCAGAGCCCTGGCACAGGCTGCCCAGAGAGGCTGGGGAGTCTCCTGCTCTGGAGACATTCAGAACCCACCTGATGTGACTCTGTGCACCCTGCTCCAGGAGAACCTGCTCGAGCAGGGGGTGGGGCGAGGTGACCTCCAGACGTCCCTTCCATGATTCTTCACCTCAGGACCTCAGCCCTCAACCCACGAGCTGCTAATAATACCAGCTATACAGCCAGAGCTCACTGCTACAAACAGCACTTAACTCGGACGCAATGCAGAGTGCCCAGATTATATCAGTTTACTACCAGATTGTATCAGCAACGGGTCTGGCAAGCAGTCTTCCTGAGCATTGAAATAATTTCCATCTGTTCTCCAGAACTCCATCTCAGTCCTCTATTTACTCTCCCAAGTAAGTAAAAACCACCTGGGGAGGTTTTTATTGCATTCCCCACCACTTTTTCCCCCACCTCCGAGACTGCCGGTCTTTTGGGGCTAGCCCAGCAGCTCCTCCTGAGCACAACACTAGCATAACTTCATCCGTACGTATTAGAAAGCTTGAACAACCCAGAAGAGGCAGTTACAAGGAGCAATTCAATGCCCAGGATACATGACCTGCAATAAAACTAAAGCTGCCAGTATCTTCACACTTGTGGCTTACTCAAGAGAAGATGGGGAGGTGGCTGGAGTACTGCTACAAGGGCATGGGTGCGTAAAAATGATTCTTTCATTTGGTAGGAAACACCAGTGATGGCTAGAACCTGCAGTTTGTCAAATTCAGACTAGTTAAGATGGCAACTTTTCCTCCAGGCAGCAAGATTAATTAATGAAATCGGATGGGGTTCTTTTGTGTACACTTGATGCACAATGTGGCGAGGTTCACTGGCCGGTGTTAACCAGTATCCAACTGGATGATTATACGGTCTCCTGCGGCATCAGCAGGAGTGGATCACTCACTACTCACAGATTTTGCTACTCATGAAAATAGTATTAGCAATCTATGTCTTTAAAACAAATGCCCTACATGTATCAAAACACGCCCTTGCAAACGCCTCAGCAAAACTTTCCGAATCCATTGCTTTTATTTAAAATTCAGTAGCGAATAAAACCCATACTTCAGGTCTGTCAGAGGGCTTTAGGAAGGCTGTAGTGAAACTATAGCGAGTGCTGGAGGGAAAATGCACCCCCAGACCCTGCAGCAGCTCCAGCACTACCGCGACCCTCCAGCCTTTGTGTCCCAGAGCCCCCCATCCCTCTCCCGAGGCCAGAGCTGTCTCACAGACAGCACCTCCGAGGACCAAACACTCCCTCACACCGGGCCAAGGTGTTTTGAATGGCTGATCTCTGTGTTTAGCCACAAATTCTTGATACTTCAGTCCCCCATGGTGACAGAAGGAGCAAAGAGGGAATGCAAAGTGCTCTGAGTCTCCTCAAGCACATACAGGTCTGGAACGACCGCCAGCCTGAGCCCAAGATGTGACACGGATCTAACAAAAGAGGCACCACGATCAAGAGTTACTGCCAGTACCTGCTGGGTACGACCATCTAAAGAGCAAGTCTGGCACCATCTGCCTACTCTGAAGCCATATACGTTACTCTGAAGCCACCACACATGACCTCTTCTTCATAATAATTAAAAATTTAATCTACTATTTTTTTTAATTTCCATTTAAATAGTAATCTTTACAATCTCCCTTATTTTTCTATCAATAGCATCCTTCAGTTCCTAAGAACTCCAGTGAGTCGCAAAATTGAGTTACACAATTCTCAGTGTTGCCACTGCTTGTTAAAGAAGTCACACAGTTCCTGCGCAGAAACATCATTATTAAAGTTATTAAACCAAGATATATTTTATGCTGAAAATAGGTCAATTTGGTTTTGTTACAAAAGCATAATGGCTTATAGAAAATGGTGGTTGTCTTTCACCAAGCTCGAATTTCTAGTGATCCCAAAAGACATATACCAATTGAAAATCCTAAAACGGAACCGTCTCTCTCTGGATATTTCCAGTTGCGCAGTTTTGACTTCTGTAGTAAATCCTGTTAAATGAAAACTTTTGTAACACCCGATGTCCTTTTCTACTTGAAATCCACCGTACTGGGGAGAATTTCATGTGCTACGTAAAGTATTGGCGAAAACTCTCATCATAATCTTTGTCATCTGCATAAAGATATTTTTTTTTAATTGAAATGAAGTAACTTTTGAAGCAATGCAACATTGCTGCTGCTTTAAAATTGACAGGTTTTATGAAAATGTAGAAAACAATTTGTCAGATCCTTACTGGGCACCGGGCCAATTTAGCTACACCTACACCACTTCAGCTCTTAGAGGCTCCTGATTTTTTTTCTGCCAGCAAGCCTCAAGCATTCTCTAGACTGATAAGATCAAAAAGAAACACTAGTATGTGTTATTAAACAACAGATTATATAGATTCATGTTAACTCACTGTTGTTTGATCATGATTAAATGATTACAATTGGCAAACGTAGAAGGTAACTGAGCCAAGATGGGGAGCACCTGCCAGTCTCAGAAGAGCATGAAAGAACGAAAGAGAAAATTAAACCCTTGGTTTTCTAGTTCACAAATTCCACATATATATACACACACACACGCACGTGTAAGTTAAGCATTTCAGCACTCTTCATTAATTTTCTCAAAAAACACACTTGTCAAGTCTCTTCCCCTGTTTTTCGTCTTCTCTCAACCACAGCCAAACAAAGCTCCAACACACTGCAACAGAGCCACAAAAGAACCCTTCTTAAATCTCTTGGTGAAAGTCCACCACTTCCAAGGATGCGCAACACTTGAGAGAATGAAATACCGAAAAAGTCATCGTCAAATGAAACAGCAGTACCCTTACTGTTGCGCCTTCCTAAAAGAGCAAAGAGCTATTTGACAGCACATCACGGAAGAGCTGGTCCAGGCTCGTTTCTCAAACTAACCAACCCTTGGACACACGTCTTGCAGGAGGCTCTGAGTTCAAGCAATGGGGATACACCTCCAATCCTATTCTACATCTTCTGGTACTCCCAGGTCTCCCAAGTCACATCCCAGGCTATCAAACATAAAACCTCAACTATCAGTTGTAAAAACATCACTCTGTTAGGCTGCCACACAGCTGCCTTCTCATTTCAAAGAGCATCTAACTAAGGGAAAACAGCACGCGTGCACACAGGAATATACAGAGACATCAAATTATTTGGGAGAGTTGCTCCTTCCTGAATTAAAAAAAAATATATTAATCTGGCTAAGTAATAATTACAAAAGGAAGAAAAGAGCAGGAGGAAACTCAAAGCAATGAATTTATCACTCAAACAAGAAACTACCTTCCTGAAACAAAATATTCACAATGAATCACAACAAATATTCTAGAGATAATGACTAAAAAATTAGTATTTTATTTTTCTGTACTGTAACATGCATTTAAATTAAGCAATTGGGGTTTTTTTCTGCTCAGATGAGCAGTCATCTTGTTGGGTAACAGTACGGGCTCAATTGCTCAGTATAGAGACACAAAGAGTATTGCATATGTAACCAACAGTTAAAGGGGATAAACAGAATTGAAAAACATGATGCTCCCTTAAAGACAGCTCACGTTTAAGTAGTTATCACTCAACAGTTGGACCAAAATGAAATGCCCCAAACTCAGCTGAAGTCAACGAGCATGCATGTCTCCAGTGACCACCAGGACACCACATGAAAATCAAGGGGGAGGAAGGTGTAAGCGTTGTATTTATATTCTGAGGAGAATTCCTAAATGTATCTTCTCCAACGTAAGCCTTTCATAGCAGCTTCTTTCCTTATTTTGCATGTACCAGAGTGAGGCTGAACAAACAAAATCTCGAGACTTGATGTTGTTGATGAGAAGGATGGTGCTCGGTGCTCCTGCAAGGCGTTTATGCCAGGAGGTGCCTCATCTGCTGATGGGGCACAGGTGCCTGCGTGCCCTGCCCTGCCCTGCACCACCAAGCGTCTTCCTAACGCCGCACCCCAGGACGCAGCATCGGCGCATTCAAACATTAAAAGACTGTCAAATGGGATGCTGTTGAAAGGTTGTCCTTGGCTTCTGAGCAATAATGGAAAAACAAACAGCTTCAGTGATTACTCCCTACAAGAGAAGATTATTGCCATGAGACATGGTGAAGTCTTGGTTTACGCACCACAAGAAATGTGTTAAACACAACACCGCCGTATTTTTCATTCATTTCCCATTTCCTGACATATTCCAGCTTTAAGCACTGCAACCACTACTTTAATACTCAGACAGCTGGAGGCTTGGGGGCTTTTTTGTTTTCTAGATTTGCTTTGGTTTTGAAGGCCTCTTGAGGAAACCAGCACAGCCTCAGAAGGGTAAGTCTTGACACCTTAGGCCTGTCTGGGTAGACATGAGCTCCAACACCTTTTGAAACCTTGATTTTCATTATCAAGGTTTAAGAGAATAAAGAACAGCCAATGAACTGATTTTATAGTTCATTTCTAATTACCAGGGAATATCTGCAGTTACATCAATGATATTTTTCCAATAGTCACAAAGAAAGTTGTCAAAAAAAAATTTCTCTACAAGTTTTTGAAAGTCGAGCATTTGACTAATGAGAGCTTTTCGTATAAAAAAAACCCAAGCAGACCGAAGAGAAAGCCCCTATCTTAAAAGGCTTCCTATTGACTGTGAGCTAGAAAGCCTGCGTAGAGCTTTTCAAAACAAGACATCTAGAATATTCTCCATAAAATAAACCCAAAACATTTATCAGTCAGTAAAAGCATATGTTCAGCTCTGTTTAAGTACCCAAGTTGTCTCTCTGTCCAAGAACCAGGAGTAAGAGAGACACACAGCAAGGCAGGACAGAAGAACAACTCCACACCTTCCTGCTGTGAGAGCGATTAGACACGACGTGGAGTCACACGGTCACATGTAATTCTTCATGGTGCTCAGGCATTCGGAAAATGAAATTGTTCCATTTTCTCTGCCTGACAGATACAAACAGTCTCTAACTCATACAAGGCTAATTGTGGTGAAGACTGGTGCAGGAACCTACAGCATTTCATCAAATTCTTCAGAAATCTCCTAATAAAACAAAGCAACTCCTTCTCCTTCTCCTTCCCCTTCCCAACAACAGCTGTTCTGAAAGTGTGTGTGGGGGGGGGAGGGGGAAGCAAAAATTACGGGAGTCATGTTCTTGACCAAAACTTCGCCAAAAATACTGTGTACAAAGAGAACATGTGCATTTAATGTTTTAATACGCAATATCCCTGAGAGGAATAGACTTCATGAGACTGAAAATTCATTTGGTTTTAGATAGATTATATATATATATACACACACATTATATCTGAGATATATATATTTATACGTATAGACAGATAGATATACGCATGCACTAGGATGTGGATGTGGATGCGGATGCAGATGCAGATGTAGATAGAACATGCCAGAAAGAGTCCAGCAAAGGACCATAAAGACAATCAAAGGCCTGGAGGAGAGGCTGAGATAACAGGGTTTGTTTAGTCCGGGGAAGAGAAGACTGGGGCGGGAGGCAGATTTTAGCAATATGTATATAAATAAACTCCTAGCAGGGGGGAGGGAATTAAGAAGACTGAGCTAGACTCTTCACAGTGGCACCCAGTAAAAGGGAAGGAGGCAATGGGCAAAAGCAGAAACACATGAAAATTAGTTTAAACCCTAGAAATAACTTTTTGATTGTGAGAGCGGTCAAGGCACTGGAATGGGTTGCCTGGTGAAGCCTGGGCCACCCCTGGAGATCCACAAAACTCAACTGGACAAAGCCCTGAGCGACCTGCTCCACTCTGAGAAGGGAGGCTGGACTAGCTGGTCTCCAGGGGTGCCTTCCAACCTCAACTCCTCTGTGAGCTGGGGAAGGACCAGACCCCAGAATCACCCAGCAAACTGCATTTGCGTACAGACTCTATATAGAACTACACTCTATGAACTACACTACAAAAAGCAGCTTTTCCCCCCATGGTTATTAAAAAGACCTATCTGTCTGCCTACTGATTTTTCTAAATCGTTGATAAATTAATGCAAATCAGAAAAATGTCCAATTGCTTGGAACAAAGAACACCACAGAATATAACAAATTTATATATATATTATGCCCTTAATGCAATAAAAAATGGCTTAGAATAGTGCCAAAGTAATAAAACTGCAATTTGATCAAGCAGTTGTTGGAGTAAAATTCAGAATGGAAAGAGCTTCCAAAAGCTGATTTGCACTCCTGAACAATAACTTGATGTTGCAACAACTTGCATTCATTACTGGTTTTACTGATGCAAATATTCCCAGTTAACTTCCAATGAGGAAAATATTTCAACGATTAACCCCCATAGGCTGTGTGCTCCGTGCCCATCTGTTAAAACAACTTTGTCAAAAATAATGTAGATAACCTTAATTATAGATACATGAAAGAGTAATTTTGTGTTGGGTTGTTTTCGTTTGAGGCATTTTGGTATTTCTGTAGGGATTTAGCAACTATTTCACCTTTCCCAGCTTACACCTCTTTGAGTGTGCTGTAATTTTTCAGGGTATTCACAACTACAGAATGAATGTAAGTGAACGTAATTAAAAGCGCAATGTTATCAAATAATGGAATGCAATCAACTGCTGGTCAACTCCCAAATCCAACTTCTAAGCGCCAGTGCTGAATTTTATTCCTGGTATTTTTTTACCCCAGTTATTTAGTTGCCTTGCCTCATTTTTCCTTTTCCTTAGCATTCACTGTTTTCTTATTACTGTGATTTCAGCTGTAAACCTCCTGGACTTTAAAAAGCCCAGTTTTGGACAAGTGCAGCTCTTCTCCAGTGTTGTCTTCATCACCCTCAAGTTATAAAAAGGTGTTCCCAATCCAACTTCAACCAGTGTAGATTTTTCATCGGGGAATAATATTCTCCTGCCCACAAACCAAAGCAGCCCTACAATTATTTTCCTCTTTCTGACCAGGCAAGGACAATACATTTATAACCATTAACTCTCAGCAATTAACAAATTTACACAGAATAAAACACTCTTACGCTTTTGAATCTAATTTCCTACAGAAAATTAGTTTTGTCCAGAAAATTAGAGAAAATTGGAGAAATTTCCTAAAGAAATTAAAAGTTCTTTGTCATTCACCTACAGCTATAGAACTTATAGCCCGGTTTCAACCAAATCCAGGAAAGCTGGGTGGTGGAAAGAGACCAAAATTGGTGCCACCACCATCAGAAGAACTTTCTGACTGCACATGGAAGCCATCTCCTCCCTTCGGTCTGCTATTTCTCAATAAAAACACTGAAAATAGTTACAGTTAACATGTATGCTATACATGCAGCTTAGTCTTGAGGAAAGACCAAACCAAATAAAATTACTTTATGTCAAACAACACCCTAAATAGCATGCAATGCTTCTGAATACACCACCAAACCTACACACACACTCTCAATAAACTCTGAATTATGAGAAAAATACACTGTAGCATTTGTTCCACATGTAACTCCAACTTTATCTTAAATTACGCCAGGAATAGCTTTAAAACACATGATCTACAAAGAGTAAACTTTTCCACATTTCTTTAAATTCACCATGCTACATCAGAGTGACATACTTCTGAAATACCTGAAATGGGCCCATTTAATTCAATTTGGGTCCTCGAAAATGCTAAAATGCTACACAGGGCTTTCCTCTTGGTGTTTTAACTATCCATTTACTTCAGATCTACAAGTTACCTATGAAATTATAGTAATTATATATTAGTTCCATTACATATATACAAATTATAATTTTCAGTTATTTTTATATATAAGTATCTCACTAATTCACACTACAGGGTCCAGCATCTTCACTGGCAACATATACAGGAGTTTTTCATTATACCACTGGACCACACTGAACCAACTGTAAAATCTGACACTTCAAATCTACATTTAAAGCCTCAGATTGTCTGAGATTGGGTCACTGCGCCACTCCTACGAGCTGACGAGTTCTTCACGATGGCTATGCAGCATCGCTGGGCTGTGCTCTCAGTTCAGGCTGAAGCTTCACAAATTACTTTCAGACAACGGCAATTTACACAGTCACCGCTCCTCCGCACCGGTGCCTCTTTTTACTGATTACTGCCATGTGTCTTCTGCTAGTAGAGACACACGGAAAAACAAACCATAGACCTGATCCACCTGAAAGTAACTATTTTTTCCCTCCCCAGGACTGAAGGAGGGCAAGGGCAGGCAGCTGGGGTTCACGCCTGCCTACATCAGCGTAAACCACACCGAGATTAAATTATAGCCAGTTACACAGCAAACTCCTAACGACGCAGTCAATGCAACCAGCACCACCTGAACCTCCCATCTTTGTAACTGGTGAATAAAGGTGAAGCAGTGGTGAATTGTTCAAATTAAGGCAGATTGACAAAACAGGATTAGAAATATACTTGAAATATAACATTGCAAATGAAAACTACAAAAACACTAACTTCTCTAAATATTAAATCCATATGTAAGCTGAAATTTAAATCTGGTTCCTTATCCTGCAAGAGCATTACAAATGCAGTAAATACTAAAATCACAATAAATTTTCTTAGTAGTCTATGCAGATGTCTCATATTAGGCTTCTGAACATAACTCCTAAGCTCATGTTACAGATATCATCCAAGATTTCATCTCCACCATGAGAATTTCTGCTTGTCTCTTTTTCTTCCAGAGCTCATAATCATTGATGAATTACAAGGCTTGGTATTACCTTAGTATTGAGAAAGAAACTGCAAGAGATATTAACCTTAAAAGTTTACAAGTGTTGAAATAATTCCGTTGCTGCAAAGCCCATATATTAAAATAATATACCAAGCCCAGTACTCTGGGCAAGCCAGCATCACGAAAGCCACTGTATCCAATAACCACTCATACTGGTGAAAATTATAAACAGCATCAGACCATGATAAAATGCTGATAAGCACTAAAAGCTAGTGAAGGGACTGGTTTAAAGAAGTAAAAAATAACTAACCTATTTTGATAATTCAGGAAAAAAAAAAAAAAGCAAGCAGGGTTTTCCCACTATTGCAACTGTTTCACTATTACTTCAAGTGGCATATTTGATAATTAGAATAAGGTAGACGGGCTAAAAAAAATTTTTGCACGCTCAGACTTACTGTAATTTAGTTACAGCAGCCAAATAGTTATTTTCCAGTCTCAGAAGATTCCTGATCCATGTGCCCAGCCCAAGCCCACAGTTGCCCTCTCTTTTCTGCGGGTGAGGCTGCGGGGCAGGAGGGAGCTCAGGCAGCCAACACTGCAGCCGGGAGAGAGATCCATTAAGGAACGGAACCAGGGGTTTCTTTTCTTCAAATTACGTACAACCAGCAGACACCTGCTACAAAATGTTTTTCACATCTATTAATATCCAGGGGTATTTTGGCATTTACTAATTGAAGAAAAAAAATATTTTAAGTTTAATATCATTATTTAAGTTGATGCGTAAATCCTGGCACCTTGCATATGATGTCATTTAACAACAGTGTACCTGTATCTCCTCCGCTCCCGTGGCAGAGTTTTCGCTAACGCTGTGAATACGGGCAGTTCTTTGCAAGAACCTCCTTGAGAAGATGAGGAGGGCAAACAGCACGGCAAGCTAAAATGCATCTCACGTTTCCCAGGATAGGATCTCCACCACGTGCAGCAGACACTAGCTGTCATTGTAAGAAACAGTTAACTCCTCAGGGTAACGAGGGCTCTGAACAATTAACATTTTACAGGAGTGCGCTAGGAAAGCTAATAGAATCAGAATTGGTGGGCTGGCGGGGAGTGGAAGCAGCGTTTATGTCAGCTGTTGGATGAAGGGGTTCACACCACGATGGAACTGCTTTTCAGCGAAGCTTCCCCACAAGGTGCAGACACTGCTGTGTCGGGGGATAAGGAAGGACCTAGCAAGCTGAAAAACGTCTCACCACAGATGTCGACCTCCATCCCGCTGCCCACCTCCATCCCGCTGCCGGAGGTTTCTTCTTCAGCTGCACCTTGCGGCAGCCGAGCATCTCGCCCGAGCGCCCGGTCCCCACTCTGCCACGGTGAGCAGGCAGGGGGGCCACGCCGCCACCACAGCCGTGCAACACAACCCAATCCTGCTCCACAGAGCCCCTCATCTGGTCCCTGTAACCACCTCCTATGTGGAGGCTGGGCGGAAAGAGGAGATGCTGAGCAAAAGCTAAGAGAAGCGCTATTTTAAACCCTTCCAGCCGGATTGACAGTGCCTTTCCCTACATTTTTATTCAGCTGTAAGATTCTTAGCCCTAATAAAGAGGAGCTCAAAACTGATACAGGAATCAGTGGGAAAATAATGGTGGTTTACTGAATTACTTATTAATGAACTTCTTTTTAAGATTACACACCAAAGGCGCTCACACCAGGAAACACGCGTTCTACTTCCATTACAGAACTTCATTACAACTGGATTAGCACGAACTGTCGATATTGTATTACACTCCTCTTTCTCCCAGCAGTTTAAAATTGCCTTGTTTGTTGTATCGACAATCATTTAATTGTTAGAAGATCCATCACCTGCTTCTTAACACAAAAGTTACAGGTTCAGGAAAAAGCCTCGGTACTAGCAGGGAATACTGCACAGAAGCCAGACTAATTTTCATTTCTTCTGCTACCGTCACTCCTACCACAACACAGACAAAAACCCTAATATTAAAACAACAAAAATAATGTGAAACAAGATGAATGTAAGATTATGCCTTTTGGTGTTTGTTGAAATATTCTCTTAAATGTTTACAAGCTGGTACAGATGTTTGCTCGTGCCTAGGGGCATTACTTTGTGGCTGGTACCACAGCAATGTCCCAGCACAGAATACGACATTTTTAAACTGGTACATAGCAAAACAACTAAAATCATCACACTGTCCTTAAATGTCACGTCACTGCACCTTTGTGGTTGCTCTGCACCTCCACCTCCCTCGCCCCTTCCCCGGGACGGTGGCCCTGCTGCCTGTACCCCATGCCTCCCAGTATGGGAAGGGAGGGCTGCCGCAGGAGCCATCCCACCCCGCATAGGACATCTTTCACATC
Source organism: Falco naumanni (assembly GCF_017639655.2). Classification (NCBI taxonomy): domain Eukaryota; kingdom Metazoa; phylum Chordata; class Aves; order Falconiformes; family Falconidae; genus Falco; species Falco naumanni. Next base: position 9,982,402 of record NC_054055.1, on the reverse strand, counting down.
AAGCCCGCACAGTGGGATCCCATACAGTGGGATCAGACTGGTGGGAAAAAGTGAAGAAGGGGAACAGGGCAAGGGACAGAGATTATGGTCTATCTGGTCTACCAAGTCTCACTAGTCTGTGTCTGGAGAACTTCAGAAGCACGGTGATACTTGATAGCACTGTGATTTTTTTCAACTTTTTAAAATACAAGGACATGTAAAAACCTTTAAAAAAACAAGGACAGATTCAAATAACATCCCTTACAACTACATACAAAACAACTGGAAGAGAGAACTGCGACCTTGTTAAACAGTTCACAAAAATTCTTTCAAAGCATACACCTAGCTATGAGCTGGTTAGCAAGTTTCTAAACAATTAATTTGCAAAGACTGTATTTATTTAGGAAAATTAACTATTACTGCGAAAATTAATGAAAAGCTGATTTTCTAAAATAGCTGTGTAATCCACTGAGGGAACTGCAGACAGCACCCACTTCCAAGAGTAGGGTGTTGCACCTAAAAATTTTTTACTGAGAACATGATAAAGTTATTACAGGGAGATTAGCGGCATTTATAACTGCCCATACAATCAATCATGCAGCTAAATTTAATGAGCTCTTGACATTACTGCAGTGCCTCAACGGTCAGTACAGTTGTTTCAAATCTCTGGACACATTTCAGGAAACTACCCAAAATTCCAAGTTTCTTCTAGCACTGCCTCACAGACAGTTCCCAGACGCTTCAGAAAAATGATACTGTTATTTTATTATTATTATTATTATTATTATTGAGTATGGATCTGAATGTTACCATTTAAGTCCACCAGAACGGGACAAATTGTAGCCATGCACCTGAAATCTTAGCAAAATCAATATTTGTATCAGAAAGCAGTAACTGATGTTACTCCTTTTCTCCTAATATCTCTTTTACATTTTAAGCAATCTCTTTTTCATGAAGTGGTTAAGTGTCCTATGCAAACTATTTTTTTTTTGTGACCTACAGCTACCTTTCGAAGAAAGGAAAATTTCAGAAAAGAGAGGCATTTTTCTATTCTTTACAATAAAACGCACAGACCTATTATCAATTATTTTTTAAAGTAACACATATCACGGTAAGCAAGGTTGTATCTTGCAGAAGCACTAAGAATGAAGTGCATTATATTTCCACATCTATTTTCTGATTAGTGAAGTATCAGCAAGTTTTCCAAGAAACCAGAACTCTAAAAAATAGATAATGCACACACTTATTGATGGTATTGTGAACGCCTAACAGATTTCCTTGTAGGCACCTGATGTCCTCTCCTTCACTTGTCATTGTTACGGACTAAATTCGATTCTTACCACACCAGTGTTGAGTTTATAAGACAGTGCAGTCAGTCTAAGTGAAAAGTAAAGGTTCCCACCCGAATAAATTTTAAAATGTTGAAAAATTGGAGAGAGCAGAGCTTTTGGCAGTACCTTTGATGGACAGGATATACAAACTCGGGAAACACCATCCATAATGTCCATAGCACCGTCATGAACAGATGAGATCCCAGGGTCGCACCCCACCGGCAGTGAGGGTCGTTTCCTGAAGACAGCCCTTTCGTGAGCTGGATGAAACCCCCTCCCCTTCACCAGGCTGAGATTATACCACAAACTTCATCCCTTTGTTCGCCCACTTACACATCCCCACTGACGCTGTTCCATTTGTTTGGGATGCCAGCCTCTTAACTTTGGACACAGCTACCAAATTTATATACCAAATATAAATCTAATATATATATTTATTTTATACATATATACACACACATATATATACATATAAATATAATATAAATACCTACATAGAGTAGGTAGGACTACACTACCTCGGCGCTTTTCCACCGAGTCCAAACCGATGGCACATTCACCCAGATAAGCACTTCGAACCTGGTAAGGTGTTGGATAAATAATGGGATTTTACCATCAGGGATCAGAAAGCTGAGCTCCTGACAGGTCACCAAGCTGGCCTGTATGAAAGGGAAGGTATCTGCACAGGGCTGGGCAATGGCAGACGGAGCAGAATCCTAAATTACCTTGAAAAACATCAAATCGACAAGAGCTTTGCCTTGTTGAGAAAACTAAGACAGAAGACTGTGCCTGCGTCCTTCTGGATCAGTAACTCTTAAGAAGATCTAAGAATAAAACATGAAAAGTGAGACAGAGCACAACTCCTGGCAGTCAGTGACCAAGTGGAGCAGCCTTCTTGCCACGTGGCTTGTCAAACTTTCAGCTCAATTAAAAGATGCATAAAAAAGATGCACACAGACCATCTCTCTGCACACATGCAAGGATTAGAAATTCAATGTAAAAATTGCAATTTTGACTCGAAAAACTCAACCACAGGGCTCACTTTTGCAGAGACACCTGCTACTGAGGAAACACAAAACTGGACACCTTCAAATGTAATGAAGGTGACCACTGCAAACCCAACATGAGTCTTAGCAAAAGGAACCATCAAATGTTTTTCATTATTTTATGCAAATGGCATTTAAAAAAAAAAATAAAAACAAAACACACACACAAAAAAAACCCCAAAAAACCCCAAGCATGATGAGGAATCTAGCTCATCTAACGTTAGCCAAGGAACTAAGGATTTACTGACAGGTCCCTTTAATTTAAGCTCTCTCTGCCCAGTGAGGAGAGACTCGCTACGTGCCCTCCCTGAGATGATAAAATAATTAGTCCAGGGGAGAAGACCTCTGAGCCGCTCAAGCTGAGCGAGAAGCTCACTCTTTCTCACGGCAGCACCTCTCTCACACACATCTTTCCCAGTCTAAACCACACAGTCATCAAGCACCGTACCGTTCAACTCATTAACTTCTCAAATGTTTGCAGAAAACTCTAAATCCAGTTACCAGCTTAATGTAAGGAAACTATACCACAAACAAGATGTTGAAACAAAATTCGGAGCTATTCCTAATTATCGCTTCTTGATCTGTATTTCAAACTTGATTTTCCTGCCAGAACCACAGCTAAAATTGAATAGAAGTCCCAGGTCAGCGCCATCAGAGCAGGTAGTAGAACATGGCATGAGTGCTGTAGCTTTCCTAATGTGCAAGTTCTAAATTTCGTTACAGCACATTTACAAACAATTACCCCACAAGAAGAACATACATCTGAAAAATGCCTTACTCCCCTAAAAAGTGAGAAAAAATAATTTTACAATGTAAATTTGTTAGTTTATGGAAAAATAAGGGAAGTTATAAAAATTTAAAGGCTTATCATATGTATGACTTTTAACTAGAGGAAAAAAACCCACACATTATTTAAACACGTTCATTAATGAAACATCTGCATTTAGTACAGTTGATTACTCCTCTAAATGGTATCATCAATTACATTCTTCCCTGTAAAATTAATGCTCTAGATTTGAAACTTCAAAACCATCATACTTTCATGAGCATTACAAGGTATTTTCTCCCCCCTAATACTCAAGTATCACCAGGGTCCACCTCACCTTAGCCAGCCTGGGGAGCCACAACACAAGCACCCACGTTTGCAAGACCTCTTTGGTTTGGTTGACAGCAAAGGATAAACAACTACTAGTCAAGTGCAGTAACTCCACAAAGACTTCTAGAGAGAAGGAGAAAAACCGAAGCAAAGCACCTTGTGAAATCTCCCAATACACTGAACTGTGTAAAATCACTTAACACGAACATCTTCAAATACAACACCAAAGAGCTCAACCAATTTCTTTATGCTTCCCAGAACACGTCTGCTGTCTTTTTGAACCGCCTCATTAAGTATTGCCCTGAAGCACAAAGACACTGAGCTTTATCTAGTGAAGATCACAGGGCTCTCTACACATCGCTCTTTCAATAAACATAATTTGATTCTGTACTTTTTGCACCTACAGCCCACAAATGGTGCAGAAGACCAAACGATTTGGCTATGTCCTAGCAGTTAAAGGCTTTTTTAATTACAGGACAGGCACTTTGAAAGCAGTACAGCAAAAGGTGAAATGCACCCATAAGTGAACAAGAAGTATTTGCTCCACTAAACTGACCAGTTTTCCAAACTGCCTGAGAAATTAAGCATTTCCCAAAGCGTGGCGTGTGAACAGATGACCTGCCAAGTAACCAAGTAAAGCGGCATTCAAAATGGGATTATACTGAGAAAATACTATTTCAGCTTCAAAGATGACAAATGATTGCAATATAAATGAAACCAACCAAACGTCCTTGGATACAGGGATGACCAGGTGAAAACACTTTTTCATCTCTCAGCTACTCCTAGACGGTCTCTGCCAAAACAGTACCAGGAATAAATTGTGGGGCCGATCCTCTACTCCCCCAAAATACATTACCTTGACATTAGTGGTACTCAACAGCACAAACGAGCTGTAAGAATATCTAACTGCAAAGCCACAACGCTAGAATCCTGTCTTTCCAACCATAAATTTAGCACTTTTATACCGTTAACACTGAAAACAAGAGCTGAACAAAATGTCCCAGCTCACTATGCTGTTGTACCAATGGGTTAACAAATTCAAGTCCAGAAAAAATTAAACTCAAGGTAAAGTTTATTTCCTGCAAATTACAGCGATGTAATTGAAATTAAACTGCTTTTAGTTTAAATCCTGTTATCATTGGAAACTCTTTTTTAAAAAGTCAGCAGTTTTGACATAATTATATTCCTGGCCTGTTTCCTCAACAGTCTCAGAAGATTTTTCCTGTAAAACAGCTTAAGTGACATCCTACTCTATAAAATGGCAGAATGCGTAGTGTCAGGGTATGCATCACATACAGAAGATGTGATTTTTCTTTCCCAATAGGGCATGTAAGAATAAATCAATCATCCCAAAAAAGATCCCAGCAAATCTTAGAGAAAGCATCCTGAAACAAAAACTTCTCTCTGCTAACTTAATAACAGACATCTGAGATAACCTATAATGTTGCCTTTATTGCATCAAATTTCATTATTCCCTATTTATTTTCCACCAGCCAGTACGAGCTGCTCGACAGTCAGAGCAGAAGCCTATAATCTTACAGTTTAGAACAGGTTTATTAGAAAGCTGAAAAGGACGAGGGAGTTTTGTTCTTGCTGTTGTTTTTATTGTTGTTCCTGTATATCTTGCCTGCCTTATTACCTTCTAGCAGTGTTACAAGTATTATTAAATCAATTCTTAGCATCAGCTGGTGGAGACAGAAATCCGCTGAGCTTACAATTGCCTGTGTCTATACATCATTTCCTACTTTGCAAAAGGTATTTCCAGCCTAGAGTCACCTCTTCTTCTTGGAACCCACAAGAAAATATTTGGTGTTCCCTCCATGGGCTCTCACTAACTTTATTCCTTAGCTCGACCAGTTTCCTTTTCATACCACCCAAGTTCAGGTGGTGGTTAAACAGAAACAGCTTCATTAACCCACACCCATCAAAAGCAGTGAAATAAAATACACGCACAACACAAACCCCAGAAAATCTGAGACAGATCATCCTCAAACACACTCCTTTTCCAGGAATAACTGAAACAAGGGAAACCAAAAGGAGGCTGGGAGCAGGACAGTACCCAGGGATTCGAATCTGGACCTCAAGGCAAACCCAACTCCGTGCAGCACAGCATCCTCGCTGGCCGCTCGCAGATCACCGGCCTCTAAATTAAACACAGGAAACCCCGTGTGACCCCCCCCCCCATTTGTCATTATTCGCACTATTGTCACTATCTGCAAGGCATGGTTGACCTCACACGGACCTCAGTGTTCGTGGACCGCAGGGAATCATTACAAAAGTGAAAACAAGGGAGGCACGAGGAGAATGGAGCAGAACAGGCACAGCGCATGCCCCAGTACAGCTAGAATTCAGACGGACTGCTCAGGTTACTCGTATTCAAGCAAGTATAAACCAGTGTAAACCACAGACTGATAGTTTCAGCTATCAAATTACAGAAAAAAAATAATGCAGAAATACAATACTATTATACACGAACTTTTAATCCGGACAATACTTTAAGAGATTGATCATGTTGCAGATACTGGGCTGAAAGTTTGAAAAATAATTTTGGTCAACAAAAATGAACTACTGTGCTCATCTAAGTCTCTTTAATAAACACCTTGCAAATAATACTTTATTTGTACAATCAAAATGATCCTATCACATAATGACAGGCAAAAAATTATTTGTATTAGCAGCATTAATATTTTTAACACTTCAGATTGCTCACTTGGCATCAATTCCAGTCCCCTTTGAGAACAGAAGAAATACTGAAGGAAACTCAACACACTGTTAAGAGGAGCACCTAAGAGTTGGATACATTCTCTCTGGTGAAAAGATACTGTCAGTATATACACAAAGGGATTCATGCCAAGAGGAGCCATCAAGTAAGGGAAAAGCACCAGCCATAAACTTTCAAAGGGGCTTTAGAAAATTTCTTCCTTCCCAGCAGTGGGAATCACTCAGCTGCACTGAGGATGCATCCAATTTCTGCCGTGACAGTTCTACAGGGCTCGAGTATTTAAAAGAAAAACATCTAGTCTACTGTTAGATATTTGAAATGTAAACCAAGGGGAGAATAACGTGCTATTCATACATGAACATTCAGTTCATACACTGGTGTCAGAGGCGTCTTCTCCCATCACACTCGGTGTGCATCCACACGCTTCGTTAGAGGTTGCTGGGATTTTCTGAACATCAGAACGTCACTTTGAGCAAACCGACACCTCCAGACCAACCGCTGTCATTTTCCATTTCAACCGTAGTAATGACAAAGCTTTCACGTGGGAGACAGCCTGTTTCACGAGTCTGGAGCACCAGGTGGGTCCAGAGCACACTCCAGCTTGTCCCCTTGCACAACCCACCACGTTTGCTGCGCTCACTGGCACTGCTTTGTTCCCGCATAATTCCGTTGCTTCTGTTACAGACACAACACTTGGACAAAAGTCAGTTCACCATGAGACGAGTTCATAAAGACTAAGTAAAATATACCAACTATACTGATTCACAGAGTAGTCCATTTCGTCCTCCCATTAAAGGGTTTTTTCCACATTTATGCATCTGGGTGGTTTTTTTTTTTTTTTTAATTGGAATATCACCACCTCACTCTTCCATGCCCTACCTCTCTATCGCTCACTGTAAAGCATATGCTATTGCAGAATTACACTATTCACAACCCCTGGAAAAAGGGAAACTGATAATCATAATCTTTCCACATTCCTTCGGAAATCATGAGTAGAGCAGCGCACAAACAAGCTGTTTATCAGATGTTTATCACACAGAAGGAGGCTAATAACAGCACAGCCCTTGTAACAGGTAAAACGCTGAAGGAGGCAACAGCAAAAGGTTGACAGGGAGGCAGAAAAGGGGTTCATTTCTTCTGGAAATTATAAAAAGGGTGGTTTAAGTAGGGTTTGGTCTTTGAATAAATTGGCTACTCCCTAGCCTGAGTGTGACATGAAAGATGCATTTCTTGCAGCAAAAGGGAAAAAGGAAATAACAATGAAGATATTGATGGAGACAATATGGAAAAGTTCAACATGTTGAGTTATTTTAAGTTAAGAAAAAATGCCAGGAATCCAGGAAAGAAAAAATATTACAAGAGGGAGGCAATTATAGTTTAATTTGTTAAAATGTTTCAGAGAATACAACTTTAAGGGGCAATACTGCACCCAGTAAAACTGATTTAAACCCTGTAAACTGAAGCCAGGATGATCACAGAGGAGTTTAAAAAATACCTGTTCGATCCAAAGGAAATGACTGAATGGCTTATTTAAAACTAAGTAAAACACAAGTTACCTGAGGAAGAATAATTTGCTAGTATAATTCACATAAAATGAAACAAAGTGGCAAGAACAGTTTTACCATTGTCCCGTCATCACTGGAGTGGGTCAGTTCTGGGCTAGTCATCAGTCTACTCACTGATATTTAGGAATAATTAAACTTGTCAGGACAAGGAAGAGGAATAAATTAGTGCACCATTAAAAGTCTTTTTCAACCCTAATTACAACCTGCCTTGCTTTTGTCAAAAAAAAAAAAAAAAAAGAACCCACCAAAAAAACCAAACGTGTTAGGGGTTTACTGTTGCTTCCTTTGTGTTAAAGTGCTTTAGTTTAAATTGCAAAAATAAGAAACTAAAGTGAGCCTGGTACAAAGTCTTTTACTTGGTATCCATGTACAAATATTGCAACATCAAAGCAATTCTCAGATTGCTTCCAGAACTTCTGGCAGTGGTTCATGTTATTTGAAGAACACCTACTTCACTACCAGGGCAATGAAATGCTTCTCCAAACACTGACCAATATTGGGGCGTATTACCCAGGGAGAAGCACATATAAAAATGTTGGTTTGGGGGAAAAAAAAAAAAATCACAGACTGTTATTACCATTTGGCTCCTTAAAACAAAAACCAAACTCACAACACAGACATACCACAATAAAATAGAATGAGGGCTTGATACTAGCAGATTTAATGTAAGAAGTCTATATGAATCTGACCTAAGGTCCTGCAGAAGAATGAAGCTGGTTAATTAGCACTGATAACATACAGCTGTGGTTGGCTTCAGGGCGGTGGGTTGGCCGATGTAGATAAGGTGCAGGTGTGGCTGGTTCTGTGAAGAGGTTGGGCAGCCAAGGAAGAGAGGAGGAAGAAGCAGAGAGAAGAGAGAGAGCGTGTGCCCTGGAAGAGGAGAGCCTAGGAGAAGGCAGCAGAGGGACTGGCATGGAGAGTGTGCTGGTATGTGATGGTAAAAGACCTTGTTACAGCTTGATAGTTTGGAGAGTGCTGCGACAAGGTCCCTGTGCTTTTAAACAGAAATAAATTCAAACTGCAAAATAACCAAGATTAAGCAACTGAAAACCAGAAAAGAAGTCAGAATTTACATCTGTTATCTTCTGGTTAGTTTTGAAAATGTGTTTTCTAATGGAAAGCTTTGATATAAAAATCAGGAGCCTTCTTAGGTCTTTATTTTTAATTGGGAGGAAAAAATATTTGCTAGAGATTCAATTTTTATTATAAATTAATTCATACTAGAAAGTTTTTGATCATGAAAAAGCGTTTCACAATTAAGATCCTGAAAGGTTGTAACCTTGCCAATTCTACAGGGAAAAAAAAAGGATAACTGGATACATAAAATTCTTAAGCATTTTCTCTTCCCCCAAATACAGCACCATTTTTATCTGCTTGTTAGGTCACCTGAACAGAAAGTACTTTAGAATCGTGGAAAACATGACAAATCAGGTCTTATCTTCAAAGGTGGTGGTGGCAAGACCCAAAGGAATTTCAAACTCCTCAGATACCAACAAAGAATTTAATTATGAAGTGATTTACTACAGTATTTTGGTACTATAATCTGCTTACGATACAGGAACAGGTCAAAGAAAAATCCAAGCAACTCTGGGTCATTCGTGTAGCTTCAAATGTTTGATATACGTATATTCAAAGGTTTAATATAATGCTAGGTAAGAATATCAGAAATAGAAACACAATTCTTTTTCTAAGAGGTCCTGAATAAAATTCCTTAAGGTGCCCCAAGGGAATTAAAAAGAGACAAATCTGAACACTCATCCATACTGGGAAAACGCCTGAACTTCGTGGGTACCCCAGTGATAAAACCAGCTTTGTCCAATTCCAGCTCTCCTAAACCCCCTTGTTTAGGGGAACCTTCACATCCAGCACTGTGGCACCAGATACATCTTAACAGCAGACAACACAAATTACGCTGTAACCCAGAACCTTTCCCATGGTATTCTCCTGATCCGAGGGTTAGAATAGGCCAGCCACCCTTCAACAGGCTGGCCCAGTCTGCCCAGTACTACTCCAGCAAGGCTTGCACTCTCTAACCACATCTCCACATAGCTCCCACTTTGGGGAATAAAGCTATTGAAGCACAAACCTGGTGGGCTGTTTTTACTTATTATAAAGAAAGATTTTGTCTTGATAGCATCTTAAAAAAATATATATTTAAAAAACCAATTGTTGAAATACTGGAGAAAACAAAACTGGGGAGGGGAGACTATATAAAACCATCAAGTTACAAGTCTGCCTGGCCACTTAACCCAGCAGGACTTCTTCACACCAAGGGGTACAATCTACATGTTCTTGCACAACCACTTTGAAGAACAAACAACATCCCAACGCAAAACTCCGACACGTCTTATTTTACAGCCCGCATATGGCCCGTAAGGAAAGGGAAGGCAGTAACATGGCATCTTCTCTGAAGAGACCAGTGCTGGGACGGTGTGAGCGGAGAAGCACTCCGGCTAGGAAGATATTAAGACCTGTTAAACCTGTACCAAAGCAGGGATTTACCCTGTGTCAGGCATGCCCGGGGCTGGGACCCTCCCTGCCCTAGCAGCGTAGATGAGCACCCGCTCCGAACGTAGCCCGTGAGCACCGTCGGAGCACGCAGCAGAGAGAAGAGCACCATCACCGCGCTGTACGGTCACACCTAGTCGTGGCACCTTATATATTATGGGCATGTCCAGCAAACTGAGGAGGAAGCGGTGGGAACCGATCAACCCTGAACCCTTTTATCCAGCTTCTCTAAAATTCTCCATCACTTTCAACTGCACAAACCGCTCACTCTGCTTCAGACGTATAAGCACAGCATTTGAAATGTTTAACAGCTGTCGCTCCTCATTCCACTATCAGTAACGTAACCTCAAATTGCAATTTTATTTGCATAAAAATGCCATGCAGTAAGTGACTGAGGGAGGAACCTTTTTTTAGCCAGTTGTCACTACGTCCATTGTTGAGCAGCGCTTTCATAGCTGCTGTATGAAAATCTTGTAGTGGTATTTTAATATACGCTAGGGCAAAACTTATCCCAAAGCATTTATTAGAGTCAATAAAAATAAATATCTCTGTAGTGTATTTTAGGATAAATTGCCATTTTTTTTTCCTGCATTAACTTATCAACTGCCGTATAAACCATCTGTGCAATGTCAGCAAAGCACAAATAAATTGTTTTATAGTACCATGTAGTTAATTCTCAAATGAGCCTGTATCTAATACAGTTCCGCCAAGCTGATGTGCACAATTGACCATAACAGTGTATTTCTGTCTTTCGTGTACACTGTTCTATTACTTATAACAGTATTTCCCATATTACTGTCACGTTACAATAATCAAAATATTTTGTGAACCTCAGTGCTAAACTCTGTTTCTATAATTTCATATACTTGGACTAAAATAATTTATATCGGGATATTATGAAAAAAATACTAAATTTAAGGCATTTTCACAAGTACAGTTCACTGCTGAAAGGATATGCTTTGTAAAATAGGTAATTTAATGTCTCACACAGAAATTATTTCTTGATAACCACTGCACCTACCAGGCCACATTGTCTACCACCTGCTGCTTTTAAATGGCTCTTTTTAATTTGAGATGAAGTAAGAAAATTAACTTTAAGATCTTCAGTGGCAACCAAGAACACGGAAACAGGTATGGATCAATCTTTCCTTTACACATCATCACTACTATTCAAATAAAAAGTAAGTGAAGGACCTTTCCTTAAGTCTGATAAACAGTTCCAGGGTCAGATCTGATTAAAAATCTGAAAAAAGTTCTGACTCTTAGCAACTGGAAAGACTTTTTTTTTTTACTTTAGAAAAAGTTTTATTAAACATATGTGCACACTTCCAAATGTCTGGAATTCCAAGCATTTTTCTCATGACTGGAACATTGTACCCACTCATGGTCTCCTGCACACAGTCCTTGCAAAGTAAAGCTGAATTCGAGGGCATGCAGATGACACACGGAAATTTTGTCTACATTTTTCTGCTGAATTTACACAAAGTCCGGTGAGCTGTAATGAATGCCATAGGAGAGGAGCACACTGTGTAAAAAACAGTTACTGAAAAAAAACTACTTCCACATCAGCCTCTGTTCAGTTCCATTCTGCACAGACCGTAAAAAGTCCCTGCTCAGAGCAAAGAAAAATTCAGAAGTAAACTAAAAATGAGTGTTGAACTGCTCTTACAAACAAGTTAACAGATTTAAAATCCAACACGTGCACGGGAGTTGGAGCACCTGCCTTAAAAAAGTATAAAACCAGAAAGGAATTTTGTAAAGAACGCACTTCACCTCTACCTGTATTACAAACACTTCAGTAAATAGCAAAGGAAGCAGCAATGCTCAGTAGAACAGCAGCCTTTCCCGCTAAGGAGTGAAGCTTAGCTTCAAACTTCAGTGAAACTCAAGCAGCAAGCAATGCAGCATGATTCATCTTACATCCCAACGATATTATTAGTCACTAAATTTGTAGCATGAAGTTTACAGGGTGGCTTGAGCATTGCCTTCTCGCTGGATGGCTGCGAAGAATGGGGACTGCCGTGCCACTGGCACCCAGCGCCACTGGAACCAAAAACTGCTGGAGACCACCTGGGGTACAAGACTTGTGCTCTTTCACTGCAGGTAACCCCAGTCATTAATTAGTTTATGATAGGAATTAACTAGAGCTATTGCATGACCTATTGCAAAACAGCCAGTGCCATTTTGCCTTATAGCTGAAGAGATAAAAAGTTTACTTTTCGCTTTTACTCGTATGACTCCAAATCAGTCACCTATCCCAGCCTCACATAGGGATGTTAATGCTACACTTTTTTCCAGCCTTTTTCCAAGTTTATTTAGGCAGCTAACTGTTCGGAGCAGGAATCACCCCTTAAGTTCATGTCGCTCCTGACACATGTTGCTAGTGCAACTGTAATTCAGGTCTCTGAGTGCATGTGTCTTTCATTACTTTGCCATGCGGTGGGTTTTGCAGAAGCTCTCGGTCCCCTTCCTGAAAGGAGGTGAACCAAGAATGTAGAGCGAAGAACACTTCAGTGATGGGCACCGTCCTCACCTGCTTCAGAGAATTTCAAAGCAGTTCAAAGTACAAATATATGACATAGAAAATGGGCATAGAAAGGGACAGACTGGTAATTTCCACTGACTGAGGGTGCTACAAGCCCATCTATGAAAAAAATATTGAAAGCCGTAATTATTGATTTAAGGAAAAACCTCAGCATCATTTTTAAAATGTCTGTTTTCTACCCAAAAAAAACCCCTACTCTTAATTACAATGAGAAATACCCCAGACACACCAAGGATGGTAAATACAAGCCAGGGCTAAACATTCCAAGGACTGTAAACATACAGATAAGACACTGCTTATTCCCATGAGTCTTTCAATGCTTGGATTTATTGTTTTTTAAAAAATAAAATTAAAGTCTAGATTATGCTTAAATTATTATTTCCTGTCTAGCAAAAAGTTTAGGTCACTTAATTTGGTTAAATACTGTTGAAATCAAGGGGATCTACACATACACTTAAATTCCCTCCCTACTGAGTAAAGCACTAGAGCATGTGCTAAACGTACCTTTGGGAATCGGCACCTCAGGCTGCACACTCTTGCAAATATTTAGGCACATGTTTAGTTTTTGTTACCGTGAATATTTCCATTGATAAATGTGTCCATAGCTGTTGGCAGGAACAAGATGTTGAGCCCTACCGAGGAGGCAATTATGGTGAACAAATTACAACTGCAGAATTACTTCTCTTTGTAAATGGAATTCCCACAGAGATCTATGAAAGATTTATTTATATGAAGAGATACAAGTAAGGGAGTCAAAGCATTTAAGGTGAAAAATATACTACAAAAGTAAAGCAAACTCTTGTCACAGCTGACAGAGAAGTCAATTTTCTTCGCCCAACTTCCACTTTTTTTTTTTTTCTGAACTCACTGTACTTCAGCCAGGTATAAAATCAATAAATCAAATCCACGATATCTGTACTTTTAGTTCTGCATAAGTAATGAACAGTTTTCGCTTCTACTGCAATCAGAACCCCCATATAGGAAAATATAAGGCAATTGATGCCATATGTGTCTCTGTATTGTTATTCCAGATGTATTCCTTGGAGTCACAGAATTGAAGTTCCCGTTTCCTTCAAATAACACATTCCTATGAACTCAAATGAAGCAATTGAGCATAAAGCAGTTTATTAATATGATTAATTTATTTTGCAATATTCAGTTCCTGCACCGTTTCCCCCTACAACATGAGTACAAAATAGACAATTTACCTATGACATAATAAATTGCCAAGAAGCACAAATGCACTTAGCTTTAGCTTTTCACCTGAGAGTTCTCTGGCCAGAATGGTGACCTTACACTTACACAGGCATTTGAGAACTAATCTTTAAGTTTTAATTTCCACAGGCACTGAATAATTTCACCCATACAGCGAAGCAGTTGGGTTTGTCAGAACGACTGTTTTTAAGAAGCCGCAAAGTTTCATTATCTTTCTCTTTAGCCTCTACCAAAGAAAGAACGAACGAGGCAGAATTTTTGTGGGAATATTTGCTTAACTGAAGGTTAACGGTGCTAAGTACTGCTAACAGAACATCAGAAACGGGGAAGGGAGTTTCAGCAGTAGCTTTCCCACATTGCCCTGCCAACAACCTCAGCCTTCTTGGGCTATTTTCTCTAAGGGCTAGAAGTAATTAAGTTTCATTGCTAAATCAGTCTTGAGCCTGTCTTGAGCAGAAAAATCATTTATACTTAATTGCATGTGGTGATGCGGTGAGCAATCCATTAGGCAGACTGCAGATACCATTATATTTTTTGCAGCTCTGCAGGATACTTAAAAATGAAAGGTCATTGTTTTATCCAAGCAGTCACTTGTATAATACGTATTTCCTATGGAAAACAGTGCTACTTCAAAAAAGGTTCATTATTTGCGTTTGTGTTACATAGTAATGCTAAACACTACTTTGAGGGTTGTAGAGTTAAAAACCACAAGTTTCTGAAACGTAGAAACAACAAAACAGAGTATTCTACTATAATATGCATACAAATATTTAATAATTAATGCTAAAATTGTATCAATTATAGCACATTTAAAAACTAGTATATATAAAAAGAAAAAACTAAACCATCCACCATTTTTAATATAGGCAGATGCATGTATTACATATATTCATAGTCATACACACACATCTGAACACATGCACGTGTCCAGAGGAATGTTCTCCGTGACCTTAAGAAACTCTGCATACTGTTTGCTAATCAGAACCACATATTTTTCACCTGATTCCATCAACAAAGAATTAGTTTCCATAAAATTGTAACCGACAGGAACAGATTGGTTTCATGGTTCAGAGTGGGAGAATTGTTCCAACAGTTCAGGCATGCCAACATTCCTGCTGCTGGCAGACCTGGTCCTCACCCATCGTAACCATCTCACACTGTGAGACCAGTCAAGAAAAACAATGTGATTCTGAGAAGACAGTGCTATAATATTATGAAAAGATTACAGTAAATTATTACAAGAACCAATGCAGGCAGTTACTACAGAACCGTAACAATGTAAAGGTCAATTAATGCCCACCATTACTGATTCTCAAAGCACCCACAAGGCTCACACTTCAGCAGTGAGCAATGGCACTTGATGTGTTCCATCACGAAGACTTGCTTTCCATTTGCAGAGGTACCTGAATGTCTGAGGCTAGACTGTGCTCCTAAATGTGCTGTTGTCTAGGTATAGGGTTGGCCTCCCAGAGCAAACTCACAGAAGTTCTTTAAAAGAAGGAAGAAGATCGAAGATTTTTAAGTATGAAATGACTTTGGATCACTGGAGGGTGGTACCAGACTCACAGTGTCCGTAAAAGCCAGCTGATCTCACCCAGTGAGCATCACGATCTGGCATACAATGGAGATGCTCTGGAGGCTCTCCTCTCCTGCCACCAAGTAACATTACACCAGAAATACTACACCCTGTTTAGGCCACTGGTACCAAATTCTAGCAGTTAACCTCCCTGTAACTTTGGAAAGAACAGCAGTATTTTCTCATATCACTCCTCAGCCTTTACAAGCTGGAACTGCTTACCCCAGGTACTGTCTTTTGATTTTTCTACAGCTTAAGAGCAGCTTATGTAAATTTAAAATTTTGAATTTTAAATAATATTATTCGAATATAGGCCTAATAAAAATGTCATTATCCTAATTTTACACATACAGAAAAATACACTGCAAAGTTCAAAAATTTAGCGCTTTAAATGCAAACAGAATGCTTCGGAATGGAAGGGACCTCTGGAGGTCGTCTGGTCCAACCCCCCTGGTCAAGCAGTGCCACCTCGAGCCAGCTACCCAGGACCACGTCCAGATGGCTTTTCAGTCTCTCTGAGGATGGAGAATGGAGACTCCACAACCTCTTCAAGCAACCTGTCCCAGTGCTTGGTCACCTTCACAGGAAAAATATTGTTTCCTTACATTCGGACAGCACCTCCTGTGTTTCAGTTTGTGCCCATGGCCTCTGGTCCTGGCACCAGGCACCACTGAGAAGAGCCTGGCTCCATCATCTTTGTGCCCTCCCTGCAGGTAGGATCCCCCCTGAGCCTTCTCTTCTCCAGGCTGAACAGTCCCAGCTCTCAGCCTCTCTTCATAGGAGAGATGCTCTAGTCCCTTCCTCATCTTTATTGGCCCTTTCTTGGACTCCCTCCAGGATGTCCACGTCTCTCTTTATACTGGGGAGCCCAGCACTGGACACAGCACTCACCAGTGCAGAGCAGAGGGGAAGGGTCACCTCTCTGTTGACCTGCTGGCAACACTTTGTCTGATGCAGCCCAGGATTCTTTTACACACCTTTGCAGCAAGGACCCATTTCTGGCTCATGTCCAACCTGGTGTCCACCAGGACACCTGGCTCCTATTCTACCAAGCCACCTCCCAGCTGGGTGTTCCCCAGTGTACACTGGTGCCCAGGGTTGTTCCTCCTCAGGTGCAACACGTCGTACTTCTCCTTGTTGAAGAAGGTCACCAGGTTTCTGGCAGCCCCCTTTCTCCAGACTCTCGAGATGGCAGCATGACCCTCTGGTCTACCAGCCACTCCTCCCAGTTTGGTGTCAGCAGGAAACTTGTGGAGGGTATGCTCTGCCCCAGCACCCAGACCAGTAATGAAGATGTTGAACCGGATGGCACCTAGTATTGACCCTGGGGTACACTGCTAGTTACTGGCTTCCAACTCGGCGCTGTGCCACCGGTCACCACCCTCCGGGCCTGGATCTTCAGCCGCTTTGCAACGCACCTTGCTGTCTGCTCATCCAGCCCGTACTTTGACTGCTTCTCTACGAGGATTTTACAGGAGACAGCAGCAAAACAGCAGTATTAGTAACTACGACCTATTGCAGTCATTCTGTTCACATCTTTTCTTAGTTTTCATCATTTCCACTTTGAATCAGTTCACCAAGTACAATCCAAAATTGCTCATGAATAAGGAAATATAAACTATGACTTGTAGGATTTTCACCAAACTTTGAACATCAAACAAGAATCAGAAAGAGCTTTCTCACTGACTGTAGCGCATTCATCCTCTTTTCAGAAAATCAAAAATAAAATTACGTTCTGATTTATGCACTCTGTTTATATGCAGGGCAACTAAAAGTTATTAAAGATGACTTTTTGTTTTTGTTGTTCATGCATGATCGATGATTATTTTAAGAACTCTAACATATGGATAAGGAGCATAAAATAACTTGAATCAGGACAGCACAACAAATGAGAACATTGTTCTCCTAAAGGAAGGTTACCTTTTATTCGCTGGAAATCATTGAATGCAAGTAACATTTACACCAAAGTTAAGACATCCCTTTCTCAACGGGACTCTACATACATTATCATGAGTTCGCTGACATACACGTACTGTCACTGTAAAGCATCAGAGAAAATGACAACTCATTCATACACTGGTGAGACTATTATTCCAAAACTTAAGTCAAACAAGTTGCCCAGAAATCAAAGATCAGTTATGTATGCTTTAATTACATCTTCAGCACGTATTGAGCACTTGTAAATGCATACGGGAATATAAACCAATTCGTAGCTTTACCAGTTTAAATAGTTGTTTACTGTTGCCTATTTCTTCAACTACATGAACGCATTAACATAACATCAGCATGAACACCACCGAAGTGAGAAGCAGCCTTATTCGAGTACCAGCCTCCTGTCGTACCCACTCTGCCTTTCCTCACGTATACAAGGAAAATTCTTCCCACAGATGCTCTTTGCTCTGGCGGAACAATGGAGTCACCAGACCCTGTCCTTGGGAGCAGGTTTTAAGTATAAAGCAAGGTGACAGCTTCCTTCCAAGGCCATGACATACAAAACCACAATTAGAATAGTTATTAAACAAATGCTGTCCGGTTACAGAAAGAAACGCCTATATTTGAAATGACAACCACCACCTACATTTTTAATGAGAAAAAAATTAAGAACAATAATACCTTCAGAAAACAATCCCATATACTTCCCAGCACCATATTTCTTGACCACCTCAAGTCACATTAAACCAAAAACTAGATTGGAAAGTAAATGTCCTCACATTTAGTTTTGTTGCCGTAATTTTATCTTGCCTGCATTTGCCATGCACTCACTGTTTACTGAGGAAAAAGAATAGGATATCTGGAATATATAGGCAAGGTATTAAAAAAAAAAAAAAAAATCTTTAAAATAGGTAATTGCCTCCTGACTTTATTCCTTGTCAAAAATGTCTTGATGGAAGCCAAGACAACTGACAAATACTTCTGTGCATAATTTGATTTACCTTTTAGCCCTGTGTTTCACTTCACAATGGGGAAGTTATGATTATTGCAAGATAAAACCATATCATCAGCCTGCATTTAAAAAAAAATTAATAAAAATAATGCATAGCGTGAAGCCAAATGCTTAAGTAGTAAATCCCATTTGCTCTAGTCTATGAAAAATAGACATACTATATATCCATACATTTAAAAGGAAAATACAAAGCATGAATCACCTAGGTAACTTTCGAAACAGAACTGGAATCACACATTCTCTAGATTTCCAAATTCGTGTGTTAGCTTCCATCAGTGGCAACTCTCCATATGCTGGAACATGTAGCCACTACCCTATTTTCATATATTTCTACCTTAAATTCACACCAGACACAACTCAGCATATACATTTTTCCCATTTCCTATCAAATCAGTTCCATCACTTTGCTTTAAAATTATTTGGAGTAGGACAGTATTTTTTCAAGGCTCATGATGATTTTTGGTAAGAAACAGAATATCCTCAGGCAAATCGCTTATTAAAAGAGGAAAAAAATTCTTCAATACTCAACTCAGGTTTTGAGACAAATTTACTTTCCTCTTCATGACTGCCAATGAATTAAAAACCTATGAACTGCATAAAATGAGTAATAACCTGGGCAAGTAACACCTTCCCACAACCAAATACACAGCACAACCATCACTCAGACACTCTGTACTGGAACATCTCAAAGGTAATCTGGTGGTTTTCCTCCTCGGGGTTCAACAGCATTCCCTCTCTCCTCCTCCCTCCCTCTCCAATCAAGCTTTAGTTTTCAGTGCGTTTAATCAGAAGAAGTATTTACTTTGGACTTACTTCCAGATAATATAGATAAGGTATGCCAGCCTTCAGCAATTAAATTACCTTTCAACTGTTCCCCATTGTGACCCGCCAGAAGGATTTTCCAGATGCCACTACTATTTTTAAGTACTTCTGACACATAACCCCCAAACCGAAACCTTAAGGGAGACAACAAAACAGTTCTGTCCTTGTGGATACGTTCTCTCCATTTGCTGCTCCTTTGCAAGAAGTTATAAAAACCTCGATACTACTTCCAAAAAAGATTTTGCTAAAGAGAAAGCTGTATCTACATAAACCAATAATTTACTGGGTTTTTAATTGATGTTTCAGAACACTGATCCAGGATACTTTTTTTTTCTTAAACACATCTCTTTCAAAAAAAGCTAAAAAAACCCCAAAGTAGAGATTATTGTCCTGGGGATAGAGGAGACCTCCCTGTAGATGAACAGGGACTCAGACCTGCCTGCAACTCCCTGCTTTTATTTTTGAAAGGTATTCATAAAACGAAAGAGGGTAACGATCACAGAAATTAATATTGAAAGCTACTGGCACTTTGGATCTTACACCACATATTCAGAAAATATGGTCTAGTTAAATTAAATTGACGCTGTTTTGCAACATTCTAAATTAAAAAAATACACATTTTTCTGTGTACTAGCAACACTTAACCGGGAGGAGAAAAAACCCCACAGAATAAGATCCAAGAGACTGACAATCCTAATTCAAAGGCAGAAAAATCCCATGAATGTTATGACATGGCCTTACAAAAACTTAAGTTTTATTATTGTACCAAACCAGATTTCTTCAGTGATGTCAAACACCGTTTGCTGGGAAGCATTATCATTTCAGTAAGAACACACAAAGCTCATTTTGACCCAGAGTGCTGCCTTTTAAACATGACCTTGGCTACAGACAGAAGGCTTAGCAAGAGGAGAAGCCTTCAGGACCACAACTACAGCATCTCTACTGCTGTAAGATTTATGTAAATCTGAGAAAACATCTTTCCTCACATATTAACACGACAGCAACAAAGTATTCCAGAAAAAAGCATGGAAACCAGAGATGATGGGGTAGGCTGTGAGAGCAGAACTTTTGAACCCGGATAATAAAGACACCTTTGTGATAGGAAGGCAGGAGGGCGAGGGGATCAGATGTCCACTATCCCACTGCCATTCAGCTTCTAATGTGCCTGCAAGTGATTAAGCCTGGTATGCCCCCAAGCTGAAATCACAGGAAACAGTGTGCCCAAAGCAATTTTATTTAAAAGAAAATTAATCTCAAGCGATTCTCAGAACTTCTTCAGAACCTAAGATGTTATGGTTTACAAAACGTTCCTGCATTTCATGTACTACAAATGAACCTGGCCAAAAATACAAGCAGAAACATCATCATGACAAACCCCAAAATTTAAAAATCAAATGTAGAATCTGGTAATTTCTAGAATAAACCCCTTTATATGGAAAAGTGACCATAACTTAAATGAACACTCTGTTCCACGTCATCTTTACAGTACACAACTGACTGAGGTGTCCTAAGATTAAGATCTGTTTCAAATTGCTGTAACAGTAAGTAAAATTACGAAGTCCCTTCTCATGAAAAAAATTATTACAGTTATTGATATTAATAAAAAAGGTTCTTGTCTACATGACTTCATTCCACAGCTGAGCTTCCAGGACGCTACACTGCACTCTGCTACGACATGGTGGATGGGGAAGAAAGGGCTTCCTAGAGCTAACAGTAATGTCGATTTAACGTTGTCCCCTCTTTTCTTAGGTTGAAATTCTTTCCTAAAATGAACACAAGATAAAATTTCACAGTTAAGAGTCTACAGATATACAGAGATATAGATATATATATATATCCATGCATACATGTAGTTTAAAGAGACAAAATTGTTCTAGAAATGTAACTACAGTGACTACTGAATTGTGATCTACTAGGTACCATTTAGTGCAATCCACAAATGCAAGAAATTAACGCTTTCACAGTATCTTCGGCTTTTAGCAACATTTTAAAATTTATTATTTAAAAGCACTATTCTAAGGTATACATACATCCCCTCATATAACAAAGAGCTTATGGTTTTGATTTCTAAAGAATACTCTGTTGAGTAAGAATTATCAAAACAAGTGTTTTATCACAAAAGCGTATGATTTGCTCACTTGGGAATAACTGCATTGCTGTTACTAAGCTCCTTCCTACTCAGACCAAAACAAATTGATGTTATCTTGAGAGTTGTTCTTGATTTAAACCTTGAACCCAAGTTACACGGATGGCACTTGGACTATGTCATCTCACATCTGTTACAACTGCAAAGAGTAAAGCAGAGGACAAAGCCCATGGAACTAACAGAACTGCTGCACACAAAAGTACTTCCTATCACTGTTTCCACTGTTATGTGTTTACTTGTAAAAATATAAAAGAAATTGCATTTTAAAGACCCTTAGTAATCCCCTTGTTTGACTTTTAGCTAAAAATATAATGACAAGTGTATCATCAGTATTTACTATCAATACAAAAGTCACAGAAATTACTTTTTACAGATATCTGGGCTAAATTTATAAAGCTTTGCACTTCACATTATTTACCTGACAGAAAACAGACAAATGAAAATATAATTCTGAAATTTATTAAACTTGGCTTTAAATAAAAGCAAAGACATGCCTTCTTACAACAAAGTACACTTTCAAGCATGGGTACCTACTGCCATAGCGATGCATATCATTACATGCATTACACCATAAGCAATTTTGGGCTGGGAAGTACAATAAATACTTATATTTTTGTATCTATTTATAATTCAAATGTGGTTGACAACACTCATTTTATACCTAATATAAATCCAGATATTGTCCATGCAAACAATGTAACTGGTAATTCTCAAGGAACCAGGAGTCAGCAACAGCAAACCAACAAAAACTCCAGTTGGATGTTGGTCACTAACTTACCTGGAGACGAACTAAATAGGCTGAGAAGAAGAGACAGGACACACTGGCTGGCCTCTGCCTGCTTTTTACAGCATAATATTCACCAGAGCCTTAGACAGGTATCTCTTCAGGCACCCCAGCTAAACCCAACCGCCGCTATCAACTGAACCTCTCAGAAACTTAAGACACAGCCTGGGAATCCCTTGGTATACTTGTTGCCCATGGCATTTCATGAACCAAGGCTTTTGTATAACTGGGGGGGAAAGGGAAAAAAACACCAAATATCCCAAATTAAAGGCATTCCATTGTAATGCTACAGACTGAAGACTCCCATTTCCATCTTTGAAACCTCTTCAAAAAGTCTCAGCTGTTGCAGGCATTATAAAATTAACCCTATCAGTCTAAGCTCTTTCTCTGCTCCAGCTCTCCTGTGAAAGTCCTTCTCTTCTGAAATTTTTTTTTCCGTGTCTTTACCATCACAAGACACTACATGAAGATTTTGAAAGCTCCCCATATGCCTTAACATTTCAGACAGAAGGGAACGGTCCATGTGGCATGGCCCTTCACTTCTGAGGCATTCTGAGGCAGCAATGTTTTTTTTTTCCCCTGATAGACTTAATGAACCCAAACAATACACACCTGAATTCTTCCACCTGGAACTCCCAGCATTTTTCATATGAAAAGAGATTATAACAGTTTACAAATTCATAGAGATGTTATAAGGAATGAGTTAACATCCACAGGGTTCATACACGGCTGGTATCAGTTCCAGCTCTCTGGGAATCATGCTCTACCATTGTGTCCCCCTTGTCCATGTCATCGTATTTTTTCCATTAAGGGTTCCACCCTCTCCGCTTATCCTCCTGCTCCATCTCTGGATGGGCTGTGTGCATTTGCTTCCCTCCTCTACAGGGACTGAGAACATCGGTGTCCTGATCAAGCCCCTCCTTGTTCAGGACGTCCACAAGACATACAAATCTTACGTGACCCACTGGTTTTGCTGTACCACTTGCTCAATGGGAATAAAACTGGTCACTTCCAATTAAGATTAGGGAAGTTTTCTCTCTGTGTACAGTCATCAAACTTCATCTCAGCCTGTTCCATCCTCCTACCACGCATCCAGTGACTTCTCGTAGCCACTGCTGCCAATCCTTATCGCTCCTCCTCCTCCCTCTCCCCCAGGGGGTTGAGCGCACAGCAGCAGAAGCTCCAGGGGACGCAGAAACGGGAAGCATAAACAGTGAACCCCTGAAGATAGCAGCTCTGTCTGGAAGAGGCTGGACAGCACAAGGAACAGATGGCAGCAGATCTTACCCTGCTACATGAAGACCAGCAGCAGGAGAAACAGCTGGAGCAGCTGTGTCTGCTGCCAACCCCAAACCTCGCAGCATTAATGAAACGCACCCTAAGGCTCCCGTGCGCGAGCACAGCAATAGAGCTGGTGCGATCACATCTGCTCGTACAATTTTTGGATCTTTTGGGAACGAGCTAGAAGCACTAACAGAAACAAATAAAGCCTACAAGGCTCTGCCTCACACTCCACCCCCAAAACAAAGCAACTGACAGAAATAACGAATTAACATGACAAACAACATACTGAATCCTGCATATTAATTACGCTTCTGGGTTTGATTACCTCCCATGGATGCTACTAGACTTCAATTCAGCCAAGAGCAAGAGAACCGCTGAGAAAATTCTTCAGGAACCTCTATGATCTATATCCCACAGTTAAATAATTTATTAGCACTTTGTACCCAATTTTGATAACGACTTATGGCAGCACTGTTTCTAAACTTCCAACAGTAACTTTACAAACCATATGCAAAAGTCAAAAAGCAGTACAACCTCATTTTTCAATTTCTTCAAGGATAATAAAGGAGAAATTTAAAAATTCTATATACATAATGGCTTGATGAGTTGCAGTGGATGAGGAAACGTTGGAAGAAGGAGAAAAGGCATTTCCCCTAGACATTCAATATTATAAACTATAAATCCACCTGGTGATGACAACTGGATTATAAGGGATAGTTTTTCACGCACCCTGTTTTGCCTGTATAGAAGATATGTTTGCACATTAATCTGTTCAGCAGTGCAGACAGAATATTGCCGGGGTTTATTTATTAATTTACAACAAACAAGTATGATTTTAGCTTCCAATATTGAACAGTTTTACTCCTCTTAAATGTTAAGTGGGGTTACATTTTTAAGTACTGCTATGAAAGCTGAACAGCACTTTTGCACATCTGGAGCGCTGCCTCCGTAGTTTGGAATTTCCAATAAACAAGTGGCTTTGCTTTGATTTTCACTGCCAAGTTCACACTTCTCAAACAGAATACAGTCAACTTTAGTTCATATTCAACTTTTTTTCTGGCTTCCTTTCTACTTACACACTGTGCAAACATTCAGCAATTTCTTGGAAGAGCTAAAAAAATGTTTAATATTACTCTTGATAATTGTATGTTTCTTCTGGAAAAATTAGTTTCATTTGATTAATATCATTCCTCATTTTCAGACTAAGTAAATTATAATTCCACAATGGAATTTAATGAAAATATTTTCCTTGAGTGAGAACACTTTTTCCCCTATGCATATTGCCTGATAAAAATATAAGAGGAAAAAAAAAAAAAGGTCTTTTTGTTTCTCCCACTGCCTTCATATGCAAAAAACCAATTCTGGGCAATTCTTAAATGTTTTACCTATAAATTATCTAGCTTAGCATTAGCTGCATTTCCACTGAAGCCCAAGGAATACCTCGTACATGGTGTCACAGGACACAGTATGCCAACGTAATGTTCACCATCATCACACAGATGCACTTTCATCCAGTTCCTTTCTTGCTAACCATGGCTACATCATCTCACCACTTATTTTGCTGATTCTCATCTGGCTCTCCCTAGCCCTCGAGGCAGTTTAATTGATAAAAGATCAGAGGGAATATCTGAAGAAAAAAATAAAACTTTTTCTACCACATCAGTGAGCTGAACTGGCTCAACACAAGATGGATAAGATACAGACATTACAATATTCACAACAGAGATCATTATGCCTGCAATCATCCCAGTATTTCGCATTGCATGGTACAATTAGTTACACTTTTAAAAGAAAAAATCATTTGATTTTTCCATAATTCACACCATTCACTGAGTAACTACAAGGATGGAGATTCCACAAGTTCTCTGCAGCCTCGTCAATAAAACATAGAAAATTAAGCACCGTTCACTGAGAAAAACTAAACAGAATTTGGAAGGGTTACACATATTCCATAACTAACACTTCTGGAAATCTCTTTTCTACAGAAGCGTGTAATGCATGAACATCAGTATGTTAAAATATAAAGAATCTATATATTCAGAAACACTAAAGCTACCGACAATGGCAGGACAGGAAATCTCAGGTACATCTTCACACACTGATGCAAAGATACTAGTTTGTTTAAAGACAAATTAAAGCAGCTTCATCAGCAGAAGGAACATTTTACAGCACAGCCTGGATTCCCAGGCTAAGTCTATGTCCCCATTCCAGACTGAATGCTGTGCCTACTATATGACCTTTTCAGAGTTACCTAAGAATTTGATCAAAATCAGATTACCATGAAAAACACATGGAGGTTTCTACAATTAAAACCCTATATATACCATAGCATCCAGCTGTGGCAATGCCCAGATCAGTTCATTCTTCCAGTGTCATGACTGACTGTAGTATTTTTTTAAAAATTAAATTCAACCTAAGCATAAATTGCACCACCTAATATTAGAGACATTTAATCATCAATGTTCAGAACAATGTTTACCTGATATAAAACCACACAAAGGAAGAAACAAATGTTCACCATCAACAGAAGCACGTATGAGCAACATGATATTCAAAATCTATTTATCCTCTATAGAATAATGCATGTCTTAATACTTCATATACTACCTGAAGCTACTATTTCTTGAAAAGAACAAAAGATGAAGTGACCTCTCTGCAGCTACTCAATAACAAAGATCAGCCTCATGAATTTCTCTGGATTCTACAATTTTTAACAGAGACAATCCAGTGAAAAACTACCTGCCTAAAGGACGTACCTGTGAGTCACTTCTATTATAAGGCTACATTATGATTCAGGCAGAGAGAAAAATGGGAGTGTTTCCTGAAGGGTACTTAATCACCCACTGGGCAGGCCTTAAATTCTTGTTCTCCTTTAGAAAAAAAAAAAAAAAAAAAGCCACCACACAACGGTAATGTAGGTATGCAAGTTATATACAGTCCAGCCCTCTTCACTTACCTGCAGACAGTATTACTCTCAGGAATTTATAAAGCATCATATTAATAAAACATTCTATCACATGTGAAAAAAAAAAAAAGGAAGAAAAAAGAAAAAAGATATATTTAGCCTTACTTCTCCATGTCTTAAAGGTGTAATAGCTCCTCTTGCTACTGCCATGCGGAACAATGTTTCTGTTGCCTGCATCAACAAACATACACACAAATTGGTTAGTTAAGTACAGACAACCCCAGATCACCAGTGTCTGTTTCAACACTTTTTAAGGTATCAGCTACCTTTAGCACCATTTTACAAATGAATCATTTCAGTAAGTTATTTAGAACAGTCTGCACAGGTTAGGCAAAGGTTTACTGCAAGGTGAGAAGTCTACCAAGGACTCTGGTCTACAGCGTAAGTAACCCCCTAAACAGTGTGCAGTCCCTCCTGCGACACAAGACCCTTCATCCAGCTCAGAGATGCTCAGCCACATAAGATGGTCTTCCACAGTTGTCAGGTAAAACTGGGATACTAATGGCAAAAATAGCTATATAGTATCTTACAACTCATGCAACCAATTTATTTTTAAAATTGCTGTTTAATATGACACACTTCAATTAACAAACAAGTCTCAAAAAACAAGAGTATGATGCAACTCTCTTCCTAAAAGCACCCGAGCCCTCTGAACTTTTAATAATGGTGACATTAGAAAACACAACATTCTCATGTGCAAATGACAGGGAACACAACTTGGGGGGGAATCTTTAATAAAGTTAATCTTTAGTTAGGTTGCATACCTTACTGTGTTAGTTTTCCCATCCTTTCTTTAATCCAGTGGGACAATTAGCACATATTTCTGATATAAACATAGATTACTGACTCTTAATGCAGGCTACAGTACAAAAACATTCTGTTATCACTTTTCCTTCTACAAGCTGGTTGCCAAAAGCCATGACAAAATTCACTGGTTACGTAAAATCACAGATTGGCACATTAGTGCACACAAGAACAGATTTGTTTTAAAGCATTGTTTCCACAGCAAGTAGTGAAGCCAGCTTCAATTTCAACTGTAATGAAACGTGTTTTTAATATCTGGTTCTAATAAAATAAAAAAAAAAAATAAAATCTAACTTCAAGGATCCATGTTAAAAAGTAATTAGCAGGCTGTTTGAAAAAATGTTTAGAAATTCAGAAATAAAAGTAGTTTGTACTAGCTGATTATCTTGCTAAATAGCGATTTAACAAACAAAAAAAAAGCAGCTCAGTACTAATGTGACTGCAAGACTGGCTGGGTTTATGCTACACTACCTTAAGACAGCTGTATCTCAACAAACTAATATCAAAGGCATCTCTTAAGATGAATTCCTCAGTCTTGCTAGACACAGATTAAGTGGGGTTCCCTCTTTTCTACATAACTGCCTGCAGGAAAGAACATTATAAAAGAGCTTCTTTATGCTCCCCCCAGCCCCCAGCGAACTTGGACTGCAAAACGTATCACTACGTTTACACCCATGACAGCCTAGGGCAATGCCCAGGCGCCGTTCTTCTCAAACCCTTCTTCTTTGAGAGATAAAGTGAACCTCATACAACCTTTTGTATTTCCCAAAATTGGTTTCTTTCACCAACATTTTTAGGGCTGTTTCAACCGAATTGAACACTCTGTCAATACAGCTAAGCTGCTTTTGTTTCTTTTGAAAACTACTGGCATGTGTGACTTTCTTTTCACATCTACTAGTAAAAGTTCTCCCCTAATACACTTGCACTCACACCGTTAATGCCAGATGTCAAAACCATTCAGCCACAAGGAAGAATCACAGCAGCAGCAGATCTCGCACCGTACATGTCCTCTTATGGGCTACTCTTCATGCGCCGAGTATCACTAAGAAGATTAGCACTACAATCACAGCTGCCCACCCAGCCGGCATGGGGGGGGTGGGGGCACCTATAGCCATCCATGCACTGACAGTGACAAAGCTGGAGAAAGAGCTATCAGGTTTTTAGGTATGTAAAATCCGAGAGGATGCGTCAAGAAGTTCATCTTTCAAAAAAGTGGTCAGACCCCTGCGTACTGCTGGTGTGATGTTTAAGGCGAAGGAGGCAGGCAGCAGCAGAAAATCTTTCAAGTTTGTATCCTTTCTACAAAGAAAACGAAGTGTGAACAACATGCTGAGATTTAAGTAAGGCAGCGTCTTACATGGAATAAGAACAAGACAGAACGGCTCAGACGTCTTTTTAACACCTTCACAAAACTGTAACATCACACAGACTAGTGATAAAAGTGATCAGGCTAGGAAAATCTGACCAGTCTTAAAATCTGCATTTCTCTGTAACACTTCTGGTTTGGACAAACTCCCACACTGCCTTTAATTTCCATCTTTACCCTTTTCTGCCCCGCAAATGCAGGTACAAACAGGGGCCACCAGGTTCTACTCAGGGCCCCTTGGAGCCGGTCACCCAGGGCTGGAGATGTTTCCAGCACCTCTAAGGGCAGAGGTCCCACAACCACTCTGATCAATCTGTTCCAGTATTAAAAAAAAAAAAAAAACAAAACACACAAACAAAAACACACACACACAAAAAAAAATTTACAGATGACCTGCAAATTTCCAAAGAAGCACAGCCCAACTCCCCAAATTCTCTTAAGCGGTGGAAATCCTTTATGCCAGCCAAGTGGAAGGCCATCCTTCCTTCTGCGGCTTCTAGCTGTGACAAGCCAAGCCACACTGAAATCCCCCAAAAACCACAGAGTCCTGCTGGCATTCAGGCTGTACAGGTTAGATACGGAGGAACAAGCACGTCGGTGGAGAAACTTAAAATATAAACATACCAAAATACTCTATTTTTTTGAAATGTTAAAGACAAATTCCATCATACTTAATGCTCCATAAAGAATAGGGGGGTGGGGAGTGGGGGGGTGGGAAGCTGCATGAATAAAGAAACCCACAACAGTAATGAAAAAAGGACACTATGTTCACACACCTCCTAAACTTTCTGAAGTGCTGGGTGTGATAATAACTTGCTGATATTAAAAGGATCCCTATTAAAAAAAAAAATCAAACCTACTTTGACTAAAAATCCAGTTTATTGAACACAGCTTGCCTGGTGTACTCTTGGATTTTAATTTTAAATTTACCAAGGTTATTAGGACAATAACAGCCAATATTCATGCTGCATAATATTCTCATGCAACTTGTTCCAATATTGATTAAGTTTAAATCCCTTGAACGCAAATGTAACAAATTTAAATATTTTTTTTAAAAAAGTATTACGTATATTGAAATGGGATGTTTGCTTATTTAATTGGATTAAATCTGATAAAAACATGCAGAGTACTGCTCTGTCACAATCTTTCAACACAGGCTAGCTAATTTTTTTAAAAAACAACCACCTTTGACTTTTTCAGCAATAGATTTATATTAGAAAAGTTTAGCATACTTTTAAGCATCAGGTCAAAACTGCCCTTCTCCCCCCAGAACAGTTTTCACAGCTCTTTTGGTTCACAATTCACAGTATCCTTGAATAAAGACACACAAAGTTACATGGCATTTAGAATAAGTTGGATTACCTGGTTGCAGTATCAGCCCTTTCAATCCTTCTAAACAACTTCAAAATAACTTCTAAAATCTGTGTATGTATTTATAGTAGATATTTTCCCACTGAATGCCAGATTTTTATATGCATTTATCACTTCCTAATTCAAAAAAACAGCATAAATTATGTCAATTTTTTAATACTGAAAATACCAAAATAATCTCTTATTTTATGCTAGGATGAGTAACTGTGACTATGAAATACAAAAGACTGGAAATATTTATCATCATGTCAGGATAACTGATTAAAAAGGCAAAACTGTCCATTTAAGAAATAATAATCGCATCTCCAAAGAAACCACCGACTAGGACTTTAGATCATTTTCAACTGCTTCTGCCTCTGTTAGCATTTAATATTTCACTATAATCAGATTTTTATCAAGTTGTAAAAATGTAAGACTTATCTGCACTCAGTTGGCTGTGAATAAGCCTTAAGTAAGGATCATCACAGGCTTAGGCAATGCCTGCAGATACTTCTGTTTGGGGATGGGAGTCGGAAATCCGTAAGAAAGCAAATCATCAGCACGTGGTTTCAGTGATCTCAGTGTGAAATAAATGTGTTGCCAAGGTAAATCCCAAAATTGTTCTTCATTATACTGTGTTACATTGTATGTGAGGGGAAATGGCAGCCTGATGTATCGCACCGCCCTGTACCGCTGTGCAAGCTCCGATGCCATCTCCAAAGACGACCAACTGCTCCCTCCCCAACCAAGCAGTCGCTTCTATTCAAATTGTGCGGTATTGATAGAAATTGTAGGAAAAATAGCAAAAACCCCAGCACCTTAGATTCCAGATGTTTTGAATTTTCTAGGTATTCACAAAAATAAAATGGGTTTATAATACTTTATCAAAATAGTTACTGGTTTACCAAAGTTAAAACTGCAAATGCAAGCAGTGGAGGGGACTGCTAATGCACATTGATTAATTTGGAAATGCATGCTTTTTCATCACCCAACAGATACATCTACTTCCAAAGGTGCATTTAAAAAACAAAATAAAATTATTCTATTTAAAGAAATGTTCTGAAAGGCACAGATCTTTGGTAGTCATTCAGAGCAATTTACAGATTTAACTAAAATGAAAACGGTGCAAATTGTTATAAGAATTAAAATGGATGGAGTAACACAAAAGGCTTTTTTTTTTATTCCTATTAAGTTTGCTGATCTTGGTTACAATAGCTGGCTGACAGTTCTGGCCTGTAAAAATTGTGCTTCTTCATGAAAAGCAAATTACATTTAAAAAGGTCCCTGACAGCCTGTCCAAAATCATCAGTAATATTTTTCAACTTGATTTCATGTTGCAAATTAACTATTGTTAATAGTCCTTATTAGCTACCCATCACACAGCTTTCGAAAACAAGCACGAGTGCTATCAAAGACAGATGTGGCGAGATTCAGAAATAATACCGAATAGGAAAATATACAAGAAGTTTCTGAAATACTTTTTTCCCTGATTTCTGTCCACAGAATTTCAAGTCTAAGGCAACCTTCTCCATCCAAACCTTACCCTAGATGTCAGATTTAACTTCACTGATGAGCTAATTTATTGTTACAGCTTTTGATTAAATTACTGTAATACCAGTACACAATTTATTGCTATTGTATATATTTTATGAATTTAAAATATATTTTAAATATGTTAAAATACAACACTGAAGCTGAACAGATGCTTTTAAAGAGATGTATTTAAATTTGTATTTTCTGGAAAACCATTAAAAATATTTCATTCATTCAGTGTTACATATG
This sequence comes from Falco naumanni, assembly GCF_017639655.2. NCBI lineage: Eukaryota > Metazoa > Chordata > Aves > Falconiformes > Falconidae > Falco > Falco naumanni. Next base: position 9,950,572 of record NC_054055.1, on the reverse strand, counting down.
TGAACTCCATGTAACTCTGTCTTTCACTTTTTTTAAAGAAATCTGAATGTCTCTGCCTTAATTACTGAATTACTATTTGAACCTTACTGGTACAATGACTAGATCAGCATATACTTGACATCCGTGAGACACAAGTTCTTTACATTCACCCCGTTAGCAGAACAAATCACTACTTACCTTCTATAGAAGCAACTGTGAACTCTATAAAGACTAAACAATTTAAATCCAACAATAAGCATAATTGTCAGAGCTCATGATAGCCATGCACCTGTTTTCTGAAACTTCTCTGATTTTTTTCCCCTTTTCAGCCTTCAGAATGTGAACACCCAGAGAAAATACTGCACCAAACACTCACCTTTGAATTCCATAATATCTGATCCCCCTTTCCTCCGGTTACTTATACAACATCTGTGCACCTTTATTAGAAGGATAATACAATTCCTAGTCTACAAATCACATTTTAATGCCTCCCCCAAATGAAAATAAAGATGCACATAGGTAATAGAAGGACACACATCTGCAATATTCCCAAGCCCCAGCAATTAGTGGCTTGCGGGCGTATTTCGTGGAAGCTCTGGATGCACAAGAGAAGGGCTAAATCTGCTCTTATTTATGGGGGAGGAGGCAAGAGCAGCTTGAAGATGAGAGGGTAGAAAGTAAATCAAGCACACGGATCACGGCCATGGATCTTAAACAGCAAAAGTACTAAATGTCCTGGGGTTTTGAAACTCAACCCTAATACAGCACAAACAAACCAGTATTAAAAGTAACAAGATCAATGGCACAGGCAGCTCTTTTTGAGCTACATCTTGCTCCTTCCTTAGGATATTTGCAGATTTGTCACGTAAACGTAAGTGCAAATTTACACACAAATATTTGATCAGGTCAGTGTCATTTCTATTACACTAACAAATTTCCATTTGTTCATGGAACTAAATCTGCACTTTCAGGGTTAATAAACTCTTTTATGAATTAATTCACCTCTACCCTACTACCTAACTAAACTACCCTGATCTTCATAGCGCCCGAAAGATAACATATATCACAGTGCTGGACTTTGCATTTAGCCTTTGCTATGTCTGCATTGCAAGAACACCCCCTCGCTGCAGACCAGCTCAGGAACCTCAGCCTCTCCCTAAAAGAGCTTTAAAACTTAAAGCTGCAGAACACACACTCAACAAATGAACCAAGCACAAAAATAATCAAACACTGTGGGCTGCCAAGAGGATGAAATAAAAGCATTACTATTTATTTATCTTAATTTGAACCCAGTAGCCTGCAGTTGTGGTATTTGTAACTTTTGCCAAGATTATGATAATTTTGTTTCTTCAGACTTCTTCTCACCTGTTCTTCTCCCTCTCCTTCCTCCCACTCTCCTCCCAAAAAATGTTTGGCATCTTACACTGGGATTCATGGTCCCAGCCTGTAACTGGCTTGCACCTTTTTCTAGTTTTCTCTGCACAAACCGTACAGCTCAACACTGCAATTAACTAAGTATCAGGAAGCCAGGGGAAAAAAAAATTCCGGCACTATAATGCTCATGAACTGAATTACCCACGAACCAGGCCAGCAGCCAGCATGGGAAACTGGAGAAAGAGGCCATTTAATCTCCTCTGCCTGGACAGAAATACCAAAGAAAGGAGGTCCAAGCGAGCCTGCCCGGCCACCAGCACTGAGCAGAGATTTCTGCATCTGAGAAACGAGCCACTGAAGCCACCCAAAACCCTCCTCCTTTCCAATCACGCAGCAGCAGGACAGAAAACAGCTGCAAGCCAGCCTGCAGAAAGACATGACAACTGTCAAAAATGGTTTTGATTAGTAATGCTGCCAGATAGAATAAAAGATAAGAGCTGAAAGACCACTCTGGCTAGCCCAGGAATATATGAGCATACTTGCATGTATCTAGTGCTCCCCCAGGACTCGGGGGCACAGAACTCTACAGATCTCCAGCTCAAAAATGGTGAGAATGAGCACAGGCACCCAACCATTCATCCCACACCATCCCTGCAGTGGGAAGACTTCCCATCTCCCTCCATCCCATTAGGAACTGACACATGGGGGGGCACTGCTGCTGCCTGGCCCCGGGCCACCAGAACAGCCAGGCGGAGAAACAAGAGCTCTGCCCAAGCCTGACGCAGCCACCAAGTGTCAGGATAACAGGGCAACACTGCCCTGACCCACAGCTACACTGAACTCCAGCACGACACACAGAATTATAGACAGGTTCAGGTTGGATGGGACCTTAAAAACCATCCAGCCCCACCCCCCTGCCATGGGCAGGGACCTTCCACCAGCCCAGGCTGCTCCCAGCCCCGTCCAGCCTGGCCTTGAGCCCTGCCAGGGATGGGGCACCCACAGCTGCTCTGGGCAGCCTGGGCCAGCGTCTTGTCACACTCACAGGGAAGAATTTCTTCCTAATACCTACCCTCTATTAGTTCAAAACCATTGACCCTTTGTCCTGTCATCACAGACCCCGGTAAAAAGTCTGACCCCATCTCGCTCTTAAGCCCTCTTTAAATACTGAAAGGCCACAGTAAGGTCTCCCCGGAGCCTTCTCTGCTCCAGGCTGAACAACCCCAACTCTCCCAGCCTGTCTCCACAGCAGAGGGGCTCCAGCCTCTGATCATCTTCACAGCCTCCTCTGGACTCGCTCCAACAGGTCCACGTCCTTGTCATGTTAGGAGCCCCAAGAGTTGGATGCAGCACTGCAGGTGGGGTCTCACCAAAGTGGAGCAGAGGGGCAGAATCCTCTCCCTCGACCTGCTGGTCACACTGCTTTTGATGCAGCGCCAGGGGACAGTTGGCTTTGTGGGCTGCAAGTGCACATTGCCAGGCCATGTCCAATTTTTCATCCACCAGTACCCCCAAGCCTTTCTCCAGAGGGCTGCTCTCCACCCCTTCGCCCCTGAGTCTGTACTGATACCCACAGATCCTCAGTGGATCACTGGGACAACTGAGAGCAAAACCCAGAGACCCCCTGCTCCCTCCCTGTTCTCAGGCAGAGACATAAACACTCCATGACACCAGCCAGTTATTCCAGCAGCCGTGGGTCTCACACCATAGATGTTCTTAAGTTTCACTATGACCGCCAAGCTGGTTTTACTTCAAGTCAAGCTTTACTTCACATCACCTAAGCATGCATTCTGGAATCCCAGGCTAATTTAAATACAGTCATTTACAATTCCTTTATCATAGAATCACCTATGTTGGAAAAGGCCTTTGCGATCATCAAGTCCAACCGTTACCTGCCTTCACTGACCAGAATTTCTGGTTAGCATGAGCTCTGAGGGAGTTCAGTTCAGTGCATTCCCTACAAGCTTTACACGATTTGTTCAATGTGTCACAGCCATGGTCCCTTGTCTTTAGGGGATTACCTCATCTTTTACGTTTCCCGCTGGTAGCAATTCTAAGTAGCAGCTCTCAGTATTTGCAAATGGAACAAAAATTTCTTTGTCTCAACTGGTTTGTTTCCATGTATTGTAATTTACCCCCAGAGTTATGAGTTAAACTAACACAGATCTAACCCAAAAAACATTTTCAAACTAGTCATTTATCATCACCACACTGTAAACAATAGGTATTACAGACTACATCTACTTTGAGCGAGACACTCTACTCAATTCCCAACCTTATTGTTTAAACACGTGTATGTCACACAATCTTTCCAAACTAATTAGAAACAGAACACATAGATTAACGCCATTTCATTTTTGGGGCAGCTTATAAAAATGTCTCCCTCCTCTGTCTAGAAAAGTTTCACTGATGTTGGATAACAGCTAAATTGTTTTCAACAAAGGATATGTGTATTCTGGAGATAAATAAAATCTCACCAATTCATTTTTGTTAGGTTATCTCATGCTGTTGTCCATAAAAAAAAAAAAAATAAAAATCAAATGCTGATTGTAAGTGACTAAAACCACTTAATACAAAATAATCAGCATGAAATTTCAGGAAGTCACTTATTATGTGGGGAATGGTAATTAACTACTAACATAATGTACTAAGCTGAATTTTATTTTTTTTTATTCAACTTTTTTTTCTTTTAAGGCAAGCTAAACATTCCAGGGCTTAGAACAGTATTTTCAGAGCCGGGAGAAGCACTGGTCAACCTCTTCCCCTTCTTGAGAAAGCTGTTTATATTTTGCCCAAGAGTAACTAATAGAAATCTTCACTTACAGGCTGCATAATCCTCAACGGTTTTGCAAGTGAAACTACTTCGGAGAAACCGATCAAGCAAGATTTCTGCTTCCCAAGCATCTTTCTTCAACGTTGACAGGACAGCGGTACCTCCAGGGCCTGAGACCAGCCTTCCCTGCCAGCAGTGCCGGTCCCACAGCACAGCACACTTGTATAGTGTTAGCTCTTTTCAAGAAAGGCAGGAAGCTTTTATCATAAGACCAATCTCAGAAGGAAGCCACACTTCTCCTTCACATGCAATATCAGAAGGGCCATGTCTATTCTGAACACTAAGACTGTTGACAGAAGCCGCAACGCGATTGTACTCCAGAAGCCTTGCTTTTTAATAACCCAGGCTTTGACGGAACACCTACCCACAATCACTAAAACCTTATGCAAACATAGAACAGTGAAGTTCTAAGGTCTGTCAAATCCGCTCAACACAAAATTTATGAGAACTCACTACCTCTCATTTTGTGGCTAAAAAATTCTGAATTTCCAAAACCACTGGATTTACCCATGTATAGTAACTAAGTTTAAAACACTTCACTCCTGTGCCTCCGCCATGCCAGGAGCTGGGTGCTCCTCCCTCCTGCTCTTAAACGTTTTCCACGAAGGGAAGCTAACAGGACCGATCCTGCCAACCGATGAGTTACTGCAGCCAGCCCACCAGCAGAACTGGGGGACAAACACCAAATGTCAAAGCAGAAGGAAGTACCTCTAGCGAGCTGAATTGGTAAAAGGCCTTTAAAAATCCAGGCATCAGCCAGACTCGGACTTAGACCCCCTGAGACTAAGTTGGCTACAATCTCCGTGTCCTCAGACACACTAGATGCAAAGAGGCTTTCAGCCAGGCCTGCTCATCAATACTGCAATCGCCAAAATTACCGTTTTGAATTGACTTCAACACTATGAAAAATCTTTGTCTGGTGTATCATGACCTGGTAAGCCAACTAGCTTTGTAATCCTAACAATAACTGGGCATGTTTTTATATAGGGAAAAAACTCTAACAAAACATACTCTAACACAAGAAACATGAGACTTGAATTTCTACTATCGCGTATCAGTGGTCTCCCAGGATATTAGCCTTTCATCAGAATTTGGACGATCGCGATGGACAATGGCAAAAGCGGGAAATAAAGCTATGTGGCAATCAACCCCAAGTCTGTCAAACCCCTTCTTCACTTTCTCTAAAACTTGGAAGGCCAATCACAAGAAAAGAAGAACAACCACAATGAGATTATTGGTAAAAGTAGTAAAGTTCATACAAAAGAGCTGGATTCTAGCTTTTGTTCTTCTTATCCGACATCAGGCAAGACAACTGTAATACAAAGGATTTTTCTGTAAGTAGGCACACTATGATCTTCTCTCCCAAAAGTGGGAAATCAAGAGATCCTAAAAATCTACTCCTGATGGTACTGCCATGGCAATTCCTCCTCTACAAGAGGAGTAATACTTTTCACTTACCTCCCAAAGTCATAAATAATATCGAATCATTTATTTCCATTCATTGCCTTGAGAACATACAGACCACCTAAATTCCAATATCTAAAAAATATAAGCCGACAAATTCGAAAGGAGTAAGGGGCAAATGTCTCCACTTTCTAACACTGAATCACACTAAGTTATCAAACACTTTTCCAACACCATCAGAGTAAATAATTCCAGTCAACTATTCATTTCTAAAATGGTTACCATATTTGCCACTTTCAAGTTGATTGATGAGGATAAATTTTCAGTCTGTGAAGTATTTACAGACTGCAGCTGATGAGCACCAGAGAAAAGCCCATGGAAGAACTGATAACCTGTATTTTAAGGAAGTTTTGAACACACACCAATGGTCATGGTTAAAATAAAATGCCGAGCAGCTGCTAATCAAGAAGACATCTTCAATCATTTACCAGGAACACACAAGGTTCCCAAGGAAAAGACATTATGTGATTGCACAGTTGAAGACCATTTTATGCCCTTGCACAGACTGAATATAAACAAGCACCTCATTAGTACAACAATTAATCTCTATAGGACTAATATCCTATGGATATTCTGTAAGTAGAGTTTAAACTTTAATATAATTTAGAAAAAAATGTGATGCACACTTTGGCATAAAAATCTCTTTGTCCCGTTTTTAAAATCATTCTTCCTACAAACAGAAATGAGCCATATGACTGTAGCAGTATTTTGCACTCCAAATTTAATTCCTCTCATGACAACACAGACAATTTTATTATTAAGTATTGTTATTTCAAAGTGTGTTATTCTCAGCTATTATACTGAAAGATATGTAACCTCAAGGCTGAAGTATCACGTTAGGAACAAAACCATGACATCTGTAAAAATAATTATCCCTGAAGTTATCTTTAGGAATCTAGAACTTAAATATCAACTACTTAAAATACATGAGAACTGTGTTAAGTACAGGTCTCCACCAGCATCACCTTTTAAAATAAGAACCTGAATTGAACTACAAATGTGGCCATTGAAGAAACATTTAATCTCACATTTCCTTCATATTTTCAGTGACAATGACACCAAAGATTCCATTCTCTCCAGTAAAAGACAGTAAATCCAAAGAGTAAAATGCACCAACATTACCAAAAAAAAAAACCACCCAAAAAAACCCAACAAAAACCACCACCCCAAACTTGCTTAAGAAACAAACTTTCCACACAACAAAGTCAACAGAAATCTTACAATGTAGTGAACTAGAAATGTTAGCCCAAAATATGGCATTTTAAAAAAAAAAATCTCATATATACTAACCAAATCATTCTAGAACCAAATTCTTCTCTAGAATTAGTACTTTATTCATGATGAATTTACTACACTGTCCAGTACACAATTCCTGTAGACAAGGACACTACCATTAAATTCTTATTTTAAAAAACCTTGGAAAACACTTATTTGGAAAACCTTGCATTCAAGTTTTATGTCTGGAGCACAAGACCAGAACTAAACTGAATTGTTACAAGAATTAGCAGATGAATTTCTAATGGTATATTACTGTAGGTTTGTATATTCTGTCATAAGTCTGCTCTGTTCATAAAATGTCTTATTTATGAAAACAGGAAATTTGCATACACAGTATGTGACATTCCCACAGCACAAAGGCAAAGCAAGGCAGTTGTAAGCCTGCAGTTGAGTTTGCACATTTTTTAGGGTAATACAGGAAGCATCACAAATAAATCATCTGCTACATTTACCAAATACAGAAACTGCAGCATGGTGCTACGCTACTCCAAGTGATCATCAAACCATAAACTGGTTCGGGTTGGATGGGACCTTAAAGACCATCCAGTCCCCACCCCCCTGCCATGGGCAGGGACCTTCCACCAGCCCAGGCTGCTCCCAGCCCCGTCCAGCCTGGCCTTGAGCCCTGCCAGGGATGGGGCACCCACAGCTGCTCTGGGCAGCCTGGGCCAGCGCCTCGCCGCCCTCACAGGGAAGAATTGCTTCCTATCTAACCTAAATCCATCCTCTTTCAGATTAAAGCTGGTCCCCTTTGTCCTATCGCTACATGCCCTTGTAAGAAGTCCCTCTCCAGCTTTCTGGAAGGTCTGGATGTAGAGTTGTACCACAACTTTGGGAAAGTAGGGAAGGCAATGAGGAAATGGCTTAAACTTCAATTTAAATTTAAGCTCAAATTCTTGCTCCCCACCTCAGAGGCCGACAAACCACAGAATCCCTTCACCAGAAGACTTTATTATTCACCCTACATTGACTGATTTTCCTTATGTCAAACAGATAAGGAAGCTAAAAAAGCTCCACAGACTTTAAGATTCACAACAAACACTTTAACCAAGTACAGAATAACAACTAAGAGGCTTTTCGATGAGGAACAAAACATACAGTTATTCCTGGCAAGGCTTAAGGAACCAAATACATGCAGTAGGTCCATTATATAAAATGTGTTGGATTGCACGGATAAGCATGTTCATTTGAACATCTCGTACGTTAGCATGGCCAAATAATAGCTCATACCTCTTGGGGGAAAAGTATATAAAGCACACTTACAGAAGAAGGAACTGCGTAAGCAATGTAAGCAATAATAAAAACAATTTAGACACTGCGGCAGACAATCAACTGAGCCTAAAACATGCCGTGTTCCCCATCAAATGAGCAAATTAATCCTGATGAGTGCAGAAACACCAAATGGGCTCATAAATCAGGCTGTTTGATGCCTCATCTGGGCTCACATTTTAGAAAGCTTTCAAAACATGGCTGAAGAAACGATGCATCTGTTTTGCAAACATGAAGAGTAGCTAACAACAGGTTAAACTACCACGTGTCAGGCTAGGTCTTCACTGCAAGCTTTTACCTCTCATCTATCAGATGTTAAAAGTCTCAACTCTTCACTGACATTATGTACAGGAAAAATAACCCTGGTGCTGAAGCTGCTGAAACTGACAGGTTTCATTGGAATTTAAAGGAGTTGCACCATCAAAACATCAGAAAGATTGTTAGCGTGAATTGTCAGCAGTAAGATGCTCCTCAGATGCAGCTGTGTTACAGGCTTGACACCAACACAAGTATCTGTATCAGCACATTTTCAAAGAGCAGTCAGCTCCCTCATGCCATAGGAAGAGGGAAGAATGAATTACCATTTTACAAAAGCCTCCGGATAAAACAGCTTTAACTAGCAAGGTGTGGCTTTGTTGTTTCAAAAACGGGTCTTATCAAAGGAAGCAGCAGATGCTCATCTGTGTTAAGTCTTGGTTTGAAGGCCCAGTAGCTATTTAAAAAAATAAGCAATCAACCACAAGTCTCCAAAAAAGGCTAATGGGAAAGGGTTTGTCATCAAGCTGGGAGAGGTCTGTCACCAAACCAGCCGTTAAATTATAACAGCTAGTACCAGCTGCAAGTAAATCCTATTCCCAAAATTGATCCAGAGCCCTGATAACTGAAAAAGACCCTTCGGCCCTTTCTCCCCCCCCCCCCCCCCCCGAAAAAGGAAGTGGCATTCTACATTTTAATTATTCAGACTCCTACCACAGAAGGTCTTCCTCAATCTCTTCCTATGCACAAGCTTTCACTTCCACTGTAGCATACTGCGGATGGGAGGCACAGCAACACAGAATCATTAACAGCCAGACCCCGTTACAGCTTCCAAAATGCAAGTGCCACAGAAACTTGGAGAAGTGAATCGGGATTAGGCTTCAGAAGTTGCTGGAGACTCTGTGGCTGGCACCCATGGAGCCAGAAACGCAGAATGAATGGATCTCTCAGTGTTTTATAGTAATTAGGTACATTTCTGAAACTGGTGCTTCAATTGCTTCATCTGCGCTAATTGAGCACAATGCAAAACACCGCTCTGAAATGCCAAACGGCAAATTTAACAGCCTTATAAAGGAGCCAGGAATACAGATTCCTTCCCCTGCCCCTTCTTATTAAAGGGGGAAAAAAAAAAAAGACTGGCCTAACTTGTCACTACACAAAACAGCATGCTGGAAAGTGTCCAAAATCGCTCTGTAAGTGTTGTTTTACTAGTCTGAGACTGTTAATAAATATATTGTAAACCAACTTATACTTGCTTGGGTGGATATAAAGAAACAATTGTATCACTGTTCTTACAAAGTTTACAATTTACCCTAGTTCTTCACTTTTTTTTTTAACCTAGTTACACTGTTTCCTACACTAGTTTACCTTTGCAACTGGCATTTATTTGGTCCATAAATTACCCTAATGCAGTTTAGTGCTCTTTCATAAATTTTACAAACACAACGTTTACAGAACATAGACTCGTATTAATTAAAGCCATTCGTACACAAATCTAACATTTCCTTTAACATTTTACTTACTGCTGATTCTGGAAGACACATAGACAGACAAAGGCTTTCTCTTCCCTTTCATCAGGTGTGTTTTTAAAGTTCATACATACATACAAATGTGTATTTTTTTATGTGTGTATTTTGTGTATCTTATTACAAGTGTACCGCAGGTGACAATGCATGATCTTTAATAGGAAAAAGACTGTTTTCCAAGGAGTTGGCATACCAAGATACAAATTAGATCCTTTCATTAAAAGAAAGTTAATTCTTAGCAAATTCCAATTTTTACTTTACCATTGCAAGATTTTCAGTACTTGTTAGAAACAGCTTTATCTATTTCTAACTCTAGATGTTGAAAGTATTTCAAGAGTAAAGCTCGACACCTGTAATGAAAGCTCAGGAAATTTGAAAAAGTGCTTGTTTCTCACAGGAACAAAAAAAGTTTGAGGTATGTATTGATACGATAGGTACGGTAAATACGAAGGTAACTTCGGTTTTACCTTTTTCTTAATTAGGTTTAGTTTTAAAAGGGAAAAATAAAAGCTGTTGTTACACAATAGTGGCATATGAATAGTCAATTAATATATTGAATAAGCATTGAATGAATACAGCAATGGCAGTATACAACAATACAGGAAGATAGGTATGACACATATATGGCAATGTATGTAACGTGCACTTAATATGCTATTTAGCTGTCCTTCTGTCTGCTACACTTTCTACAGAAAATACATGGTACCAACCCACAGGAAGAACCTGGGGTGCTGCGCACCCTGCCCCTGGGCTCCCAGCACACGTAGCCCAAGGTGAGCAACATCAACCACCCCGTCACGAACCCAGACCCACGGTCTCACCGGAGACCTGCATCCCCCCAACAACTCCACCAGACCGCCCTGTGCGCGGCAGATACCCGCTGCGATACATGTGGAGGATGAAACTCCGGGCCCTGTGTTTCAGCCTGCCCTGGGCACACACAGGTCGGCACGGCCGCTGCCATCGCAGACTGCGGGAAACGTGGCTCACAGGCACATGCAAACTCTGCACAGGCCTTTAACCCGACACGACATCTCTGTGAACAATTTAAGCTAACGCAGCAGCACTTAGGCCACAGTAAAACCTTAAGAGATATGATAAATAATTTAAGAGCAGCGCAGTCACCACCAGTGTTTGTTTTCTCAGTGGTCTTTATTAAACCAAATCACTAGGATTAAAGCTACTACAACAAAAACTGGAGACAGAAGTGAGTGGGTTGACAACTTTTCTGTTTGTTTAAGCCAGCCTTACTGAGGAGACTCAAGTTAAATATGACCAGAAATAAATTTGTCATAATACAATTTCAATTCTCAAATATCTGGAACCAATTAACTTTGGGAAAGTTTCAAAAGGGCCACCCAGCAATAAACACAAAATAATTTGTGTCTGCTGTCTTGTTTGTGATAATTTTTTTTATTGCTACCTCAGTTTCAGATGTCAGAGTAATGACTTCCACATTCCAATTAAAATGTCAATTGAATCCATATGGAAAAGATGCTCAAACCCATCAAAATCGAAAGATCTCCCTTATTTCTAACCTCTTACACAGTGAATTTTATCAAGCTTAACACTTTGACCATTCTTAATGTAAATTAGGAAAATTTTAATAGTATTACCAAAAGAATTAGTTATGTCATGGGAGGACATATCTATTACTTCAGGGAAACATTATCTATTTTAATGAAAAGTCTCTAGCACAAATACCATTTAACCCTCTGAATGATGTAACAGTCATACTTGCCCAAATGATTTCATTTCCTGTTATAATTATTTAGGAAGCACAAGTTATTATGATTAAATAATGTTCTACACTTTCAGATATTAACATCAAAGATTCCATATACAGCATATGTGTCTTCCCACTTAAAAGTACGCTGAGAAACTTGCCGAGATTCAAAAGCACTTTAAAAAGAAACAGTCTCCTCCTTTTTCCAGTGACAAAGCCATTGTCCTTTTCACCCTTCCAGTCTGAAAAGAGAAACACCTCTCCTGAAGACGCTTCTAACTAGATAACAGAAAATAAGCAGAGTTACAGGCAGAACTGCTCATGGTATTTACTGTTCTTTAAAACTGTCCACTATTTGTTTATATTTCTTTTAAAAGAATTATTATGTCTCCCTACATTTTCTATGGCAATTAACCAGGCCAAGTGCTTTTAAACAAGTGAGGAGGAAAGAGATCTGCTTCATCTGACAAGGAGGTAAAGCAAAATTACAGTATCGGTGTTACAAGGGTCTTACTGATCACATTGCTACAAAGCTCCCCATCTCCATCCACTGGAACAGGGACTTCCACATTCAGAGACACATAACCTCCATCAAAGACGGTACCTTCCACTATCTGTACACACTAACGAAGGATTTAGTAAAGTAAGCTACCTCCCTCCTAGGCACGCACCATCTCTGTGTAACTGGGTGCTAACAACACACACACGCTGCTCGTCCGGAGATTCCACTCCAAAGTACCAAATGCCGTGTGGCTTCCCTCAGTTTTCTCTTACTGCTTGCTACAAGATGCCTGGCAGATTTACGTAGGGTAAAAAGATTTAAGCGTACAGAAAACCATGCTCATATACATTCAATTAATTATTGCACGGACAGCTAGGATACTGAAATGCAAACACACAGTAACAGACTACACGCCAAGATGCAGTGGAAAGCGGAGTGATGTGCTTCAGCAAGCTCTCCACCCGACCGCCTGGGGTCCGGCGGGTCAGCCAGCTAACTGCTGGAATCGTTTCTCAGCTTACACAGCAAAATGCCTTCCTGCTGCTGAAGCTAAACTGGCCCAAGATACAAGACTCACCTCTCCAGACATTTGAACTCACGCTCCAAACCCAGGAGAAATACCTGTATTAAACCCAAGAGCACAAAAATGGCCACACCAAAAGAGATCCCCAGCCCACCTAGCTCAATTCTTTGTCTCTAACGACCAGCAGTTGAAAATACCTTCCCTGCTATATATGTCAGCAAACTATGGGCAGAGCTGTGAGAACAAGCTAGAGGACCTTCGCATTTGATTGCCCTAATGTATTTTTTCTGCTATGATTTTTCCTGTTGCCCACAAGAAAGTTTTCAGCATCCACAACGTCCTGTGTCAATGAGCTCCTCAGTGAGCTTTGTATGTGCATCAGTTTGTTTTGAACAGCTAACAATTTTCTTTGGCATCCCTTCATTCTTGTATTATAAACAGTTCATCACTATTCCCCCTTCTCCACACAAACAGAATTTCACATACTTGTCTCCTACTCCTCCTTGGTCATCCTCCCACAGGCTAGCTTAGCTCCTCCACTTACACATGTTCTTCAACACCTTTGCATCTTTTTTTCCACAAGGTACCTTCTCTACTTCTATTACACTTTAAAGAGGACCAGAACTGCAGACAGTAGTAAACCTGTCAGCACACCCCTGGTTTATACAGTGGCATAATAATGATTTTTCTGTTTTATCCTCTATTCCTTTCCCAATCATCTTTAATACTAAATGGGGGTGGTGGAGGGTGTGTGTGTGTGTGTGTGTATTTAATAGCTACAAAGTGTTGAACTGACATTTTCTTCCTAATTCCAACTTCCTACCCCTCTGAGTAACGATTTATATTTCAACACTGTGTATATAAAAAAGGACTTTTCTCCCCATGCGCACTGCATGAGTGCTACTTTGTCAACAGGATCATGACAGTCTTCTGCAAGTATCCAAAACCACCTCTCATTTTGACAATCCTAGACAACTTATAACGAGTAAAGCTTCGTCTTCTCAGTTTGCTCTTTTTTTCCAGAGCATTCATGACGACGACAATCAGTGCTCTTCCCCATTACCCAGTATTTTGCCATAATTGTGTGATCCTCATTTTTGCAGTGCCATCCTGAAATTCTGTGGCTGAATTTAAAGAACTAAAAATTGAGTTAGTGAACGTGATTCCACTGAAACTACCAATATGAAAAAAGAAAAGGAAAAAAAATAATCTGATTCTGTGCTTTTAAGTTCAGCACAAAGATGTGTAGACAATTTCTCTGTATTTGGTATTTGTTTTTTACCTGCAGGACAGGAATATTTATCGATTCTTCAATCGAGCAGTCTCAGTATTCTCTTTGTGAACAATTATTCCCCTTTTTCTGACCAATCTATTTTTCCAGCTTTCTTCCAAAGATGTATCTTACAAGTCTTTTAGCTTTTCAGATTACTACATAAAAGGAAAATCTATCCATATCTAAAATTCCTGAATGCTGTTTTTTAAATAAAAACCTTTTGTTTTAGGGAAAAAAAAGTTTGAGATAAGCACACAAACTCATCCTTTTTTCCTTATTCTCACCTTCTGTTTCTTCACTATTCATTTCTTCCTCAGCCATCGCATAACACATCAGAAAATCCATAAGCTTCCTTTTCTGCTCATTTTTGCTTCTTTATCACCTACACCATTGTTTACCAATCCAATGACAAATGGGGGACAACTGCCAGCTTTGCTTGGTGACGATTTGTACAGAACAATGGCGTACCTTCACTACTTGCAGTCCTATTCACTACCAGCAGTGTCCACATCTCTGACTACCTTTGCACCAAGTTGCATCTTTCTGGGAGTCACAGGTGGCTTTACCCAATAAAGCTGCTATTTAAGACTTGAACATGGACCTCAAGGATTATCATATGTGCTTACCCAAACATTCATCAATATAATCTCAATAGCCAGTCTAAAAGTATTTCAGGAGACAACAAAAAAAAAAGGCATAGAGGCTGTCAGAGTTACTGTGTCGTAATGAGATAAATTTCCTTTCATTATTCATTTTACTAATCTAATAGATAGTAAGCGATCATTTAAAAATATTCCAAGAGCTCCCTACGGGTTTTTGTCCTCAAAATTCAGTATCAGCACTATTATCAAGCCTGTGAAGTATTTTTCTCCAAATCACCTGTTCAAGCTCCCTGTAAACTCTTGCTCCATTTGCTCCCACCCATTTTAATTAAAAAGCAAGCAATATAAACAAACACTTTTCTTGGTCACCATGATGTTAACTCATTAGAAGTTTAACACAAATGGATCTGCATCCTTGTTTTCATTTACAAAATAATAATAAATAAAAAAACAAACACGCATCTCTGTTAACAGGGAGACTTTCTGGTTTAGAAAAAAAATATCTCATTTTTCTAATGAACAGGTAAATATCAGTGAAATAACAGATCAATGAATTCTCTGCATTTAAAGTTACAACTCAAAATTTAAAGTAATGTTTTGAACACTGCTGGAAGATAAAAAGCATGCAACTGAATACAAAACAACGGTAACCACAAAACAGTGAAGAATTATTACATTTGCAAATATTTATCACAGTGGGTTGAAGCCAATGAACTAGACTTGGCAGGTTGAAGGGATTGAAAAGAACCATGCCTATACTACAGCCTCAAAAAAGATACATGGTCCCTATTTATTTATTAATTTAGATACACCCATAGTGTAGGACCCATATATACAGCTTGTTGATGATCCTGCATACAAGATGACCTCCAAATTGAAAAAATTACATCAAAATTAAAAAATTAACATTAACTACAGGTTTTCTTAGGGTATTGCCAAACACTAAATGACTTATTTTCTTTAATTTAGGTCCTAACAGTTTCTTTGATCTAATGATTTCAGTAAATCTCAAGCAACTCATCTACTTTTGCTGAAGGTCACGATACTCACAAACTGCTATGCTGGCCTTTCTTCTTAACCCAGTAGCTAAATTATTGGCAGCTACAAATTTCCTAATACTGCTCATGACACCCTTCTGTTTTCAGTTCACAGAGATTCTGGAAAACTTTCACTGCATAGGCTGAAGGTTTTCCACACCCCAGACCTGTGTTTGAGGCTTCCTTCCAACCCCCCCTTCCACATGAGTGGGCACTGGTTAACACAAATTGGTTTGTTTTAAGATGCTGCTCAAACTACAGACTGCAGTAACTCCATTCAGTAAAGCTCCAAAATAATCCTTCCAGTTTGACACACATTCTTTGAGTCTCCATACGACACAATATACAACCTACACTACACACAGGCTAAAATTCAGGGAGAAAAACTACAGACTTTTGCCCATTACTAAGATTTCCTTAACAAATCAGTGAGAGGCCTTACTCCAAAATTCATCGAAATAGAAACATCATCTACTTCTAGCACATTCAGATTCATAAATGGAGTATAAGCAGGCAGTCATGCAATTTAATAAAAAACCTACACAGATTTTCTTCTGGGGAGGAGGGGAGGTATCCAAGAGCTCTGTTATTTATGACCATGGCAAAGTTCTCCAGCAAGGTTACTTACATCACTGAATTCCCATTACCTCTTGCTTTGCCTAAGGCCACTAACTTACTACGATTTGCAAGCATTAGCAAACAATGCCCATATTCAAGTCCAGTGTATCCGTTTCAACACAAAATAGCTGATATTGTACGCCAGAGTCGTGGCTCAGGACTCAAGGGGCCAGTTTGCACGGCTTAACATGCTCAGGAACCCGGTTCAGTTCCCAGTAGTCTTAATTAGGCTAAGAATAAAGAGACATGGTGAACATCAAGGTTTAAATGTAAAGCAAAAGGGTTATTCCAGAAGTCATTTCTCAGACAGAAGAGAATTCCAGTGTGTTAAAAGAACTTTTGTCACCAAAGACAACTGCATATTCTTATAAGGGAAAATGGCCATAATTTGTAAAGCTCCTACTGGTTAATAAAAACATCCCTGAAGACAGAAAAAGGGAGAAAAATAGAGACAAAGACAGTATGGCACATGTGGATGTGTGTGTATCAGGAAGCAAGGAAGGGGTTTTGTTCTTTTTAAACAAAAAAGTTCCCATACAACTATCTAAAATATTTTAAATTTTCAAATATTTAATAAATACAATTATTTATCAAGTATTTGTAAGCAGCTAGTGGGGCATGAGCTTACACATACACCGACTATACTTTCAATCCAACCGTACAAGCATTCTCTGAAAAATTTTGCCACATGACTGATAATTAGAGACCTTTTAATCAAGACGGTGATCTGAAAAATCAACAAACATCGTTATTTAAATGGAATGCTATAAACAGAATTTTGCCTTAGAAATTGTACCAGCAAACTTGAATGACAGACTGAAGCCACCAGTTACTGACACAAATGATTCTATATAAACAAAAAGCGTAACTTTCAAAGACAAAGAGATTTGCAATTGAAAAAGAGTAAATCAGTTAACACTTTAAAATACTCAAAGGTGACAATTTATTTCTAGTTTGATTTTGGAGGAGCGTTAAACCAATTAATGACATTTTTAATGAAATTATTTAACATTCATGGAAAGTCAATCTAACACAACTTACTGAAACCAAGGCTCACGCTTTTTGTAACCCAAGCTATGGTGGATAACCTTATCAAAATCAAGAAACAATGCGTATGTGCCGGTTCATTGACAAAATATGTTGCGTCAACATAAACCAGGTATTAAAGTCAAGAAACATATGTTTTTAAATAGACAGCATTCAGCCCCGCTTCAGATCATTCTTCTTCCTAGAAATACCAAACACGGAATTTCCATTTCCAGACTTATTGTAACAAAGTCTGCAAAAATCTGCAATCCTCAAGACCTGAGGAGAGCAGCAGCTATTGAAGCACTTCACTGCTGCCGAGCAGACAAAGATTACCAAACTATAAAGACACTCCTCAAAGAATCGCCACTCACATTACAAAAGCATTAAAGATTTGCATGGAAGTGACCATATGAGATCAACCTCAAACTATGCAGCTCCTCCAAAATAATCCTATTTAACAGACTATTGTAGTAAGACACAATAACTGATGCACTACTGAAATTTCCATAGTGTCTGATTCGCTAAACATTGCTCTGTTGTGTAGAAAGGATAGAGAATATAGAGAAGATCTGAAAAGATCCTACTGTCATACTCGCCTCTAGATTTTTCCTGTAGAAGTGCTGTTAAAGTCAGTTTGTCTTCTGAAGGCACAGACAGGACACTAATTGGAAAGTTTCACATGTGGACAGGGCTCAAACCACCATTAAAAACTGCCTTAGGAAAACCAGTCCGCTTTAGATGCAGCTAAAATAAATCTTATTCTGTCTTCAACTTTCCCCACATTTACTAAATGTAGTTTGATACTTCAAAATTACTTCCTTCTGCTTTACCAAAAATGATCATAATTCTACATTTTCTTAAACAATGTTCCCTCATTAGAGCTCAGGTTCAAGAAAGGACTTTTTTTCCTTTCACTTTTCCAACACCAATATTGTTTTCAAGCTGACCTGTCTTCCATCCAGACTGACATTTACAAGCTGTGCTAAAAGTTGTCCTCCTCCACTTTTCTAACCTTATTAAAGCCATAAGGAGCATATCACAGAGACAAGATTTCAAATGAACCACCTCCCCCTGAATGCCAAACCAGTGACGGTTTACACAATTAAAAAACTTCAGTCTCACCACTGTTTAAAAATCTACGTATCCTGTACCAGCATCACGTAAAGACCTTAAAACAGCCACGTGTTAACATTTGCCAGTTACACAAGGTTACAGCTGTACAACAGCACATCCATTTTATCTGATTATAAACACAAGAAAAGATATTTGTTTACAATAAGACTTGTGAAATAATGTTTATACATAGCCACAAAAAATACTTTTAACACAGGAAATACTTCTCCAAAATGTAGAAGTGAAAATATAAAACCAATTATTATTTCAGACTGTATGTGCAAAGGCATAGTTTTTGTTTTGCATCACAGAAACCGTGAAAAAGGAGAAGCTAGCTGTAGTATTTTCCAAAAAACTCACTTTTGTTCTGAAAAAGCTGTTTATAATTTTTAGACCAAACAGGTTTTGCTCCAGAACTTTACTGTGGAACTAGTATTTTAGCGTCACAAACATACAACTGACTTTTATTTTGACAGCTTAGAGTTTAAAAAGGAACAAAATGACTTCTTGGCTGAAACTGCTGCTCTGTTTAATTATCATTATCCTATAAATGATGTCAGGAACAATATCAGACTATAACTGGCACTAACATAGTATGAGTGGATATAGGTTATTAAAAGCATGAAGGATTTAACTTAAACATTTGGAGCACAGAAAGTAATAATTAAATGCAACATATAATTAGAAGCAATGCATACTCATTCCACCAGCCAGTTCTATGGTAAAATTAACAACATGCAAAAAAAAAAAAAAAAAAAAAATTTAAAAAGTCACAAATCAGCAGGTTGAATTTACACTTTGTAAACTGCATTCTTCTTAGAAATGATTCCATTCTGCACACTTTGAACACGTAATTGAAGCTGCCTTCTTCCATAAAATGAAATCAGTATTCCAACACCAGGTTTTACAATACTTTATTGATCCCAGAAACCATAAAGAAACAGCTTGACAACAACTATCATCAAAAGAGTAACTGGAAGACTTTAAGTAGGACTGCCAAAGCCTCAAAAAATAAAGACTCCAAAATTTTATACATTCAAATTTCCCAGTTTTGTTAAAAGGCAGTAGAGAGACATAGTTAAAGTGGATATTTACAGCTTTTAGCCAATGCACTCAGCAGTTCTGCTGATCTACCAACCTCTGTCTCTCGGACTACGCACAAATGCCTTTGCCCGTTTCCCTTTGTGCTCCAACAAGAGCAAGCAGATTAATTTTTTTGTGTTCCTGGTACGTCTTGTATCTGACAATAGGTCATTACAGATGTTCCCCAAAACTCCAAGAGTCTGCAGAGGACCCAGCTCAAGATGACCTTTCCTTCCCTTTTTACACCTCTGCTCACCATTTTATAAAGCAGATACATTAATAGCCCACCGCCTCAAACCCCATCTTGTTAGGCACCACTCCCACGAGCAGTGGGACATCCACTCTGATTTCCAAGCTTCAGCGGAGGACGTCAGGGTTTGGGATGAGGGAAGGAGTGATGAGCCTGCAGCAGCATTTTACCCGCTTCACTGTACACCTGGGGCATTCCCCTCCTGCCAGCAGCACCTGGACCCTGAGCATTGTCCTGAAGCAGAGGTAAAGCGGCAAACAGCTGCAAATATTGCTGGAAGCTGAAAAAATCCCTCCCTTCAAAAAAAGTTACCAATTCTACACACATGTATTATCACATACAGAAGGAGAAAGCACTACTTTCGCTTAAGGTCCCACCTCAACTTCTTCAGCCCTTGGGACTGCATTTTCCCACCACTTCTCCCAACACAGAACCGCTTCCCCTTCTTTCCAAACCTCACAAACTCAAACACATGAGAGGGCAACAGAAACTGCCAGGTAACATGGACTGCTGCTGAGAAGGGAGGATAATACCTGCACTTCTTGATGGTTTGAGGATGAAAATATGACTGCCTGACAACGTGAAGATCTGAGAGAAGGCAAAAAGACTGCTTAAGATTGTCATGAAGTACAAAGGGCAGGAGACTCACTCTCCCAAGCTTCCCCCAGAAGACCTCTGAAATGCCTTCCTCCCACCAGGAAAACACTCAACTTTCTTAAAGCACTATGGGGATTTAACCTGCCGGGAAGCTTTGAATTCTCTCTTGACCCATCTTTTTGATCTATCAAATCACTGCCCACAGCAATTCTCACCATCAGAAATGCTATATGCACTAGAGATAGGTGTCTGCAAGCTCTTCAGAACCTGAGGTTAAACTTTACTTTCATCCTAATTACTATCAAAGAATTAACTGTAAGAGTCAAATAGCCTTCTTCAGCACTTAGTGTATTTCTGATATAAAATTCTGCATAAACTACAAGCTTTAGCTGAAAGGTAAGCCTTAAATCTGATTTGCAATATTGACACTTCTTCTAATTCTAGAAAGTCAAATGGGTAGTTATTCACTATAAAAGATCATGTTAAAGGAGCATAAAGGTAAGTATTACATCGAGCTTCTAATCCAATGCACTGGAAAGTTCAAAAATGCAAAGCAGCTTTCTATAGAAAGCAAGAGACAAAGTATTAAGTGTTTTCTCTGACTCTTGCCAAATGTTCTGCTCTGAAGTGATGGATGAGGTTTCCTGAGGCTAAGATGCCAAAGACAATTAGCCATGTCAATCCACAAGAACGCCAGCTGCCAGGATCTAACTTTATTACTGTATTACTTAAAAGTGAAGACATCAGCAATGTTTAAGTTCACATGACTCCTAATTTTAAAACCTACCTTTAAAACCTACTTAGGGTGGGGGCAGTGACAATGACCTTAAGTTTCAACCTTTTACAGTCATCACACAGTGCCATGAATTATCTACAATTTGATTATGTAGTCTGTTAATCAAATTAGTCTACATTACACATTATTCAAAAGAAAGTTAAGACTTCAGCTTCTTTCCCTCCTCGTACGAGTTTTATGTAATGTTCATATTTAAAAGCAGCAATTTATTTCAATATTGCCTGTTTCAGTTGCCAAACTGCCTATCCCACAGAACATGATATGTATAAAGTATATAGCTTACCCATTTATGGAATCTAATTCTGAATTCCAAAATAAAATTTTTGGAAAGTGTCTTGAGCATTTGTCAACTAGAATAAAACACATCCAAGTCTTTGATTATTTGAAAACATCTGCATCTAATTTCTAAGCAAGGAGTTTGGAAATGTTAATCGTACAATACACTTCCCTGTACAGTCACCACAATAAACTCAATGATTCCTTGAAAGGGTAAAATTTTTCTTTTACTTAGGTATCTGTGGAACAGATCTGAACATTACTTTCAGGCATTAAAATGCACTCATTTCTCTTAAATAACTTCCATATTCCTCCAAACTACTCAGCAAAATTTACTGCTTTTCAGTAGTCTATGTTAACTTTATTAACATCTTAGTAAAAACCATTTTTGCTACTACCGCATTCCTTTCCTTAACCACTCCAGTACACAACCAGTTCATGGTATTAACTGCATTTCTTCTTGAACTGTTCTGTACCCTGGGGATGCAGAGAAAATGAGACAAAAGCATAAGTATGACAAGGTTAAGAACATTTACAAGTCTTTTGCAAAGAGAAAAAGAGCTTTCTTTTCCACACTCTTATTCAAAAGTGGGTTTAGTTACTTTTCATTATTTCTAAACTGGATTTTTTTCATTATTTCTGCAAACACATACATATACATACCTAGGTATTACAGCTAATTAGAACCATTAGAACAACTTAGAATTAATAAAAGTTCTCAATTATTATTCTGCCTGCCAGAGTGCAAACCAAAAGAAAAAGAGACCAGAATGAGTAAAGAGTATATTCTAGTTATGCAGATCTTTGTAAGCCTTCTTGTTTCATTATGATTTTTTCCTTCCTTTGAGATGTTTCTAAAAGACAAATTCATATTTTCAGGCTTTAATTTGCAAAATAATATCTAAGTGCCACTAATACCTGAAAATGTTGTATTCCATTACCATTTTATTAAAGATTGCCTATTAAAACTATATTAAAAAACAAACCACATTTTCTCACTCAAGCACAGTGTCTTCCAAATCTAAACTAACACATGACTAGCTTTATTCTTTGAGATTTGCTTTTTAAAATTCAAGGGATAAAAATCCATCAATCATGGTCCTTTTTCCTGTGTTTCATAAACCAGACTATATTTAAGTCCTTTATCATTCTGACAAAGTGCATTTGTGATGCCTGACTGTCCATGCTGTGACACCAGTCATATACCCCAAGTGTCATTCTGTGAATGAGGGGCTGGCTCTGCCTGGCTTTAAACCATAAGACGGATTAAATGATGTGAAGGCCATCGAACAAGTGTCAGATGAGCTCCATCTACATACGTCTTCTATGAAATGGAAAACATGTGAGATATTTGTTTTCTACTTCAGTTTTCCACTGAGACCCAGGCAGCGAAGAAGCAGAAGCTACAGAAGGGGCCCTCCACAACCCAGATGACAAAACAGCAGAAAAATACCGTTCTGCAACAAAAGGCAGGACTTCTCAAGGAACGTCAAGTGACCTGACAGAAAGAGAAGCAATCAACTCTTCACAAAATCCCAGTTTACAATGTGGGCCACAATAGTAGCAGAAATGCCACTATTAGAAGCAGGGATTCAGGATTCTCAGCTAAGCTTCAAACTTGAGATGTGTCATCCTAGGACTGGAGCCTCATGGAAAACACTACTGAGTTGATATGGACGTCTAAATTGGGATCAGAGATTTGTTTCATGCGAGCACTAAAATTAAAGGATTAGCTTATGACAGAAGTTCAAAAATTATCAACTACAGCCAACGACAAGTCATATGACCTCTGGAAACCCCCTTCTACCTACATTAATTAATCACCTAAGGCAGTTTGTCCATGAGACAGCAGAAATTTTGCTTTGAGTACTTGAGACTTCTTTCTTGATGGTACTAAATTCTGTCCTTTTTGCTGTTCCCTTACCCAGGCAGTGATGACAGATGCTTCCCTAGGGGGATCGGTGTATCACTTCAGAACACTATCCCCACATGAAGCTTTGTGCTCCACAAGGCAGGAATTACTTTACCATCCTGAGTTCCAGCTCAGTGTGGTTTTCTAAAAGAAAAGCCCAAGAGCTTCTCCATGAGCTTTCAAATGGGATTTTTCTTTTCCTCTGAGTTAACCAGGAGGTCAGAAATAGAGTATCAAAGAATCATCCAGGTTGGTAATGACCTTTAAGATCATCAAGTCCAACTGCTGACCTAACACTGCAAAGTCTGCCACTAAGCCATGTCCCCAAGCGCCACATCTATAAGTTTTAAATACCTCCAGTGATGGGGAATCAACCGTTTCCCTGGGCAGCCTGTTCCAATGCTTGATCACCCTTTCGGTGAATAAATTTTTCCTAATAACCATTATAAACCTAATATCCTTGCGCTGTTCTAAATAACTTACAAAACCAAGAAAATAAGACTTACTATTCTAACATTTTTTACCTGCAAGAAGGAACTAAGCAATGGTTTTATTAAACTGACACACTGTCAGCTCAAAAGGTGGCAACACAAGGAATGAAAGGAGAATCTACCTTGGACACCATTAGAGAACAAATATACACGGTCCCTGCCAGCTGCTTCTACAACCAAAGCCACTGTCACCCAAGAAGAAGGGTGCAGGTAACAGTGACAAAGCAAGAGAGAGTGGCAGGACAGCTAGCATCCTGGAAGACAAGTGACTCAATCATTTACTTGATGCACTTTCAGTTATGGAAATTACTTCTGGAATGTTAGGAAACTAAAAATAATTCCAGGTATTCCAATCTCAGCTAATATGCTAAAAGAATACCTAAGCTCCCCCATCCTGGCAGTCCTTGTATAACGTTAATACTAAGAATTACATGAAAGCACACAACAAAATTGTAATTATCTAAAAAGAAAAGGGAGAAAAGGCTCAAAACCATTTTACTAGTCCCCAGCACTTCTAAAAACATTAAAATCTGTATTGGGTAAAAGTAAATCCATCCACCCTTCTTCATTCTGGATTGCCCTTATCTTTTGACTAAAATGCAACTGTACCCAAAGGAGAAAAGGAGCTAGTCAGTGCCTTGTTTATAAAATGAGTTTAGTAAATTTAAACAGAAAACAGCTTTTTCTGTTACCATAAACAAACCATGTAACAAAATATAATGGTTTTCCAAAACAAATGGCACATTAAATACCTATTTTACCACAGAATTATCAATGAGGTGATAATCCTGAACATTTTTTTTATTTTAAAGGATATTTCTGAATTGGTACACAGTGTTTCATAGCATGTAACAGCACTAGGTGATAAGTTTCTCAGTTACAAGTTATGTAATTGACAAATATTATTTTACAGTCAACAGTATATTACTCAAAAAAACCCAAAACCCTTCAACCTGCATCATTCACAGCATCCTCCGTCATTTAACTGCAACTGGCACAAGGTATTTCCTGAAACATCCATAAAAACTCGGACACGTTGGCAATTTTGTATAGAAAGCATTTGATAAGTGGTGAGAAATACCACTCATGAATACTCAGCATCAGATCACCTCTAGAGCACAAGTACCTTTCTTTACATTACCAGTTTGCCATTAGCAAAAACTTCAAAACTACAGGGTCAGCAAAAGCACAGCTCAGAAGTGTATTTTCTCTTGCCATAGCAAGTCTCACTCCTCCTTTCATCCCTCCACGCATCACCCCTAAAAAGCATGGAACAATAACAACAAATTTAGTGTATATAGAAAGTGACACTGGAAGGCCCTTGGTCTCAAACATTTGAACCGTGTTTTATATTGTGCCATATCTCTGTCAAGTTTGGTATATGCTTTGCTGTACCACATATCTTACCTTAGGCTAATGGCTTTGATTTTTTTTTTAAATATTGCAAAGCATGAAGATTTAGTGATATTTGGAATCACTATGACTTCCATCCTGTAAAAAAAAAAAAAAACAAAAGACCAAACATACAAATATCTGGAGTTAAAGCTGACTGAGAAGCACTAGATACTCATTTCTCCATTAGATCCTGAGGGATTTCTTTTAAAGTCTGCACTTCAGCATTTTTGCATGCTCCTAGACCAAATATTTCAAGCTGTAAGAGCAAAATTTACATGTGGCCTTCACATGACTGGTTCGAATAAACACAGATACAGCTAAAATGAACCCAGATTTAGTCTATTTATGCAACTGAAAAATAATTCAACTGTAAAACTGCTTAGACTACTTCATAACGGTAAGAAACTTTGTGCTCAGCTGTATTACTTGTTCTCTATCATATACAGAAGCAGAGCATCACCCACCGGAATGCCTTTGATCAGCTTTTTCGGTTCAATATTTGTTTAATGTGAACAGTATTTCTTGGTAGCTTTACTTCTTAATTGGACTTGAAATACAAATGAAAAAAGTATTTCTGAAATAGCAGACATAGGGAAGGGGTTAGTACATCTGAAAGGAATAGCAAAGTAGTAAGCAGGCTCTCAGCTTCATCAGCAGGCTGTTAAAGTGAACATGGTCACAGCAGATCTCAGAGGTTTACAAAAAACATCACAAGTTGGAATACATAAAATTTGGAAGGTCCTCCCTTATAGCACTCCTCTTGCACTCTTGACTCTCCTCTCAGCATTTCTCCTCATTATCACCGATCTTTAATATATGATAACCTGGGAAGATGCACCCTTCCTGCCATACTTTGTTCTCATAGAACTGATGACAAGCATGGCTGTGTATTTCTTTAGAACAGTATCTCCTACCCTGTACATGAGGACCTCTGTACAATGCTTCATAAATGGCAGATGAACTGGTGACTTCATCAGCACAGTGATAAATAAAACATGGGATCTTCCTATTTCTGTGTAAACTTTATCCACGTGCAGTTGCTGACAACAATTTCTCCAACTCCCATATCCAGAACTTCAACAATGCCCTCTCTGACTCTCTTACTGAGCTCTTGCTAAATCTCTCTTCATATTAACTGCAACAAAATTCATCCTTTCTTTTCCCTGCAAGCCCATCATCTTCTGCATCATCTCACTGTTTTAACTAGAATAGATCTACTTTTTCACATCTTTCTTCCACTTTTAAAACTGTAACACTCCCGCAAAACAATTCCCATGACATCAGCCCAGCTCCAGTCCCTTCATGTCTCTTGCCACACCAAATTCTCATTTCTCATCTTTCAATTGAACTTCTCTGCCTCCTTTTGCTCCTACCTTTCTTGTTTTATTTTTCAAATTGATACCTGTCCACTCCCTAATGCTCACTCTTTGGCCAGGCCAGATTCCTACACCTTTTCCTCCCATCACACTCAAGAAGCAGTCCTCAATAGCATCACTCTGCCTTTTGCATCCAGCAGCCTCATCTTATGCTTGAACTTCACACTGTTTAATCTGTGACCCTCAAGAGCAACTTATTTTCGATTTCATATTAACAAGTACAACACCGTACTTTAGATGTCACAGTACAAAACAAAGAAAGACTTTGACAGAGTGATACACACTTTGAATTTGAAACATAGCACGTGAAGAAACTTGCACCTTTTTCTGAAGAAGGAAAACAAAATCATTTTGTAGTTCAGCATATGCATGGTTAACTGCCTCTTTGGTGACAACACATCAATATTCCTAAAGTTTTATATCAAATTGGCCCTAGTCTAGATTAGTCTCTTCCTATCTTACATATTGAAGCCAGCCTTTGTTTTGTTTTCAACACAAAAAACTCTAACACAAAGACCTGGTTTCTTCAGCTCAAAAGCAACAACTGTTGAGCTGTCCACAATGAAGTATGCTTTAACTGTTTTGAAACATAAGAGCCATAGGTCTTACTCACAGACAGTCATTAGTATCATCTACTTTTCCAGATAAAAATAACTAGAAGGATTACATTTCACTTTCCACCTTTTGTTGGAATCCTGGGGTTCCTTTTGATCTCAAATTATCCATGAAGGATCACTTTTTATGTTCGCTACCAATGCATCTCTTAAAATCCTAGAAATTTCTTGACTTTAACATGTGCAACCCAAAATAGAACTTGAAAGGCTTGGTGCTTCTGTGTGGTCTACAGCACTGACTACTGCTACTCTGTTCCAGGGTATTACAGAAACATCAGGTCTCAGATTGTAACTAATTAAAAATTTCCAAACCTACATGTTGAACAATGTTAGGGCGCTGGCATATTAGTTTACTTCTACAATCTCTGACTTCTAGCGAGAAGCTCAGAAGTTGATTTTAGACTCTGCATATCAAAATTAAAACCACAGATCCTTCACACCTATACTTATTCCTAGTTCTTAAAAAAAAAAACAACAAATCAAAAGAAAATCCAAGCCCTGAAGTACACTGTTGTTTAGCTTCAACGTAGCAGTAAGCTAATCTAAGAAAGCATTTTTATTTGATTTTTCAACAGAGCACAAAAATGACATTATTTTTAATCTGCCATTTTATTGTGTAAGCAACAAGGAAATGCAACTGGGGAGTTCAGGTTCACATAAAGCTATAATCACCGACTTAGTTAAAATTAGCCAGGACAATTATTCACATGTTTCTAGTAGCTCCAGATTAAAAATCAATAAAAATGTCACCTTTAGAACAAGAGCCCTTACGCCCATTGCCTTTCATGTTCTAATGCATTTCACTCACTGAACTGAGAAACAGCAGCCACGCATAAAAACTTATAACATACCTTTCCCCTTTTCACTACGTAAATTCATCTCTGAGGACAAATTGTCACACACTACCAACAGGACAACAGAAATAAAATTTTCTAATTTAAAAGCCCTAATATGGCTATAAAAAATAATTGCAGCAACATTCATAATAATTGCTTATAAAAACCAATAAACTTAATTACAGTTACCTCCTGTCTGTCTAATTGGGCAAAGGCACACATGAAGAATCACACAAAAAGCCTCAATGATTTATTATTGCTCAGGCTGCAAAAGAGTTTAGCAAAACGTGAAACAAAAAGGACTAAGGAACACATTTAGTTCAATTAATACTTTAATAGTTCCTGACACTATTTTTACAGAATGCAAGAAATGCAGTGTAATTTCACAATCTAGCTGCCATCACTACCAATTAAAATTTGCCAGCTTTCAGAATAGGGCACACTGCAATCTAAAGATGACAGAAATAAATGTTTTAAAGGCTTAGGAAATTTATAGATTAATCTTATCACAGCATATAAAGTTCCAAACCAAAGACAAACAGTAAAAATAAGGTAACATTTACCGTGATTACATAACTTGTTAGCAAGGCAAGTATGTCATGGTGAAGGGCAGTTTACAAAGCAAATCCTCGTAGCCCTGAGTTCAACCAAAGACTTGTGACTAAAATAAACCATTATACTGGAGAGAATGTCCATTGCATCCAATGGCATCCATAAAATGTAACTGCATCGGTTGACTTTTCCTGTATAACACCGTCCAATGTCATGTGAACTGTGTGGCGTTGCAGATTAAGAGCAGTGAATGCGATAATAGCTTTCTCAGAATTGGGATACTCAGAGGTGCTGCTATTTAAGCACATCTATTTCACGTTCTCTTGAAAAGTCCATCCCAAAGGAATGATGGATGGCACGTCCAACTACTTACCGTCACCTTTATAACCTACATTTCCTGAACAACGAGTTTCTACACGGTTGCTCTTCTGAATTCAAGGAAAACTTTAAACCTTCCAAGGTTTAGATATCTTTGCAGGAATCAAACCTTGTTTCCATGTGTTACTGGGAGTCTAAACATCTAATTAATTAAATCTCAGGAAAAGGATATCCCATCTTTTCAAATTAGGTAAAAAAACTTTACAGAGAAAAGGAAAACAATAGGGTATGAGCCATCCAAGTCAAGCACCTATAAAAGTTAAAATGGTACTTAACAATAATAAAGTTAATGGCAAAAATTAGTGTCTTCTCTTCTGAAGCCTGTAAGCTCCACTCATGAGTGAGTCTGTAATGACAAGCAGCCTACAAATATAGAATAACCCGAGAAACAATTTCTGCCTAAAAGAATTTGTTAAATGCTAGAATTTGAGAGGGGACTCTGTAAGGGGTTCGGCAAACGCATATAGAGTTTCCAGGATATTTACCTCCTAGCAAACATATGATGTCACCTCCTTCCAAAAGCTCACACACACACACACCCTGCCCCTGATTCTTCAGAATGACATCAGTCATCAGCAATGACTTTACAAGGCTGGAAGAGTAAGTATCAATTTTATGATCCTAATCTGTACTACAATACATGGCCTTTGTCTCATCACTTTTAGTCATTAATCTTTTCATCACCATCAAAGAGTTCTACTCTCACACAATTCTACTGAGGCTCCAGCAAATCATCACAGTCTAGAACACAGCCCTTCAGCTTTTTCTTTTTCATGGTTTTGTAGTTTCTGTGACTCTTCATGCAACTCAAACTACACAAAAAACTTTAGATAATCCTTTTGGCACAATAAAATCACTCCTAAAGGACTATGATCAGGTTACAGAAGTATTATATATTTAGATAAAGTTAATGAACAAAGCGTCATTTAGATAAATTTACTACTTTTATTTATTTCAATGAGATCGTGAGGAACATGACACAATTGTAATTGATAGAAACTTGTGGTAAAAATGTTTGTACACACAATAGCTGATAGCAGTTTGAAAAAGAATTGATTGCAAAACTGAAGTATATGGTGTTTAATTAATTATCTGCAAAATAACGACAATTAAAAGTACCAGATGCCACTCCACCATGGAGGAGACATACAAAATTACCCATCGTCTTGGGACTATGATACAAAAATTCTGAGCATAGTACAATGAACTACATTTCAGCCTCTGCTTTACAGCTACCTAAAAGATCTGTAGTCACAATTTGCTCTTAAGATAATTTTAGTTATCTAATAACACATAATCCTTACAGAAAGAAAAATCCTGGAACTATTAAAAAGGCAATGAATCTCAGCATCAATCAATTTTAAACATGACACATTTACAATGGATCTTACATATTCTTGAAATAAAGGACTACTTACTTGATTGGCCATGTAAATTGTGAGGAGACCTCTCCTACAAACAGAAATGATAAAATTAGTGAATGAATTAAACATTTTGTTGCACACTGAAGAAAATCACTTTAAGCATTATGAATATTTTATTATTTATTATTGACAGAGGATGAACCATTACCACCCTATAGAAAACTAAGTATGAAACCAAAAATAGCACCTGGATAGCACAGTATCCAAAGCGGTGAGGAATTACATGAACGAAGCTATATATAGCAACTGCACGAGTCCTGAAGCTGTCATGAAGGGGCAAGGCACCTTGAATTACACAGCACTTATCACAAGATAAAAGCCTACACACAAGCTAGTAACCTAAGTATACAAACTGTGGCCAAAACCTAAGTTAAACTGTGAATTTACAGGAAAACACTCACGTGTAAACTTCTGTTTTGTGACCAGTGCTATGTAACTCAAGGCGTCTTAGCCCTTCTGCTTACATTGTCATGAAAAGTGTTTTCTACCGAGACTGCTGATGTAGAAATCTTGGCTCAGGGCAGTATGCCCTCCCTTTTCAATGCCAACACTGTCCTAGCACAGCAGCCACCACCTTCTCTTCTAACCTTTATCCAATTTCTTTTTCCCCTTCTATGTTTGGACCTGTCCCTATCTCAGCCCATAGCTCAGACTGCCATTTAGACAGTAAAAGTATAAACTTGAGCTCATGCTTTCACACTTTTGCTGATGCTACTGCAGCACAAGACTGAAACTGAACCCTTGACTATGCAGATGTGAGCTGCTCCAATAACAGACTGTATTAGATGTCACTGTGCTCCAGCTGAAAAAAAAAAAAAAAGGTTATTTTCTGTACATCATTCACAAGTCACCATCAGCCTTGAGAAACCTTACCACTTTGCTCTGCCTTCATTCATTCCTCCTCTTCTTCAAAGACTACCTTAGAGACTACCAAAGACTACCTTAGGCCAAAAGTTGGAAAATTCAGTTTCAGTGTTTCTTATTGGACTTATCAAGACATTCTTAATGTCTTGAGTTCACTGTTAGCCTTGTAGTATTTGGGATTTTTCTTATTGTCCCTACCACTGTTACACACAAAACTTGAAAATAACACAGAAGGCACACATTCAACCATTAAAGTTTCTCGGTTCTATAACCGAGTTCATAACCTGAACTCCTATTTGTCTTTACATCATTCAAGATTTTTTCATATTGGTACTCCACAAAAAACAGAAGGTCCCTCCCCAGGCTTGTATGTGCCATTTTCTCATGACAGTTTTAAGTTTCCAAGCATTGGTAGAGCGCTTAAGAGAGAAGTATGTTAACAGAACATATCTTGCTATCACTTCAATTGCAGAAATTCCTATCACATAGTTCCCAGGCTTCAACCACCTGAAAAAAGGTTTATTCAGTATTTTCTGACCCCCAAGTTTAGGTGTTTATAACTTTGCCAAGTTACGCATCCAGATCAAGGTTTTTCACTGCAGATACCTAAGGTACAGGGTTATATTCCATTCCACTTAAAAGCTTTACTGTTTTCACATCATGTTGAATTTGCAGGAAGCAATGATGCACCATCTTGAGTTCCACAAGTTCCTCTCTACTCACAGGAAAGATCGAAATTTGGCTTAAGTTAAAAATTTTAACTAGCAAAATCAGTTTGGTTTAGGTTTGGATTTTTGTGCTTTTGTTTATTTTAAAGCAGAATTATGAACCTGTTCCTTCTGTACCTTCTCCACCTAGTACCACTCGGTGCTTGTCCAGAAACAAGACTCTAGCATGGAAATCTAAGAAAAGAAAAGCCTGAATCTAAAGATCTGGTTAGGATGAGGCACACAAGAAACAAAAAGACAACATACAGGGAATTATGTCTGTAAACAAAAAAAAAAGTAAAGCAACCTCTACCACTTGTAATAAAGCATCAAAATACTGTATGATGTTTCTGACCAGAAAGGGGTGAAAATTCACTCATGCAATAGACAATTCACTTCTCAAGCTGGCCTGCAACAATCACCTAGTCTTTCCACTGCTTAGCTCAGGTGGTAAAATATTGGTACCCTGACCCTCCTGATTACCAAACTGGCAGCCAACATAGTTCCGTGTACTGTAAATTGTATTTACTTTGTTCTTGTAGGGAAAAATGGATATGTCATGTTTCTTAGATTATTATTTTTTTACCTCTACGATAATATTACAAGTTTACAATAAATATTCAAACAAAATTTACCCATGAGAGTAAACCTGGTAACTCAATACACTATGAGTATTCTGGAAAATGTCAGAACCTCAGTAACATCCTGCAGTAACACACTTACCTGCAAGAAGCTACCACCAACTACCTAGTGACAGATGCAGCTTTAAGAGATAGTCTGTGTATTCACAATTTTATTATATATAATGTGCACAAATCAGCATGGCTATTGTATGTGCACACAATCTACTAAAGTGGATTCTCTCCCACAGTCTTTATGTCACGCAGGCAGGGATGACACGCAGGCAGGGTCTTTCAGCCTCCCACTGGAATTTATTTTATTTATTTATTAGGTACTAAAAAACTAAGAATTTTATCTAAATAAGCTTTACCTTCAACTGAGGTCCCTTTTGGCTAAGTGTAAAATGCAACCCGATGACCACAAAGACAAAGAAAGGAAAAGGGGCTAGAGAAGAGGAAGGAAAGAAATCAGAAGCTGCAGCACAGCTTCAGCAAGACCGATGTGAGAAGCAGGTGGTCAGGAGGAGGGAAAATGTACAGACAACAAATCTGTGCAAGGAAGTAACTTCCGGAGCTGAAAACACAGAAAGTTGCTAGATGACTGAAAGTGCCTGTGGCAAGACCGTCTCTATCTGCCGCTATACAGGGCCCTGGCTAACTCCAGGCAGAAAGTTTTCTTCCTCCAAATTAATTCTGTGACTGTTTTAAAAATAAATAGTTCCACGTTTCAGAGGGCAGGGGGACACAACTCTTCCTGGCCCTGGGCAAATGTGATCCAGCAAGCCTAACTCAACCCTGCACTCAACTGTTAAAAAGCGGGTGGAAGTTCAGCAAATGTTGCACTATTTTGTAGCAAGGACAGCTGATGGAAAACAGGACAGAAAGATGGAGGCAGGCCAAGCAAAAGGGTCAGTGGTACAACCCAAGGATTGTATTAAAACTGCAGCTGGTAAATAAGAGAAGAAAATAATTGGGAAATATTACAAGAGCAGGAAAGAATTAAACAACAAAAATAATTAGTCAGCCATGTCTAACCACCTGCTTCAGGGAGGTTTAAAGATACTAATGAACAGCTAACGTTTCACACCCAAAGTCCACAAACCAGTGTTGAACATTAATCTCAGGAGCACCAGCATCAGCGGGTAGCTACATCGGTGATGGTCCAGCAAGTTCACTATGGGAAAGCCCAAGCAGATGCACACAAACCTGCCCCTCCTCCACCACCATCTCTGTCTCAGGCCATTTTCTTCCAGAGGCCTCTCTCATAAAGATCTTCATTTTGGCTTTCCACTGCCTCTCTCTCACCTCTTCAACTGACAGCATCTCGCATATCCTGCTCTGTTTCTAATTACATATGCGACCTTTAATTCAGGAAGGAAAAACACAAGCCAGGGGCAAAATTCAAGAGCAGCAGAGCAAGGCTGAACTAGGGCAAGGACAAAAGTCAGCATCCAAGAGAGCTGCATCTGTGGGACAAGAGATGGGGTGGCATGTCCTGGTCTGGCCAGCCAGTCTGTTGTGTGAAACTAAAGAATCAAAGAAAAACTGATCTGAAAATGTCTTAACAAGATTGGTATCTTTTACCTGAAAAGGAGGATTGCACGAAAACAATCACTTTTATTAATTACCCTTTAATACAAGTACCAAAGAGCAGTAGCGCTTAATATACCTTCCATGCTGTTTCTCCCTTGTTTTTCTCCCCCAATTCACACTTACACATGATTGTGAGTGAGTTTTCTTGCATGCTTGTTAGAGAACTGAGCAGGCAATGTCTCAGAGTTCAGTTATTCAGCACAGGTCACATCATCCGTGGCTGAATAATTCCAATCTCGTGGAATCCACTTTTAATGTTTAAATAACAACAGACCACAAGCTTCCAGAAGATAATTCTCTTGTTCATTTATACCTTCCTCAAAGAAAAGTTTCACTTGGTAAAAATCTGCTTTTCAGACAACTTGGTAAGACCAAATTCTAACAGCAATGTCTCTTAAACTATGGCCTATAAACCTCAACAGAGAACCACATATTTTTATGATCGTGCTGCCCAGAGGAAAGAGTCTAAAATAACTGTGAAAAAAAACCCAAAAAGCTATAGGATAAAAATAGCAAGGAAGCCTTAGCAGTGTACTGGGCTGTATTACCAGAAGTGTAGGTAGGAGGTCAAGGGAAATGATTAATCCCCTTCACTTGGCACTCACTATACCACACAGAGCACTGAGCCCGGTTTTGGTCCCCGGTACAAAACAGGCATTGATCAACTGGCTGGAGAGATTTTGACTTGACCTGAGGAAACAACATTTTCTGTGTCAAGACAGCCAAGCATCGGAACACAGACCCAGAGGGGCTGTTAGACCTCTGTCCTCAAGAAGTTTGCAAGGCTGACCAGACAAATCCCTGCTCGAAGCAGGAAGCTGCAACCGGCTGCCTTCCCAAGGCTCACATGAACAAGTTTATCATTCTACAGGAAAAAAAAAGGTGGAATGCAACTTCAAAATATCATCAATAATCAACTTCAATTTTTTTTCCACAGATTATAAAATCAGAAGAGATTACAGTGATAAATAATCTGGCTTCCTAACTAATACAAAACACAAACTTTACTGGATTAACCACTTCTTTAAAAAGAAGAAATTTGTTTTTAAGTATTCCCAACAAAATCACTGCAACCACTGATAAGTTATTTTAATGATACTTACCTTTACAATTTATACCCTACTTTAGACAAGTATCTGTCCTGTCACTAAAACCAGTTACATCTTTACCTCCACTGTAACGCTACAAAGTCCAAGTCACACACATACCATTTCTTAAACTAAAACTGAGTTCCTTCAGTTTTTCTGCAACATTCCCTAAGATTTTAATCATATTTATGGCTCTTTACTGAACTGTCCCAATTTTTCAGAACTCATCTTCAAGGATTTAAAATTAAAATAAAGGAAGTAAAAAACAGATTGAAGATTTCCTATTCTTTGTTTAAGCAATCGTATTTTAAAGTGAAAGAAATCATTAAGTGCCACTCTCAGACTCTGAATGCATCTACCTGTAAGCAGGGTATTTATATTTTCACGCAAGTGCTGTAAATTCTGGAAAACTTATTTGATTGAGGCCAAAGTCCAACTCCTGCTACATGAGTTAAAAATCCTATTCATGCCAACAGAAGTAATGACAACTGTCCAAACCTGCATGCCAACATATTGTTTGTGGAATAGTTTCCTAAAGAATGTTTTCTTGCTTAGCTGGACATGTTATAAAATTCGAAGAATAATCTTACCTTCACAAGTAGCATAAGCTTTTGCAATAATAGCAAACCATACAAAATACTGATTTTTAGAATACAACCAAAATGTTTTTTCCTACGAAACTCACTGTCTGTTCTCTCTCCCTATTTACGGTTTTCCTTCAATATATTTATGGTTTTCTTAAATACAGAGTTGTTGCTAAGCTAAAAAAACCCAACAAAACAAAAAAAAAAAAAAAAAAGACACACACAAAAAAACCCACCAAATAACCTTGTCTGAAGGTGGGATGAAACTTTAGAACATACTTATGCTCATGGCAATTTTACCATAAATTAATTACTGCAACCTTAGCAGCATTTGAAGAAAATTTCCAACAGAAAGTAAACACCTCCTCTTTCTCTAAACAGCTATGGAAGGGAGGGTAGGTGCCTGTCATTTTTAAGGTATTTCTCTCAATATTCATGCCTTCTTTTGAGTATTTCTTTCATAAGTTTTGCCTTGCTCTGTCCATTTCTAATAGGCAGCATTCCACTCCTTGTGGTTTTCTCATCAGTAACTTTTTTTGGCAATACTCAGTTTAAAGTATTGTCTTCTCTGTTGTCTTGTTTCAGCTAAACCACAAACCCTTCCAAGCAGGCACCCTGAAATCTAAATTCATTGCAATTAATTAAACATATTTGAACTACTATATCTGCATTTTTTTTTACCGGTCTTCTTGTTTTATGATCACTTTTTTTTTTTCTTGCTCAAAACTGAAGGGGAAATAAGCAACCAAGTCAGAAATAACAGGAAATAACTACAGCAAGATGAATACCACTATGTACAAAATTCACATAAATTGACTAAACAGGCACGTCTTTCAGTGAGAATAGCCCTAGGTGTGAGCTGTAACAGGGAGCCAGTAAATTCACACCACAGGGCAAGGTACACACTGGGGCAAGTACACCACCCAGGCCCCATACCCTGCTACAGCTCTTGTAACCCAGCATGCAGCAGCAGTTAGTAGTAGAGATGGCTAGAAGGAGCCTGAAGATGGATAAAGCAGTATATTAAAAATCTTTATGCATGTAATTAAAGAGAACATGTTCTCTGATTAAACACCCTCACTGGTAGGTTATGTTTCTCCACATATACAGTGAATTTAAACAGCTGGGGGGCAAAAACCCACAAAAGAAAAATATCCAACTCACTGCTAAGACAAGAATAGCTTATAGCTAGCTTTGATGTAAAATAACTTCATCCCCAGTCCAAAACATCATGTTCCTACTATTTTCCAGAAGTTCTTAATGTTGTCAAACAAGCTTGACCTAAGAATAAATAGATACTAGAATGAAACAAGTCACTGACCATTTTTTGTGACCTATGTGACAAAATCTGAACTATGTGGCTTTAACATACTGAATTTATGAAAAAAATACATATTTTCCAAGTTTCCTACAAATTCAAGTTTGAATTTTATACAAATACCACTATTCATTGAGTCTGCTGCATATTCTGACAGTCATCACCTTATTTCAATGAATGATCCTTTTTTGGATTTTCTACAAAACTAAGAAATCACAAATAAAACTACTTTCAAAGGAAATCAGTGGATTCAAAGGTATATATGGGGTGGAATGTGAAAAAAGGTAAATGGCACACTAAGTTATGCTGCATTGACGTTATGGTAAATTTTGAGAACATTTGTCCTTTTAAAAAAAAAAAAGAAAGAAAGAAAGAGTTAACTCTGGCTTTAATTTCTGAACATAAACTAAGAAGCTAACATAATAGTTTGCAATGGCTCCCCAGACAGGATTTGTGGTCTGCAAAAACAGGAAGAATTCCTCCCCCCAGCTTCCCTCCCCCACACACACTGTAAAACACACCACTTTATAACCTGCAGAATTAAATCAAACACACAAATCACAGGTTTCCCCTGAAAAGAAAAAGGTCAGAATGAAGAGAGGGGTTTTTTTCTGCTCTACAGCAGCTTGACACCACAAGCTAACCAACTATAGATCTGGAGTTGTGATTGCATCCCTGTAATAACACAAGTACTACAGATTATGTTTAGGGTATCGTTAATCTCTCACACCCACCAATTTCCTACTGACAGCTGGAGGCCAGCAGCAAAATCCTAGTGCAAAAGTTCACTTAAAATCAGCAGGAACAGATAAGCTTTCAAAATAATGCCAAAAACTATGAAAACAGACCTAAGCAGTAAGTTTTCAAAAAAGAAAATTATTATTTTTTGACCTTAGTAAACACCAGTAGTAAATCTTTCACATGAAGACAATGTTCAGGCACATAACTTCATGTCAGAAATACACAGTTTAAGTACCCAAACCCACTGTCTTTTTTAAAGGAACTTTCTATTTCAGAATTTTAGGTTGTCTGAAGTAGGAAATGGACACCTTACACATTGGGGAAACTGAAGCTGTTCAAAACTGCAAATCAGTAATACTTGCTTTGAGCACATTACTTGTTAAATAAAATGGTTTCTTGCAAATATTCAGAATTTGTTGTTCTTAAAAGGAAAGAAAATAAACTCAACAAGTTCTATGATTTGAACACATGCCAAAGAAAGGGTATGAGAAAACTGGAAAGGGAGAGAAGCCAAAAAGAGTAATACATTCCAGTTAAATTAGTACCAATAATTCTTAGAGTTTTCAGCTAGTGCAATACATGATAACATCTATAGTTTAATTTTTTTAACTGTATTATACTCCATTTTATACAGATTTTCTTTGAACATTCCCTCCCTTTTCCTCCTCTCCCAGCTTCTCTATGGAGTCTAAAGACCCAGAGTCAAAACAAAGGTTGACCTACGGGGGGACAAAAACCTCCCAATTAAAGTGTGATTTAACATCCTTGATTCCATGAAGAGATAAAAATCAAATTCCAAAAAGTTTATTAGTTTCAGAAAAAGATTGACTAATAGTAACAGAAGAAAAACAAATTAATCAAAACTCAGGAAAAGAAGAAATGCAGGATCTCCAGCGACTTACTGAATTCTTGGTATAGAAGGCCCATCTAGTGTTAAGTAAGGCCCAAATAATAGTCTTGGACAGCCGATAGTAACACAGAATTGTTTTTTTATCAGCTTAGTCAATCAAAAAGAAAACACTCAGTTCTTTTCTGGGCACCTTCTCAGTTGGGATACAACATGTGCTGCTTGGCTCTTCTGTCTGGAAGGTACACACGTAGGGCATAAAAGCAAATACTCTCTTTTTGAGCAAAATTGCTTTGGGGATCCTTGGCAGCAGCAGGTCATTGCTTCTACATATTTTCTTGGCAATCACTACTGCTTCGTAACAAAAAGAGAACATAACGAACAGAACTGTTGATAAAAATTAGGAAGGAGAGCAAGAAAGGACACAAATTTCAGAGTTGCGTAGGCATGCAACAGTCACTGGACACGTACTCAGTATATTTTGGGAGCGAGAAGGACAGGAAGAAGGAGAGAAAAAAAGAAAATCTCATGTAAGACCACTACTCTAGCAGACAGCTTGGAGTTGTCCCACCACCACGGGAAATTCATCCTGCATTTGACCTGTTCTCCTCCACCTCTACCTTGCAAGCCCTTCTCAGGTTAAGAGCCATTCCCCCACACACTACCTGCACATCCCAAACCCAGCCCACACAACCTCAGTGAGAAGTGGCTCCAGAAGCTTCCAAGAAGCCCCTTGAAACAGCTGCCTTCCACTCCCCAAGCCATATTCTGTGCCCAGTTTGAGACAGTCCATTCCACAAAACAAGTTTTTTGATAAGCTACTCAAACGATCAGGTTTTTCACCAATTTCAAGACTTAAGCAGTCTAACGCTCTTTTCTAGTCCGTCAAACTAGCAGCTATCGTTTTGTTAGCACGTTTAGAGCTAGTTTTCTCTTTAGACTCATAATGTTTTAATGACTACAGTTGTGATCCAATTACACTGTTTACAAAATGCCTGAAGCAATCTGCAAAAAAAAAAAAAAAAAAACAACCCTAACACGACAAATCAATCCAACTCGATCAGGAGACTACTGCAGTTTTTCACACCGTGTGACTAACTTCTAAACGCCCTTGTACTCACAAACAGAGCAGCTATTCCAGCAGAAGTAGGGTATTGAGTCAGATGTGCCAAAATACAGCGCCATTGGCATTTTTTTCCCCTTTAGAACCCCAGTGACAGCATATTAAGTCATATTAAAAACAGGTTTCAAATCCAGTTAAGAACTATGAATTAGTCACGCAGAAGACTGATATTAACACTGTTAAGAGTGGGCCTACATCCGTAAGGGCCTGAAACACACAGGATCCTGAGGAACAGAAGTATCGGAGGCAAACATAAACCTTCTCTAGAAAGGTAGGCGAGCCATAAACTAAACATAAACTAAAAGTTTGACTGAAAGCCATTTCAGCATATCCCTGTTGACTGAGAAGTGAATTTCTGGCAGGACATCAGTATTCGTTCGATGATGAACCGTGCCAGACACTACAGACAGACATTAACATGACTTTTCACCTACCAAAGACAGAAAGAAGCTGTTGCCAGGTCCAGTATGAATCTATAATTTTCTAACTTCAAGCTCAAAGATCCAAAATGTCAATAGTTGATACTAGAACATTTTTGCTAGTTCCTCAGTCCATTGCTCATGAGGAATGAATAACAGACATTGAAGAGGAGCTTAAAAGGAAAAAATCTATCATTAATGAAGCAAGATGGAGCACATACAAATTCCTTCAAGTAGACAAAATGACGTTGTACTACCAATCAGTCCAGACTTTTACAGTCTTTCAAGAAAATTGGAGCAGTCTGTTTAATGCTTGCCTTTTATGCACTGGATCTGCTGTTACTGCTTTACAGACAGACCATCTTCAGGAGAAGGTTTTAACAGCATATGCTTATTTTACTAAAAAGTTTCAACTTATTTTACCAAAAAGTTTGGAGTGAAGATCGTCTGATTACAAGAAGCACTCTGCAATCCATAGGACTTATTAAAGGAAATAAAAATGTGTCATTTTCTGTCCTGGGATGTAGAGGGGGAGGGCAGGAAGGGGAAGCAAGATGTTTAACCACAGTACACTGCTGTAATCTTCAGCACAGAAAACCCTTGCATGGTTAAATATAGCAAATCATTACCATTCTAGGTTTCCACTTCCATGCTTTTCCTGCTGCAGGAGCTAA
Source organism: Falco naumanni (assembly GCF_017639655.2). Taxonomy (NCBI): domain Eukaryota; kingdom Metazoa; phylum Chordata; class Aves; order Falconiformes; family Falconidae; genus Falco; species Falco naumanni. The sequence goes on along the minus strand of NC_054055.1, from coordinate 9,909,613 downwards.
CAACCACATTAATTCTTTGGGAGCAATGAGGCTGCAGGAAAGAGTTACTTCAATTACAGAGAGTTTATAGGTGTGGCTCATATGGAAGCAAGGATTTCAGCTCCCCTCGTCTGTGCTATCTAAAAACAACATCCTACGAGCAGACCTGAGTATTTTTTGTAACAAAAAAAAGCTATCTTAAAGACTTTCAGCCATTGTACCATTGTACCAGAGGCATCACAGGCAGGGATGTTACCTCGCCAGGTAAATGTCAAGCTTTTCACTGCCACATCAGCCAGCGCTATAGCCAGCTCTCCTAGGCAGCATCCGAAGTTTATTCTATACTAGCAGAACATTTATTATTCCCCCTCTGGGAGCTGCATGTTACACGCAAGCATTCAGACACAGAAGATGTATTAAGTGTTCACTTAAGCCAAGGAAGTCCAAATGAGTGTCTCCTGGATGCTAGCGCGGAGCAGACAGAACACAGTAATTAATCCACTGTTTGTGTCATTTGAATCCAAGTCAGTCTTGCAAAACACTCCAATGTTCAGCAGCAGTCTGAATTTTGACATTTTATCTGTAGGCATTTCAAGGGAACTGCAAGTTTTCTAGGGTTTTTTTGTGGGGTTTTGGGGGTTAATGATGAAAAATAGAATACAAAATCATACTAATACTCAGATGATGAAGTCAGTTTTAGTTAGTATTCAGCCTCCCAAACGAACATTTCAAAAACAGATTTGCCAAAAGCGGTCTTTGAATAACAAAAAAATACTAAATCAAGTTTAAATTATTCATGAAGCAGTGCAGAAGAAGCTAGCTACACCATCACCTGGGATCTATCAGAGCTTGTAGCACTGCCCTTTGTCCACCCAGGCTGGCCCTATGTCAACTGATAGAGGTAGTCCAGAGCTTAACGAGTGCTGCCTGTGATGTCTTTACACTATTAGCCATGAAGTAACCTCATGGCTGGTGCTGTGCCTAAACTGGTAAATCCTCCTGAAACTCAGGGAACTGGAAACCATTGAGCAAATGCAGCCAGATAGTCCTGCTTGATCCAGGTCAGCCCTGACTGTAACAACACTAAAAGAAAATAAACCCAGTCTGTACAGACCCACCCAGATGCCTGCAACATGTTCTCCAGCATCTTCAGAATCATAGGTACTTTTTTTTTATTTTACAAGTGATCTTCCAGTACTCTTATTCTGCCTGCCTGTACAATCCCAGAAAATGAATTGTTGACTATAAAGCCGTAGCTGCTCTCCTGCTCTTCCATCTCGTGCAAGACTTAAAAGAATCACACAAGCAAGCTGGATCAGCTCCAGGCTGAAAATTCCTGAAACTTGGTTGCTGCACCCTCCTGCAGACATGGCTACAGTTTCTCAGAAGCCTGATTAGTTAATAACCTGGGCTGACAGACTACAACTGCATGGGACTGGAATCACTCATCCCCAAGGATCCTTCTTGTTCTGTTCACAACTATAGGATTCATCTTGCCACTTTTGCCACCTGAAGCGGATGAAATCCAGTTTAAGAACAGTTATCTAGACTGCCTTTGTAACTAAGGCACATAACTGTAGTTCACTTAATTGATTGGGAAGAGATGACTGCTATGAAATAGTAACACGCATTGCAGATGGTTAGAAAAGTTGAAGTGTTGACTGTAACCACTTATTTTTAAAAGGTATGGAGAAGTACAAGGATTGTATCTGTATCTTATGTGCATACACAGAACCATGAGACGTAAAGGGCAGGGGTGAAGGATAGACTGACTGTAGGAGTAATTAAGAGCACAGTATGGGAGAGATTTTTCTTGCATAAAGAACAAAATTATTTCCACTGTTCATTTAAATGCAGAATCTTTAACTCTACAGCTACTTTTACAAACAGAGCACATCGCTTACATCTTGCTAGTAACACTGCATCTTTTCCTAACCCACAAAGGACATGCTTTTCCCTTTACACACGACTGCTGCACAATCCAGCTGCAACTTCACTGACAGCCTTCCCTTCCTTCATCCACTAGGTCTGGGTGACCTTATCATAGAAGGACATCAAATTAGTTAAACAGGACTTTCCCTTTGTGAACCCAGGTCGACTGTGCCTGACGACTCCATTGTTCTTTAAATGCCTTTCAAGAGTACAAAGTACAATCTTCTCAATAATTTTTCCAGAAACTGTGGTTAGTCTTACATGTCTGTAGTTTCCTGGGTCCTCCTTCAAATCTTTCTTGTAAATCAGAACAACACTGGCTAGCTTCCAGTTGCAGGGACCTCCCCAGATTCCCAAGATCTTTGGTAGATGACCAAGAGGGGTCCTGCCATAACATTTGCCAGCTCCTTAAGAACTCTGGGGTGAATCCCACCAGGCCCTATGGACTTAAGAATGTTCAGCTGATACAGTCCATGCTCCTCCGACTCTGGGAACTGGGCAGCCCAAGGTCTGTCAGTGTTAATAAAGACTGAAGCAAAAAAACCCATCGAATGTCTCAGCTCTTCCTTCCTCCATATGTCAGGTGACCATCTTCAACAAGTATCAGTCCAATTGTTTTCCTGAGACATCCTCTTGCTATTGACATGCTTTAAAAAGCCCTTCCTGTTGTCAGAGACAACACTGGCTAGTTAAAACTCTGAGCTTTTGGCCTTTTGTGTCTTCTGCATATGTAAAGCACAGCTCTCTAACCTTCCTGCACAGCCTGGACTCACTTCCATGTCTTTTTTCCTCTTGAGCTCCACAAGGAGTTCCCCATTCAGCCAAGCTGGTCTTCTGCCCCCCTTGCTTGACTTATGACACAGTGGAACTGCCTGCTCCTTACCCACCACTTAAGATGGTTCTTAAAAACTGACTTCATTAACATTGATTTAAGTAAACACAGTTAAATCAACTTCAGGAACTTTTTCTAGAATTAACTATAACAGTAAGTGGAAAAAAAGAAATTTCTTTGAAAATATCTGCAAAGTTGGTATTTTGTCACTCACTGTCAATGATACAACCTACAGACGTTATCAGTCTCTCTAGTGTAAAATACCAGCCTACTGTGGTTTTTTCCCCCCCAAACTGTACACTGAGTTTGTCAGGACAAACAGCATAAGCCAAGTGATCCCATTTCTCAAAAAGATGAATTACTTGAAATCATTGATTAGAAATATTTCAGCTGTGCTGGCAAGAGCTCCCACTAAGATCCAAAATCAGCAAGAGATGCTACTTGCCATGAAAAACACTCCCAAGAGCTGCCCATACTGAGCTACCTGCCATTCACAATCTTCCCTCAATTACAGCATCTTCGAGATGGACGCCTGCACTCCCATGTAACCTTGAATAATCAGCATATTCCCTCTTTCTTCTAACTAAGAGCAACCTGGTCTAGTGGAAGGTGTCCCTGCCCATGGCAAGGGGGGATGGAACTAGATGATCTTTAAGGTCCCTTCCAATGCAAACCATTCTATGATACGGATCTATAACAATAGCAGTAGCAGCCCTCAAAGCACACAGCAAAACATGTTCAAATGCTTACATGCTGTTACTGTAAAAACACAGACCTCTCAAACATTGGGTCTCACTGAGGCAGTTGCTGAAGCGCAATGGATTTTAACATATTTCTGTTTAGAAACAGAAAGTGTTCCCATTAACTTCCACAGCTTGGCTCCATATTTCACAGTAATAATCACCCTAGAGGAATAAAACTCCCAATTTGTTTCCCTGCTAGCTGTCCTCACCAGATTACACCACAAAATACTCATGCTAGTGATCCAAATGTGAGGGTTTTTTCACTACAACACACAAAAATATGCAAAAATATCATCCTCCACGTAGCTTGCTCTCTCAATTTCTTACCTGTAGCAAGTAAGATAAATGTTTGCAAAAACACTTGCTGTATTAAAAGAGTTTGTTTTGAACACCACTCACCCATCCTGGTGATTTATAGTTTCCCTAAAATACAATGTCAAACCGAACTACTGTAAAACATTCTGAGAAAGGAAATTGTCACCTCAAGTCTAAATACACTATACTACTCTACAGAGATACATACCAACAGATTTGTATTTGAATGGACAAACTTAAATACTTTATTTATTTACAGCATATACTTTTTACCATTACTGTGCTGCCATATTCTTCCTTTATAATGTATTTAGTCTAATGGTATTTATGGCAAGCAAATAAAACAGTTGCTGTGAGGGTTATCAGGAGAACATACACAGAGTATAAAAATTCCACACTGCTCTTACACAAATGTTTCTGGCACTTTTCTAAGCATAGTAATACTTTTGTTTCCAAGAACACTAAATATATGTGTATATATATAGATGCTCTCTATAATGTGCACTGTTGCATTGTATCACTTTTTAAATGCACGTGCTTTAAATACTTCTGTAAGAGTTCAGTATAACAAATTTTTTTGATGAAAAACACAGCAGTTTTCAACTAAAACCATATTACCAATAGTCGCCCAGAGCAAGATTTTACAACCAAATTATAAAAGCCCTAAATCTCAAGTTTTATAATACCATCAGTGACACAGTCTTAACTGTAGCAACGAGACAGGCGCCGCTATAATGTTAACAGCCAGAATGTAAACATTAATGCAGCCTAAGGGGGGAGTAGGGGGCAATCCCAGAAGGGTCCCTTCAGAACTGCCACAGAACTTTTAGGTGCCTGTAGTTAAAACTTTCTTTGGCTTAATTACTTAAAAAGGGCAAGGGCAGGGGGGTAGTTACAAGCAGCAAGACAATTTCATTAAAAATGGAATTGTGTCCCTTCTTAAAGTTTTAGTTACAGTTCTGGAAAATCACTAATACATTCTTTTTTGTGCAAGAGCCCAACAAACTGAAGTGTGCCGTTTAGCTATTAGCAAAACACAACTTAAATGGTTTTGAAACATCAGTACATGTACAAAACACCAAAGAGAACATCATTCATTTCCCTGAGAGTAATCAGGTCAAACACGCACTTTTCACTCACCTATCAGACTTCTTTGTCTTAGCAATCAGTAAGGTACAACCAATCTCATCAGTTTTCCAGTAACAGGCTGGCTCAGCCAAACCTCAAATCACATTTCAACAGCTTTACTCTTAACAATTTTAACAAGTAAATTCAGTTACTTCCTTGCCTTCAAACAGTCTTGATGCTTCTAGAAAAAGGCAGTACCACCTCTTACAGTCTAAGCCACATACCTCCTCCTCTACTGTACGCTCAGTTCTTGTTTATAACATTTAATAGATGTTGAGAAAAATGACAGAAGACTGTAACTTTGAATTACAAATAGAAGCCACAAAACACAAGCAAAATTTTCATTTTGCAGAATTACAAGTAAATACAATTGCTTCTTAACAACTATCTGAAACAACACTTACAGAAGTAAACAAGTAGTATACTGGTAAAACAACACCATAGAAAGGTTAATAAAATGCATGTAATGATTTCCTGAGAAGGCTTAACAAAATTAATGTAACTGAGTCATATGCCTATTTTTGAGGAGACATTAACACAACTTTTAATGTTTAACACTACAAAACTAAATTCTATGACAAAACAATTGCACATTTTTCTTTAATAGAAGATGTAAGAGGTGAAACTAAATTATACTCTTTAATACACTTGTGCACCTGTTAGAAGCTTACTTACTGTAATACAGCTATAGTTATTATGACAATATATGAAGAGTAATTAAAATGTTGAAGTCACAGCCAAATAATCAAAAGTATTTATAAATATGTACATTTTAATGAACTGTGTACATTTCTCCAGGAAAAGGAAATACTTTCCATACTTGCAAGAACATTTTCTTTGCACATGAAAACACGTAACATGCCAGTAACACCTACAGTATTTTTTGGTTCATTTCTCATTTTTCAACACCTCTGCCAGAGCCATAAACACAGCGAAATGCAATAACATGGCAGGACTGACAGTAAACACAGTCAAAAAGATCTGAACTGTATGAGATAATGTACAGTCAAAATGAGCTGAAATTTAATTCTATGCCCTCTTAGCATTTCTCAGAGCATCAAACATATACCAGCTATGCAGCTAACAGATGTCAGACTGTCATTTATAAACGTGCATTGGCCAGTAAGGATGCTTCCTCCTAATCCTAACAGACAACCCACACTGCTTGAGAGTCCCAGAAAAAGGCAAAAATTCTAAGTTACTCCTACCAGAGTAAGGGGCTAAAAGCATAGAATATAAATTTGCACATTACAAATGCCTAATCGCCATTTTCCTGTATCTACATTCAGTTGTTATTTAAGAAATAATTCTTATCAAAAGATTACTTAATCATAACAATGTGAGCTTACCGGAAGAGAACTAGTCACAAAACATTTATATATACATATATAAAAGAGTTTACAAGTGTTTTTATTCCTTGGCCCTTTTCACAGATCCCAATAAACTGGTTTTCATAGACAGGATAACCCTATTTTATTATCAGTAAATAGAATACACATGGACACACTAACATGCAATTTATGTCTTTATAGAACTGTAGCAGCGTAATATAATGCAGATTGCACGGAAATGTCAGACTCGGGGAAGCAATGCCACCTCCCCTTCTCACTGCCAGTGCCATGCAAATTTGTAATCACATATTGCACAGATACAAACTGTAATCAAACTAGTTCTGTAACGCTTTAGAAAACACACTCCTCCTCAGGATTATAATGCACGTAGGCAAGCTATCCATCTCTTTTTCCCACTGTTCTGTAAGAACTGTAAAACGTACAAAGCTAGCATACATGTACAGCAACAGCAACACTTGGAAGAAAATCTGATTTACAAGCCTGCTGTTCCCAAGTTCAGGACTGACAGGGATGCTGTGCAAGCAAATGCCAGTGAAGTACTTAAAATAGGGTATCCACTTGGGAAGAGATTAAGTGATTAAGTTTGATATTGCTGCCAGCTGCTAGCAGCAAATTGAAGGGCTAGAGATACAAGTTTATGAACTCAAATCAGGACTTTTTCCCACCTCCCCGATTTTTCACTACAATTTGTTGTAAGCTACTCAGGAGAGGAGTCAAAATGCCACTGTCTCCATGTCAAACACTAGTTTCTTAAGAGACTACGAGTCTGTTGGAATTTGATTTTGCCTGTAACAGAAGCTAACAAGCAAGTAGATGTGAAATCAAAGTTGTATTTCACCAAGTCTGTCAGCAGCAGTATTTCACACATCATACAAAGTTAGCTTCTGACAACATACCAAAAAACTTCATATTTTAAAAATCTGAACTTTCAACTACCTTTTGATGCCATTTAACAATTTTCTTTTCATTAGTATCAATGAACCTACATTTTCAGCTGCATGTGTTGCATTGCAATACCAATGTTGCCTTTTTACATTTTATCTGATGCAATATAATGTGATTTTTTTAGGCAAAATAGCTTCTGTGACATATTTTGTATTCTGAGAGAATGGAGACCGACCTTCCAGGAACTAAGTACTTCAGCATTGTTCACTACATACTACTACTTTTGTTATTTTCACACAACTTTATTTCATCTTTTCTTTCCTTCACATTTCAGATGCTAAATAGAAGCCTGTTAACATGTTAAAGCTTGCATACATTGCCACTAAGACTTAGAAATCATAATTTGACATAAAATGTGTTTGCCTACTCTTTCTGCTACACTTAACAAGCTTAGCTTTGCAAATTTTTCAAAACTGTTCCACTGTTACACAAACTTTCACAGGTTTGGCCTCACAAGCAGTTTCAATTCTTGACTCACAAATACTCTGAAAGCTACAAGAAACTCAAAGATGGGACAAGGAGCTTGACTCTTTCCCTTAATGTTTTCTAGAAATATTAGACGTCTGACACACAAAATACTCACATTGTAACAGGTCTGTAGGAAAAGTTAAGCTAGTGCTGTTACTGATCAAAGGAAGAAAATGTACTTGCTCTCACTGCAAAATGAAACTCTGATGCCAACAGGAGTGCTGGAGTCTAACTAGACAGAGTCCTACCAAAACGTATCCATCCTTCCAGGAAGTAATTGCAGTAAGATGAAAAACAGTCAGCTAGAAAGGACTTTAAAAGGTAACTTACTTAGTAACTTTATTATGATTCTTTTCTCTATAGCTACATTAAATAAAGTGACTTAGAAGTGCTCCCACCTTTCCAAAACTTCTTACACATCCTCAGTTTTCAAAAACAATAGACAACACATTCTTTCAAAAGGACATAATTCTGACAATCTTGTCTGAAACTTGGCTTGGACTTTGCTTACTCCATGACTGAAGTTTAGGAATGGGGCCTGACATGAATGTCAGTCAACAACATGATGTATATGTATTTGAAATTATTTTGAAATGACTGCTTAAGGAAGTTTCATATATTCACAGTAACCAAAACTGCATTCATATCGTCTCTAGGACTAAACCCCCCTCATCGTCTTTTGAAGAGTAATCCCTTACATTACCCTATTATCACCTTCTCTACTTTGAATAAAACCTACTAACTAGCTAACTAAAGCATCTCAATCCATATTACAGTAATTAACCATTACAACTTCTGCTGTTGATAGAAGCTACTATTACAAGTTGAATTTCAAAGCATTCAAACCTCACAACCCAGGAATTCACCTGCCACCTTTCATGGCCACATTAAAAATGGCATCTTTCAGCTATCCTTAGATCACTTGGAGCTTTCTTCCCACCTCTTCATGATTTCATGACAAACTTTCCATTGACAGCTGAACTTCAGCACCTTTCCTTAAGTGAAAGCTTTTGTTTTCTGTATCATTATGCTACATCCAATCTGGATTAGTTCAGCTCTTCCAGCCACTTTTTCCCACAACATCCTATTACTCCTCTATCTTAATTAATTTCACGTTCTTAACCCAAGTCATCAGCAACTTTCATTAGCATGCTCCTTTTCTGTGACTAATCGCAAACATTATTTAAACTGTATTTTTAAAAACAAGAGAAAATGCAACCACAGCTTCATCAGGCAATCCTAAGCAACCCAATTACACATTAGACAAGAAAAACAAACCACAAACAAGAAAGTTAATGTTTGCAAAGTGTTTTCTCACTGCAGCTTTCTAGATTTAAATCTGGGGTTGCAAAAGACACTATTTCAAATGAACAATTTTCCAGCATTCCACAACAAAACCACTGAATTATCAAATGTCAGTCACCAAATGACCAAACCAAGAAAAACTATTATATAAATCTGAACATGCGTAAACACAAACCATACCTGCTTTTCCTTTCGATGAGAATAGCCATATAAGAAGCAGGCAAAGCAGCACCAAAGCCAGGAGACCAAAAGTAGAACTTTCCAAGAATCTTCCTGAAAATGTAATTTGTACACGTTACATGCAAAGCAACCGAAACATTCATGTGCAATGAAAATTTTATTTTACTTTTATCATAAAATTACACACACTTTATTAAGATTATATTTTTCCCTGTACATTAATCAACTTATAAATAAATACTAATCATTACGTTTTTACATTGGGTAGTTCTCAGAGGGGTTCCCAAAGTGCTTCATAAACATTATATACTTCATTAATGTATCCATTTCATTTAAAGGATTTCTTTCCTTCAAAAACAGCAGTGCTTTCAAGAGATTCAAGAAATGTATCTGAAAAGTTGCAGGTACTAATCACAGACAAATATTCCAAAAGAACTTATTATTGTTCCTCTCTCTGCTACTTGTCCAAATATATCTTCAGCAAGATATGCCTTATGGAATGCAGGGATGCAATCAGGTGAGCCAGAAATCAAATCAAATTATTATAACATATGTCACGCTCCAAAGGAGATAGTCAACTGATGCTAAAAACAGTAAATCACACATTTGCAGTAAGCCAAGGAATCAATCTGTACATTACAACTGGAAGCAACACTGACAGACCAGTTCTGCCAAGGTTTTTTTGCAACTAGATCTGGATTTCACTCAAATTGTCCACACAATTTCAACTATCAAAATTCCTCCAACAGTAAGAGTTGAAAAAAACCAAAATAGTTACACAAATGACAAAATCTAAGAAAATATTTCTATAAATCGGTCACTGTTACAGGAGGAATACCAAAATGCATGTCAGACAATGTCACCAACCACATTTCTGTTCATGACACTTGCACCTTCAAACTAATTCAGATTGATCAAAGAAGCAAACAATAGTCAGGCAGCCATGAAATGTGGTAGCAGGATAATAAACATACCTCAATTACATCAAGGCTGCTCAGCTAATAAGCACTATCAGTTCAGGAACACAGAGTGTTACAATGGAGTATACCCTTCCAAAAACATGGTGAACAAAATACAACAAACAAAATGGCAAACATCCAGGGTAGAAAAGGAAATTTTCTTCAATAAAATTTCATGTTGACAACACAGAAGAGAGAACAAAGATAATTAATCAATACTATCTGATAGGCCACTTTCATTCTTGCTGTAAAAGGCATGATGAGCCTCATTTCATACTTCTCCTGCAAAAATAACATTAGCAGTGAGCAATGCCAGCTTATGTTCATAAGTGAAAAGAGAGCCAGTGTATCAGCAGCAAGTGATGTAATGGCAATTACACACACTGTTCATTCCCACGGCTGCAAAAGGATAATTTCTCAGGATGACAATGCCAAATGCTGCAGGAGCTAAAGTTCATTACTAGGACTCTCTCGGAAAGCAATTACTGTATGAAGTTTCAGAGAAGCCATTTTAAAACTGTTAATAAGTATGAACACATCTTACCAGACACACCTGTTAAGTAACAGAACAAATGTCTTTTCTGTGGGAAAGAAACAGGAATTTGTTCTTTTGGCACAGTTTGGAATCCCTCTAAAAATGCTTACATGTTTGGATTGATAAGATTTCTGAAACAACAGTAACATATTTTACATAAAATCTAGTGGAAATTAGAATGTCCAATCAGTGAGTGAAACATTTAAACTTCCGCTAAAGCAAATGAAAACAACTTTTTGTTATTATTTGCATGGTTATTTTCATGTGGTCTGCAGTCAGAAACTGGAATGAGCAAGTGAGCTCCTCCAGGTTACACATTTAATTCCTCAGTGTAAAAATGTATCCAAAACTCAAAGGCTAGTTGATACATAATGTTGAATCTAATTAAGCAAACTAATGTAAAATTGTACATGGACAAACTTAATTACTCTAGCTGCCAGACTAAAGGAACGAGGTATTCATCAGGTTTTGCATTTAATAAAACTGAAAACCTAAAAATCACACCTTTCATTTAACAGATGTAATGCTTGTCAACCCTGGAGCCTAGCACTTCGTCTGCAGCCCGGACAGATGCAGTCTTCTGCATCTCACCAGTGGAAGAGATTACAACCCCCAGCTGGCCTGTCACACATCCGTAACAGAGATCATCACGCCCGCTGCCCTGCCAACAGAGCAGCCTGGACATAGTCCCTAATCCACTTCAAGAAGCAAAAAGGAGGAGGGGGGGAAGTCAGCCAAGTTAGCTTGGTAATCCCTCCTAGAATGAGAACATCTATCCACAGCCTGAATCATTGTTGATGTGGGATTTAGAGGGTTTTGAAATTTCGCCCACCTATGAAATGGTGAGAATATTAAACAATGTCTGAACTTATTTTAATCGCACTTTCTTGCCTAGAGTTTTACATCCTTCAAAATATTTGCAGCAGTTTCAATTTTGGTGATTTTCCCCTAGCTGAAAGGAAACAAACACAAGAGCATCAAAAAGACCTATTACCACAAGCCAGACTTCTCACCGACAATTACGTTTCATATCTAGGTGTTTTAATTGTTACCAGACGACTAAGACCTATTTTCAGTATGCAGCGACTGAAGATTTGCTGGGACTTTGGTAAAGATATGAAAAGATGAAGTGGTTGCTTTATCCAGGACAGTTTATATGACTGCTAACACATCTCCTTGGCACTACAAAAGAAGGAAAGGGACACCTCAAAACAGGATTTGTGCAGGTAAATATGAGTTAACACATCCAGCTACAGACCTTTTAATCTTTTGCTTTGGCCTAGAACTCCAGAAGGGTAAAATCAGTCAACTGCATGGGGCTTGCTGGACAACTTCGCTTCTGAATCACTGCTGCTCCCACTATAATATACCTTCCAACTGAAAAGATACAATAACTGTAGCATGCATCCTGTTATACAAATCTATTACATCCAATCTCTCACCACTATCTAGAATCAGATCTAGAGTATCTAGGTCTCCACAGTCTCAGACAATCTCTTTGGATGGTTGCAAATCAAGTTCAGAAATACTCAGGCCACAGTTATGCAGAACACCATAGAGGTATTGGTATTTCTTTGATGGATTAAAACATATAATACCAAATGGCATTCTGGGCTGGCAAATGATACGTAATTACTTTTGCTCTCAGGGGCTACTGAAACAAATACAGTGTATTACACAGCAATACATTCAAGGAATCATACAAGTTCAAACAAAACATTAAAGGAAAAAAAAACAAATATAAAAAACCCACACAAATTGGTTAAAAAGAAAAAATGAAGTCTCACATTTCCATCTTCCATCACCCACCCAACAGCAGATGAGAGAAGCAAGCTTATACAGCTCCAGCTGCAAGACAATGTTGATATTAAGTACATTCCAAGTGAAGCACTTGTCAACATTATAATCCTAGAAGCTCTTAAAAAAAAAAAAGCATACAGTACTCAACTTGTAAAGACATTGTGTATTTATACGGCTTTCTGTCTTGTTCACATTTGTTCTCCAAATAACACTTACTTGGCTTCTTGACCATATTCAAGTATGAACTGACTTGTTCAAAGAACCTATCCTTGACGACTCTCAAACACCTTCCTGATTAAAAGCAGCTAGTTTAAAGCCCATCCTTATGTAAGGATAGGACTGCTTTTTTTCCTTCTGATGCATTACTTTGCACTTTTCTCTATCCAGTTTCTTAAGTGACTGTAATCAACAGATCTTTCTAAAATTGATGGCAGGCAGTTTCAGAATCCTGTAACCAAAACAGTCTCAATCAATCTCTCACACTACTCTTTATCCCTTATCCAGGTTCTTTAGGTGTATCCAAAACACTGGCAACTTCTTCCTATCATGAAGACTGATTATTTATCCCTTGTTTTGTTTCATATATATTAACTATTTGCTAATCATTTACTAATTCCTAAAGGAAAGAGGATCTTTCTTTGCAAAGAGCCCCAGCAAGCAATCATTTCAAAGTCATTTGGGAATTCATGAATACTGCGCCAACCCGATCATCAAGATATAAATTTATCCTTCAAAGGACACTAGCAAATTTGAAAAGTATGATTTTTCTGATAATAATGTTATCTGTTGTTCTCTGAAACGTCATTTTATAACTTTTACACATCCTACTCAATTGCTAAGGGTCTGAATTTTATTCCAGTCAGAAAAGCTGCAGAATGCTCCTTATAGCTGGACGCACATACACTTCAAAGGGCATAATGAATACATAAGGCTGCCTAAACTCTTTCTTCTCTTGCCTCTAGTAGTGATTTGAGTTTACCAGGTCCAATTAGCACTCTAGCCAAAAGGCTCACATTTTTTATTTGCAAGTTCTGCAACTGCAGGTGGTGGGCAGTCCGCAGAGACACTACCAGCAGAAATTCAGCTGCAGGTGACAGCTCTTTGTAACAGAAAAAGCACGTACATCTCCCAGGATGTTGGTTGCTTACTCTGCTGCACAGCTCGAAGAACAGCACGGTAAGCATTTACATGTATCCCTTGTCATGTTAAATTGTTGGAATCGTCCCTGGCACGGCTTTGGTCTGGATCAACCCAAACAATGCTTCAGGAGGACTTGGAGGGTGCAAGGGCTAGGTACCATTTCCATTACCCAGTGTGCATCTGGCCACACTGGTTTGGAGGTCAAAACAGGTTTAGACAGCTATGCTCCACATAGGTGAACGTGATGCCATACCCACTGGCTTCAGAATAAGACACTAATCTCTTACCTGCTCCATTTATGAGCACAGACATAGCCACAGGTCTGCTAGGTGGCTAATAACCTCTGTTACAGAACAGCTGAAAACAATAAAACTTAAAACCACAACAGCTTAATCTAGAGAGTAATATCTAACTACAGCACTGAAGTAAGGCACTGCAGATGTACAGGCAAGTACCTGGCAGGATAAGGAAGACCACTGTATAGCTCAGAGTAGTAAAGATAAATCAATATTAATACAACTCAGATTGCTAGAAAAACTCAATATTCTTTAGAGCTCATTACTGGAAGATTCACTTTGAACTTTGCAAATGATTTATTTAAAAAGGGTTCCATGGCTCCTCAGCCAGATCCTCCTCTTCTTAGCCTCCTCCCTCAGCTCTGAAGCAAAGTTCAGAAGCCTCTAAGCAGATCTAGAAGCAGGATGTAATGGGTTGATTAAATTTTGGAGGGACTGTTGAGTGCACTGACAGATAACTTTCAAAAATTCACAGCTATTGTATGCTTTATGTGTCTATGCATTTAGACCTAGGACATGATATTCATAAACAGGGAAGTTTAATTTTTAACTATCCTGATAATTACTTGAAATATACACTGGAAACAGATCAAAATACAGAAATGCCACTTATACACATTTTTCAGAGCAAGACTGTATCTTACAGAAACACAGAAGTTGTGCTGGGAATTACTTCATTTATGACCACAAATAAGGAAAGCACAAACTTGGACAGTTGGATAAAGTTTAGGATTATTAAAAATCACCACAGCTCCTGCATCAGGAAAGCAGAAACTAACGTGACATTATATCAATTCTTTCTACGAGAGGAAGATTAGGTTTTCTCAGTTCCCCTCCAGAACATATTTGAACACTATATTTTGAATAAGTAAAACAGAGAAGAGGAAGCAAAATTAATACATCGACTCATTATACAAGTGGTAAGACCAGAAATCAAGATGACGGCACAGCTGTCGCTTTTGTTATTCCTACCCATTACAAACAAGCCTATTAAGAAAAAAAGGCAAATTATTATATAAATTGAAAAGTTACATAAAAATAGCTTTCCTGTTTCATTTCATTTTTAGCACAGTATACCAACCTTAGAATGCAAAAGCAAGCAATATACAAGGTTCCATTTGCTGTCAGAAAGGAAGTTGATTGCAAGATCTCAGGTAGCAGTTTGTGCAAATAATAGTCAAGTTTTCGTTTCCTGAGAATAGCTGCTATCTGAGGGAGAAGGAAAGAAAAAAAAAAAAAAAAAAAAAAAAAGGGGAGAACAAACTTTAATTCAGTAATTCAGTTAGGCTCTTTTTTTGCATATTGTAAAAAAAAAAAAAAAAAAAGGAAAATGAGACATGCCCATTTAAGTAGTAAATCAAAGCCTCTTAAATTTGCTGGGTTTATGAACAATACCACAAAGATTTCCTTTGAACTTGTTCCAGCTGTTGCAATATTTATACCAGGAAATACATCAAGCAATCCGAAATGGGAAGTACAAGAGGAATTCTATTACCTTGTTACCATTGGCCATAATAGTCAGAAACATTGTCTGCCAGGTATCAGAACTTCTAAGACGTGATAAATTTACACTGAGTTTTGTCTTCCAGGCAATCGGACTATCACATAATTAAGGCCAGAATATCACTAAAGTAATCCAAACACAGGCCTTACACAGTGTCTATGAAGTGATGACATATATCTAAAGGTCTTCTACTCCAATTAACCAACTGCAAGTCCTCCAAAAAATGTTCACCATGTGCTGGAAAAACACCACATTCCTGACAAGTGTTAAAGAAATGGTATGTTATCTCTAAAAAACTGCCTATAGTAAAAAACAGGCTGGATCTAAAAAACAAATGGGTTTTTTGGTCAGTTTAATGTATGTCCCACATTTTATAAAGAAGAGTTACTTAATGACTCAAGCACTGGAAGTCTTCAGACTCTCTTTTAGTTCACAGAAATTCTGCAACTATCTAATGGGAGGGCATAGAGAACCAGGCTCTTCTCAGAGGTGTGCAGGGGTACAACAAGAGGCAACAGAAAAGTTCAAGTATGAGAAACTCTGGTTATACCTAAGGAAGAAAGTTTTTCACTTGAACATGGCTGAATATTGGAGCAGGTTGCCCAAAGTGACTGTGGACTCTCCCATCACTGGAGATCCTCGAAACTCAACTAGAAAAGGCCCAAAGCAACCTCATCCAACTGACCCTGCTTTGAGCAGAAGGCTGGGACCACACAGCCTCCTGAGGTCCTCCAGTCTGCATGCTCCTATGGCTC
The DNA here is from genome assembly GCF_017639655.2 of Falco naumanni. Taxonomy (NCBI): domain Eukaryota; kingdom Metazoa; phylum Chordata; class Aves; order Falconiformes; family Falconidae; genus Falco; species Falco naumanni. Next base: position 9,893,445 of record NC_054055.1, on the reverse strand, counting down.
CATGAAATTATACTTTTGGGTGCACCATGAGACAGATTTTATTGGGGTGTTGTGGGTTTTTTTCTTTTTTTAATAGCATAAATCTGCACTGATCTCTCAGGGAGTCTCAAAACTGGCAGGCATTTTCAGTCAATGCTTAGAATTAGTTAAGTTCCAAACAGAGCGGGCTTCATACTGCTGGTGCTGATGAGAACAACGAAAGACGTCCTGTCGAATCAGTATTGGCAACACGTCTCAAGGTTTCAGTTCCTCAATTTAAAAACAAGGGAGAGGGAGCTGTTCTTCTGAAACAACATCCACTCATACTGAATAGCAAGTAGATGTTTTAGATTCAGAGATGGGCCAAGGACTCTGCTAAAACCACATGAAAGTTCTGCCAAAATATGTTTTTTAAAATGAAGCTTGAACTAAGGATTAAGGAGAAATACATGCATGAACAGACTTCTGAAAACAAACTTACACATTACTTAATCAAGTGTCAAGTCTGCTTAAACTGTAATGGATTAGGCAATAATGCAATTCAGATAATCTTTCTGTTGAAGCAAAGTCTGAATGTAGTCTAAATGCCAAATCACTAGTTGCTACCTCCTTTGCTATTCTAGCCTGTTGTACAAAGGCCATGAAAATTTGGAACAAAATTATATTTTTTCCTTTTAAGAACACAGACCTTATACCTGAAGTGTGAAGCTTTACTTCCTCAGACCAAAGTGTAAGTGCAACAGGAGAAGACTGGTATCTAATAAATTAATATCATATTGAAGTCAAAATTTTATTTCTATAGCTTCTCCAACAAGTTTCAGGCCAATATAAATTTCTGCTTTCCCTTCTCTTTACTATTCTACCCTCAAGTAAAAAAACAGAAAGGAACCAGGAATAATGACACACAAACCAGTCCAAAGAAGCCCTGCACATGGTAACTGAAAAAGCTATATGTGTAAGGGCAATGGAGCTTGATGCATGCCCACCAAAAAAAAAACCCAACCAAAATCAAATAATGCTTACTATTTTCAAAGCGCTTTATAGACGTCAACTAAGCTAAATATTGCGTGCAGCTGAAAACTGTCAAGAGCAGACTCTGGAGGAGGCTCTACTCCTCTCCTCTGCCACCAATGGTGTGATTACATGGAAAAAATACCAGAGATGCTTCTGGACACCACCTTGCTCTCCCTTTCAGTTTCACACACTTCAGAAAAGTACCATTAAAGCTGAGGCTGGCAAGACAGAAAGATTATGCTATCTGCCAGCAGTTCATGGTTCCTGCTGGGATACAATTCACTCAGGTGAGCTGAGAGGACACTGTGATGAAGGCCAAATTCTTACAGTAAATGCACTTGCTCAAGGATTACCAGTAGACATCGGTAACAGATAGCAGCATGGAAAGAGAAGGCATCAGGACACCCGGTAAATACTTCCTTGGCAACTGTGAACCTCCATGAAGATACCAACAGATGTAGCAGAAGGTCTGTAAGTACCTGAGACTCCCTGTAGAGTCTGACAGACAGAAACGAACATTTCATTGACATTATGGTCTCAGCTCTCCAGCTACAAAAGGAGTATATGAATCCTAGGCATGGTATTTAGGCACCTCAGGGTGGTCTGTATCAGGACCTTAGTGTTGATAGCTGTAAAAGTTAGTTTGAGGTGTTATCCGCTACAAGAATGAAGGACTGCAATTCTAATGCAGCTCAATGATCAGTTGACTACCACATATCCAGGAATGGCCAAAAACAGCTCCACACCTCCCATTACTTTTACCATCCTTCTCCATGGTTTCTTAGTTTCACTCTTCTCTTTTTGAGATTGAGTGACTAGAATTTTACAAAACAAAATTCTTCGGTGCTAACAGATTATTGTCAATTTTCAGCTTTAGTAAGATAGTAAGGCACATCTGCAACACAAGTGAAACACTGCTGTGTGAAGTATTGCCACAAGTGTTTGCTGCTGTATGAAACCCAGACACAAGGCTGCCTCACCTCAACCTCAGGCTGCGCCTGCTCCCTCATCTCACCCCCTAACCCAGTGGTTTAGCCATAATCCAGGGAACAGAAGCAACACGCTCTTCACACCCACTCTAAGGCCATGATTTCACAGGAGAGAAAAGCATAATCCGCTTCCAGCGCTGCCTCTCCCTCTACTTCATTTCTGAAGCCATGATGCTTCTCCTGCTTATTACCCTTTATGAGAAGCAGACAACTGTCCAAAAAATGTCTGGAACCAGGGAGAGGAGATTCCACCAAATGTCAGTGGATTAAGACACAGCTTTCACTTACTCATGACTTCTCCTGGCAAACCACAGCAATGCTGCCTTACCTATCTCAGGATGAAGAATGCTCCAGCATCTCCTCTGACGAACAGCAGCTTAGCAATACACCAGACGTGCTGCAACTTCCTGGACTTCCATAGAACACTGAGTCACTCTTAAAATCTCTTTTTCAAGGCACTCAACAACCTGGCCTTTGGATATTTAAAAAGACTACACAACCCTCTGGGAAAAAGACTGTCATTAAGAACTCCACCCTTCTAGAGAACTTATATTTAACTAAGACAACCCTTCCCTGGTACAGCACCACCTTTCCTTTAAAAAAAAAAAAATATCAGTAAGATTGTGGAATAGCTCCCCAGATACTAAGAGCAATTGCTGACTGCACCACCTTCCATTCCAGATAGAAGGCACATGGCTTTCACTTCTCATTTACATATATATTGTATGTCATCCACGTTAAAAAATGACAAAAACTATAAAATCAAAACATCAACTTGTAATCACGTCTCTCTAGGAAATAGAAGACTTAATGTTAACTGATAACCATCATAACTCCAATATACCATAAAAACTCTATCACGCAAGCCCATATGCTCGTGACTGACATTTAAAGTAACAATTAGATACTGGCACTTTCTCAAGCAGATTTTCTTTCCGCAGATAAGGAATATCCAGGTTTGAAATACTTTGGTAACGTTAAAAGATTTATTTATTCATCAAGAAAAATTCCAACCCTATCCAGAATTAAGCATTTGAGTCAGGATACAGTATGAGCACTCCTTGTAAGTTAATTCACAAGAATTCCAAGATACCTAGAAAGTAATAAAGAAAACCTACATTTCAAAAACTAACATTGACATTTTCCTCTCACCACAACTTGAGTTTTCTTACACTGTGACATTTTATGCACAAAAAAGAAGGTTTAAGCAGTAGTACAGTCCACAGATACAGTCTTTATTTGGCCTATATAAGCATTAAACAGACGTCAGTACTCATTATTCACAGTCCATACCAACAGCTGAGCTGTTTGCCTCTAACAGCCCTTGCAGCCCTTCCTGCAACATAACCCCACTTTCTCCTCTCTCAAAACCAGCAGAGCTTAAGCCACCAGAGCCCTAGAAATAGGACGGAGTCCAGCTTTGCTAACATTTCTTACATTCTATTCTTCTGATACAGTCAACCAGTAAATCCTGTCTTTCTCAATCTCCCATAAGAAGTATTCTTCTAGATGCCCAAACACTCAACAACTAAGAGCAAAAGCGAATTTATAGCAAATCATGCACTGCCATAGGGCAGATGGCCCTAACATTTCCATAATGGTTTTAGAACTTTCTAATTTCCTTCTATCTACATCCTCATGTTCTAGCTCTTGATCTCCCTTCAGTCCAACATAGGCTGCAGAAAATAGATATAGTGCAGAAGAAGAAACAAATGAATCACAGTTAGAGGAATGGAAAAGATCGATGGGGGAAAAAAGGACAAGGCAAAAAGAATCCAAAATATCTCATTAAAAGCAAACAGCAGAGCTAGAAAAAACCACATTTCAGGGAAAAAGCTGGAAAGAACAGGTTTAATTCTTAAAAAAAAAAAAAAACCACCACCCGATATGTTAAAATATTAACAAAGTACGCATAGAATTTTCAAGCCTTCAAACAACATAACACAGGATTAAAGAATGTTTCAATGTTTTAAGTGCCTTTTGCTACTTTTCCAGTAATATGCAAATCTGTAACACAAAATTCCAAGCCTCTCCTACATACGAGATTAGGCTTCTGTTATTTATATGACAGCCAAGTAACACTCCTGTAACTGTATGCTGAAATTTTAAGAAATTAAAAAATCTCATAGCAACAAGTCTAAAAATTAGTAGTGCAAGTGCAGATAGCTTAAGAAAATTATATTTATTGTTGTATTTGGTTCATCTGCGCATAAGTTGTACTTCACAACAAAAACCCAGAAGAGACTATTAAATAAACTACGTAGTCTGTGTATCACTGGATGTTATAAGGGTAAGCATATGTGGATCTGGATGAAATTTAGACAGACCACAAAACACTGCAGTCCTCAGACAACAAAACTTCTGCATGCTACAGTCAGAAAAGACAAATACATTACTCTTTAACAGCACCTCCAAGTGAGAAATTGATTTGATGAAATATACCCTGATTGTGTGACATCTGTACCCTACACAAGCACAGAAGGAAGTGGGGGGATTAAACATCTGCCAGCCTGACTTTCAGAGAAAATATTTCCGGTCCCAAATACAACTTAGTTTGGTACTAAGATGTGGTCAGGTGAAGTGTTTTAAGTAAGGTAAGTCAAGCACGGCAGGGGGCAAAAAAGAGTTTCTTTCCACACCTGAGGAATGATCTAACACTGCCTAGTGTTCCATTACTATCCACATAAAACCCGAAAACAGACAGACTATGACTTAAAATTTTTAAGAAAAATAACTTTTTTCCTCACTTCTGCATACAACTGTTTAAAACTTGAAACCCCAAACTCAATTATGATTTAATGCAGGCCTGACAACTTTAGCAGGCTTTTGAAGAGAACTCTGCACCCTCGTTACTTACAAACAAAGGGAACAAACAGCCAGACTAATACATGGCATACTACAGCAAAAGACATAACTACAAATTTGTCCTCCAAAAATCTTGAACACACAAGCACCATAACGATTCCCTAAACAGCTGATTATCTTTTATGCACCTAGCCCAGACTGGAAGATTTCTCCTTCTCCTGTTCATCAACATAAAGTAAACCGACCACAGATTTACTCTCGGATGGTAACCACCCCATCTCCCTTACAATTTAAAACAAACTCTGATTTAACTCTCACTAAAACACTTCAGTCATTACCATCTTAAAATAGATACAAAATGTTCATATATATGAATATCTCTCTCTTATTTATTCCAAAAAAAAGAAGCTCTAAAATGGTTTTTCCACCTACACTAAATACGAGAGACAGGCTACTACATCTCTAAGACTGTTTTCACGTGAACAGAGATGAGGGTAGGAGGAAACATGGGTTTTAGACTTTTAACTAAATAACCACATGGAGAGGAGTTGGACAGAGGAGCTCACCTCTCAGATCAAATGCAAACACTCTTAAAGTAGTACCCTAGTCACTCTAAGAATAAGCATTGTTCATGATTTGAACCCTAAGGCCTACTATATTTTATGTCTGAAGTATTAAAAAAAAAAAGCCTACTCGGTAAAAATAAAGAACTAGACAGAAAAAAAATATTTTCTAGCATTAACTACAGAACTCACACAACCGCATTTTGACTCTCCAACATGAAAATGTAATTACAAAAAATCAGTCCACTAGATTCAGCATACCACCAGTTTTGTGGAAAGTACACTGCTTAAGTTCTTTCTTTTTTAATTTTATCTTCATATACAAATTTTAAGCCCTGTAGAACTAAGAAATCATAATTCATTTATTCTGTCTTAACCATGGAAAAAATATATGCATTTCCAACACCATCCTTAAAACAGAGCTACATAGTGTAGTGCAAGACTTGAGCCAGACTTTCAAAGTGTTCCAGCAGAAAAGGAACAACAACAAAAGATTCAACAACGAGCTTTCCCATGATCAGAGGCACTGGTCAGGCCTGATTAGTTTAACAATGTCACACCCACAAGTAATCAACGCCCAACTGCAGTAACCTAAGCTTCACCTCCAGTATCCTCAGCCTCCACCTACGTCCCTGAACTACCGATCCCACAGGAGACATCGCCCACAAAGAGTGGTTTGACCTAATGAACGTGCTAATTTGCTGACCAGTGTATACAGTCCAACAGGCTACATGGCAGGCTACAAAAACCAAAGGCCTTGCATCAACTCTGCCATCATGTGTACATCATTGCTCCTCTCCCACATCCATCAAACCACCACTTCTGAAGTTTCTAAAAAGTTTAAGTCTTTAAGAACACTATCTCCCCCCATCAAATGTTAGCCAACACATACAGCACTGATTGACGGAAACGGGGAAAAAAAGCACTATCATGTCTCTCTCATTCCTCCACAATAACCAACTAAAGTCAAGCTTATCATAATGAACTTTTATTTTAAAAAAAAGAAAAAAGCTATAGAAATACTCTGACACCTAGCCAAATCTCCAGGAAGGCAAAGTTCAGTGACATTTATAAAAGTGACTATCTGGCACATTTAGCCACCTTTAAAATGCAAATTTAGAGACAACGAACAATGCTGTGTGGATAGTTTATAGAATACATATGCCGGGAGTCATTAAAAAGCCAAGGAAAATTTTAGAACTTAAGGCAAGTGTGCATGCTAAAAGCAAAGCAATTCTCAATATTTAAACCAGTTAAGAAAATACCTCAGATTACTCAAGCAGCAGGCAGGACTACAGATGGATGTCAGATTTCTTTCATAATTATTTATATTTATCATTTTGTATGAATTTCATTACAGTATTTCTATGCTTTATTAAAACTATTTTTAAGTACTCTGGAGTAACTTTATCTCAAAATGTCCTCAGGTAACACTTGGGTTTTACAAGGCACTGTTCAAATCAGCAGTTTGTTCCTCATGTCTCCTCTTAAACAGTCAGATTTGTTGTTTCTCAATTAGCTGGTCCCTCCCTGATTTCACGGATTATAAAACCTGGCTTCCAGATTTTTCTTCATTTCATAAGTCAGTTCCTGCAAAACCCTGAGGAAGAGCATGTGCCTCCTGCTTTCTGACTTCGTCCATCCCTTGTGAGATGTTATACGAGGACCACCATCAGGGAGTTGGATTGTTTTGATTTGGCTTTTTTTAAATTTTCCGTATCATCCACTCAACTGAAAAAAAGATACGAACAGTACTCGTGCACTCTTTGAATGACATCTAATTACCTTCAAACCTGGCATTGCTCTTATGCCATGATGATGTATCTCCACCACTTGTTTCCCTTGCACTTAAATGAGTAGAAGGCTATTTTTCATTCCCCAAAAATGTCTAACTCAGTATAAGTTTCAACAATTTTCCTCCTACCCTGAAATTCTTGCACTCTGCTATACATCTGTATCAACTTAAGGGATTTACATGTTCCTGACAAACAATCCCTTTAATACTTTTTGCTAATTGGCAGTACTTGCAGTGTCTTTACAAGATCTTTGCTCAGGCAGTCAAGGCTGGGGCTTTCCTTGCTTTCCACAATTACCGTGATACAGGCTCCAGGTTACTCCTTGCAACTCTGAGCATAAATTCTTCAACCCACCTCAATACATTAACCTATTCTTCTAAAATTCTCAGTATCTCAGCAAAAGAGTATTTTTGTTTATTTTCAAATTATAGAATAATTTTACTGGTCTGGCCCAAAAGCCACCTGAACAGGGAAGAATGATCACAGCCTCGAAGGAAGAGATGCCACAGCCAGGGTCTTACTTAAGTAACATTTAAGTTAATTTTAGTCATACTAAACCCAGCTTCCAGAAGAATCTAAAGGCAAGAACCTGACCTACACATCATTAATAACACAGCACAGAGATATGGGACACTACACAGTACTAAAATGATCGGATATCCCAACACAAGGAACCACCTACCACCATCACAGCAACTCCAGGTCCCGGGTCCTGTCAGAAGGGAGTTTCTTGACAGGCTACCCGAGATCCAAGCTGGCATACAGAAGCTTATTCAAGGGTAACACTAACATCCTTCTTAGTGTCCCCACCCTACTTCCACATACACAATGCTTGACAGTGCAAACAATAAACATATTTTAATATACCCAGCAATGCTGGATGATTTTAGAATACAATCTGGCCAGTACAGCCTTCCCACACACCTCAGAAGGACGATACACAATGACTATGTCTACCTGGTAGATAAGACAGGATCTGGTTTAGTGTTAGGTGGCTCCCTAGCTTTGCTCAGGAACAAACCACTCTCATTAAAAGAAACCACACGTGAAATGAGCCTGAAGGAGCAGCAACATGGCCAGCATGCACCATCCATCCTTGGGGCTAATCTCCAGCCCTAGCCTACAGCAATGTGCGTAGAGCCAAGAAAGTGATGCAACACGCACACTTTGTTCTACCTCACTTCGATCTTTGGGGATTCTGTCTTCCATCAAACAGTTTTCAGAGTTATTCATTAGTGCAATTATTAGGTTTGTTTTTACCTCTAGTCAGGTGGTGGTTTATCTGTGAAGAGACCTGCCAGCTGCCATGTGCATGACTGCCTGGCCCATGCTGTCCTAGTACCACTGTCCCTCCCACATTCACACAGGAACAAAGAACACCTTGTACTTGTGCAATTGCTGACAGCATTTGCATCTTTAACAATATCATATGCAATGCTGTGCTAAGGAGCTCACAAAATAAATAATGCAGATCGAGGGAGGGAAACAATACAGATACTCAGCAGTCAAAGAGCGACTAGGAAGGCAACAGCACTGGAATCGTAAGTAGGAAAAAAAAAACTTTTGACGCAGAAAGAGAAAGAAGCCATTGGCATCTATGAACCTGAAGGCTATCAGAAGCACACATGTGCTTCTATATATATATATGTTATATATATGTTGTATATATATAGCACAAGTATGAAAAATACTACAAATGAGACCAAAACGAGTATGAAATGAGTATGAAGAGAGCATCAAAAGTGAGACCGAAATTAGTATGAAAAGGGTAGGAAAAGAAATTAAGTGAAAGAAATCGGTAGCATACAGCAAGCCCTGAGGACCATTAAAAAACGTAGTGGAACAGCAGGCTCCAGTTACACCTGTTCTGCTAAATAATTGCCTGAACCATCGCCCAGTCCAGAGGACAGGTGGAACAGAGCTGCTGGCATCCGCACTGCTTTAGGCCTGGTGCTCTATGCCAGCAGGTCTGTCTGGAAGAGAGGTGTGTGGCGACAGAGCCAGGAGTAAACGAACAGTGTGAACTACGAAGGGGCCAGTACTCAGGCTGTTGCCTGGCTGTGTCGTTCAGCAGCAGAGGCACACTGGGTGAGGAAGGGCAGCAGATGTAGAGTGTGAAGGAGCCAGTGCTGGGAAGGAAGGGCAGGAGAGATGTTGGTGGGGAAGGGAAGGCCTGTGTTTGACAGGGGAAGGCCAGGACAGAAGTTAGGTTGGAGAAGGGGAAGAGGAAGCCTGGCTTAAATTAAGTGAAGAAAACAGATGATCAGAATAGGAGAAAGAAAAAGTGAATGATGCGAATTACTTTTGTCATCCCATAGGCAAAAAGTTAGAAAAATTAGCGTAACTGCAAAGTAGCAAACAGATGATTTTTACCTTATTTAGATTAACAGGAAATGTTACCACCAGATCCAATTATCTCTAATATACCACAAAGATTTCATACTAATAAATAAGCATATTCACCTACTGCAAGATGTACCATCATCAAAAAAGTGCCTAAAACCTACAGACCCTCAGGAAACAGAGGACTTTGCTCTAACGCAAGTGATGAATGGCAGATTTCCCATGTGAAATCAACAGAAATCCCAGGAAACAGAAGCTGAAACAATTCAAATCCAATATTCTAGCCTCTCATTTCCCTTTCCCCAGCTTTACACAATTCCCCTGTTAAATCATTAACTTCTCCCCACCTCTGTGAATCTCAAGAAGACTGAATTCTTCAACTTTGGAAAAACAAGGTTATGTCTTCACATTTTCCTTAGCTCTGACTACTCAAAAAGAAAAACAATTTCTAGATAGAACAAAATACAAATAATGAAGGCCTTTTTCAGTAAAGTTTTCTTACGATATCAAGGCAGGCATTTATTTTAAGCATAATAATTATAAGGTTTATTTGGGAGATTGTTTGGGGTTTCTTTTGGGAGTATAGGTGTTAAGCAATTTTTAACCTTTTTTTTTTTTTTTTTTTTGTACGAGTGGGTCTCAGAAGACTTACGCATTGGGACACTTGGTTTGTGAAATACAAGCAATCTTAATTATGAAATAGGCATTCCTGTCAGCCACTTTGTATGGGGAGGGGCAAGACAACTTAGATATAAACCCTACTCTTGCTAAAGCAATCAATTTGTCCTACAGCAAAAATAAAGACAATGAAAGTATGATATCTGAAGATTGCATTGTTTCCAACTAAAAAAAATACTCAGTCATTTAAAAAAAAAAAAAGTACTGCATTACTTCAAAGCAAAGACTCTTTACAGCCATTTACCGAAAACCAGTATTTCACTCATCAAATACTAGCATCAATTAATTTGGCTCCATCAGTCTCCAACTGATTGATGAGCAGCAAAACCTTTAAGAGATGTGGCGTGTAGCTGTTAAAATGAGTGTGGGCTCTGGATTAAAACTGTCCCTAACCATGATCTCTCCTAGAATGACCTCTGGCAATTTATTCACATCTACTCATTCTCATTCATTTCCACACAAGCTTTTGTGAAAAGAAACTCTTTCATCTACTTTCCTTCCTTATTACCTTGTGGCAACAGGAGGAACAAACAAGCAGAAGCCATTTTACAGGCTTGACATAGAAAAACGACGTGCAATTTTTTTGTCGTTGAGCTCTGCAAAGGACAGGGATTAAGCAGTACCAGGAACATTCTACACATACACTGATATAACTATAAAGATAAAACAACTTAAGTTCATCCCCTTACATGAACCTCAGACTACAGAAAAGGACTGAACATTTGTGCTGTCCAACAGTGATATTCCATTTAAAAATTTAAGCACAGCTTAAAGTCTGGCAATGAATGAATTTAGCGATGCCTCTCCTAATTCAGGAGTGTTCCTTCCCTCCCAAGCTACTGAATGTGCAAGGCTCCTGCTTCCTCCTCTGCAGTCCCCACTGCACCCTTTCACTCTTTACCTTACGTGGGCTCCGGTGCTCATCAAACCCTGCTCAATAAATCAATAAAATTCATTAATGTAGTTGAAAATTACCCCAGCTAAAAACAGGGTAGTAACATCTTCTGGGTTAACAGGTGAATCAAACCTGCTCAAGGAGAGATGAGGTCCAAGACCCCACAAAGAAAGGAGTACAGTTATATGCCTGGGAGCCAAGTCAGGCAAATGCTACCGCCTTCTTTAAGTAGCAGCAAGATTTTAGAGCAGCTGAGCTTTAGATTACTCTGGTAAGTCAGGTTAAACACTGTCAATAAAAACCTAAGAAAGATAAAAAAAATGTAAAGAAAGCTGAGTAAAAACTGATGCAGATTTTTTGTGGTACAGCATGACACTGGTTGAGAAGGTTTCCACCCCACCTTGGATTTGTGACAAGATATAACTGTTTATGGGGCCACAGTGTAAAAAAGATGAGGAAAACATTTTGGATTTTTAAGTTTGTTTCTATGGGGCCACAGTGTAAAACAGATCAGGAAAATATATTGGATTTTTAGGGTTTTTTCTCTTTTGCTTTCTCCCTATCCTGTGACTGCAGAACTGAGTGAACCATAATGTAGCTATGAGCAGGAACGTCTTTACCAGGCTAGGCTGCTGCTAGAGAACTTTGATTTAATTACAGAGCTGTTTAAGCTGCCTTATCTTTAGCCAGACCTGACACATCACCACTACACCTCTTACGGCTCATTTGAGTCCCATTCTCTGCTGGCACAAGTATTCATGCACCCACAGAGCAAACTGGATCAAAAAGCAAATACAAAGAAAAATAATGACTGGGGGGAATGTTCTTCTCTGTATGGGTTTCCTGACCCAAGCTCACTGTATGCTGACATGAACAGCTGCCACTTCTGTTTGTGTCAGTTCAGAGTGAAAGTGCTCACTGTCAGACACGATGACTCCTCAGGTCCACACTACTACCAGTTATTAACTTTTTTTTTTTATCATGTAATTGGATGGTGTCACAATTTTCACTCAAGGCACACTTCAACAGGAGCTTAAACTAATTGTGTTGGGACTGCTGCAGTCCCACTCCTTCCCTTCTCTTCAGTACATGCTCAATAATTTTGTTGTACCAGCACTGGTATAAAACTGAAACTACAGCCTTTCTTTCTGTAAGAAAACTACAGTTTTTCTTTCTTTAAGACTTAGTTTGGAGCCACCTTGGTAGCCAGCTCACCACTCAATCCTCCAAGCACCACTACAGGAGAAACACAGAGCTGGAAGCAGAAGGAAGTGCTCACCTGCAGCGATTCCAGCCTAGAACAGCTTGCAGGGTATGTTTACACAGATGGATGCAAACAGATCCTGACTCCTCTACCTACACCCTAATTTGCTGGAAGCAAGCCAGCTGCAACTGAGGTGATATAACCAAGTCTAACTGTACACTCAAGCAAAGATACCTCACCTGTAGGATACTTGCTGAATACTTAAGATTTATTTAGCTTTAATGTATTTTTTTCCCCTTGCTTCATTATACAATGGAATCTCCTTCATCCTAAGGCACTTATTACCAGGATGCCTCCAACAGCAATACATGCATGCAGTACACTTGCTACCGCGAAGACACTATGCTAGCCTCCCAGGCAAACACCAAGTGGTTTTATTCAGGTATCATAGGTACTGGAAAATGGCAAAAAAAGGACATTCAGGTTGTGCCCATGCCCTCCTACCCACCAGCTTCATCCCTGTCACAGCTTATTATGCCATCAGACCCCACCATCCCCCATGCCCTCCACCTCCACTCCCAGGCCCAGCCTGAACACGCTCCCCCTCTCCTGTGCCTCCCTCCTCAAGCACCAGGTTCTCCCCGACCACAACCTCTACACCCTCCACCCCCCAAGCCAAGCTGCCCACACCACCATCTCTCCTCCCCAGCACCAGACTCCCCCCGAAACATCCTGGTTGCCTTCCGCCCCTCTCACCCCAGGGTCAGGCCACCCCTTCACATCTCTCCTGCTCCCTCCTCTGCCCTCAACCCAGACCAGCCTCCCACTCTCGATATGCCTTCTACCCTTACCCCCCACCTCGCCTCCAGGCCACACTCCCCCTCCCCCGGCTCTGATATCCCACGTGCCCTCCCCAAACATCCTAATGCCCTTCCCCCTCACCTCAGGCCTGGTTCCCCGCCATCCCTCGTACCCTTCCCTTCCACCCCAGGTCCCCCCCGCCCTGGTATCCCTCATGGTCTTCCACTCAAAAACAAGGCCAGCCTCCCCCTTCCCCGATGCCCCTTGTGCCCTTCCCTCAGGCCAGGCCAGCCCTGCCCACACGCTCCTCACGCCCTCGCCCCCGCGGGCCAGCCCCTGTCCTCACGCCCCCCGGCCCCGCGGACCCACCAGGTAGAGGGTGCCGTAGATGCGGAGGGACTCGGCCAGCGCCCCCTGCGTGACGTGCAGGACGGCCCAGGAGCAGCGCGGGTGCCAGGTGTGCCCGATCTCGTAGCAGCTGTGGGGGATGGACTTGCTCAGCGCCGCCATCTTTGCCGCGCGCGGGGAGGGGGCGCGCGCGCCCGCCGCGTCACCGCCGAAGCAGGAGAAAGGTCGCGCGGGGCGCTGGCGGCGGCGGGGTTACTCGCGGGCATCCGCTCCCCCTCCCCTCCCCCCCTCCTCGCGGCTCGCGTGAGGACCGTAGCCAATCCGCGGCCGCCGGGGGGGCGGGGAGCGGCCGGGGGCGGGGTGGCGCGAGCCTCCGCGCGGGGCGCGTGGCGCACGTGGGCTGGGGGCGGCGCGCGGTGCCGTTCGCGTCCCGCGTGTCCCGTCCGCCTGGCCTGTCCCCACGCCCCGCCGCTCGGGGCAGCGCCGCGCTCCTGCCGCCCACCCCCCCGCCGCGGCCCTCCTCCCGCCGCGGGGCTTGTCTGGTGCGCCCCTGCCCGGTGCTCCGGTGCCCCTGCCCGGTGCGCCCCTGCCCGGCGTGCCCTTGCCCGGTGCTCCGGTGCCCCTGCCCGACGGGGCGCCGCGGGTAGCGCACGTAGGGAGAGGCTGCCCGGAGCGCACTCCGTCACCCCGGGGTGGGAGCTGCGGGGGGGGGCCGGCGCCTCAAGCCTGGGTACCCCCGGCCCGGTCCCGGGCTGCGGGCGGGCTCCGCAGCGACCGATGTAGCCAAGGAAGGGGCGGGAGTGGGGGGGATAGCGAGAGCGGGCCCAGGGAGAGGAAAAGCTTGAAAGAGGCCGATTCTGTTTTGGAAAGAAGGGGAGTGGGATAGGGGGGGGGGGGGGGGGGCGTATGGGAGAAGGAGAGGGGTGGGATATGAGGGAAGGGGGAGTGGATATGGGGGGGGGGGGGGGGGGATATGGAGGGGGTTTACAGAACCCTGATGGCAGTGACCAATGACACGGTTATGGGGCAGATGCCAAACTGGCATCTGGTTCCAGCTTGAAATTGGGATTATTTTGAGACTGAACGGGCCGGGCGTGTCGGGACTTGGGGATTTTACTTCGGCCTTTCGTAACTCGCCGGCCTGCAAACGTCGGTCCCGCGGAGCCAGGGCGCCCTGGGCTCGCTGTGCGCGGTCAGGTCCGGAGGGGTTACTTCAAGCCCTAGGTGGGACATTCGTCCCGAGGCAAACAGGAGGATCGGCAAGCCAACCTGAGTGAAACCCGGATTTGGAACAGATCCACAGCGAGAAAATTCCTTCCCCTTACAGCCTGCCTCCAAATTCCCCCGCTGCCGAGCCCGCAGTTTCCCTCACTGATCAGACCCGAGACCAGTCCCTGCTGCTCCCAACGAGATAGAGCAAATCCCTCATTAATTTTGCAAACAGCGTTACGGGGGGGGGGGGGGGGGGTGTCCCCCGAGGGGCACGCTTGCGTGGCAGATTGAGCAGCCCGTGATGGGTAAATTGGGCGCTTAGCAAAGCCGCTGAGACGCTACTTGCAGGCTCCCGGCAAATCTGCAGGAGGAGAATTTTTTTGGCCCAAACAGTTCAATTATATTCCTTCAGTCAAGCGTGCTTGAGCGACCAGCCCTCTGCTAGGTAGAACTCTTGTCCAGGACGGTCTGGATTTCAGAGCTGGTGGAAGACACTGGAGAGAGCTTTTAAATCCAGCCCGGGCGCTGGGGCTGCGTGCCTGGCTGGGGGGGCAGTGCTGCCGTGTGCTGACCCCCCTCGGGAAGCGGCATAACGGGATAACCTGCCGCAGCGCTGTCTGGACTTTGGCTTGCACCCGGTGCCTTGCTTGCTGGTTTTGTATTACTCTGTTAAAGAACTGCTTGTGGGTAGAAAAGGCAATTATTGCCTAAGATACGGATTTTGGCTCTCTCGCTTGCGTGTTTTGGCTTTGATGCTACTCTGGGCTTAAGGCTTGCTTGCTGCCTTGTATTTGTGGGCAGGGAGCATGTACAGGATTAATAATTGCACAAGCTAATAATTTCACAAGCTAATAATTTCACTTCTGATACACGGTTTTGCAGACGGTCCTAATTTTGGAGGACCTGCCCTCCTCAAGTTAAGGAAAATGGGTAAAGAAGGACCCAACGGGATCCCTCCCTCATTTGTGCTGTAGCCCTGATCTGGCTGAATAGCTGCCTGCTCGGAACTGGAGGCTTTGGCACCTCTCCTGTCGGGTCAGCTGAGGAAGACTCTGATGATGCACTAATAAAGAAGGCAGCACAGCCCTGACCTTGCTCCGGGCCCTTTTCCATGGGGTTGCAGTACCGTATTCTGGGAAGAAGTACGGGTAAAGCAGCCTGGGAATACTGCTGACAGCCCAAGTGGCATTGCTGGTCAGCACAGGCTACTCTGTCCTGGGAGAAACTTACCCTTGATTGGAACTGGGACAAAATAATCTTGCAAAAGGATGGACTCACATGAATTAAAAGAGCATCGAGGACCTTTATTTTTGCCCCTGTAAGTACCTGGGGGTTTTGGGAGCACTCCTTGCCGCATGAGCAAGGCTGCGTACTAGGAGTAGCAGGCTGTGTCTATAACATTACTTAAACAGCAGTGATGAATCCTGTGGTATAAAGCCAGGTAACGTGGCACACGCTGTTCAGGACTTGCCTTTCAATATTTAGGTGCCTCGGAGGCAGTTACTCAGAGTAGTCCCAAAAACAAAGCCAGGGAGTGAGCTAATTGCTAAGCAGCACAAATGGTGGGGAAGTTGAGAGTGTTCAGCTTACTCCGTGGTCCTTACGGATGTAGCAGTACCAGTGTGTCTGCATAAAAATTTAGGCTACTGAAAATGTCAGATAGACATGAGCCTCGTTAGACTAAGACAGCTACGATATCCCAGCCTCCATGCCTTGTGCCACAGAAGGGAGCAATGTGGCAGCGTCTCACTGTATTTAGACTCTGCTCCAGTTGCTCACGTACACATTTGCAGGGGAGTTAACAAAATGCAGCTTTCAGCACAAGTCCAGGGCCAAACTGAGTCTTTACAAGGGACCTGAACTGATGGACAGCACTGCAATCCTGCAGTTCACCTATACCAATGATAACTGGTTACATTAGGGAACCAGAGGGCTTGGGTAGCAATTGCTGAATGAAGTAGTGCCTGCCTTTCCAGGTTCTAGTGGGCCTCAGTCTGAGAACATTTTCCACTGAGATCTTCAGCATCTGCTAAATCTAGGATCTGCAAGTAGGTCACGTATCTCATCTCAGCCCATGAGAGTAGTGGGAGGTATGAAGATTTTCTCTCGCCTTTGCAGTGGCAGGTATCGGTGTTAGGAGGTGATCTAGCTGGGAAGAACCCAAGGCAGAGCGTTTCACGTATTAGAACAAAACCAGGCAGACAAAAAGAAACTGAGGAAAAAAGCCAAATGGGCAACTTCACATTGCAGGAGGCTTTGCCTTTCAATTGCATTGGGATCGGAAGATCTTCCTTCTAAACATTTTTAAGTATCAGAACAATCTGGAAACATTTTAACTTGGAAGAAACATCATGCTTTGCCCTTTCCATTCCCTCATGCTGCTTTCCAATTTGTGTGCTGGTTTTTGCCATGTAGTTGTTTTCTCCCTTGGGACAGGTGGTCCAGCTTTCCCCTTCTACTCATGCAGTTTTTGGTGC
Organism: Falco naumanni; assembly: GCF_017639655.2. Taxonomy (NCBI): domain Eukaryota; kingdom Metazoa; phylum Chordata; class Aves; order Falconiformes; family Falconidae; genus Falco; species Falco naumanni. The sequence goes on along the minus strand of NC_054055.1, from coordinate 9,876,341 downwards.
CTGAACTTCACGTCTGGAAGTAGCTTCTGCTATCCGATAAGAACTGCTCATTCCAGCAGAAGGATTTTTTTGCATTCACTTATATTTCCTTCTTTCTCCATTCTTCCACTCTCATTGTTTTTGTCCTTCAGTTTGTTCTCCTGCCATCTGCGCAATTGTCTTATGCCTCCATCATAAAGTTTATGAAATCCAGACTGAAAAATATTCTGCTGCTAAAAAATCTAGGGATTAAATTCATCCTTCTGCTCAGGTCAGTGGAGGCAATGCGTACACGCAGACATCTGCTTCCTTCAGTAAACCGCATAGGAACTTGGAGATGTTGCTCCAATCTCCATTTCTTCTCAAAATCCGGGACAAATGGTAGGTACAGTACATAATCTTGTATATCACTAATGCATGCAATGGCTGTATTGAATGGGAACAAATGACCATTAACTGAGCTGCATTGACTTTCCTCCAAGGAGAGAAGGACCCTTTACGAACTACTTTTGACCCTTGTCTCCAAAACTACTTACACTTTGAAACATAACCCATTTTGCATTATTTGTAGAGGGATTCTCTTCTGGCTTACATTCATGAATGTTACTTTTCCATTTCTTAGCAGGGAATAATCTCAAAATACCCTTGTGTTTGCTGATATTTCAAGGTAAAGGACTTGTCTGGAAGTTTTCCCATTTTCCAGATGTAATTGTTTCCAAAATAAATATGGGATGGGCTGTGGGATAATACCCTGCGAACATTTTAATACGCACAATAATATCCTCCAGTTTATACAAATCTGTATATTTTTCTCCAGAGAAAGATGTTGCAGTCTTTCTTACAGAGGTACCAAGGATTACATCAAGATAGCAAATTCGTAATGGTCACCACGCTGATTCTGCAGGCCAAGCTAAGAGATGACATGCTGAGCCATATTCATGCCACTGGCGTCAGTAGAATTGTACTTGAGCTGTATTTAGCCCATGGTGCTGCTGTTCCTGGAGACAGTGATTTCTTCTTTCTAAATCAGGTGATGGAATTGGTCTTTAAAGGCTAAATTAAGCCACTGGGTTTGCTAGAAAAGCAGTGAGAGGCAGTGCACGCGGACACTACAAGAGCAGCCAGAACAGTAACTGTGACCCTGCTGCTTCTCTGCTTCTTTCTTGCTTTCCAGGAAAGCGCTTTCTGTAGTTCTGGGAAGAATGCAAAATCACATTTTGCGTCATCTGGGGACCCCAGTGTACTCCTGGGCTTAAAACTCCCTCACCCAGATAATAAAGGCTACTTCCCTACCTTCATTAGACTGGAGCTGCTACAGCCCCACCTTTACACCACCCAGGTGGAATAAAATCTTTTCTGGTGGAAAAGCTGTGCGCTACCAAAAGGTGGGTCTGCCCATGCTCTACAGTCACAGCGTCCTTCCTCTGCCATCCTCCTGTCTCGAGGTATATCAAATGCAGCTGTCAGGAAAAACCTGTCCCACAGAGCTCCCGTGTCCTTCATTTCTGCCTACCAGGTGAGGGCAGCAGCCTTCAAACGTGGAGGTGATGGCCACCATGGGTTCCCATGCCTAGGTATGGGAAGGATGGGGGCTGGCTGGGCTCTGCGGCAGTTAGAGGTGCCTCCACTCCTCAAGAGGTCCAAGAAGTGCAGTAGAGCTCTGGACCGCTATTGTATATGCCACCTGTTTGCTAATTCACACTCTGGCTCTTTTGGGGGCATTTTGAATGAGATCTGAGATGAATATGCGATAGAGGGATCTGGCCGTAAGTGGGGTTGCCACCAGGCAGCCGTTACCCACAGGAGCAGCAGTCGGTGGTTGGCTGCTCTTCAACATCGATGCAAAGAATCTTTCAGAAAATAGGAAAGAAAAAGGAGGCAGGAATGAATGATGAGATCCTCAAATAAAAATAATTTGTTTGCCCCTCCTCTTCACCCATTTCCATGTTATTTGAAGTCATTACTACCACATTATTTATGCTTCGAACACAAACATTCTTTCGAAGTCATGAATAGTTTCATGAACTTAAGACTTAGAAGGAGCCATTTTTCTCTGTTTGAAGTTCCTACCATACTTAAAGTTTCTGTAATAAAACTGTCAGTCCATCAAGTTGGGCTGCTAAGGCCACAGATCGAAATGCAGTCGTTCTAAAACAACCAAGCACTCAGCAGCTACTTTGAGAAGTAACGGTAGTTTCTAGGACCTCAGGACTTTTGAAAAGGCTTTCAATGTCAGCCTGAATTTTTCCAGAGGAATAATGAACAGTAAATTTCAGCGACTTAGTTTTCAAATGCTCATGCTGAAATAGCCTCAGGATGCTGATCACTCCTGCTGCCAGCACTTGGATGTCGCAGCAGTAGAATTCAGCAGGCTAAGTAGCAGCTGCTGGATCGCTGCGTTTTGCAGGTTTTTTCAAGCAGGCTGGCAGTGGTTTGAGGTTATCCTGCAGTGCTGCATTGATAAACTACATTGTCCTCAGCAGGGCTATGGATAGCCAAAGCTGTGAGGAAGGTGAATGGCTTGGAGGATGCTCTTTGAGGCAAGTTGCTCCCTTTGCCTTTATTTTCAGCTGCAAGGTGTCTTGAAAGTGCTTCAAATTGCAAATGAAAGAAACAAGGCACCCATGATTCCTTAGCTTTTGAAATGCTGGGTTTAGGCAGGCAGATGTAGCTTTAGGCATCCACGTTTGGACCACCTGTCAAAGATGAAGGCAGTATCAAAATCAGTGGTGGACTTGACGGGACTGCGAAGATACAGACAGTAACGGAGCAGACTGCTTTTGGTTTCTCTCTGCTGGATGGAGCTTTGAATGCACGTGGAAAAGAATCAAGGGAAGAAGTTGAAGCGAGCTAGTTAAAACTCTCAAAAGAACCATTTTTAAACACAGAAGCATTCAGAGAACAAAACCTCCTTTTCAGTACCTCTGGCTCACTCCTAGGGGCTGTTTCTTTTCTGCTACATCGGTTGAGAAAGTCACTAAGGCGTAACAACATTGCAGTGTCCCTAGCAAAAAAGAAAAAAAAAAAAAAAAAAAAAAGAAGCTTGAGAAAACTCTGAATAGCACAGAAAGCAAGAACAAATGTTTTATATATGTGGTATTGTTAAAACTCCCAAGCGGCATAAATATAATAAACAATAGTGAAGAATGGGATATTTCTGTTTGTTTCCCCACACTCGAGATGACCTAACCTACCTCAGGCATGGTTCCACTTTGGGACTTGTGAGTTATTTGATCAGTCCAAACTTGTGAAAATAAACACTATTATTTCACTGTTCTACACTGTGCATTCTTTTGTTCTCCGTCAATCGACTGAGAACTAGCAAATGAAAGTAAATTGTAATAAAACACAAATCAAAATAAAAACTGCCGATAAACCAAAAACAACACATGGGAAAAAAAATTTAATAAACACAGAAATAATGAAATGGTATACTCATCACTAGGCAGGGCTCTGTGTGCTCCAGATTACTTTGTCAGCATTTTATGGGTGAGTTCTGAACTCATTTACAGACATCTCCTGCAGAGATTTCCCTCATGCTACCTCTGGCACGGCTGAGAGAAAAATGTAGCATCTCAAGGTCAGTATTTTCAGAGAACCCTGTGGGAGTTAGACGTTCAGATCCCATTGGATTTCAGTATAGGTTGGACACCTAACTTTGCAGCTCCCCAAAAAATCCCCACCTTAAAGTAATAGCTTATTTCTTTAGCCTCGGCAATATTATCTTCCAGAGAATAGCTTCCAGTGTTTTGTCTAGTTGTAAGCAGATGTTGTGGAGTTATCTTGGTGTCTGAGTACCCAGCTAGAAGAGATGAACTTGAGCGTAAATTCTTTATTAGGAATAGGCGTGATCTTTGGGCCCTAAGCCCAAGTCCCCATCCATGCCTCTGCGTAGCAGCAACATCTCAGCAGCATGTGTCGCAGACCATTTAATGTTTGTCCAGCTTTGTGCACCTCATGCATGAAGAATTACTGTTGTTTATAACATGATAGGGCTTTCAGCGCTCCCTGGGAGGGGTCATTTTGCAGGCTGATATATGTCACTCTCAGAAGGTTTCTCCTGTTATTTTGGTGGTGGTTTTTAACATTGGAAGATTTTGAAGATGGAGAGCAGAAAACCTACTGTGTTGGCTGGAGCTCGGTATGCATGTGAGTATGCCTGTGCATGGAGATGAGGTAACTGCTCAGACATGGTATCATTTTAAATTCCCCTCCCACACCAGGAAAGCACCTTCCTTTTACATCCTATTTATAGAAAATAAAAGAACTTTGCTTCTTTTTTTTTTTTTCTTTTGCAGAAGACATGTAAAGGTAATGTTTTATACAGATCTCTTTGGTCGAAAGCCCGAAGGGAACTTACACAGCCCTGGCGGGGATAGTATGGTGCCCTAAAAATGAGGCGCTAAGGGTGGTTAATGACCTGATGTCCATGGATGTGCAATTTATGTCTCAACGCCACGAAGCAGCATTAACCCAAATGATGTATTTCAAATAAGTTCCCTCATACCAAAACTTTAGTAAACTTGACATGGGAAATCACAATGTGCGCAAGAAATTATATCTCTTCCCAGCACTCCCACCCCCACTGAACTGCATCAATTTGTTTAAGGAGATTTTATGTAAAAGCAGTGCAGCAAAGCATATTTTCAGATGACGAAGCAAGATTTTAAGTTAACTGAATAGCCCAGGTTGAAAGACTATACAGCTTTTACCACTGTGTGGAGGAGCTATAATTATTGAGGACACCAAAAAAGAGATGTACAAGTTTGCAGTACGGCTCAGCAGCAGCTCATTATCTTAAAATAAATGTCATTTAACATCCAGCATCTCAGTTTGTTTTAGCTGAAGAAAATAAACCCCAGGGCCATCTTTTACCAGTACCACTTTCTAGAAGGGCTATTGAAAATCCTCTTTTCCCATGTGTCTACTTAACAAATGATCTCTGGAAATGCTGGCTTTTTTCTTACTGAAATCAATAAGATGAACTTCTGACCCAGTTCATCCTTTCATAATTCAGATGCTGGCGTGGCATGGTGTTACAGTTTCATATGCCAGTCTTACAATAAAGGTGTTAAAATGATCCTTTATTCAGGCTGAAATCAAGAATATTTATTCCACAGTCATACACTTTGCCCAAGGGTTCCTGCATAAATTCGTCCTTAACTTCCACCCTCTTATGTTAGTTCCTCTTAACTTTACCCAACTGCTTGGAGCAGCTAAAGAATGAGATAGACATCCTAAGCTCCTTTGACAGTTGAGGGAGAGTGGAGCATCTCCAGTGCAGCCACATTAGATCTGATCTGGACTCTTGAGTAGCTTCTCTGTTTGCCTTGACTATGTGATGTTCAACGGCAGACTCACGTAGCAATGGCAAAACCTACCAAAAACCTCACCCTTGGCTGCACAACTCCTACATCACAGGATGGTCAGGGCTGGAAGGGACGTCTGGAGGTCACCTCGCCCCACCCCCTGCTCAAGCAGGTTCTCCTGGAGCAGGGTGCGCAGAGTCACATCAGGTGGGTTCTGAATGTCTCCGGAGCAGGAGACTCCCCAGCCTCTCTGGGCAGCCTGTGCCAGGGCTCTGTCACCCTCAGGGTAAAGAAGCTTTCCCTCATATTCAGATGGAACTTGTTGTGTTGCAGTTTGTGCCCGTTGTCGCTGAGCACCACTGAAAAGAGCCTGGCCCCCTCCTCCTGCCACTCGCCCTTAAGATATTTTTAGACATTGATAAGAATGCATAGAAAGGAGAGGCAGGGTTTGGGACAGCATGGAGAGCATCAATGGCCTTTTCATTGGTTGTCCTCCATTGCAGTGGTCTTGATCTGGTGGTGAAGTGCACTCTTGAGGGCTTTTCCTGCAAGCTTAAGATGAGGAGGGGTCAGTCTAGGTCTCAGCCTCAGGCACGGGCTGCACTGGAAGAGAAGACACAGTGCCCTTTGCCTGCGTCAGGAGCCTGACTCCCCACTGCTTTGCACCTTGTGGGCAGAGCAAAGGGGCTTGTGCGCTGATCTTCTTTCCAATTGTTTTCTTCATATATCTGGAGTGATCTTATGTCATATACTGAGTAATAGTCTTACGTTTCAATGCAGCGCTATGCCCAGCTGTGGCCTGAAATTTTTGTATTTGGAAAATAATTGGCTTTAGTTTTACCCGGGGAATATTCAAGTTAAATGGTGTTTTTCATATGTTTTTTATGCACATTTTTAGAAGTTTTCTTTTTATATTTTTCATAGTTCCCCAAGGATGCGTGTATACTGTCAACAGTAATGAATGACATGAACTTTTACCGTAAGGAACTGAAATATCATGGTAATCTAGTTTTCGTGGTAATTTGGCCCCATGGAAGTCTCTCTGAGGAATAAAAATGCCTGAGAAAAACAGAATTCACATAAGCTCTCGCAATTTTCTATGTTCATCTATATGTCTATGGGGAACTAGAGAAATTGCCAGTCTCCAAATATAAATTATACTGCTCAAGAATGAAAGATCAGTACATACTCAAATGCTTGATCCAGCAATAATAAAAATAAAATTCTGCATTTGTTCCATTGATAACAAAACCTCAGTACAGTGCTAAAATACCGTGAGGATCAGCTTGGTAGGAAAGAATAAGGGTGCGGTTCCTTGACAGTTGAAGCCAATCTAAGCTGATCTGTTTTCTTTCGTGGCCACACCACCCCTCCTTGTCATCACATGGCTATTTGTTTTATTTTGTCAGCTTTCTAACAATTAGTACCTGGACCTACCCTGCCAGGGAGTTAGAGGAAGAGCATATGTCCACATAGGGTAAGGTGGGTTGCAGTCCACATCATCACCTGTATGCATGTAAGGAACAAAATGTAAAGGTGAAATGGCAGCAAAGCCTTCTGGACAAGAGTGAATGACATTATCTATGCTCGGACTAATTTTGTAAGTCCTTTAGTCTGTGGAACAGTAATCCATATGATTAATTTGCCAACTTGGATAGAAATTAAGAAACCTGTTTGCCAAAGACTTGCCAAACCAGTCCTTCTCACTGTCTGGTATGAAGTCTATGTGTTTATCTTCATATGAGTGTAGCGTTGTTTTAACTGTATAGGAAGTGGTAAAGAAAAAGCAAAACTACGAATGTCATGTACAGCTGGTCTAGGGAAGAGTGGCTTTGTGTGAGAAAAGGGAACAAACTATACTGGAAGAGGGAGTAGAGTAAAACAGATATCATTTGCAATTACATCCATGCTATATGTGTAAATCTATTAGCAAAAACTCATCTCCTTCGATGAAATAATTATACCAGCTCCCAAATGGAGTGTGTCTTGTGATCATGTAAAGAGAAAATAACAGTTAATAAGTCAAAAAAAAAAAAAAAAAATCAGAAAAATTGCAGAGGAGACTGGAATTTGGAAATAATTAGCACTCAGGGACTATTTTAAATGGCCCATAAAGCGAAGAATAGTGCCACTGCAAACTGGGCAGGCCAGCTGGAACTGGGAGAGTCAAGTATTGCTGCCTATTTAAACTCCTCTGCGATTCTGTAACAACCTGAAGGCCGTTGTGCGTATAACTTAAAGCCACTTGACCGGCACGTGAGGCGGCTCGTCATGCGACTCGTGCCAACAGCCCCTATCAGCAAGGGGACAGGTTTCCCAGTCCCCCTTTGTGCATTCACAGGCGCCACAAAAGCGGTGTGAATGCCGCGAACTTCACCTCCTGGCAGATGCCGACTCTCCTTCCCAGGAGAATGACCCACCGCCTGCCCAACACCATACAAAGAAGGTTCTTTTCCAGCCGTGCCCTGCAAGTCAATACTGGCTGATACGTAATTAAACACAGCGTATCAGCTCACACAGGCTTTCTAATGGGGGACAATAGTACATTTTAAGATTTGTGGCCAGATTCATCAGCACGCTTGACAGCTCTGCGCTGCTCCAATGACACAGATCAACCTCAGCCCTGCAATAACTGATTGATTAAACCAGCCCGTCGCGGTGCTGCTGGAGAAGTGCAAACCAGGCAAAGTGTATCGGCAATTCCACCTTCTTAGCTCTTTATTTTGAGGGATTTATATCTCAGCTTATCTTAATTTCCAAAGTTAAAAAACCTAACCGATTTAATTACTTAATTATTTCCCGTGCTTTTAAACTTGATGTGTACTTCTTTGGCAATAAATCAATTATTTAAAATGTTTTAAAGCTGCGTATTTACTTCTGGGGTAATCCATTTGAGGAGAAAGCACTGCAGGATGCTTTCAAAAAAATCTATCCCCTGTGTCCATGAGCAGGTTTGTGTGATGTGGGCGACAGCTGGGTGTGAGGACCGGGACTGGGTGCAACCTGTGAAAGAGTGAGGAGCAGTAGTTTAACTCAGCATGCCATGCAAGGCAGAAAGAGTCCTTCTTAAATCATGCCCAGCAAAATTTGCTGTATAGAACAGGCAAAAGGCCACCAAAAGCCAAGAACAAAGTTGCTTATGGAAAGCAAATACACGGGAAATAACCTCCGATGCTGCCATAGAGTTAAAGCAAAACAGGACACTGAAAGATTTAGTGGGAAGATGACTCTGCAAAAAGGAAACTAAGCCGTATTTATAAAGCAAGACTCGTGACCTCTCAGAGAAAAAGAACTCAGCCTGTCATTTTCTACCACGGTTAAATCACGCCCTGTGAACGATCAGTCTATTATTTCCAAAACTTTCAGGCTAATTCACTATTGCGAAATGAAATTTCTTCAAACGAGACAAAAAGTGCATTCCTCCTTCAGGATTGCACTCTGCATATGCCAAATCTGAAGTTATAAAACCAAGCTGTTTTGGAGTTATCTGAGCATTAAAAAAAAAGGGCCTTTGAATAATTTTCTGAGAAGAAAACTGCTCATAATTTTCCAGAAAAAAAAATATAAATCCCTTGGGCTAAGGTCAAGTGTGGGGAATTTCAAGCCAAAATGCGAATCTCTGAGCTTTATAGAAGCTATGAGTAGCAGTTCAAACTGAAAGTAATTTTGGGAGACAGAAGCAGTGACTCCAAAGTTCAGGCTGAATTTTGCCTCTGCTGTGGGTCTGATTTTCAAAACAGTCTAATAGTTTTCCCAAAAGGAATAGATTTTCTTGCACTTGGGCATGCTGGGTCTCTGCAGCAGAGCTTTCCCGAAAAGTCTGGCAAAATCAGGCAAGGGAGGAGGGCTGGTTGTTTTGGATGGGTTTGTGTTTTAGTACAGTTTATAAATATAGCTACACTCTGAAAAAACCCTTGTGCACGTTTTTGTCTCACCGGATCCTGACAGTGACTTTGCCTTGCAACTTCTTGTCTGTTCTGCTCATCTGGCTGGAGAGGTATATCAATCCCCGAATTATCTGAGGAAAGGGGCTTTGGGAAAACTGTTAAAAAAAAGAATTAAAGTTATTCTTGAGCCTAGAAAGAGAAACACCTCTGTGAAAAAAATACTGACACGTAGATGAAGCCCTCAGTGCCCCATGGAACATTGTGCGTGATACATCTGTGTATGCCGGATTCCTAACCCACACACATAATCTGAAAAATCTTGTGTTGTCAAACATTTTGATGCTATCTAAATGGAAAGGATTTCTCAAAATGGTGCATGTATTGAGTAGCACTGAAATTTCCTGTTTACAGTGCTGTAAAACCAAATTCTGAGGTCTCTGTGCAGACCAAAATATTGACTTTCAGGGGTCATGGAGCAACTATTGACCTGTGTTGGCATGCAAGGAATTACACACGTGAATCCAGATATGGGATCTATGTGTCACAGCTTAGCTGCACCAAAGTACATTGAAGGAAGTTACCGTCGTGTCTGGATGAAAGCAGAGACTGGCAGCATGTCAGGGGTCTTGCCCCATGGACACCACTGCTGGTACCTCCTGGGTCTCCCTTTGCCAAGCAAGCTGGCTCACAGGGAGAACCAGAGGTAGAAACCTAAACAAAGCATCCTGAGAGCATCAGCATCAAATCCCATGGGATCAGGCCCCGATGGATGCTGCAATGCACTATATACTTTATTCTAAGGTCTGGGACACATCCTTCCCCACTGAGATCAATGTTGATTGATTCAACATCAGTGTCATTCTGTGTGCTACCTTGTGCACTGGTATTATATATGAAGTTTCTATGTATAAAGGACTCACATATATATGTATTTGTATATGTGTGTATATATTCATAAATGCACATGCAGCTCACTGCACTGGTGGTTTTTTTTTCCCTGAGTCAGGTAGAGCCATGTTCACTTGAAGTGTCACGACAAAACAACCTTTTTCTTTTCTGATTGTTACTGCACAGTTGAAATGCTGATTAGAATGGTTCAATAAAGCAGGATAAATGCAAACCTGGGAACAGACATATCTCCTGCTTTAAAAGTGTCAGCCTCACAAACTACAGAAGTAAGTAGGGGAGAGAATTTATATCAAGCATGTGAGTAGCAATAAGGAATCCATTTGAAATAGATTACTAGATGCTTGAAAAGCCATCACTAAATAAAGTGATCTGTCTTGATTAAAAAAAATCAGTTCACTTTATAGATGGAAAAATTAAAGAAAAAATCTTTAATAAATTTCTAAAAATTATGAAGTTAATTACATTCAAGCATAAATGTCAAACAGTAGAAAGGAGACATTGATCTGAAGGAATATAAATCCAAAAGGAACGACAAAAGTGTGATAAAATAAGCAAAACCCAAAAACAAATGGACAGACGGTCAAAGACAACAGTGTTTTATGTAAACTGAGACCAAGAGGAAGTCACTAATGGTGCTAGTCCGTTACTGGATGGAAGTTGTGGAATTCTCACTAAACAAAACAGATGTCAGAAATGTCCAACAGATATTTTTGTGGTACACTGGAAAATATATAGGAGTTGCATGATAGAGCTAACTAATAGTAATTAATACATTCTACCATTTCAGTGTCCCAAAACAGCTCTACAAGTTACATGTTTTAAACACCCTGCATGTTTAGATAACTTGTGTCCTAGATCTTCAAAAGAACTCTCTGGGATATCAATCTCCTCCATCACCGAGTCCCAGGAGACTGGCAGGAAGGCAGGGACTGCTCTCCTCCAGCGTTAGACACCTCTTGGTGAGCTTTCACCTCTGGGCTAGGTTCCCTCTACAGTCACTTGAGAGGCAGAGGCATTTTTAGAGTGAAATTCATCTGACCAAACCCTGACATCTACATTTGGTTAAAATAATCACATCCTACTGCGTTGTCTGCTTTTAAAAAAAATCAACAGGTTGCCCAAGGCATCTTAGATCTGCCCACCAGGCATCAGTCCTGCCTCTCAGTGTGATGCTGTGGGGTAGATCGTGTTCTTGGAGGTCTGAGCAGGGTGACCTTGTGTAGGACTGGAGGGTATTTTACCTGCACGTTCGACACAAGTGTCACTCCTACTGGAAAGCTAAGCTATGTTCTAATACTACAGTTCAGGCAAACGCTGATGCATTGAAAATGTTCAAAGAACAGTTCTGAACCTTCTCAGATATGCTGCAAGATGATGGAAGACTCTGAGAGATGCTGGTAAGCATTTTTATTTTTTTTTTAGGGTAAAAATATGCCCATAACTTAAATGGTATGAACATCCCCCCCTACAAATTTAAAGGGGAAATAGTAATAACAAGATGATAATAAAATAAAGTAGCATTTTATATTAATGTAATTCCTACTACATGAGTTGCCTTCTGCAAGTGCCTCCCTATCCTAGCTGACTCTAGCAGGTCCTGGGGTGCGCAGGCTACTAATTCAGACATATCCATTAAGACTTAATGGACATATACATTAAGTAAAAGGATGGTTTGGGCGGCAAGTGCTTTCCAAAGAGCAGGGTCAGATCTTTCTCCTTAAAAATCCAAAGTATGATTAAAGAATTGGAAAAGACGCCTTACAGTAAGAAACTCAGGAAGTTCAATCTATTTTGCTTACTACAGAAGGGTCAAAGGGTGACTTAATCACAGCCTGACATTACCTACGGGGATAATCTCAGCAATGACTTCTCAACCTGGCCAGCAAAGAGAGAACAAAAGTCAGTGGCTGGAAGCTGAAGATAACTCAGACTAGAAACCAAATGTAATTATTGGCGGCCACAATAAATACTTATTATCAGGGTGGCTGCTTATCCTTTAACAAAAGCAACCTCAAAATCAGATTTATTACAAAAAAATAAGATGCTGTCAGTCAGGCAATAACCTAGGAAGGAACGCGGCTTGTGCATCTCACACTGCCCAGTCATCTAAGAAACTATAAACCCACTATCTGGGAGGGTTCTCACTTCGATCTGTTTGAAGAAACTATAATGTACTTGCTTATCATGGTGACATTCAACCACTGTTAATATATGCATAAGGTTCAAAGCTGGGTAATTACCATTTTTTTCAACTCTGACCTCTCATATGATTTGCCACCGCCTTTCCCAGTGTTCCTGTTTTGAAAACTAATTCCCGTTATCTAAAAGACTTTCCAAAGCAAACACAGCAGTGTAGCACTTTCTAATATTTATTTTGTGTTCTCAAAGAAAAGGCAATCGTGGGAGGGTGGGGAAGTTCTTCTTCTAAAAAAGTACTTGTATCCATGCTACGCTGTAGCTGCAAAATGTCCCCCTGCCCCTTTACGGACTCTGGGGACCAGGTCCATGGGCAGAGGGTTTTGCTGCACAACTTCTGAACATGCAGGAGGTGAATTTTTTCATGGCAATAGGGCAAAGGCCATATGCCGGTAGCAGCAAACTCTGCTTCGGTGCCTAACTGCAGCAGGAGACTGCAAAGGAAAAGGTTTTTTATATACTAAGACAAAGATGTATTGTTTTTAAGGTTGCTATGATCCTCCCTCTGGTCTTCTTCCCTACCTAATTCGTACCAAAAAAAAACCCCTGAAAACTTCTCCCGTGGAGAGTCTCTGCCTCCTGCTTTCAGGTGTTTGCCTGTACCGAGAGCACCCATCACCCATTCTCCGCGCTTGTCGGATGTAGGTGGGAAACTCGAGGGGTCTGGGAGCAGCCTGGCAGACGTGTGCAGCACACCGTGTGCGTTCACGGCGTTATCGCCCGCCCAGATTAGCAGCTGAGCGCCGCTGGTTACAGACGGCAGTGCTTGTGAGTAAACACGGGCCTTGCAAGATACAGTTGAGCTGCTGACTCCATCGGAGACTCCTTGCCTGACCTTGGGACTGTAGCACTGTCTGCCTCTGCGTTTAAAAAGTTAAATGCGTTTAAAAATATTACTTGTCTGCTTCACCAGGATTTGGTGAGGTTAGCGGCAGGATTTATTTGAGCTAGCTGTAAAGTGTTACGGTGATGAGAGCTATGTAAACATCTATGCTCATGAAACCTCAGTTCAAGCATGAGCCATCACGCTAGGGGAAAGCCGACGTAAAGCCCGTCGGTCCCTACAGCATCAGGGGACAGCTCACACACGCGCTGCCCGCATTGCAGAGGTGACAAAAACCCGATGGAGCCATGGAGGGGGAACCTGCAGTGACTGAGCACAGAGCCCTTCGTAGTGGGGGTCTCGCTGTCCTTTACGATCTCATGCCTGGCAAAGAGCCGTAGGGCAGAGCTGCCTTAGCCTGTTCGCCTTCGCCTCAGCGCCCCGATGCCGCCGGGGGCTGTCGGGGAGAAGCGAGGGCCGCGGAGCAGGACGGAGCAGGAGCCGCTGGCGGTGGGCACGCTCGGGGGGCACACGTACATGCCACAAGCCATGCACACACACAGTAAGAGGTCACCAACCCGGGGCTTGACAAACATTTTTGAAGGGCTTTACAAACAGTTCATTAATAGATGACATATTTGTGCTAAAGGCGCAACCAGCCCAACCAGATTTTATTACAGGTGTAAATAATACCAAGAGAACTTGAGCGCTTAATCCCTCCTTCCCGCTGACACGTTAAAGATCTGCTTAATCATCCAGTCCCCCCCCCCCCCAATTCACGAATGTTGCGTCCACATTTATTTTAGGGAGATTTATATGAATGCCAGGGGTACCTAGCTGTGCCCTCCGGATTTCTTGGCCCCAGTGAAAACTCGAACAACGCTTAGAGCCCAGAAGTAGCGTCAGGGGGCTGGGGGGAGGGGGGGGGGGCACCCGAACAGCCCTAACCCAGTAAGGGGGGAGCTGGGCACCCCCAGTTGAGCAGAGACAGGCCAGAAGTGAGGGCAGGGCTTGGGGGGCTCAGCCCAGCCTGTCCTTGGGGAGCTGGACTGGGGGAAGCCCCGGAGCCAGCTGGGGGGGGGGGGGGGGATGGTGGGGACAGTGACCATGGAGGGAAGGGGGTGGTGGCGTGGAGGCACGGACTGGGCTCCCCGGCGTGTCTCTGGGGGACACGGCGGGGGGCTGCAGGTAGGGCGGCCCCAGGGAGGAGAACCAGGGGGTGCAGGGGGGAAGGCGCGTCGCGGGGGGCGGGGGGCGGGCCGGGGCTGCCCGGGGAGCGGGGGGACCCCCGGCGGGGCGGGCTCCCCGGGGCGGGGGCGGCGAGGCGGGGAGGGCGCGGGGAGGTGCCGGCCCTCCCCTGGGCAGTTTCTCGGCGAAGCTGTTTAATAGCGGAGCCGCCCCCGGCCCCTCCCCGTTGGAGCCGGCCCGTGCGGCACGGCGCGGCCGGGGCCGGGGCCGGGGCCGAGGCCGGGGCCGGGGCCGGGGCCGGGGCAGGTGGGCCGCTGCTCGGGCCATGGCGGGGGGCGGCGGGGGGGCGGCCGGCCGTGCCCGGCTGCTGGCCGTGCTGCTGGCGGGGCTGCTCGGCGGGGCGCGGGGCTTCGGCGACGAGGAGGAGCGGCGTTGCGACGCCATCCGCATCGCCATGTGCCAGAACCTGGGCTACAATGTCACCAAGATGCCCAACCTGGTGGGACACGAGCTGCAGGCGGACGCGGAGCTGCAGCTCACCACCTTCACCCCCCTCATCCAGTACGGCTGCTCCAGCCAGCTCCAGGTGGGTCGGGGCCCCCGTCGTGCGGGGACGGGCGGGGGGCTGCCGCCCCCCATCCCCATCCCCTCGTCCCCATCCCCTGGGCTCAGCCCCGCGACGCGGCTCCCCGCGGGGGGCGATGCGGGGGGCTGCGGGGCAGGCGGTGGCTCGGCTGCCCGCTCCGGTTGCCCGGTCCTGGCCGGTCGCTGCCCGCCGGTTCTGCTGCGCCCCTGGGGAGGGAGAGAGCGGCGGGGCCGCTGCCGGCAGCTGCCGCCTGCCCCGGGCCGCCCGCGGCTCGCACCGCGGGGGCTTCTCTCCCCGGCAGGGTCCCTGCGCTCCCCACCACCTCCCCACGAAGCCGTGGGCTCCGTCAGGCACCAACCCCAGCTCCTTTCCTGGGGTGGAGGTCCCGAGCCGGCGCCCCAGCCCTCCTGCCTCACCGCCTCACCGCCTCGCAGAGTTGCGATTACTCGAACCCCAAGAAAACGAGTTTTTTATGAACGTTGTAACTAGGTGCGTGACCTTACGGTAAAAGCAAAAGGCATTCCTCTAGGAGGATGGCACACCAAAGCGATTCGATATGTGCCTTTTCTTCCATGTGTTTGCGAGCTGTAATATCCAGGCAGTGCCTAGAACAAATATATCTATTTGTTGAAACCGCTTTCATTTGTTGGTTGGTTGTTTTTTTGTTTTTTTTTTCTTTCCTAAATTGCACCCTTGAGGTTTAGAGCTGCCTAAATCCCACTCGCATTATTGAAACTGATGGGATAAATTTACATGGAGCTGATCAAGGGAGTAAAATGTTCAGGCTTTGGCTTCGGACCACATTTGAACTGAAAGAAGACAACATTGTTAGTGATTCCCCCCCCCCCCCCCCTTTGTTTTTATTGTTCTTGGTTTATTTGTTTTCTGCTGCTTCCTGTTTTTTAAGGCAAAAGACCAACTATTACTGCTAAAAAGGCAAAAGAAGAAAACTTGTTATATATCGACCTGTTTAATTTTCCCCTAACTCACTTGTGATTTCTGTTCCTCTCTTCCAGTTCTTCCTTTGTTCCGTCTATGTCCCGATGTGCACAGAGAAGATTAACATCCCCATCGGTCCCTGCGGTGGCATGTGCCTCTCTGTCAAAAGACGATGCGAACCCGTTTTAAAAGAATTCGGCTTTGCCTGGCCAGACAGTCTAAACTGCAGCAAGTTCCCACCCCAGAATGATCACAACCACATGTGCATGGAGGGCCCAGGAGACGAAGAGGTTCCCCTTCATAGCAAGACCTCCTTGCAGCCGGGAGAAGAGTGCCACAGCATGGGATCTAACTCGGATCAGTACATCTGGGTGAAGAGGAGCTTGACCTGTGTCCTGAAATGCGGCTACGACGCTGGTCTCTACAGCAGGTCAACTAAGGAATTCACGGATATCTGGATGGCCGTGTGGGCCAGTCTGTGCTTCATCTCAACTGCCTTCACAGTCCTGACCTTCCTGATTGATTCATCCAGATTTTCCTACCCGGAGCGCCCAATCATATTTTTGAGCATGTGCTACAATATTTATAGCATTGCTTATATTGTGAGGCTAACTGTGGGCCGGGAAAGGATATCCTGTGATTTTGAAGAGGCAGCAGAACCTGTTCTTATCCAAGAAGGTCTTAAGAACACAGGATGTGCTATAATTTTCTTGCTGATGTATTTTTTCGGGATGGCTAGCTCCATCTGGTGGGTTATTCTGACACTGACGTGGTTTCTGGCCGCAGGACTCAAGTGGGGCCACGAAGCGATAGAGATGCACAGCTCTTATTTCCATATTGCAGCCTGGGCTATCCCCGCGGTGAAGACCATCGTCATTTTGATTATGAGACTAGTAGATGCAGATGAGCTCACCGGTCTGTGCTACGTCGGGAACCAGAACCTAGATGCGCTGACGGGCTTTGTCGTCGCTCCGCTTTTTACCTACTTGGTCATCGGGACTTTATTCATTGCAGCGGGACTCGTGGCCTTATTTAAAATCAGGTCTAATCTCCAGAAAGATGGAACTAAAACTGACAAACTGGAAAGGCTGATGGTCAAAATCGGTGTCTTTTCAGTGCTGTACACCGTCCCAGCAACGTGTGTCATTGCCTGTTATTTCTACGAAATCTCCAACTGGGCCGTTTTCCGCTATTCGGCAGATGATTCCAATATGGCAGTGGAGATGCTTAAAATCTTCATGTCCCTCCTAGTGGGTATTACATCAGGTATGTGGATCTGGTCAGCCAAAACTCTGCACACGTGGCAGAGGTGCTCAAACAGACTGGTGAACTCAGGGAAAGTGAAACGGGAGAAGAGAGCAGATGGTTGGGTGAAACCTGGGAAAGGGAACGAGACCGTGGTATGAGAAAAGGACGACACCCCAATGATCTGACTGCTGTCCCATGAAGGACTGATCGTGTGTAAGCGTTGCCGTGTAAATGTTGGGAGTAGAATAGGGAGATGGTTACACAACCTGTCTCCAGGGGACGGGGGAAAAAAAAAAAAGCCTTAAAGAATAAACAGCAAAAAGATCATGCTGCAGATACAATAGCCATAAACCGTGCTGCCCAAAATAAGAAAGCCCTGGGAGGCTTTAAAAGCTGTGAAATATCCAAACATGTTAGCTTCCTTTTTTTTTGTTGTTTTTTTTTTAAAAGCAGGATGCAATATACTGAGGTCTTTAGAAACTGAGGAACTGTAGCCCACAGCTGTGGGATGTTGTTTCTTTTCATCATCTTATAGCTGATGGAGGAAAGGTGGTCCAGGGCCAAATTCTGGGCTGACTTAGGGTCCAGTTATCAGAAGACGGAGCACCCAGGATGTCAGTGAGATATCTTCTTTCCGAGTTCAGCATCGTGAAGGAAGAGCTTGCCGAGGGCTGTGTCTTTATGCCCTGGGGATTTCTGTTTCTCCCACATGCTGCACAAGTCAGCCAAGGATCAGGTCCTCCAACAAATACCAAGTGGACTGAGAGTTACCCATGATGAGCAGGATTTAGTGAGGTATTAGTAAGGATGATTCTTTAAGTCATCTGATGGTCTAATAATAATTTCAAAACATTCTTTTTACCATCTGTAACCTGGTCTGAATTGAGAGTTGACTCTGCCTTGCAGGCATTTGGGCCTGCCTGGGTCCCTTCCCACCTGAACTATTCTGTGGTTCTGTCAGTATTTCTGATTTTTTAAAAGCTTTACCCAAGGCCGTTGTTGGAAGTAGAGGAATTGGTGGGAGCTGGGAGACTGTGTATGGTCTTCTGCATCGATTGTCGTTATCTGTCTGCCTCCATTCCTGTCCCTTCAGGTGCTCCTACTATTTCCAGCAGACTACTTTACCCTGCTGCATTTAATAGCTTTAAATAAAGTCTTACATTTTAGTGTTCCTTCCTCCAGGAAAGAGAAAAATGAGTTGAGGGTCTCTTCAAACAATGCCAGTTTTCTCTAAGTAAACTTATCTAGCTCTCCCTGGAGACCCATTGCGTGAAGCAATTAAGTCTTAATATATTTCATTCAGTGCGATGGTATCTCTGCAGACGCCAGTCTGGGGAGAAGCGAAATGTTAAGTTCCTTGGCAACCTCATGTTCACACAGATCAGTTGTATAATTATGTGTGTCAGTTACAATTAAGAGAACATTCTCAGCCCATGACATCGCAGTACAGCTGACTGCCTCACAACGATGCTCCAGTTGCTCACTGACAGCTATGGAGTTTTTTTAAACGTATATTCACATGTAGAATGTGAGCAGGCATTCAGTTCTCAGGAATGACGAGAGACACTTTCCAATTTTTTTAAAGGGATCCCAAGAGAAGAGATCCAGCTTGTTGGTGAATAATGTTGTTTCACAGCAACTGTTGAGTTATCTTATTCTTTTGATTTGAGGAGGTGTTGGCTTGTGCTAGTGGGGAGCTTGGGCCTTGTGTCGGGGGCTTGTTTGGCTAATAAGAAAGGTGACACAAACAGCAGTATCCCAGAAGCACTTAAGAGAACACTGTTCTGATGCTCTACCCCTTTGAAGGAACTTTGGTTTTATCTGTGTGCCCTAAACTTTTGCTTCCTTTATTTGCGTGGAACCTGGTCAGCTGTGG
Organism: Falco naumanni; assembly: GCF_017639655.2. Lineage (NCBI taxonomy): Eukaryota > Metazoa > Chordata > Aves > Falconiformes > Falconidae > Falco > Falco naumanni. Next base: position 9,857,401 of record NC_054055.1, on the reverse strand, counting down.
AGCATCCCCCCGGTGCCCCGACTCGCACGACCTTTGAGGGCAGCTGAGAACAGGCACTGCTTTTTTGCAGTCCCTGCTTTTCAAGCAGGTGCCCCATGTGCTTCCCAAACCACAATTCATTCCAACTCTGGCTAATCTGAGCACTAATCTGTCCCAGAAGCGTGTATTGTTTCAATGTCAATGTTGAAACATGTGATAGAGCACATTAAAAAAAACACAAACAAAACAAAATACCGAAAAACAGCAAACCCCAAACAAACCCTAATTGCAGTCTTTGCGGTTGGGCTGCCTCTCCAGCAGAACAAGTGACAACTTGACACATTCTGCTCAAGACACACAAGCATTGTCTTGGCCAATGCTGCATACCAGCCAAACCTTTTCATCCCCTCCATAAAGTCTCTCACTATTAGTGTTGTGTTTGGATCTGGTTATTCCTCTGTGGACAAGGAGTTCTGCAAGTGGGATATGTTCAGATGGCTGAGCTGCTCCATGGTGCGATCTTTCTCCTGGCGTGGCGAGGGATGTAAAGGCAGCAGCTACACGCTGACTTTCAAGGGGTGAGGATGCAGTATGAGCCTTTTCTTGTAAGCTAGTATTGGGCTGTGCCAAGCTGTCACGTTCACTGGAGTGTCCTTCACTCTGAAATGGTTTGGATACTCCCCTGGCCCATATGACCTGTGTTTGACCAGACTGATTCAAGAAACAGCATTTTTAATCATGTTACATATACAGAAGTGAATATTAAGTAGACCTTGTTATCAGTTCCCTGTATCTCCGCCTGTGACCTCGTGGACTGTGGCAGAGGGATGTCCCCGCTGATTTGAGACACTGGAAGTGAGGTGGATGAGGGTTGCACTGTGGGGCCCTGTGAGGGACCTGGAGGGATATTCCATTAAAGACTGATGGACTCAAAATACTATGAGGAGGATGTGGGCTGGGGAGAGACAATAGCTGCCGTTCCTGAAGGAACATCTTTCCCGAGCAGCTGGGGGGACACTGCTAACCCAAAGCAAAAGTAGCTGTTGCAGCGATGAAACTGCTCCATAAATGTCTTCATCCATGTACATTTACCTTGCTCTGCTTCGGGGTTGTATGAGTGAGAAGTCATAGCAGATAACCTAAACCCCAGCAGTTGCGAAGAGTGGGTATCTGCAGCTTGTATGTTCTGTCGTTTTAACTTTTTTATGAATTTAAAGCCAAAAAATGTGTGACTAATCCTGTCTCGGAAGTGCAGTTGCTGTGGTTATACAACTAGAAGCTTTACAGCAGTTACCTTCCTTGCACGGTCCCTGTTACCATCTGCCTCCCCCAGTGTGTGCTCTTCTCACTGCAGATTTCAGAAGCATCTGCCGGGGGGGGTACAAGCTTAGCTCTTATGTTAAACAGACAAGTTAGCTCCTTTTTCTGAATTTTAAGGAAATAGACACTGATTATTTTGAGGTGTACAGAAAATATATCTACTTCAATGTATGTACTGTAAATTTCTAATTTATCACTGTAAAAAAAAAAAAACCCCAACCAACTTTGCTATTTAATTTTTGTATCAAAATAAAATTTTAACCTCTGTGGATAAGTATTCCCGGCAGCCCTCACGTTTTTGGGGACTTTGTTTCTTAAATTGGCTTCATCTTTGTTGGAAGTGCTTTTTTTCCCTGAAGGAAGAAGGACTGAAATGCTCACACTGTGGCGAAGGGATGCTCCGAACGGGTTAATCCAGCAGGGTATGGATCTAAATATCAGTTGGGAGAAATGACAGAACAAAACATCACTGGGCAACAGTCGAAGGACGTGCATGCTTCAGGGCTTACATGCAGGGTGGACAGAAATCCTTTCAAAGACGGCGCACGGGTCCCGGGTGCTGGCTGGGGATGCAGCTGGAGCTTTGGGCTTGTCCAAACACGTCCCCAAAAGAGAACAGGAGCGCAAGATAGAAGCGCAGCCATCCCCTGCTGTAGCACTGCTGTGATGTGGCTCCGGGGGCGAGCAGAGCCTCCTGTAAGGCTCCTTTTTTATTTCACATGTTCCGGGAATACGTGCATCCAACCATGCACTGAGCGTTCAGATCCGGGGTGTATGGTGGAGGAGGGCAGCATCACCACCCGCCTGTTGAGTAGATGAGAACCACTAGCAGCATTGGGAAGGGGAAAATTCTGCTTGTAGTAACATGCTTGAAATGAGTTCAGTCCTAGGGGTAATTTCAGCCCTTTGGAGAACAGATCCAATTGATTGTGTACATTTTCTTGCCGTGCTTTTTTTTTTATTATTATTTATTTTTTAAATTAAGTTTCTTAATACTCTGCTGATTTTTAATTCCTTTTTGTCATTTCAGTTCGCAGTTGGGATGTGTGGTGGCAGCGAGGAGTTCATTTTTTGTGTGTACATGCCTCACTAGTTTCTCTGACACTGGTAGTACAGTTTGTGATAGTAGTCATCATCTGAAGCCGCTTAATCATCTCCATCATGAAGCGTTCTGTGTGCGGGATTACTTAATTAGCATAATGTTATTCTAATAAGAAACTAAATCAGACTAGAGTGGATAATAGTGAGGGTGTGCTATAAGGAAGGCAGTAGGAATTATCACCTATGTATCCGTAGCTAATCAAGTTTTGAAGAGCAGCATCTAAAACTGGCAATTACAGTGATTTGCTCATGCCTTTGGCAGCTCTTCGCTGTAATGTTCTCAGGTTGGTGATTAATGAGATATCTGAAACTTATAATTAGGAGTCTTTAATATAGCTACGGTTAAATGTAACAAACATAAAAGAGCTGCTGGGGGGGGGGGGGGAGCAGGATCTCCCTGTTGTCACTGGGGCTGTTTGCGCTACCAGAGAACCTCAGGCATAGCAATGGAGATGGTGTTGGCTACTCTGGGTCTCTCTGATGGCCACTTGCCCTTACACACCCTCCACATCAGGCATCTCAGAGCATCAGCTGTGAAGTGGCAGTGGATTGCTGGAGTGGCTTTGGATGGGGGATAACCTCCCCGAGCCACTGGGATGACGAATCAGCCCAGGTTTCCCTATGGAGGAATGTATACATTTTGTATACAAAACACACGAAAAAGAATAGCTTTTATGAGGACTTTTTTGTGGTTGTTTTGCTGTTTAGGCTTAGGGGGTTTTGCTTGCTTGCTTGGTTTTGTCTTGTGGGGTTTTTTTTAAACTGTCTTTAAAGAGAGCAAATGTTAAGGAGTCTGTAGCAAAGGAGACCAGAGTTCTGCTGCCAGAAATCGGGAGCATCCTAAGCTCCAGTCATGCAAAAATGTGGTATCATGATATCCTGGCTTTGGTGGTGGACTTTCCACCACACCCTGTCCGTCCTCAGCCGCTCATTCCCATAACTGCACCGCATTTCAGCTCCTCCTTCATTTTGCCAGTACAACTATTTGCAGCACTGTGCTGCAGAGCAGAGCAGCAAAAAGATCCAAGTTAAAAATAACCATCAGAGTTTTTGCTTTGTTTTATGCTGGAGGTTTATTTTTAACTTGGATCATGTCAGTGATATGGTTTATGCAGCAGCCTCACCAAGAGCTGTACTGGCACAGCGAAGCTGCATGAACTGCCAGGGGAGCAGGGGTCTGGCTTACATTGCCCTGGCTCCCACAAGAACCATCCTGCGGAGCTGCTCCCCAAGCCCTCTTAACACCAACATCCCCATGAGGCCAGAGCTGCATCTACCTGCAGGGATGCAGGAACAGGCAAGAGACAAGCAGCAACTACCTGACCACTTCCAGCTTCCCCAGCCTTAGCTAAAATGGCAAAGCCGTCAGTAGGGCTGTTGGTAACTCCGTAAGTGTGATGCCTCAACTGGGATGATAAGTCCAGCTTTGAGCAGCTCACCTGAAGGTGAAAGCCCTACTGCACAGCCCCATAGCAGCTGTGTTGCTGATGCTCCATAGTGCCCTTTTGGACACGCTTGGGCTAATTGGCTCATAATATATGCCAGGAGTTTGCAGCCTCAGCCTGGGATGGCTCATCCAGACTGCCAAATATTAGCACAATTTGAGTACAAATTAGAGCGTCGCTTCATGCTTGCAAAGCCAATGCTGGTACAACAGTGATGAGGCAGAGCACGGTCCAGGCTGGAGCTGTGTGGTGCCATCCTCCTGCTGCACCTCGCCAAGAAGAATGGACAAGAGGATGGGTGCAGGTCAGGCAGCTCCCAGCTGATGCTGAGCTGGTACGGTAGATCTCGTATCACTAGGATTTCCTGCAGCTGCAAAACAATTTCTGGCTAGAGGTCCTGCGCATCCTGGCAGACTCCAGCTGTTGTAACAGCTTTGTGTTGTTAACAACCAGATGTTTTGTTTTATGCTGTGGGAACAGCTTACCAACAGTCACCCTGGGGCTGTAAGAGCACAAAGGTGGCTTAGAGGGTAGCAGCAGCAAACAAGGACTCACATGCTAAGGTATTGCTGAGAAGCTGTTCTGTTTTCCTAGTTTTTGGGGGTGCAGGGTCCTCCCGTGTGCCAGATGTTGGGTACAACACCAGAGGAAACAGGTTACACTCCAAACACAAACATTATCGCACTGCAAAGTTTACTGTTATTTCTAACTTTTAATTTTGTTGCTGTGATTCCTTGCCAGAAACAAAAGTGCTGATTAATTAGATCCACTTCAGAGGGCCCAGGGAAGGCAGACAACTTTAATTTTGTCCATTTTTAAATCATCGGTTTAAAACATTAAAAAAAAATTAAATTACCCAAGGCTTGTCGATACACTGGTGAGATAAATATCTGAATTTTATATTTCCATCAGCATTTAGCTAGTTTCCTGCCTGGTTCTCTCATTTCCTGAGCTTACCCTGAGGAAGGGAAAAACATCCTTCCTGCAAAATAGATGCAAATCATTTGACGATCTGCTTCTACAATATTAAGGTTCAAAACATTATTATGCGGGGAAACAGCCTAACATAAAACGTTTCAATGGACAAAGGGAAGTATTTTCTTCCGAAGCAGCTCTCACTCAAGGGCTCGGGCAGCAGGGCAGGCGCTGAGCCTTCCCGGGGGCGCTCCCGGCCGTGCGTGCCTCTCGCTGTGCAGCGGGGAGTGGCTGCCATCTAGCGGCGGCCGCTCGCCAGCCCCAGCCCCTCGCCGCCGCCGCCGGCCCCGCTCCGCACGCCCGGCCGGCCCCTTCCCGGCGGGGTGCAAGGGGCGCGTTTGCTTTCCGGGGTGCAAGGGGCGCATTTGCTTTCCGGGGTGCAAGGGGCGCGTTTGCTTTCCGTGGCGCTGCGGGGCTGGGGTGCAAAGCGGGGAGCTGCCGCCGGCTCCCCAGCGCTGCCCCAGCCCACGCCACCTCGCTCCGGGGAGGGCTGGGGGCTCTTCGGTGGGACCGGCGCTGCCTCATAGCCTCATGGAACGGTTTGGGTTTGGGGTGGAAGGGACCTTTAGAGGTCATCTAGGCCACCCGCCCTGCAATGAGCAGAGACATCGACGAGACCAGGCTGCTCAGAGCCCCATCCAGCCTGACCTTGGATGTTCCCAGGGATGGGGCATCTGCCACCTCTCCGGGCAGCCTGTGCCAGTGTTTCCCTACCCTGGCTTTCTTCCTGGCTCCTGATGTTGAACCCATTACATGAGTGTTCAGAGGCAATGGTCCGCAGCAACAGGAGGATTGTCCATCTGCCCCTTCCCTCCAGACTCCAAACCAGTATATGGAAAGGTGAGGCGTGAACTGCCAGGCAAAGCAGGGCACATTACTTCAGCCGCTGGTGGTGAAGGCTTTGCTCAGCAGCATGTTTACCAGTGCTGGGCCATGCACAGTGGTTTGTACCAAGTGCCTCAGCTGAGGAAATCACAAGCTCACCCTCTGCTTGATATAAATCGCTCCTTCTTGCTCAGCCCTGGGCTCAGGGCTGGTGTGGCTACAGCAGGTTGCTAGCATTGCTCACAAAGAGAAGAAAGAAAAAAAAAAAGACCTGATAGCATGGCAAAAGGGCCACAGAGGCATCTGTCCCCTGCTGTGGCAAGGGAAGCTGCTGGTAGCCAAAGCCAGCAGCACACATACTCCAAAAAGGTCATTTGAAAGACTTAACACAATCTCTTCCTTGACCTCACACTAGTTACATTTAAAAGAAAAAAGACTAGGAAAGCACAGCAGAAAGGAAAGCCTCCAGCCCGAGATAATAGCTTTTCTTCTTTCTGCTGCTATTTGACAGCAGTGGGAAAAAGCTGGCAAGCCTCAGGCAGAAAACAAAATCATTTGCAGAGTCATGCACAAGAGAACCACAATAAAACCCTAGCATCTTTTTGAAAGGTAGGGGGTGCAGGAGAGGCCTGGAAATGGGGAAGAGAAGTTCTCAGAGGAGGAGGGAATATCATATAATGCTGCAAAAGTCAGCTACAGAGGCCCCAATGCCTGAAAGTTATGACAAACAACAATACCATTCCACTCACAAAACAATCATGTTTCTACAGCTGTGGCCTGAGCGGAGCCAAAAGAAGTGAGAAGCCATCCCTGCTTCCCTGGAGAACGGTTTTATAACCGAAGTAGGGAAAGGGGCAGGTCTCATCCTGAAACACCAGTAATTCATCTTGTCAGCATCAGCAAAACCAGCCCTCAGTTTGCCTTGGGATCATCCGGGTTTCCCTTCTGCAAGCTTGTGAGGTCCCTCCTTCTCCAAAATGCCCAAGAACAGTGTCTGCATCTGCTGGAGCTCTGCCAGCTTCAGGATGCACCAGGACACTGCACAGGGCTGCATCCATTCCTGCCCCTTTCCTCGGGATATCAGGCGCTTTTTCTTTTTTTGGCTGTGAAGAGTGAAGTCTGAGAGACATGGCCACCAGCCCAGTCGTCCTCGCTTGTGTGGCCTTTCCAGTAGCTGTGCTCTGCAGCCCCACGACTCCCTCCTGCAGCCTGGGCTCCCATCAGGAGTCAGGATTTTGCAGTTCTCTTCCCAAATCTGCTACAGAGCTGTTGTCTTGTGTCACAGAGGGGATGGCCTGGTTGTGGCGGACTAAGGAAAAGCAGGATCCAAGAGCTGCCACGGCTGTTGGGACATGAGTGGGGACAGAATGAGAGGAAGCAGCCTGAAGTTGCACCAGGGGAATTTTAGACTGCATATTAGGAAAAATTTCTTCACCAAAAGGATTATCAAGCATCAGAACAGGCTGCCCAGGGAAGCAGTTGAACCGCCACCCCGGAGGTATTTAAAAGACATATAGATGTGGACTTTGGGACATGGTTTAGTGGTGGGCTTGGCAGTGCTATGTAAACGGTTGGAATTTATGACCTTAAGGATATTTCCCAACCTAAATGATTCTATGATACTACTACGGTACCGGGCCATGCAGAGGAAGGCAGCGTATGGGTGGGTGTGCACGGAGTGCCCAGGACCACCACACCTCCCCAGCTCTGCTAAAGCAACTGAAGCAGAAGAGGCACAAGTTGTTGAATGCTCAGCTTTGAAAGCCTTTCCCTACAGCCCCAGAAGAACCCAGCTAACCTCCTAGTGACAGACGAAAGACCAAGAGGTTTGAGGATCTGTTAGCCTAAAGAGACACAAAGAGTGGGGTGAGCAGGAGAAAAATCTCCATGTGAATTTTAAAAAAATCTAAAAAAACCCCATCCTGGCACTTCACATCCCATTCCCCGCTGCACTTGTTGGCTCATCACCACTCATTTAAGGAAGGAAAGAGATTTCTTCCACAAGGAGAGGGGGAGAGTCTGCCTTATTAAAAAAAAAGACTGCAAAGCCCTTTCTCCATCTAACTTCTATAGCTCTTCTACAAATATACACACAAATTTGACTTTTTTTTTTTTTAGCTAACACAGACATGCACACAGATGGCCTTTAGAAATTCCTATCTCAGAACCACATTCTTAATGAAGACAAATCTCAGATTAAATAATCTACCTCCCGTTACAGAGGAAATGATTGCTGAACCCGAGAGTAGGCGGCCAGTGTTTATGGACCTCAGGGTGCATCTCTTTCTGAAAACCACCCCATGTTCTTAATTTCTAGGAAGCACTAAAGCAGGTAGATGCAGGGCTGCCACGTCCCGACTGCTGAAGGAGATGGAACTGCTGGGCCGTGTGGAGATAGGAATGGCATGGAGCAGCTGGGATACAAGGCTGCCTTTCCTGGCCAGCCAGGGCTCTTGGGGCAGGCTTTGGAGGAGCACAGATGTGACCACCGAACCTAGGGTCTCCTGACTCGCATCATGTTCCCGTGCTGATGTGCTGATTCCCCTGGATGCAGAAGAAAAAACAAAAACCTCTCTAATAACAGAGGTTGGAAAAAACCCGGGACTTGAGCCCCATAAAGCAGAGGAAGGAGGAAGGAAGACACCAGAGGGATACAAACTCGAAGAACGTGGAAGGAGAGCTCCAAGGTGCACCTGAGCACAGGCAGGTGTCTGTCCCCGGGCCAGCCGTGACTGCTCAGCACTCCCAGGGGGCTGCTGGCAAAGGGTCGGCACACCACACTGCAGTGGCGCAGAGTGTTTACACTAACCTGGGCACCGCTGCCCAGAGCAGACGAGGCAGCACCCAGCTCTTGGCAGAGCTGAAGGGTCAGCAGCTGCCAGCAGAGACAAAAACAGAGTGAAAGATTTTTCCATAAATGCAGCAAAGTGCATGTCTGCCCACAGCTGATCATAGAATCATAGAATCCTTTAGGTTGGAAAAGACCCTTAAGATCATTAAGTCCAGCTGTAAACCTAACAGCCTTTAGCCTTTTTTTATTTATGGCTTAATATGCTCTAATCATGCCCTCACATTAACAGAAACACTTCAAGCTGGCATTTGAACAGGGCCAAGCTAACATTTCAGCTCAATCTGATACCGGCTTGGAGATACTTGCCAGCTTCAAGCCACTATCTCAGATTCCTGTTTGATACTTTAAATCACCTAACACCCGCTGAAGGTGAGGGAAGTGGTTTTGGCTGTGACTAGAATGTAATATGTTATATCCACGAAGACAATAGCCATTTGTCTCGCAAATAAACAGAAAAGAATAATTGCTATCCATCTTGGCTGAGTTCAGTAACCACTGACTCAGCCGTAAGTAACCATGAGAATGGGCCCACTCAGGTCGCTGTATAAATTAAATTCCCTGAGGGCTGGGCTTGATCCTGGGAGCTTCACCTGCTATTCAGCAGGGCACTATGAATCCAAATTTCTATAGTTATCACTTATGATGGAAAAGGAAGAATTCATTTTGGTGTGCATTTCACAAAGAAAATAGAGATTAGAAAGAAAGACAACCTTTTAAAGATGTACCAAGCTCTCAGGAACAAGGAGTAATGGAGAAAGGATTGGAAGGCGCAGTTCCACGGCCCGCGTGTGTGGCTAAACCATGCAAATCCTATTTCTTCTTGAAATGGGAGCACACGAGGACAGAAATATTAATTTCTGTCATTTCACTAAAAAGCTGGGTCTTTTAAGTTCTTCTGCATAATGGGAGTATAACTTTAGTTATACTTCACTGAACAACTGTAATATATCAACATGGAAAAAAATGGATTTATCTTCAAAAAGATTGATTTTGACTCGATCCAAAGTATTTCAACCTGATTTTTGCGGGAATACATAACATTTGATTGATTACTCCCCAAATATTGACTCTGGTCTGGAGTGTTTGCTCAGTGACCAGCCTCAGAGCACTCTGAAATCATGGGGGTGTTGTTTACTTGCTTGATGGATGCCAGACTGGTGAGCAGGAGGAAGGCTTCAATAAATCATTTCTGACGTTAACCTTGCAGAAACAAATTCCCATGAGTATTTGTGTTAGTTCTGCTGCCAGTGCTTGTGCAAACACTGCAGGACAGAATTCACACCGCTATCTTTCTGTGACTAGTTTTGCAAACAGAAGTTCCTCATCGGCATTTCCAGGCAAAGTCAACGGGACAGGCAGGGATGAAGGAAAATCACTTTGTTTATTCAAACAACTGTTTGTGTGTCATTAGCAAATACTCATGAAACTTTCATAACAGATTCTGGGGTTGATAAAAAAAGAAAAGAAAGCATGCATTGGATGAAACAATGAAATATTTTTATTTGTGTAAATAAGCAGAATGTTCCAAAAGTCCAGCATCTGGCACCTGTAGGTTTTGTATGCACTATTTTTAGCGTATTTGTTATTTAGCATAGTGATTATGTGATTAAGATGGTATAGGTCAGATCTTGATCTAGCATGAGAAATAGTTGCACACGGAAACCTCTGTTTCTGAGGACAGACGCAGTAAGCTGGTAAGTAGCAAGTACAGGGTACATGTGTATACACATATATATTTGTATTTTTAGTATGAATGTTCTCCTAATAATAACCTTGTGTAGAATTGCCATAATCTCTTGAAAAAACAGGAAAACTCCTAACTGCAAAAGCTCTAGTGGAACATCGCAAGCACAGGGACCCACTTGCATTTGTACTATGGGGAACTATGGCTGCTTGGCTGAGAAACACTGCCTGAAGTCTGCCAGCATGTAGGGGTGTCATGACCCCACCACAAAGGACTGGCTGAGACCTGAAACCCCACTGATGTCCCACCAATTTCAGAGTTGGGCTCTTAATTGCCGTCTGTTTTGAAACAGAAAGCCTTTTCTAAGTGAGCCCTAAAAACTGGGGTTTAGGTCTTGAGGACCAGCTAAGTGCTTCTCAGACTCAGGATGAGACATTGGATGTTCTAGAGACCCTACATGGACCTCAACCACTTCTCCATTCTCCACTACTTCTGTCAAGAACAAGCAGGATAGTCTTGCTCCTGCCACTAAATTAAGGAGGAGGCTCCAACCTCCTCTGGGGAGCAGGACGTTGGTCCAGTTCTGTTTAGAGAAGGCTGTGGGTTAGGCTCTGCTGGTGCGGGGTGTGAGTGGGCTGCTCAGTCCCCCTCAGAGGGGATGTCCAGGGGACCGAGGGTATTCCTGCTGTAGCTGTAGCGTTCTGTCCACACTCCCACAAGATCCTGCTGGGCACACCTAGGATTTCTGCCTGCTGAGCCACCTCCCACGGGTGGAGAGGGGTGTCCCAAGGCATCAAAAGCCAAAAGAAAAGTTTTCCAGCCTGGATTGTCCAGCTGCTGTACCCTACATGGCTAAATAACACCAGTCTACCTAATCTGGGATGGACGTTTCCACCAAATACATCTCAGAGCCAGGGAAAGCTTTAGCTCTCTAGAACCCACAATGTCACTGCCTTTGAGCAAGAGGTGGAAAACATCTCCGGCCTCAGCAAAGCTCTCACCAGTCTGCCACAAACACTCATTAATAAAACACCACACCTTCCTGACTGCTCCTGCAAGTTTTGACATATTAAGCCCCTTGGCAAGGGGTTGGTTCAATGACTCCAGGGGTCCTTTTTCCACAAAGATAGATAAAAATTGTGCTTTTGACAAATTAACAGGAAAAATTCCCTGGTGTTTTTTAGCAGGTGGTTCTTTTCACATCACCAGACTCAAAGTCCTTTGGAAATGTGTTATTTTTACTTGGCAGAAAGGTGAAAAGAACGACTGAAACGTGAGAAACCAGCATGTGGGCTTGACAGACCACACTGCCTACTAACCCACCATCACTCATCATCCAGGCAGTTGCAGTGAGAGGGAAAGGAGTGTGGGTTAGGTTGGGGTTTTTTTCCTCCTCCTGGGAACACTGGTCTGGAGAAAACAACCCCTCTGAGTCTGCACTCACCATCCAGCAGTGGAGCCATGGCAGCTCCATGCCACCAACCAGCACTGGACCCTCTCCAGTATGTCCCACCTGCAGTGGAAGAGAGTCCAGTGAAGCGCCATGAAGATGATGCAAGAAACTGGAGCATCTCTCCTATAAGGAAAGATTGAGAGAGCTGGGACCTTTCAGCCTGCAGGAGAACAGGCTCATGGGGGATCTCATCAATGTCTATAAATACCTGAAGGGAGAGTGCAGAGAAGATGGAGCCAGGCTCTTTCCAGTGGTGCCCAGTGCCAGGACCAGAGGCCATGGGCACAAGCTGAAACACGGGAGGTGCTGCCTGAACATCAGGAAATGCTTGTTTTTCCTGTGAGGGTGAGCAAGCGCTGGCACAGCTTGCCTGCAGGTGCTTGCACTCCTTATCCTTGGAGATATTCAAAACCCAGATGGACATGGTCCTGGGCAGTCAGCTTGAGGTGGCACTGCTTGAGCAGGGAGGCTGGACAAGATGACCTCCAGAGGCCCCTTCCAACCTGAACCATTCTGTGGGTCTGTGACTCCGGCCAAAGACAAGCCTGCAGCTCTGACAGTGGCAAAAATCTTCCACTTACATCCTGGAAACTGAATTTCCTGGTGATGAACACAGGACTTTTTCCCTATGCCCAAGTCAATCTTCTTTCCATCCTGCTGACAGGGAGCATGCTCAAAAATTTAAAGTGCAATAGCTGCATAGTCAAGAGGAGCTTCTCCTTTCTGAGCAGCCCCTTTCCTTTGGTGGCCACAGACTGGTGCGTTCCAATGTGTAAGCTCCACCATGCCCGCGAGAGCAAGTCTAGGGAACAAGTCTGCTATCAGCAGCAGTCTGCATCACGTCTTGAAAACTTGTGGGGAACTGCAAACTGAAAAAAGGTTAAAGCCTGTGTTTGAGTTAGCATTCTTCATGATCCTTTTCTCCTTACATTAATCCAGGAATGAGGAATAATGAACAAATTATGCTGCCAGTTTAGCTATGCATAGCAATGTTGTCCTACAGGCAGGCACACAGCAACCTTATCCCAGCCCTTCTACAAAGGGAATCAAGAAGTGCATTTCTCCAAGTCCTAGAGTGCTCACACTTTTATTAAATGCTGTAAATGTTCAGTTTGATGGATTGTGCAGAAAGCTTTTCTGCTGAAACAAATGAGAGGTTGCCCCTCAAGAGTGAAGGGACAGCTTTATCTTGTCACACACAGGCACAGGCTTGACCGCTTGGAAGGAGGAAAGAATTTGTCAAAATAAAGCAAGAATGACTGGAATTTCACCTGGTTTCAGGGTACGCAAGTGGACTCTGCAAGCAGAGACGGAGGGGCTGCACAGAGCTGCCACCCTGTCTGCCGCTTCCTTCTGTATTCCCAGCTCGATGGCATTCAGCTCCAGCCACCTTTTGGGTCCTGGTTCTCTTGGCACTTTTGAAATGAGAAAGGCGATTTACACTGCTTTAGAATGGAAAATATTTGGATGTAAGTTCTGGCATGGAAAGAGCACTTTTAAGTCTTTAAAATGATCACAAAGATTGTAAGAGACACTTCTATTCCTTCTGACAACTAAAAGAATATTTGTAAAGGTATTTGTAGAATAAAGACCTCTGGCATGTCTTGCTTCAGAGTAGATTTGGAACTATTTTCTCCTGGTTTATGTCTAAGGGCTCAGCACATTGCAGATTTGTGTTGCTAATATACTGCTCAGCGCCCACAGAAGCTCACTTGGTTACTGGTCAGTCAAAGGCAAAAGTGTGCTCAACTCTAAAACCTGCATCCACTCCACTGACTTAACTGGGACCAGCTGATCAGCGAGCTGACATGTATTTGTCTACTTGTTCTGTTCCAGCAGCACAAATGCACCCACTGCTTGGCTCTGGGCAGAAACAGCTTTGATAAGGGGTCTGTCATGTAAACTGCACGTGGCATACTTCGGCAAACTGCCATGCTCACAACTGACTCATTTTATTTGCATTTTGTTCTCAGCGGTGTGAATTATGCCTCAGCCAGTTCTTTCATTTGCTGGTATTTTCACAATGCTCCTATGAAAGTTTGTACCTAAGCAAGCTGTTCTTCTTTTCTATTGCCCTCACGCTTTTCAGCTGTGTTACTTCACACAGTTTCTGGTTCTTTCAGGAGAAGGTTCTGACGTACCTCCTTAGCAGGGCCATCCTACACAGACAGCCATAAGGAGATGCTTTAATTTTATTCAGGACAATCTGGGACATGAAGACTTCCGTAGTCCTTCCCAGCTGGGGTCTCCATAGGTATCAGCCCCTTCTGAAACTCGAGGCTTACATCTTGCTCTTTGCTACTGAGGGTCTGCCAGGCTTGCTCATCTTCTGCCAACACATGACTATCAACTTTTATACTGGTCCAAAACTTGCCACCCCCAGCCCTCTTCTTATGCCTACTCAGGCCTTGCAAATCATTCACCACATTAACTCAGTTTCTACCATATATTTACAAAGGTTTGTGACCTTTAACTACAGTCAATCATACCCCATGGTGTAATTTGTCTCTTACCCCCGCAGCACCTCCATCACACCACCACTGCTTGTAAATGATCTACCCAGCGCTTGCAGAGCACCGACTGTATCCCTTGAGGCACACACAGCTCACCCACAGTCCTGCTTGGCTTTAGACTTCCCAGATCTTCTGGTGCCTCATTCAGATCTCCTTGCCCTCTGGTACATCAGCGCTTGCTCATCATATTCAGTACAGCAGGTAATTAGCTGTGTTAGAAAGGCTTTGGACATGAACTGTGGTATGTACAAGTGCAAAGAGGGCAGTGGCTCATGCGGATGGAGGAGTGTAGATCACTGGCATGGAGTTCTGGGAGTGTGCCCTATTTCAACACACACTCACACATATATATGTTTATATATGTGTGTGTGGTCACTATGTTTTCATGCATCGTTAGCACCTGGGTGTATTTTGCGTATGAAGTTCAGTGTCAGTAATTTGGGGACACTCAGCTCCATCTCCCATCCTCCGTGTGAGTTTATCAGAACATTCTTTAAGTGTTCAAACAATTTTGAAAGTGAATTTAATCAATACCAAATTACATTCAAAATGAAATGTTAAATTTAAAATCTAAATCTTAAATGTATTTCAGTGAAGTGAATTTAAATTAAAAGATGCTTGAACTAGCCCTATGGTGAGCAACGCAGCTAGCCCTGGAGACAAGGTCCTGTCTCTGTCCATGGCTCACACGCAGCTGTTCATCCAGATGACACCACCGGGCATGGGCAGGATCCACATGGGCAGGATCGCCACAGCATCTGCACCTCAAGCAGTGGTTCACACCCCAGTCTGGAGGCATGTGAACTTGAAGTTTAACGGTTTGCTTTCCAGCACTGCTGCATCTAAACCCCTTAGGGTGGTTGGTTTTTTTTCTTGTTTTTGAACACTTGGACGAGATTGTCAACAGGAAAGCCTACTACTGCACTCCCTAGTGGAGCGTGGTAAATTAAAATTTATATTTTAGGAGGCTAATCGAGACTGGCAGCTCATCTCATCGCTGGAAAAATTAGTATAATATTAGGGATAAGCCTAACGTAAGCCATCCACTGTGATAAACAGTTGGCCTGGTCAAAGAAGCAAACTACCAGTAGAAGTCAATGCATTGATTTGCCACATCTTGGATTAAGTGACAGGTCAGAAGTACTATCAGAGTGAATGTTGCCCAACAAAGCTGCCGATGGACTGCAGAGACTCTAGGGCACAGGGACACAGGAGCCAGGAACCAGGCAGAACTTCCTAAACTTGCTTAGCCCAGGCCTGAGCACAACTTTTTTGACCCCCTCCTAAGTAAGCTGAAGGCCCAGAGGCAAGCATGAAGCATAGAACCAAACCCGGCGACTATCACCGCCACCTCAGCTGGTTTCAGGGTGGGCAGATGAGCTCCTGCGTGGTTGCCCCACACAGCGGGGTCGGCCCATGGCCACCGGCGAGGAGCAAACCCCACCGGTGTGGGCTCAGGAGCGTGGCACCGGGACCCCCTCAAAAGGCCAGCTGGGCTGAGCGGAGCAAAGTCTGCCTTAAATACGTGCAGATCCCTTGACAACGTATTCTGATGCTCCCACCCGCGCTCCTACAGAAAATGTAGGGCCCTTCTCCCGCCCTGAGGAGGAGGAGGGGGGCACGGGGGCCGGTGTCCAGGGGCGGTGGGCGCCGGCGGCGGCTGCCCGGGCCCCCGCGGCCGCTAGGTGTCATGGCCGCCCCGCGCAAGCCGCCGGCCGGGGCCGCTGAGGAGGCAGGGCCGGGGCCTGGGCCTGGGCCTGCCCCGGGCGGGAGGGGGCTCCCCAGGCTGGCGGCAGAGGCACCGTGTCCCCAGCTTTTGTTTTGCTGTTAAAAAAAAAAAAAATTTTTTTTGCAGCTTGGTTTGCGACAATGCGTTCGTGAGACAAAAAATTCTGGTGAAACCAGGGCCTGCGTTCCCCTGGGTCTGGGTTCACAGGCTGTGCGTGCGCTCTGGGGAAATTTAATATTTCTTTAACGTGGCTCATGGGCGCTGGACCCAGCGCTTCAGGTGGTGTGTCACCCGTCTCCTACAACAGTGTTAGCAAGAGTCTCAAACCCTTCCCCTTTCTGTGCTGTATGGTCCCGGAATGGGTTTCACTGGTTCAGTTCAAACTTTGTGTGCTGGTTTTGGCTGGGATCCAGTTAATTTTCTTCACAGTACCTGCTGTGGGGCTCTGGTTTGGATTTGTTGGTAGGCAGAGCTGAGGGCTTTGCTGCCCCTCACCCCACCCCACCAGCGAGGGGGCTGGGGGGGCACAAGGAGCGGGGAGGGGACACGGCCGGCACAGCTGACCCCCCTGACCCAAGGGATGTTCCATACCATATGGCGTCATGCTCAGCGTATAGAGCTGGGGGAAGAAGGAGGAAGGGGGGGACGCGGGGAGTGACGGCGTTTGTCTTGCTGCTTGCGCGGCTTTTGCTTTACCCATTAAACTGTCTTTGTCTCAGCCCATCAGTTCCTTTTTGACCGTTACCCCTCTGCTTCCCTCCCCAACCCACTGGGTGAGGTGAGCGAGCGGCTGCGTGGGGCTGAGCCACCAGCCAAGGTTAAACCACGACACTCTCCTTCTCCACCAATGGAACAGTGGCAAGTGCATTATAGACAGTAATTTCCACCCAGATCATAAATGCAGTATCTCAGAGAAATGGTCCTTAAAAGCATTACTATATGAGGTTTATCTAAACCTTCTTTCTACTGTGTTTATCACCAGGTGTTCGGCTGGGCTTATGCCGGAGATTTCATACAGCTGTGTCTGTGAGAAAGGAGGCAGCTCAAATGTTTGCTTTGTCCCTGAAGTATCCCCTTTCCTCCTACCAAGCACTGTGCAGATCTCCTGGTCTTTTTTAGCACCATCCACATGCCTGCCTCCTGCCACCCCTCTGTTTACTTTTGCACTGCCGGAGCTGGGATTACCCTCCCAGGGAGGCTGTGTGGATCAGCGCTTCCCATTGTGACTTGCTTCATTATTAAAGCTTTTTCGTGTCTGTTTTCAAGCTGGCATGTGGGAAATGCACACCGCCTCTCAGTAATGTAAATTAATATTAATTGAGCTATATGAAAGATTCCCTGTGAGCTGCTTTGCAAAGGCAGTCCTGCAGCACTTGTCAGGAGTGGTTAACACATCAGCTGCAGCACACCCAACACTCTGAAAAAGATTTAGGAGGGACTAATCCCTCCGGTGGCAGAGCTCTGTTGGCCTTTGACAGAGTTACGTCATGGGTGAATTTAGCCTCCATTGTCTAACATCAGACAGGCTTGGCACCAGAGGAATAATGATGGCAACAGCAGATGAGCATTGTATAGGCAGAGCCTGACATGCCTGAGTATCGCCTGTCCCCATCCTCCCATCGCTTCAGACGGAGCTCCTCAGCCCATTCGGTTATCACACGCGTGTTCAGAAAGTTGAAGTCAGCACAGGGAGCACACAGTGGGGTGCCTCCCAGCAGAAGCTTTCTGGCATCCTAATAGCTTTTCTCTCTTCTAATTACATACATCATTTCTGGTGACAACATCATGAAATGAAACATAATTTTTATTTTCACTCCATGAGTCACTAAATGGACTCGCTGCTATGGTTCACCACGATTTGGCATACTAAAACAGGAACCATGGAACAAAACAAGAGAGGAAGTTGTCGTTTCATCATGCAAGCACAGACTACCTTCAGCTTCAATAATCTGTGCTTTCAGAGGTGGCATTTTTGCAAGAGTTTTGGTGGACAGTGAGAGAAGGTCTGGTGCCTTTGCCACAGAACTTAACGGAGGTTTGGGTGCAATCCATGCTCCTGTTACGGGTGACCATCAGCCAGTCATTTAGTCTCTCTGCACCTCTGAGCATCACTCCTCCTTTCCACCACGTTTTTATCTGACAGTCTGTCTTTTCCTTTCTGCTTGTACGGTGCCTGGTACGGTAGGACAGTCTCGGCTCAGGCCACCAAGTGACTCAGCTATCTGATAGAGAGTATAGCAAGCTCCTCTGATTCAGAAGCACTGGTGGGTGTTTGTCTCATGTAGGTGCCAGGATCTCAGGGCAGTATCTTTGTGTGAAATCAAGAGAGTTTGCAAATCTATCTGGATGACTTCACATGGGAAATGCACAGAAGTCAGCATTAAAGGGATATGAGAAATGAACAGAACTTGCTGTACTCCACTTAGGGAATAAATTGCCAGAAGCCTGCAATTAAATCTTGCAGACAGGAAGCCTTCTGGAACAGGGTTACTTTCTATATGGAGGAGTGCTTGACAGTTAAATTTGAAGCCTGTTGAACTTTGTTACATAAATATACTGGTGTTTCTTTCCATTTATGAGTCATAGTAGGCCATTTTACTTATTTATGTGAGATGAAGCTTTAAGAAAAGATTTAAAAAGCAGAAGTGTGGCCACTGATGATGCTAAACATATCTGTCTGCAAGAAAATTCACTAAGCTGTTTTGGAAGGAAAGATTTTTGCATGTTGAGCGTGTTCATTCATTTTACGACAATCTAACTTAAACAGCATAGTCTTACGTCTTCAGAAATTAATTATGAAATTTAGATGGCAGCTGGTCCTAACACTATGCAAACACAATGGAAAACACAACATACAAATAACGCCCTAGCTCTCTGCAGGGCGTTGTACTCCTGTATGAGCAGTCAGTCCTCTCATGAATTTTTATCATTGCCAGTCTCAAGTCCCTGTGCTATTTACAGCCTGCAAAAACCTTTCTGTCAAGACTTAGTGCCAAATATCACTAAGAACAAGCAAAACCACTTGTTTAAAGGCTGAGGAACCCTCCGATTAAGCTCAGAGAATACAATTAGATAATAGCCTGTGCTCTTTCTGGAAATCAGCTCTGTGTTTCTGTTGCTAACATTTAGCTGCTTTAACAGATGGTTTAGAGTAGTCAATTCCATTTTTCCAAGCTGAGGACATGAAGTGAACAACACAAAGATTTTTTTTTAGGCTGCACCCAGGGACAGGACACAAACAACTCTACAATAACCAGTGGCTTTTAATCTGAGGACTGGAAAAAACTGCTTGTATGAACTTTCTTTGCATGTCTGAGATCAAATCCAGAATTTTTGGTAAACTTTTTTTTCAACTTCAGCATGGGGTTTCTGGTCAAAACTGATTGACTTTTGGCCCAGAACAACAGATTGATCATACCATTGATCTGGGGCATGAACAGTATCTTAAAAATCCCAACTCTGCCAAAAGTCCAAGAACTTGAATTTATGTCACTCCTGCTCTGAGGGAAGTGCCCCTGTCCCAACGTTATTGATTATTCTGATGATCTGTCTGACATTTTTCATTACAAACTCCAGAAGGTGTTCATTTTATCCCTGATGAAAAACACAAAACATTTTAGTTCATCAGAATTCATGGGATGGGAACATAGTTGAGATGCTGTGCTGACTGAATATTCTACTACTGAGCTCAAATGTTGAAATATTTGCCACAAAATATATTTGCTGGAAACATAGCCTGCAAAATACAAGCTTCCATAGCTCCCACTCACACTGCAAGCCAACCAGAATACTCTTTCATGCCCATAGCAGATATCTGCCAATCCTTGTCAGTGTTTCATCGACTAAGAGAATTCATCCTCTGCAGATGGAAAGACCATACCATTGGAATTAGACAAGTAACACTGAAGTTGCTTCTGAGAAGAAAAGTTTCAAAGATAGCTCTGAAGGACCAACTCAATCCATCACAGATAGATATTAATTATGATTGTAAAGACCACAGTCCGGTAGGGATCCTAAAGCATACATTTCCAGCCCATGGCACTGCTGTACAATGCAGTGGTTTAAGCACAGGAGGCTGGTATACCATTTCCCTCAATCCTATTTACACCCCACAATTTTACAACAAATAGCTCTGTAAAATGCAACTAGTTCCCATCCACGTACCGTAAAAGCAAACATACCAGAATACCAAAATACCAGACAGAAATTGTCATAACTGACATCCACCCACAATCTTAAAAGCAGAAACATAAAAATGCAGCCCAAATAAATCATGCCCAGAATGTATGAAGAACAAAATTGCCTATAAAACGAGGTGTAAGAGCATTTTTCAAAGCTGAAACCCTGTAACATTTGACTAGGACCTCTTGAAACAAAGGTGCAAAAATCTGGACAGTGCCTCACTGCATAATGTGAAACGGATTGACCTCACCCCCTGTAAGCACGAGAGTTAGAATTAATATTTGAATATCTACTGCCTGTGAGAGAAAAGAAACTTGGCAGATCATGCTTAAGATGCTTTGGTAGGACTGCTGGGATGGGGCAAGCCTGGCCAAGGGAATGAGATCTCAGGACTTTAGATGGAGGCACTTCTTGGGAGCTTCTCAAGAGAAAAGACCTATATAATGAGATAACTGAGGTCAGAACCAAAGGACAGAGCAGCGTGAGAAAGGAGGCAGGCAACATTTTACAGAGATTTTACACCACACCCCAACACTTATGGGTAATATACTCATTACCCAAAGGTCTCAGTTGCTCTGTGGCAACCATGAACATAGAGGAGGCTGGACAGAAACCTCCTTTCCAGGCAGTTCAGACAGTGGTGCTAGACAACTGCCCGTAGTGGAAATGTAAAATCGGAGCTTTTGATAAGGTTTGTACCTTCCTTCCATGATAACTATTTTTTTATTAATTTGGTTGTATTACCAGCTTATCTGTGGGATTTTCCATAATGCTCCTGAGAAGGTCACAGAGTAGATACAAGGACCATCACAGTTCAAGATGTGTTGTCCTCAGAGCAAACCCCTCTAACACCAGCCTTTATAATGATTTCATTGTGGTATAGAAGCATTTGCAGTGCTCAGTATAGCAGGCTTTTCTGTCTTTCAGCCTTTAGAAGAAGCCAACACTGTTGGAAGAAAGCTGTTAACATAGAAAAGCATGGGACAAAATTTAATCTTTCATAATTTCAGAGGAATTTCATCAGAGATTTATCTGTCCATACACTTATTCTGGAAAAAAAGTTCAGGGAGAACATTTGTATCCAGAGATGACATTCGCTCCCAAAACAGCCCTAGATTTAGATATCGGCATCCCCGCAATAGTAACTCAAACTATGTTCAGAAGAAGATTTACATTTATATACACAAATGTATACACATAAATACATATCTTGCCCATGTATTTTTGAAATAAAGAAGATAGATTTCCCACATATGCAGTGAAAGACTCAGGGAGTTCAAGGCTTTCCATGGCAGCTGCTTTTATTTATCTCTATTATACCTTTGATGCTGTTGGTTTCATTCTAAGAATTGGTGAAACTGTGAACTTTTTTGCAAGTTGTAGAAAACTCTTTTCCACTCAACTTTAAATATAGCTCATGATCCATACACCTAGTCAGGCTATCCATAGCAACATGAAGGGTGTTGGTATGGGAATACATGGGAGTGAGATTTAGGTTCAAATTCTGTCACAGCAGCATCCATACTACGGCTCGTGGACACGTATGAGGCCAGCTGTAAGCACAACACACCCAGCAATGTACCCATCTGCTGCCCATATGGGATGACATGTATCTACTGATCCATAACCTGTCAGATAGGCTGGAGCATCTCCTAGCTGTTCTATCTGGGAATGGGGAGCAGCCTTCGAAAGTCCATGGCAGCCTATGAAATGCTGCATAGGTGCATCATCCCAGGTCAGTTTTTCAAATTCTGCACCTATTTGTCACCTGTATAACTGGGACAAAAGATCTTGTTTTCTCCATTTTTGATGCTTGCAGATTAGAGGATTTTTTGAGCCAGAGTTCACCTCTAACCGTGGGGTATATTTAAGGCTGTTCAGGAAATTTTTTTCCTGCCCTGTATGAAATTCTCATGGTTCACAAATGTTTCCAATCTCTCATTCAGGCAAAACAAACACCTTTGGAAGCAAAGGGGAAGCTTGACTGAAACAGCCTCAGGATGCTGGGCTGCAGATGACACAAAACACAGATGAGAACTTCTTCCTGATGGGTAGATCATTTCTGTGGAAAACATCAGTTAAGGGAGACTCCTTAAAAGCACAGGCTCAGCTCTTGGAGAATTCATTAAGAAGTGTGCTAGTTACCAATGCTTCCTCCTCCTCTGCACCAGAAAAGGATGAAAGAACGTCACATTATAAGCACTGCGAGCTTTTGCCATTCATATGCCGCTTCCCTTCAAACCTCAGAGAAAATTCATGTCATGGGAATACTCGGGGCTTTTACTCTGTCATGTTTCAGGTACCTTGAGGGAGGGAGGGAGCCAGCAGGACTAAGATGCAGAAGCCACAAACATGAGTAGCTTCATGGTGCAGCTCTCCCCCTTCTGTTTATCTCAGAAGCACTTGAATATATGATGTTCCTTGCTTCTCTTGCCTGGGGAAGAATCCATATATGAAAAATTAATAAAGAAACAGCTTTTTTCTTACAGGGCTACACTCAAGCTAGTCAACAGAAGAGAAACTACTGGCTCTAGTGGGCAGGCTGTCTTGGTCTGTTGGATATTTCTCATTAAATCTCATCTGTACTGTGCTACAGCATCTATACTATTCCCAGCTTCAGTGTAGCAACGATGGGGCCTTGGCAGAAACAGTATTAGAGGAATAGTGACAGAGACAACAAAGGGGTGTGATACACTTAACTTTTTTTAATACATTCTCCATGCAGGATTTGTTGGCCTCACCAGGACCTATCATTCACCTGAAACGAAAAATCATGTGCAGACATTCCTGATGTTTAGTGAACTTGGACCCTGATCTGATTTTCAAGTTTTTATCAAATTTTGACTCAGGAAAGATTGAATAATATTGTTTCTACTTTATCTTTCCTTGGTCCTTCTCCCACTCTGTAGGAACAGCAATCATGATGGATAGAGGTATGAAGGAATCCTTTATTTTTCTGGAGGAAAAAAGGTTATCTGCATCCCAAGTTATGCATCTGTATTTTATTTGAGCAAAAAGACAAAACCAAGAGAATCCATTTTCAGCCAAAATCAACAAGCTTGAAAAATACAGTCCTGCCCACCAGTTTAGTCATCCTGCACGTTGCCCATTTGATTGGGTTTAGAGCAAAACAAAGAACTAAAAAGAATAATGCGTGTTGCATTAGGATCTGTACCAAAGGCTGTAAGGGGAGCCAGAGAAAAAATGACTCACACACTGGGAAGAATTCCACCTGTTCCAATCTAATTTTTGTTTCTCCCTCAGGCTGGAAGCAGCTGATGCACTGGTTCCCATGAGAATATTTTAATATTGAACAATATACATATTTAAAACCACTTCCTGATTTTGTCCTGTTTACGACTGTGCTTGCATTAAATGCTGTCCTTTAACCAGTGCAGAGCCTGGTGCTGAGCAAGCACTTCTGCCCTCCCTGCCCAGCTTCAGCTCTGTTCTGATTTTCCAAAGAAATTAAAGGTAACTAATGTAAGAAAGACATTACTATCACCAGTACTGGGAAAGCTGTTGAAAAGCCCCACTGTGTGAAGGGTGGGAAGCAGGAACAAGGGGAAAGAAATTAATTTGCTCGAAGAAATATGTTAAAGACCATGAAATTCAAAAGAAGGCCATGCCACATGAAGAAAGGCTCACAAGATGGCTATGGTGATGGCCTAAAATGCACTTCCTAAAGATATTTCAAAAGTATTTCTTCCAGTAATTGCGAATACATTATTAAAAAGCTAGTCAATTATGCCTAAGAGAATACATCAATAGTTAAAAATCACACAGCCACTGGATCCTGGTGCCATCACAGCTGTCTCTTCCTATGCTGCATGGCCACAAAAAGAAGTAGAGATAGGGACTGACCATAAACAGGCAGATTTTGCAGGCAGCTTTTCAAGCTGTTCCTCCAGGTGCCTCAGAATCACAACCCTGTAGATGCAAACCAGCCTTGAACATAGGGAACAAACCAAAATTGCTCCATTGCGTTCCTTTGCTTGGTGTCTGAGTGATGGTGAGGAACAATCACAGTAGCTTGCTTCTACACCACTCTTGAAGCGATGTGAGTGAGAGAATTAGGCACGAGGCTGGGATTTATGGAGATGTTTACGCAGACACATACAGGCAAATGTGAGCTTGGCTTGCTAGGTTCTTAGCTAGCCAAATATCAAGAAGATGGATGTGGTTTCACTGTGCAAGATCTGTATCCATCTGTGATTGTTTTCTGAGGTCTAGTTCTGATTGATGTTGCCACTAATTTGTCTGAGACTGCATGATCATTTTTGCATTTCAGACTATCTTCTACTTAAAGTATTTTTCAAGAGTGGCAGTGTATTGAGGGATCCATCCTCAGTTTGTGATTTTGTTCAGACACTGAACTGGCTCTGAAGAGAATTGGGTCTATTCCCTAGCACACCTAATATTGCTTCTGTTTTCAGGAATGCCATTTATTCTTCTATCTGCAAAACAAGAATAAATATTTCATCACCTGAAGTAGGATTTATAAAAAACATCTGTCACATGAAATGTTTGTGAACTAGGTTGTTACTACAGTGATTTTGAGTGCAGTAAACACATACCATGCAAGTGGTAAGACCCCCTGCTGGCTTCAGCTTCTATACAATTGTTGTTGTTGTTACTATTGCATTGTCATTACTTATTCAAAACTTCAAGAACAAGAAGAAAATGAGCCCTAATGCAATGGAATGGAAAAATAAAGACTATTTTTCTAGTTTTTAATAATGCAGAATAGTGCTATGTCCTATTATCCCCCCCTTTGCTGTTGATCAAAGGAAGGCATTTCACTGCTTCAGTCCTAACAAGCAGAATACTGTAGAATGTTCCTTACATGGTTGTTCTTCAGATAAAACTCATCCTTACAAGTGATTGCCATGAGTCTTTAGGTTAAGGTCATGAATCTCTCTGTAGCATGTTCCTAGCATAGATTTGAGCCAGATGTTTTACATTTCTCATGCCTGAGTCATGAGCTGAATGTCTGACTATTGACCCATGTTTTGGACTGAAAACATCAAGAAATCCTTTGCAGTAACTGTAGTTTCCTGTCAGCTGGAAAAATGTTGGAAACTCTTTCTCATGAACTTCTGTCCCTCACTGGCTGTATTTCCTGCCCAAGACATTTCCGAGTGGGTTGGCATGCTGACAAGCTTTATCTAATGTGCAAGTGCTGATTAGAGAAAAAGGGAATGTAAGTGGCAGCTTAGACAAACTATAGGAAAACTCTTTTCCTAACTCAGTTGTTTTAAGGCAAGAAGGCATATGGCAAAAGGATATAATAATTGCAATTTGTGTGTCATCCAAACTAGTGCTCTCAGAGCAGTTGCTGGCTAACATTCGTGATTCCACTTGTACTTGGCAACATTCACATTTCAGATGTATTTGAGCAGATTAAGTTTTATAGTGGTAAACAAGGGGAAAAACCCAACATCACGAGAGTTTGAAATGTCCTGGAAGGCTGAATATTTATTTTGTCAGGACCTGATATGACCTTCATTAAAATCTATGGAAAGAATAAAACTGAATTCAATGGGAGATTGACCAGGTCTACAAGTGCTTCCTACACCACTGTGGTTTTAATTACAAGGCAATAAAAGACAGCGAGAGAAATTTTGAAGCCAACAGTTGTGCCAGACTGGCAGTGTTTGCCTGAAATCTTCTGCCCCATCAGCATTTATTGACTAGGCTGGGTAAAGAGATAAACGTGCTAATGTAACTTGCTGAGATGGGTTGCCTCTTAACTCACCTGAAGGTGTTGAACTCTGAGAAAAGATCTAGACTGAGGAGCTAGCCTTCTTTAGATGGATAACCAAGAAGCAACTAAGTCAGAGGTCAAGTTGCAAGTTGCTTACACTCTTTTATGGCTGAGTTTTTGAGAAGGGAGAGATGGAGTTAAAAAAATCCATACCAGGTCTGCAGTTCTGTGCAGTGTGTTTGCACAGAAAGCTGTGTGAACCTATTCCATTTATGATCCCAGATTTAATGACAAGTGAAGGCTGCTCGGGCTGCTCACTGATGACTCTTATGGCAAGAATTTGGATCACTGGATTTCGCAGGTTTTTTTTTCTCAGGACAATCTTGCATTTAGCTTCCTGCATAAGGCACACTAGATCAGGCTCTGTGACACTAATGTGCGACGGTCATGATTTGAGTTGGTCTCTTAGGAGCCTTGAAAAGAAACCCCTGAAATGAGAGGTGCTGCCAGGACACATTTTACTTTCTTATGAGGCATTTAATCAAAGTTATATATATATAATAGATGCTATAATGTCTATTATAATGGTGATGTAGCTGATTGCAAATCTACACAGCTCCCTGAAGGACCCATCAGTGCTCCCTTTCCTCTTAGAACATTTAGCCAAAATCAACAAGAAATTGCCTTTGTGATTTCTTAGCATTAGATTGATATTTCTTAAGTCAGATATTTACAGAACAAGACCTAGCCTATATGATGAGTAACAGCAAGAAAGAAACCCTCAACCCTGGTCTCCATATGGCAGCCACTCAGAGCATACACTTCTCAAGGGGCTCATAGTATCATGGCAAACTTTTTCATTCAGAGCTGTCCAAGAAGTCAAACCAGAGACCACTGTTCCAGGGGACCTTTGTGTATCTAGTCTCAACGTTGCTGCAGACACCTCTTTTCTTTCTATCTCTCTTTGAGCTATAGAAAATCAGTCAGCTGGTACTGCTGATTTTATTTGTTGCTGATGAACATGCAAGCTTCCAAACTGGATTGTGCCTGAAAGATTAAGCCACTTCATGGAGGAAAGTACTAAATGTGAGATGCCCGAGACCAGGCCCCAAGCTCAATTGTGTAACTAGCCACTGCAGTTTGTTTGTACATCCATTCTGTGTCTGGAGGAACATGCATATCAAGAGCCAGACTCTTCTACTCCTTTAACCGGAGGAGACAAAGATTCTAGTTGTACAAATAAAAGGGAATGCAACATCGCTGATGTTAGTGAGATTCGTGAATCACTGAAAAAGAAGATGAAAAAGCTGACTTGAAAAAGTTAGATATACAGTGAGACTCCACAAATAAATAGACATCAGCAAAAATGGAGAAGTCATTGCCAATATCAGACCTATAAGTTCAGTGTTGGAATAAGAGGAAAAACAGCACAATATCATGAGAATCTACCAGCACTAGGTATTAGGTGGACAAGAAATTTAAGCCTTTATTCCACAGCTGTGTGCATCAGCACAGCTCATTTACACCTTCTGCAAAGGCAAATGACAAGAAAATGCCATTGTGATAATTCATATTGGTGTCTTAGCCCATAACTCCTGCTTGGATAACTCAAACTTCCCAGTCTGTTTTAATTACCAGTATTAATTACCTGCTGTCTTTCATCCATGGATATGCATATGCGGCATGGAAGCTTAAGGCATAAACCTAGTGTGTATCATGCAGTGGTAGCTAAGGAGGCCCTTAAAGAGTTATGACAAAGCATGACAAAATGGACCTTCAACTGTCAAGTAGTAAATTTCCCATGTTGGGGCAAAGCTGCTTTTCTTTTGGCTTGTAGAAGACATTTTAAGGGGTCTTGAACTGGGACAAGTCAATTGTCACCCCCTATCTGCTTCTGAATTCACAATGAGGAGCCAATTTATTCAGGCCAGAAACAGGTATTTTAACCAGGTATTTTGCAGTGTCTAACACAATAGATTAAGATAATTTGGCCACAGTACAAATAATGAGTATGATGTAAAGAATAAATAAACATTGAAGACATAAAGCTGTATAAAATAAGACCTACCATTTTCAAATTCTTTCACTAAGATAATAAAAATATGTGGGCAGTGTGATGGCCAACCGGCTTTTTTTTTTTTTTTTCTTCAAAACAATAGAAAGATGAAAGGAACTGAAAAAGACTTTTATTTGATAGACTGTGATTTTTAGACAGCTGTTTGTGGTGAGCTGTTTGTGGCATCTTCACTTGGGCAAACGCTGGGGAGACAGGACAGAAATTCATGCTCCACCGAAGGTGGGGGATGGTTTCCTGTACTGGCTACCTTGAAAAAACTCCCTGGGCAAAACCACCTAGAGACATAACACTGCACATGTGCCCTTCAAGGACCAGACACCACCACCACCACCATCTGGAACATTCCAGAACTGCTACAAAACATGTGCAAGCATGCAAATGAGTCTCCACCTGTGGGAGGATCCCAAGAGAATCCAACCCTGTAAAAAGTGACCGCTCTTCAGACACCTGGCATGCTCCAGGCTTGCTGACCAAGAGGACTTCGACTTGCTGACCAAGAAGATATTGCTGGATCTAAGGGTGGTGATCATAGGTTTCTGTTTTCTCTCCTTCTTCCTTTCCTTCCTCCCTCTCTACTCAAACCTTTCACTAGAGTACGAGCTTGCCAAGACTTTTGTTCCTCCTGACAAAGATTAGGGAAGTTTACAACAAAACTAACTGTTGTTTCAACTTCTGAAGAGTCTGTGGTTTCTCCCATGAACATGGAGAGTATTGTGAAAAATCACACCCTCCTACACCTGCTGAGCAGGATGGGACAGGCAGGAAAAATATTTTATATAGTAAGACATAATTTGCTTCATCAAACAAAATTAGGCTATTCTTGCCAAACTGAAAGCACAAGTGATAATTAGTTCTGTATTACAGACCTTTCCCTTAAATAAATTAAATTTCTTTTACCAGTTTATGTAAAAATAATTCAATGCCTGAATGATCTAGCAAGAGATGTTCCCATTTGTGAAAAGCTTTTCCCTTCTCCCATGTGAAACATCAATGTGTTTACAAGTGATAATACAGCAAAACTCTTCTTTAATGGTGCTCTGAGCCCAGACTACCAGCAATTAAGAGTCATGAAATGGAATCTCTGTTCTTTGGTAAAAACCTCGATCAATGCCCCCAGCAAATGGTATAAGACACAAGCTGTCCCCAAACTGACACTCACAATGTGAATTCCTAGAAAAAGGAAAACAATTTTCTAGATAATAATCCTGCTTGTCACTTGAGAAAAAAAATTTACTTCTATTTGTGATACATTATTCTGTATAAATGCAAACAATCTGACTGTGCACATACAACTTTCTTGTCCTCTCTGTCAAGATGTACTTAGAACCTTTTCACACTATGTGTCTATCTTTCCCCATCCATATATAGCATGTTGTTTTTATAGATTCTCATCTATGAATTTCATTATCGTACAGACTGGGAGCTCATGTAACAACAAAACCATTTTAATTCCATCAGCAGGCTTGGCTCAGCACTGATCCAAGTTCCAGCTTGCAAAAAAGACCAAACAATTTTGCAGGTATAAAGACAAGACATGACAATCAGTGTGGAAAGATCATGTTCAGGAGAAGGAGCTCTCCAGTGACTGGAGCTTGGCCAATCCTTTGCTGATGTAGAGCCAAAATTCAGACCTTTCATCTACCACTTTCTCATGTCCTCAAAAAGGGAATGGTGGCAAAGTGAGTAGGAATGTGAAGCAGAAGAATGGAAGCAAAGTTGAAAACTCCAATTCTTTCACGCAGTTGTTCAGGCCGTAGTGCAATGATATTTTTTCAAACACTTGTAATATAGCATTTGTCAATAAAACAAAAATAATCATAGAATCATGGAATGGTTTGGGTTGGAAGGGACCTTTAGAGGTCATCTAGTCCAGCGCCCCTGCCATGAGCAGGGACATCTTCAACCAGACCAGGTTGCTCAGAGCCCCGTCCAGCCTGACCTTGGATGTTCCCAGGGATACGGCACCTACCACCTCTGGGAAACCTGTGCCAGTGTTTCACCACCCTCACTGTAAAAAATTTCTTCCTTATATCTAGTCTGAACGTACCCTTTCTCCATTTAAAACCATTATCCCTTGTCCTATCACTACAGGCCCTACTAAAAAGTCTGTCCCCATCTTTCTTATAAGCCCCCTTAAAGTAGTGAAAGGCCACAGTAAGGTGTCCCCAGAGCCTTCACTTCTCCAGGCAGTAATAATTTGGCAGTAATAATGTGCTTTTCAATGCAAGGGGTATAACTGTACAGAGAGGGCATGGTAACAACACTAGCTGCGTGTGTAAGAGCAGGGCTGGCAGCAGAGGACATCTAGTGGTGTTTAGCTGTAAATTATAAAAATAAACAGGAGTCTTTATGTGTTATTCCGCTGGCAATGTTGCCTGCCAGGGTAAAGTTGCCAAGTTTAAGTGCTGCAGGTTCAGCTGTGTGCCTTCAGGAAGCAACTCAACAATATATATCTGCATTGCTCAAAAATGAGGTATTAATGTACACAGGCTAGAAGCACAGTTATAATTTATATACATATATATATATATATATACATATGGAGGTGGAAATCTACTACAAGCTTGCCTTTTAATGATGCTATGAACTGAGCTTACTCAGGTGTGTCAAAAAGATCATTTACAGTTTTTGCTTACAAAAATATAATGCTGGGGTGTATCAGAAAAACCTGAACTAAAAGTAAATAGCTGCTAACATCACATAAAATGATGTTACCCCTTGGGATGAGACACTGTTGCGAAAATCCAATAAACAGTCACATTTCCAGTAACATCACTATCGCATGCCTGTGTACCCTTTTATTAGCTACTCCATGTGATATTGTATGCTTACTCTAAGTGTACGTTGAGACAGCTTCTCATAATGTCTTTGCCATATAGCTGGAGAAGGATGGCTAGTTTTATTAATTTACTTGCTTTTTTAAAAAGTGCAGTTGAAAAGGGAAGCGAGGAGAGCCACTGAAAAGGCTGGTTTTTTGTTTAACTACACGGCAGGCATATCTTTGGGATGGATTTCCAGCGCAGTACCCTCTCTGACCCTGACCTAGCAAAGCACTGAAGCCTAAGGCTGAAGTTGAACACGTACTTACATGTTTTGCTGAACTAGGGCCAGAATGCTGAGTACTTTGCACAGTCAAATCTCCAGTGTATTTGCACAATAAGCAAAAATAACACCAAAAGGTCATCAGAAGTTCCAACTGTGTTCTAAGAATTGGCTTCTCTACTTCTGGAGAACTAACTTGAGCACTGAGCAGAAACCAATCAAGAGGCTGAAATCCAATGCATGTGGCAGACTTGTTTAGTGAAGTTAATATTGTGAGTGTCCTTGTAGTTTTGCACAGAATATCCAACTTGGTAAACTAGAACTTTTAAATTATCCTGTTCCACAAGACAAAGGCAATTTGACACTTATGTGATTACCCAAATTGTAATAACTCATGAAAACACTTTCCTTGGAGCCAACAATTTTTCTTTAATTACTTTTTAAAAAAGAAAAAAAAGGAAAAAAAGCATCCAATCCAAGCTGCATGTTCCAGTGCTACCTCTTGAATGCTATGAGTGATACTTCATTTGGGCTGAAATATCAACTTACAATACTAAGAGAATCTCCTGTCAAATAAAAGGAAGTGCCAAACATCAGGATACCCTAACCTGAAAATTTATGTTACAGGAATAATGTCCTACCAGATCACTGTTTCAAGACCATCTCTCTCTTGTTTCATCTGAAGTCCACTGTCTCTTACCTTCCCACCATGAATCATTGTGAAGAACCTGGCTCTGATTTCCTGATGACCTCCTCACAGATATGGCATGGCTGCTATTAGGTACTCCTAGATCTTGTCTTGTCCAAGCTGATCAAGCCTGTTTCCCTCTGCCTCCCCTCACAGGGCATGTGCTCTGTGCCGCTGGCAATTTTGGTGGCCCTCCACTAGACTTGCTCAAGTTTATCAATATTTTTCTTTTACCAGGGGCCCAAACCCTGATCACATCACAATATTCCATGTATGACCTAACAAGAGCTGGGTAGAAGGGAATAATAATCACTTCCCTCAATATCTAGCTACACTCCTGTTGGCACAGCACAGTATCTTCCTAGTTTTCATTGCTGCCAGGGCACACTGCTGGCTCACGTTTGGATTTTTGTCTACAAGGACTTTTCCAGCAGCGCTGTCTCCCAGTCAGTCAGTGTCCAGCCTGCACCACTGCAATGAGCTCTTCCTTCCCAGGGGCAGGACTTTGCAGCTATTTTTATTCAGTTTCACATGGTTCTTGGTGACCAATTCCTCCAGCTTGTCCTGGTCTTTTCGAATGACAGCCTTGCCCTCAATTGTACCAACTGTCCTCCTCCTGATCCTCCTATAGTTTAGTGTAACCGGCAGGGTTGATGAGGTGCATTCGGTCTTCTCCTCCAGGTGGTCGATAGAGATATTAAAAAAGATACGTCCCAGGATAAACATCTGTCTAACTCCACTTGTGGCCAGCTTCCAGGGAGAGTACAAACTCTGAACCAAAACTCTTTGAACCTGACAGACCGGCTAGTTTTTCAGCCTCACATACAGTCCATTACTTAGACCTTAATAACCCAACTTGAAAAGAAGGATGCTGTGTCTGACTGTGTCATGAGTCTTGCTAAATTCAATGTAGACAACAGCCATCATTCCTTCATCCTCATACCTAGGTGCATCATCTTAGAAGTTAAAAATGGTTTACATCAGGTAAATCCATGTAGGCTATAAAATATATAAGACTTTTCTCTACTATCTTATTCCAAGTAAACACTGAGTCACCTAGATGAACACATGCTGAGCTATTTTTCTTGGTGGGGACTTGGTACACAAGGGAAGAACTGACACAATGTCAGACTTCAGTGGGAGTGAGGCAATTTATTTCACTTAGAAGACCACTCTAGGGACTCTGAAGCATGGCTACAGTCTCTTCAGCTGAACATTTTTTATCTTTGGATTTCATCAGTGCTGCTTTTTAATTGACTTGATATTGTGTGATTTGAAATATTAATCCATAATTTCCTTTCCTTTTTAGCTCGGGGTGGGGGTGTGGGGTGTGGGGTGCGGGGAGGAGAAGAGAAAAACAGAAAGATGAAGAGATGAGACAAAGTCATGATCATTTCTTTACATTTCTTGGGATAAAGGAAGTACAACTTTTTGTTTGTTTTCTAACATAACTTCTGCATAGTAAGATTGAATGTAACCATTAAGAAACCTGCTGTTTTCTGAAGTATCTTCCTGCCACTCAGTATACACTATCTCATGAGAAGAACTCACCATGATACAAACAAGTGTAGTTAATTCGACCTTCACAAGCACCAGTGCCCAACCTGAGAAAATACCTTAGAACTCTATTACCATTTCTATTAGGCCTTTCTGTCCTATACATGAAACCTTTACCCTTCCTGTCTTCCTGTCCTTTACATCACAGGAAGTTTTTGCTGCTTCAGTTGTAGCACAGCTATGAATTTGCTAGAAATGGGTTGAAACTTCTGCTCATTGTCCAGGAATAAACAACAGGGGACTGGAACAGGACTCTCTTAATGTGAATACTGTGCTGACTAGAAAAGTTGTTGTTTCCTCAAGACATTGAGCTACACTCAGATTTTCCTTCACCCCATGTCCTGGTTTCACCTGAAGTAATTTTCTTCTTGGTGGCTAGCGCAGTGCTGTGTTTTGGATTTGGTGTGGGAACAGTGTTGACAACGTGCTGATGTTTTTGATTGTTGCTGGTTAGTGTTTATAGGTTGGGGACTTTGTGGTTTCTCAGGCCTTGCTGGTGGGAGGGCTGGAGGGACACAGGAAACTGGGAGGGGGCACAGCCGGGACAGCTGACCTGAATCAGCCAAAGAGGTATTCCATACCACGGGATGTCATGCTTGGTATATAAACTGGGGCCGGGGGGTGGTGGTGGGGGCAGTCAATCATTGCTTCAGGACTGGCTGGGCATCGGTCAGTGGGTGGTGAGAAGTTGTAGTGTGTGTTACTAGTTTTCTTTTCTCCCTTCCCTCTGGATTTCATTCCTCTCCCCTTCTCCCTCTTTTTCATTAAAGCTGTTACTGCTATTAATATTATTCTTGTTCTTTTGTTTTTATTTTATCTCAGGTATTAAATTGTTCTTACCTCAACCCTTGCATTTTACATTTCGTTCCGATTCTCCTCCCCACTCCTTGGGTTAGGGCCAAGTGAGCGAACGGCTGAGTGACACGTGATTGCCAGCTGGGGTTAAACCATGACATCCCACTATTCTTTTCTGGACCTCCCCATGGGAACTATGCCCTCGTTAACAGAGTGGAGGGCTGAACGAACTGGCCAAGCTCTGGGTTGGCAGAACATTTCACAACAGAAAGCATAGGAACAGAGAGGGGAGAAACAAGTCTGGAAGGTGCGAGGGAAGATGAACTCGTTCTTGTTTGTGAATAGCCAGTAACTTGGCGGCAGGGCAGGAGCATCCATCGGGCCTCGCAGCCCGGCCCAGCGGAGCGGCAGTTCAGCACCCTGGACAGCACCGCGGCGTCCCGCGTGGGGCGTCCCGGGCACCCGGCGCCGTGGGGCCGCTGCCGTGGGGATGCTGGCGGGTGGGATGCTGCCGGGGGGCCGCTGCTGGGTGGCATGCTGCCATGGACCTGCTGCCGGGGGGCTGTTGCTGTGGGACTGCTGCTGGGTGGAATGCTGCCATGGGGCTGCTGTTGGGCGGGATGCTGCCGTGGGGATGTGGCTGGGTGGGATGCTGCTGTGGGGATGCTGCCATGGGGCTGCTGTCGGGTAGGATGCTGCCATGGGGATGTGGCTGGGTGGGGTGCTGCTGTGTGGCTACTGCTGGGTGGGATGCTGTCCTGAGGCTGCTGCTGGGTGGGATGCTGCTCTGGGGCTGCTGCCAGGTGGGGTGCTGCCATGGGGATGTGGCTGGGTGGGATGCTGCTGTGGCGATGCTGCCATGGGGCTACTGCTGGGTGGGATGCTGCCGTGGGGATGCTGCCATGGGGATGTGGCTGGGTGGGATGCTGCTGTGGGGATGCTGCTGTGTGGCTGCTGCTGGGTGGGATGCTGCCATAGGGCTGCTGCTGGGTGGGATGCTGCCATAGGGCTGCTGCTGGGTGGGATGCTGCCGTGGGGCTGCTGCTGGGTGGTATGCTGTCCTGAGGCTGCTGCTGGGTGGGATGCTGCTGTGCGGATGCTGCCAGGTGGGATGCTGCCATGGGGATGTGGCTGGGTGGGATGCTGCTGTGGGGATGTGGCTGGTTGGGATGCTGCCATGGGGGTGCTGCTGGGCAGGGTGCTGCCATGGGTCTGGAGACATGGCTGGACTGCAGGGTCTCAGAAGGAAGCACCCCTTGATATGAGGCAAATGCTTCTGCAGTTTCTTCCACAATATCCACACAGCCCTGGCCCTTAAAGTCAAGGGTGGAAGGGATTTGAAGGTGTCTATTTGTGGGCCTGGGCTACACTTCTTGTGCTGGGGTGGAAGTGTTAGTCAGCTTTAAGCATTAATACTTGAACCTGTTGTGAAGAGCTGTTTCTGACTCTCCAGCCTCAGCAACTTCTTGGCTCGTATTGAAAGTACCTGCAAAATTCTTAAGAAACATCAGGGTACTCTGCTATGACATTTCAGACTTCTTTTTCTTCACTTTGTCTGACAGTGGCTTGTTACTGCTTGCAGCGCTTTACCAAAACAGAAACATATCCATGTGCAAAACAGTGGTGAACTTCTTAGGGTGGGATCATAAACAGATTTTAGGAATTCATGACATCCCAGTGTATTACACACTATTAAATGGGTGAGGATGAAAGGGGAAAAGAAACACCTGCAGCATGGGAGACATTAAGATCCCTGAAGGTTTACTTTGTTAAACTCACATGTGTACAGTCCTTTCTGGTTGTTTTTAACTTGGTGGTGGCCATAAGGTCTCAGACTCAGTTGCCCACTGGCTCCTTCCATCCTTATAAGAGATGCTTTCTTTTATTTAATGTCCCAAGGAGTTAAGATCCTTGTCTTTACATGGCCACTGAGAACAGGTAAATCCTGCCCCTGCTACCTGCCCCCAGAACGTGGTTGTCCTGCTGTCTTCCTGATACTCTCTGAAGACCAACAGCACTGGTGCCATGGGCTGACACAGGATCTTCATTCCCCATCCCCTTCACAGACCTCCTTGTGGAGACATGCCTCTCTCCTGTAAAGACTTACCCATCCACCAGCTTTTGGGGTCCCCCAGGACCTCAGCGCACTCTGGACCTTCCTGTGTTGTTACAGCCTGTCCCACTTTTCCTGTACACCATGTCCTTGCAAAGAGCCCTCGCCTCCCTCCATCAGCATAGCTACTCTCCAGCTCTAGAGCTCTGGGAGACCTCACAGCACCAAGGAGCCTGGGGCAGGAGGAGAGGGATGTGATAGTCCTTACCCCCCCCCCCCCCCCATCAGGGACTGTGAGGAACAGGTGAGGAAAACACCCCTCACCCCTCCCTGGAGGCAGGGGGTGGTGAGGACCTGCCACCTTCACCAGGGGCTGAAGATCACAACATGCCTGTCACCCCCTACCTGGAGGGCAGGGATGGGGCCCCTCTGCACACCCACTCTGTGACAGCAGTGGTGACAACACCCCACACCTGTGGGGTGACAGCCCCCATGGCAGCACCTGTGGGGTGTATATGAGGACATGGGGGGGGGGGGGGCACACTTCCCACCCAGCTGCTGCTCCCAGCTGTGCTCCCTGCAGCTCCCACCCCCAGCCCCGCTCCCCACTGATTTCTGCCAGGCATGGTCATGTCTCCTTTGGCAAGGACTTCATGCCACGCACTTATTTTCCCTTTTTACTCATAGGCCCTGACATAATTAAACTGGGCACTTAAATGCTGCATTAATGCAGGAGTGTAAGGGCAGGTGCTGCCAGGAGCCCTCGCTGCCCGTGCATTCCCCGTGGTGAGTACGGGCAGCTGCGGGGGGGAAAGCTGGTGAGGAAATAAGCAACACAGGGTGAATCTGGTTCCCAGACCTGCCCCAACCTACTAAGGAAACAGCCAAGGATGTCCTGGGCTGAACGCAGCACCTGGGCTGTGCCCACCACGGGCGTGAGGCCTTGGGACTCTCTGATGACCATTGCCAACCACATTTTTTAATTTTATTTTTATTTTATAAATTATAAAATTTAATTTTAATTTTATGTTTAATTACAGTGCTGTAGTTTTAGCTTTATCTAAAGGTATGGACTCAGTAGGAAGGCTGGGAGCACTGGTGCCTCTCCCTCCCCAGCACCCCCAGGGCACACCTCTAGCTGTGCCCCCACGACACAGGAGCAGCTCTGTGGCTGCTGCATCCCCCCCCATCCTCACTCCCAGGTACCTTGGACACATGGAGGCTGCCTTGCCTAGAGGACAGGCCTCTTATGGTGGAGTTCTCCACACATCCTGCCTTGGCAAAGGGGTCAGCAAGCTGAGAGACCACCATGGATCTGCAGGACACCTCTGGGGAAGCCCTAGGTGTTGGTAAGTGTTCCTTGTCTGTCTTCTATTGTAGCTTTTTAGATGGGGAAGGAAATTCTAAGTAGGGCAAGAAAATACAGATAAAGGGGTGCAAACAGGTTCAGCACAAAATTCTCCGTTATCATGCCCACTTCTGTCCCTGCAAGTCACTTGCAAGATATAGGAGCATTGCTATAACCATGCATTTCTCCCCTACCCTGTATGTTCTGCTGTGAGGGCAGGGAACAATGTCATGGATGTCCACAGGAGGATGATGCAAGCACATACCTCAAACTGTCAAGATCTCCCAAACAGGTTTCTGTGTTAGTCTAGAAATTTATCTCTCCTACCAGTTTGGGTTTCTTCATCTGCAGGAAATGTGGTATGATCTTTGGTGAGGAGAGCACAGCTGAGATGTCTTTATGTTCCTTATATATATTGCCTAGAAAGAGGCAGGAAAAAAAAATAGCATGATTATTGTAAAATATAGCTGTGGGGGTTGGAGACCTTCTTACTTTTATTTCAGGAAGCATCTAGAAAGATAACAGCCATATACATTTTTCCAGGGCTAAGATTCCAGTTTAATTTTGCCTAGCACATTGAATTGTGGACTCTCAATGTATGTCATTACAGCTACCATTATAGCTGGAAAAGAACATAAAAACATATACAGTACACCTGCTACAAGAAATGCTCTGTGACCCAGTAAAAGGGTTAATGCTGATGGAAAGCAGAGAATTAAAAGAAAATAAAACAACATGCTTGGTCCCTTCTGCTACCTGTTAAGCCATGGTTGCACATCAGAAGCGCTTCTGCTGAATGAAGTAGTTTGGGTGGCACCATGAGAAACCAGAACAAGACCACCATCAGTGACATGCTAGAATGGAGCAGAAACACAGTAGGAAAAAAAACAGTGAAAAGAATACATTCCCATGAAACATGTTTTCATGGAGATTTCCTACTCTTTAAAGTAACAATTCAGTCTTGTGTATGCTTGTGGGCTTATTTTCTCAGATGTTCATATTCTAAATTAATGTTCCTCTACTGAGAGCTTAGAAGAGATAAATGTACCAATAACAGATGTTGTAAGCAAAGTAGAGACATAAATATTATGTTATATGCAGTTATCAGCCTGTTACGATATGTTGTAACCTATCATAATTCCACTGGACACGGTAACAGCTCTGTGCAATTCACCTAATAAACCTAGTTTAAGAGAAGATCAGTTTAGCCATTTACCATTCTCTCTACTGCCTGTTTTAAGTGCTTTGTGGTTTTTAGACCCACAGGCCAGTCAAAGCATTGTGGGATGAGCAGGAAAAAAATTACTGACATCTAAGAGGCTTTGGAAAGTGCTTTGGGAGAGTGGTTAATGGAGAAAAATCCTTTGGATCCTGTGGCAGTCAGAGACCCATCTTTTCTTGATGCTGTATGCACTGCTTGGATTATTAAACTGACTGAGGGAAATGTGTAGAAGAGTTGTTGGTCCACTGTGAGCCCTGCCGCAGGGACCCGCGCCTAGGACTGAGGTGCTCTCGGTACCGTGTCACTAGTGAGCTGAACTTTAGAGCATCTATTGGTGAAAGCACCACTGTTTGGTGCTACTCACAGAAGCAACCTGCAACATAAAACAAATCTTTTTTTTAAACTAATTTGTGCTGGAGGTGGTCCAGGCCCCACTCGTGCAGGAAACTGGGGTCCTAGTTATTACGTGCTGGTTTGGCAGCAGGTTAAAGGCTCTTACTACTGAAGAAAAAAAAATCCCAGTAAATACCTTATTATAAACTACTCTGTCATAGTCCTCTTTCTTTGCCAAAGAGTTAGAGAATTCAGGATGCTGCTATTCATTCTAACATAGTAGATATGAGCAGAGAGGAGTACACCAAGTTCTTGTACTCTTTTAAGTCCATGGTGACACGTTCAGTGTTTTCACTGGGGCAGGATTTCACCCTACTATATTAACTGGATGACTCTTTCCAGGCATATGGGTACAGCTGGAAAAACAGAGCATAATTCAATGGTATTTCTACACCACCCAGGGAAGTACTGGGCAGAAATGGTACTGGTCCATTCACAGAAAGAGTTTAGCTGCCTGGGGCAAGGATTTTTAGCTCAGTTACAGCATCAGAGTGACAGTTGTGCTGATCCTGATACCAGGGTCAGCTTGTCTGTACTGCCCTCCACAACACACAGAGGTTTGGTGTGCTCAGATTCATAATCAGAGCTTTTTTTTTTTTTTTTTTTTAATGTGTAAAACCTTTTACTCACCTATTTACACCACTGACTCATAGAAATAGCTTTATATGTTTATGTATTATGTAATACATATATAATGAACCAGTTTATTCTGGAAGAAGATAGTGCTCTGCGAGCCATAAAAACAATGAGTTGTAGCATCACAGAATGATTTAGGTTGGAAAAGACCTTTAAGATCATCAAGCCCAACCATTAACCTAACACTGCCAAGCCCACCACTGAACCATGTCCCTAAGCACCACACCTACACAGCTTTTAAATACCTCCAGGGATGGGGGCTCAACTGCTTCCCTGGGCAGCCTGTTCCAGTGCTTGACAACCCTTTCGGTGAAGAAATTCTTCCTCATCTCCAATCCAAACCTCCCCTGGTGAAACTTGAAGCTGTTTCCTCTTGTCCTGTCACTTGTTACTGGGAGAAGAGACCGACCCCCACCTGCCCACAGCCCCTGTCAGGCAGCTGTAGAGAGAGATAAGGTCCCCCCTGAGCCTCCTCCTCTCCAGGATAAACACCCCCAATTCCCTCAGCTGCCCCCCATCAGAGCTGTGCTCCAGACCCTTCCCCAGCTCCGTTGCCCTCCTCTGGACACGCTCCAGCACCTCAGTGTCTGTCTTGGAGTGAGGGGCCCAAAACTGACCCCAGGATTCGAGGCACAGCCTCACCAGTGCCCAGCACAGGGGGATGATCACTGCCCTGGTTCTGCTGGCCACGCTGTTTCGGATACAAGCCGGGATGCTATTTTCTTACAAGTCATGGCTGTGTGCTGACATCTTAAAAAATGGCAGAGTTTCTGACATCCAATAGTCGTCTGCCCAAATGCATCTCAAAGAAAAGAACACCCCATTGCTTTTCAACCATATTGCAACCATATTTTGACATTTCCAAGGAATTTTGTACGGTACCTTGAGTCCATCCTGAGTTGGTCTGACTCACACAAATCAGTGGTGATAAGCTGAGCTCTCTCTTAGATGTGCAGGCTAAGACTGTAGCCATCTTTTGTTCCTATGTATAGCTCATCTCAGCTGTAACAACTTTTTATGCCTAGTTTGTAGCCCACAACACTCCTTGCAACAAACAGAGGGCTGTCACGTGAGAGTCTTGGTACCTCAGCTTCCTCAGTGATACATCCGAGGTCATATTAGAGTATTAGGGTACACCAACACTCCCAAACAAAGGAGGACCAGGATCCAGGCTCAAGCACTGGACAGTTGGTCAGCCACACGGTTTAGCTGGTAGCTCCATCCCTGGCTAGTCTTTGTTTTTCAAGGATGTCTTCTAAGATGCCACTTACTATGAGAAAGAATGGCAGCAGGATATCTTGTTTTCATCACAAAGAGACTTTTGATGTTTATTTTGATGGCCACTGTAAATTGAGAAGAAAATTCAGTGTTTATAAAAACTATGAAAACATAGCTAAAAATTTCATAAAATAATGAAGGTTAATTAGGTATAGTTATCTGTTATGTTCTTTATGTCTTTGAAGAAAAAAAAATCATTCATACTCAGCCATAGGCGTACGATCTTCTTCAGTCTGTTTGCAGGGGAGGTAGGAAAAATCTGGTTTTGGATAAAGAAACTGTCAAATAAACTAAATACTGGGCTAGGCCAAAACAAAAGTCTGAGTAAATAAAACAATGCAAGTACTAGCAGATGACTGACTTCGCTAGGAAGAAACCAAACTAGACAGATATGAGGCAACATGAAAGACTTGAGCTGAACAAGCAAATTTACAGCCATTGACTTTATGGAGATTAACTTGAAATAACTGCAAAGCCTCTGATCATCCTCAGCGCGCTTTACTGTTTATTCATAATTTCTAACCTCCAGAAGTAATAACTGGGAATCTCTAGTCCATCAGAATCATCAGATGACCCATATCTCTGCATATGAGAATCTTGCACATATGCACTGGTCTTTTATAAATGATTTCCAGGATCTGAGGCCCAGTGACCTGCCACCCTCCTGTAAAAAACAGCTCAGGGACACAGAATTACAGAATTGTTGAGGTTGGAAGGGACCTCTGGAGGTCATCTCA
Organism: Falco naumanni; assembly: GCF_017639655.2. Lineage (NCBI taxonomy): Eukaryota > Metazoa > Chordata > Aves > Falconiformes > Falconidae > Falco > Falco naumanni. Next base: position 9,815,811 of record NC_054055.1, on the reverse strand, counting down.
TCCAGCCTCCCTGCTCAAGACCACCCAGGACCATGTCCATCTGGGTTTTGAATATCTCCAAGGATAAGGAGTGCAAGCACCTGCAGGCAAGCTGTGCCAGCGCTTGCTCACCCTCACAGGAAAAACAAGCATTTCCTGATGTTCAGGCAGCACCTCCCGTGTTTCAGCTTGTGCCCATGGCCTCTGGTCCTGGCACTGGGCACCACTGGAAAGAGCCTGGCTCCATCTTCTCTGCACTCTCCCTTCAGGTATTTATAGATGTGGCATATGAAGGCACAGACCCCAGGTGAGATCCTTCATTGCGTACATAAGCACTGTTTGTATACAATCACTTACCCACCCAAGTTCTGCCCCGGAACGTGCCTACGTGCAGCAAAGCACCTTTGCAGCCACTTCATGCTCCACTGAGCTGTTTGCTCCCTCCATGCTCACCTGAGGAGGTCTCTTCTCCCCAGACCAGGATTTAAGCTGTGGGAGGCTTTGGGCAGCCCCTCACTGCAGGCAGGTGTGCACAGAACTGATTTGCAGGTGAGCTCCCAGAGCCAGATTCAGTGCCAGTTGCTTCCTCACTACATTTTAAGGCATAATCACTGCAGCCTGGCACCCAGACAGTGAACAAAGCCTTTTCTTTATCCCCACATCCAGGGCTCGGGAGCAAGCAGCAAAAGCCTGCACGGATTTCAGGAAGAGCCCTTACATACAGACATTGATGAGAATCCCCCATGAGCCTGTTCTTCTGCAGGCTGAAAGGTCCCAGCTCACTTACCCTTTCTCTGTAGGAGAGATGCTTCAGTGCCTTCATCATCTTCACGGCCCTTGGCTGGGCTTTTACCAGTATGTCCACGTGTCTCTTGTACTGCAGAGCCCATAACTGCATCCAGTACTCCAGGTGTGGCCTCACCAGGGCTGACTACAGAAGGCTCATCTCCCTCCATCTGCTGGCAACATTTTTCCTAGTGCAACCCAGGGTACTGTTAGCCTTCTTTGTGGCAAGGACCAATTGCTGGCTCATGTTCTACTTGGTGTCCACCAGGACCCCCTGGTCCTTTTCTGCCAAGCTGCTTTCCAATGGGTCAGTCCCCAGCATGTACCAGTGTCTGGGGTTGTTCCTCTCCAAGTGCAGGACTTCGATGCCCTGTGTTGAGCTGCATGCAAGACACACAAGAACACGCGCGGGAAGGAATCTAGCTGCACTCAGCCTGAACAAAGGAGGCAATTTCCCCGCACTGGAGCAGACTGAAATCTAGATCTTAAACTGAAGGCACGGTAACGTAAACAGGTCCCAGGTTACATGAGCAAGGTTAAGGGACTAGAGTCACCACAGAACCTCCGCGCTGTGCTCCATGGTGGTCCTGTGTCTCCCTGTTTCATTCCCCAGTTTGGCTAAGGCTGGATATACCCCTGTGGCATCTGTGAAATCAGGATGGAGGATTCCAGCTGCTTCTTTTCCTGCTTCTACTTTAAAATGCCAAAGGAAGAGCCATTTTTGAGATATTTCAGTATTTCCTGCCTCATCCGGAAACTAGATACAAACAAGTAGTTCCACAAGCAGCAGAAGCGATGGTGCCTGTTTTCCCATGACCTTTTTTATCTCCTGTTTGGATTATCCTGCATCCATGAACGTGAGCTTTGTTCCAAGCATTTCCTATGGTGTGGATTCTACACTGCTTCTCCTGCCGTCGAAACCCTTCCATGAGGCCTTTCACCCATATGTAAAGAGGTGAGTTTCGTGGTTTAACCTGACAGGCAGCTAAACACCACACTGCCACTCGCTCACTGCTCCCCCTCCAGTGGGATGGGGGAGAGAATCAGAAAAAAAAAGTAAATTTCATGGGTTGAGATAAAGGCAGTTTAATAGGACAGAAAAGGAAAGGAAAATAATAATAATGATAAAAGAATTAGAATATACAAAACAAGCAATGCACAATACAATTGCTCACCACCCACCGATGGATGCCCAGCCAGTCTCCCAGCAGAGTGGTCCCAGCCAGCTTTCCCCTTAGTTATACGCTGAGCATGACGCCATATGGTATGGAACATCCCTTGGGTCAGGGGGGTCAGCTGTGCCGGCCGTGTCCCCTCCCCACCCCTTGTGCCCCCCCAGCCCCCTCGCTGGTGGGGTGGGGTGAGGGGCAGCAAAGCCCTTAGCTCGGCAGCGCTGCTCGGTGGTGATGAAAACAGCCCTGTGCTATCAATGTCATTCTCGTCCTAGATCCAAAACACCGCACTGGACCAGGCCTAGGAAGAAAATTAACCTATCCCATCCCAAACGAGGACAGTGGGATAGATACATAGCCTCATATCAACTCACATAAGGAGTGGAGAACCACAATCACGATAATCATAACATGAACAGCAAAGCAGTAGATATTTCTAGAAGTGCATGCTGTGATAATAATGCGGTTCAAATGTTTTGCCTCCACTGATTCCCTGTAGGAGCAAAGGGACCCTTTGCTTCTTTTCTTCATCTCTAATCGACATGGATGGTTTTGGGGTTATCCTAGACATGCCACAGTTTTAATCCTGTTTGGCCAATTTTACTTGTCTATCTGGAACTGGACCTGGAAAGAATAGTTTACAAGAAGCATGCGAAAGAAAATAGTTAGAAAAAGAGATTATGGAAGAAGTGTATCTTTGTTTAGCATTTAGTAAATATGGGTGACATGCTAAGAATGACATACTGCACCAGATGTTTTACATATGTTAGGAAAAGGAAGCTGTAGGGTTATAGCACAGTGAATCTATTTGCTAACCTTTCTGGTAGGCGCTGAAGAGAGGATTTATACATAAAAATATAATTTGTATAAACTCTGGAGTATGTGAAGAAGATTAATCATCCTGTGAGCTTGGGTCAGATCCTCAGCTGACATAAAATGATGCAATTCCACCGGACTCAGTACGATTATGTTGATTTATAAGCTAAGAATATCCTACCTACCCCTATACTTAATTCGTTTTCTTAATCAGAATTGGGATCAGAATATAAGCAGTGTTCAACACTTCTTCAGGAGTTACTCCATTATTTTAATTGTTAGTAAAATGAAATACAATAACCCTCATACCCTAAACTGAAATCTAGTATGTAACTCTACACAAAATCTGACAGGAGGAGGACTTATTCTTGAAAGTCTTGGTTTATATTCTTTATTTTCAGTCATTTGGTAATTAAAACCAATTATTAACAGCCTAAATGGCTCCAAATCAAAAAAAGCCAAGATTCAACTTGGAGTAGGTCTGATAGCACCAGCATGTCAATAACCTTCTCCAATCTTAGAAAAAAGTATTAGTTAGAAATAACTTACAAATAATTGTAAGTATCTAAAGCAAATCCAATCCCTTTGAAATTTACTAACACACCTTAGTGATCTTGTAAATTCATGTGACTTGCAAAGAATTTTAAGAGTAGTTTTAGAAGTGCTTGAGACTGTCAAAGCTGTCCATGAAATATGTAGAGACAAAGAAAATTTTTCAAAGCCTTTGAGTGATTTCATCTTCCAAATTATATTCTCAGAAGTGGTTGAGTACCTAGGAACCTAAAATCAGTAGAAACTAGTAAAGCTTCTGTTGCTTCATGATTTTCCACATTTGAGCTGAGCCCAGAAAGCGCCCATGCATTTCACCAGTCCCTTGAGCACAGTGACTTAAACCACCAAAAAGCAGATAATTTGGTAAGTTACGACTGTGTGACCATCCATTGACTTCCACGGACATGCTTTCAAGGCTGTGATTTTGAAGTCTGTTGGGCATATGCCATCAGAATTTACAAAGCCCGTTGCAGGTGTGCTCTGCAAGCTGAGCTCCTGGCAGAAAAATCTCTCTAAGCCATGCCAAAGGTGATGGGACAGCAGCAGAATTAGATGTTACTGCAAATGGGAATAAAGAAAAAATTGTTTCTATCCCCCTGGTGTTGGAATTCAGCTGCTGAGAAAGCAGGAGGCAGAAATGAGTTGCTATAGGAAGAAGAAAGGATGACACCGAGATGGGGAATCGCTGCCAGGGCGGAAGGGACTGTGAGCTGCTCCTGCAACTTCTCCTGATACTGGAGTGGGAAAGGAAGGGCTGTCTCAATAGTTACTTCATCTCCCTCAGTGCTGCCATAGCAAAGCTGTAATTTAGAGGTAATTTCTATGGACAGCCTAGGGAGGAAAGGAAGGCCCTCTCTAATCTGCTGGCAGCTCCTGGAGGTGTTTTTTTGCCGATCATTTTAGACTCAACTGAATTTTTCTATTGATCTACAAAAATAGCTTTCTGATTTTTGACACAGAGCAGTTTTTCTCATTCTATTTCGTGGAAAATGTTGTCTGTTCCATCATTTACAGACCACCAAGAAGATCACCCCCAGAAATACCTCCCAAGCAAATAATTGGCCACTTAATCTTATATACCTGAGATGCAAAACTGGAAAACAGTCTTTTCAATTTGAAATGAAACTATTGTATAAGATAGCAATGGTCTATCACTCCAGACATTACCAGAAATTCCAAAGTTTTATTTGAAGTACAGTATCTTGTTCATCATTTCCCTAATGATTTGTTTGCCCCAAGATAATTTTATTCACTGAAAGTTTCATTTAATGATACTCACATACATTCTTCACCTTTGCGCTAGAGATTACCCTCCAAAGATATTTAGGAGGTTAAAAAGGCAGGTAGGACATACAATCTTTCTTCCAAGGTGCTTTTAAAAATCACACTAGGCAGCTCTGTGTTTCTTTAGGAATGCTGGTATGTTAGAAATTCTTGCCTGAGCCTTTATACAAACAGGCTCATGGAAAGCCAAGTTGATTATAAAGTGCTATTAGAAATCTACTGTAATCCACAGAGGCCAGTAAGGCACTGGTCTCAAGCATCTACTGGCTAGAATATATAATACATTTGGTTTAGGTAACAAACGTATTGGGATTTTCCTTCTTCCTTTGGGAACCTATGAGTCTAAACTACCTCACTGGACTTAATTATTTTTTCCTGTAATTCATCCTAAAGTTTCCTTTGCATAACTTCATCCTATTACTCATAGCCTTACCTCATGGCCCATGGCCCCTCTGAAATTTAGAATTATATATGTTCTGTATGTAATACATACATAGCTACTTTCTATGTCCCCTAGCATGTCATTAGATTATGTTATACTTGGCTAGATTTTGAAAATATTTTTAAAACATATTCCTTGTTGGGTCATTAATGTTTAATTAATTGCTGCTTTACTCTAGATTTCTGCCAGTTCATTAATGTCTTTGTGTTGTTCAATTGCCAGCTGCCTGAACAGCGTGTTAACCTGGACTGCTCACCAAGTCAGTGCCGCAACAAAGCTGCAACATAAAGCCCTATAATTCTAAACAAATATATAAATGGTCTACATAGGGACAGATCAACCTATAGCCCTTCCTAGACTCCACCTGTCTGAGTCTTCTAGCATGAGGTCATTATTTTTCCTTTTGCTTGGCATTTCTTTCCTTCACAACTGTATTAAATGTGAAATAGAAGCAGAGCCTTCATTGAAATGGGGTGAATAGGGTCTGTGGAATTTTACATTTGAAAGTGTCACAGCACTCTCCAAACTATCAAGCTGCAACAAACAAGGTCAAAACCACCTCATACCAGCATACTCTTCATGCCAGTCCCTCTGCTGCCTTCTCCTGGTTTCTCCCGATCCTAGGCACTCTTGCTCTCTCTGCTTCTTCCTCTCTCTCTTCCTTGGCTGCCCAACATTTTAACAGAACCAGCCACAGCTGCACCTTATCTACATCAGCCAACCCACCGCCCCTGAAGCCAACCACAGCTGTATGTTATCAATGATAATTTACCCAGCTTCGTTCCTCTACACTTCCCCCTTTTTATTTCTTAACATTTTCATACCTTATGTTTTTAAGAATCATCACAGCCTTTTTACAAATAAATTTTACATACAGTCCTCTATAACTCCTCTACAAATTTCCCCCTTTTTTCTTTTCTTTTTTTTCCTTTTTAACATTTCATACCTTATGTTTTCAACAATCATCACTAACTTTTTACAAATAAACTTTTCATACAGTCCTCTATAATTTCTCTACAGAAAGAAAATGGAAAAAAATAACAGAAAACATCTATCAGTGCTTAAAACCCTCTATTTTGACACGGAGGGACACACAGAGCATCCTTCTCAGTTAAGAGGGCAGAGGAGATCATATGCAGGAAAAAAGTACCCTGAGTCATTCTGCGGATGGGACTGGTGGAAAAGCAGGAGAGTTACATTTGACTTGTGGAGAATTTTTCAAGTTTATTTCGCATGTGGCTGGCACTCTTGGTACCCTGTAGCAGGGCTAATTCACATCCCTCTGAACCTCTTTCAAAGCTGTGAAACTCCCACAGCTAGAGCACAGCATTTTCTCCTCCCTCACCTTCTCAGCTCCAAGTATCTTGCCCAGCAGGTGACATCTCTGTAACGGCAGGAGCTGGAAGCCCCTGCGGCAGCTTTTCCTTCAGTTGGTTCCGAGACTTTTGCAAGGATCGCAGTCACCGTGAGAAAAGTTGTGCCACTCACTCGGTGGGGACCGCAGCGCAGTACTAGTGTGTGTGCTAGAGGAGGAGCTGGTACCAAGGTCTGCGCTGACATTGCTGGGCAAGGCTGCCCCTTCACCTGCCTCATGCTTGCAGTGTTAAAGCAAATGCTTAAAAGAATCATGACAACTTTTTTTAAAGGTAAATTGCTACATTCTTCTACTTGCCTCCTGGGTTCTGCACCTTTTTCTCCTCTCACTTTGCATTTCCAAGCCCTTTTTCAGAGGCAGGGTGAGCACCAACTTACAATTAAAGCACCAGTTACAATTAAATGACCCTGAGGTTTGAGAACGGCCAACAGAAGAATGCAGAGGAACAGCCCTACAGCCCCACTCAACAAAGCAGCCAGGGCGTGTGACCTGCAGGTTTTGGTAGTATAAACCTCAGGACTATAACCTGTGTTAAGACCCAGAGACCATGTTTACCAGCTAAACCAGTTATTTTGTTAACTATGCATTAAATGGAACAAGAGCCTCTTTCCTGGCCTTGGGAGGAGCTGCTAGCTCCTGGGACTTTTGCAATAGCTGTCCAAGAAAGTATGAGCAGAGCTGCGTCTTGCTGCGCTTGGCACCAAGGATGCTCTTGGCATTGTGACCGCTGGTAAGTGTTCTGAGCACTCTAAACCCTCCAGCTATTGCGTTACCTCACGAGCCAGGATGAATTCTTTACCAGTGACTTGGGGAAAGAGAACTGCGACTTGCTTTATAACGAGGGATACTAATGGAGATGATAAATCAAGGGAAATTATTTTATCTATTTGGACCAATAGAAGTTCCGTTACATTCATTTTTTTATCAAATCCTTTCCATTCAAAGCTTCTTAATCAGCAAAAATAAGCACAGTAAACTTCCAAAAAACTGTAATCACAAGGGACGTCCCCAAGATAAAAGCTATCATTTAAAAATACATTTTCTTATTTGTGTTCTTTAATAACTTAGATGACTAAAACCCGAGGAGATGTAAAGAGCCAAACTCCTTTTGGAAATTCATAGTCCAGCCAATAAATTCCATCCACACGGTGGAGATCTCATAAAATAGGTTTTATGAGGGAAGTCAGTCATTTTCAGTGGCACTCATCTGGCAGCATGAGATGATACATTGTACTTTCTACAGTTTTGTGGGAAAAATAAATGAGATTCAAAGCACAATCTGCTGATCATTTTGAATCTGACCCAAATCCAAAGCTCTAGGGGAGGTTCAAAACCTGACCTAAACCAAGATTTCACTTTGGATCCAAACTTAAAACATATAGGCAAAAGGAAGACAGAAGCAAGTCTTTATGGAGTATGGGAAGGTATTGAATTCACACTCCAGTGCACTACAATTTAAGTCAAGAATATCTGAAATAAGACAGAGTTTTTAAAAATGGAAGCTAATTTCATGGCCCACTAAACTGCTTGGGCAGCCACTTCAGCAGAATTTCAACTCATATGTGAAATACAGGGAAACTATGCAAAAAGCTGCAAGATATCCACCCTGATCCAGGCTGAAGGATACTGCAGATATGAAGTCTGCACTAGGACAGGGTCACCGAATGTGGTTTCTAAGAAGATTCTAGTCCCAGATTAGGAAACACATCTCAGTGTTAAAGAATTTCCCAAACTCTTTAGGGTAGGCTCCCAGGGAGTCTGGAAAAGGATGCAGGACTCAGTGAAATACGGACAAACTGCTACAGTGACCAAGAAACACATCTGAGTTTTTTCTCTTTTGGCTTCGTGCAGGGCACATTAATTATTGCAAGCAGAACAAAAATGAAACCTTTGTGGCCCAAAAAGGGGGACTAAAAGAGCTTTTCTGTCCTTGTAATAAGGCAGTGAACAGAAGAATTTTATGCAAAGGTTGCTTATAATCCAGAGACACTTAGTGGATAATTAGTGGCTGGGTCTACTCAATGGTACAAAAAATATCTGGTTTGGTGTGTATAAATAATAAAACAGGATTTTGAAATATATTCACTGCAAAGATGGTTGAGTGAATTATTTTTAGATTCACAGCTCAATCTGCGACTCATATGGGCACATACTGGACAGAAGAGGTAAATGTGATTGATCCAGTGCTGTCAGTCACAGCATGCCCGGGCATCCTTCCTTTTTGTTCCATTCATGAACAGCCCCGAATAAAGTATGTCTTCATCCACTCTTTCATCACATCTTTGAAAATATGCTGTAACTCTGAATAAAGAGCATGTCTTGCTTCTGTAAGTCTCAGGCATTTACCAGATTGCAATTTGTCTTTTTGCTACTGTTGCAAAATCACATTTTAGCTGTTGTATCTCTGTATTAATAAGGATGGAAGTCATCTCACTCTCAATGTTCACTTCCACACCAGTCATCTAGACTCACCTCACCGCACCTGTTTGCATCTGTTCTGTTATAAACACCCAACGTAAGATAAAGTGACTCCCACCCTACAAAGTACGTATTTCTCTCTGCTTGCCACCAGGATAACCCCACTGACTCATTCAGATCTGTATCTTACACTGCAGAAGTCTAAAGGGGGACAGATAAAGATGTCTGCTCACTTTTTTGGTCGCTGTTGCTGCTTTAATAGAACTGATGCCCAAAGTCACTGATTTTGTCAAGCTCAATGGATTTTGTGCACTACTGGAGGTAGAGGACACCTGCCTCAGCTCTTAGAAAGGCTGAGCTCTACAGGAACTTGTAGAAGAACAAAGCTGGGTTAATTATCATTGATAACATACAGCTGTGGGTTGGCTTCAGGGGTGGTGGGCTGGCCGATGTAGATAAGGTGCAGCTGTGGCTGGTTAAGTTAAGTGGTTGAGAGCCAAGGAGGAGAGAGAGGAAGAAGCAAGAGGAGAGAGAACACATGCCCTGGGTAAGGTGAGATCAGGAGAAGGCAGCAGAGGGACTGGTATGAAGAGTGTGCTGGTATGAGATGGTGAAAGACCTTGTTGCAGCTTGATAGTTTGGAGAGTGTTGTGACAGGAGCTCATTGCTGTGTTTATTCTTGGACACCATTGTGGCCATTCTGTTTTGATATCAAGAGATGGTAGAGACTGCGACAGTGCACCCTCTCTGCTTTTTTTCATCATAATTGCATCCAAAAAAACAAGATGAAGAGAAGCAACTCTCATTTCCCTGATGAATACTTCTACTGGGGTTCAACAACGTTTTTTGGTGTTGAAATATATTCATATGCTGTAAGAACCTGTGAAAATGCTGGCCCTGACTTTCCACTGCTTGTACCTTGTGTTATTCTCAATACGATATTTCTGATCTGATTTTATCTTAAAGCTTTCTTTATCTTGAACATGTCTGATAGATAAGGATGCAAGGAGAAACTGTGTTTCCTTTTTACATTGTTGAAAGAGCTAGTTGGTTTTGGTAAAGCCACAGGGTGCATGGGTCCTCATGGAGATAAGCAATGGTGGTCCTGCCTTCCTGGTATGAGAAATACAACTTGCTGAGCTCTGAGGCTCTGAACCTGAGGTGTAGGGCAGATGGAGCTGGCAGAGCCAAAAACATGACCCGCATACAAATGTGGAGGGAGTAATTCACTTGGGGAGCTTAAATTTCCTGATAGCCTCTGCACTTTTAGTGCCGTTCCTAGGTAACCCTTTGGTTTACCTTTTAAAAAACGGCCCTAAAGCTGGTATCTGTCTCACCTGAACTTAGTCATCTAAAAAATTGTGTGCTAGTCTGGGCTGCTCAGCAGCTGAGTAAGACTTTTTGGTTGCTAAAATGAGGGAGATCAGCCAGTTCCACCCCCACCCCGGTGCTGGAGGACCCATTTCCAGAGGCTCTGGAGCAGAGGCAGTGTGTGAACAGGGCATTGTGTATAGGTGAGCACAAGTGGCCCCCACAAAAAGGCAACACAAGGATAACTTCTTCCTTGCTGGTATTTGATGCTTTGGGACATACATTTAGAAGCTTGGAATGGTAGAAAAAGTAAAAGGAACTTTATTAGAGAGCCACTTTGCATGCTAGGCGAAGCAGAATGATAATTGTATGGAGTGGTTAATTGGAAAGGTTTGGCAATTTGAAAGTAGACTGAAGAGCTGAACGCAGCCCTGGGTGCAAGATGTCATGGCTGTGTACTGTACAGTCGGGGACTAGGTAGACATGATGCCTCTGTTACATATATACTGGAACATTTAACACAGAATTTTCTGAGATTAAAACTTTTTATTTCTGTGGTAGTGATGAAGGTTTAAGGACAGAAGTGTGCACCTGTGCTTTGTTCATTTTTATTTCCTAGTAATTTTTAAAGGTGGTGTAGGAATGCAAAGGCAGGCCGTAGGAAGGCATGCCACCAGCATTTACTTTTCTCACGTTCTTTTTGCTTTGAGTCCTAATAAAAGGGGTGACTCCACATCTTTTAACAGAAAACTAATATAACAGCAACTGACAGAGTCCATTTATATATATTTATTTATTTATTTTCTTAGGGGATGAAAAGGGTAGGACTGAGGAAATAATTTGTTTCAAGAACAGGATGAAAAATGCTGTTGTTCATGACAGTTCTGGGATTTTAGACTTCAGCGTGAACCCAGCTCTATCCCCTGTGCTCAGTTTGATTACTTGGATACCAAAACATTAATTTCCACGTATCTGCTCATTTTTCAATGTATGGTGTATGGTTTTGCAAAAATAATACTGATTTGTCTATAGCACCAGGAAAAAAAAAATCTTGAAAAGAAAGTGAAGGCTTGTAAAACACCTATGGGAGGCTTATGTGCTGCAAAAGCTCTTCTTGAGGCAATTCTTCATTCCTGAAGGTGCGGGTCAAAGATGGACATCTTTGTGTTGGAAGGAAAATAATGTCAGATGTAGTAGCTATAGTGTGCCTTCTGGTTGTCACCTGCATTTGGTGAGCCCTACAACACAGTGCAAGACATCAGCCTTGTACATCTGGACATCTACTATAGACTGTAGCATCTGACCCAGGGAGTGAAGGAGTGAGCCAGATGGGCACATAATAGGTAGCCCAGAGGAGAACACAGTTGCTTTTTTGCTCTAAGAGTGGCCAGGTCCCCTGAAAAATGCCCCATGGATAAAACACTGAAACCACTTCATTACACTGCTTCTGGAAAAATGCATGTGTTTGATTAATTAGCATTGATATTAAGATGCTCAATTATAGAGTTTCAAATAAGCACTGAGGAAGGACCAAGTAAACAAAAACATTATCACCAGATAACTGAGCAATTTTAACTTCAAGATTTAAGCTGTTTAAGTAACCTTACTTTATAAAATGTAAAAATATCAATATTTTCTGCTCAGATGGCAGTTACTGAGAAACAAGATTCTCCGGGCATCTCGTGTTTGCTTTGGTGGAAAAACAAAAATGTAAGGCAAGAGTCAGGGAAGGATGGCAGTCAGATTGCCCCAAGCGCCTTGTGAAATACGATGCCTTTTGGAAGACCCAAGTGCTGGAGTGCCAATACTACATAACAATCTGAGTTTTCCTGTTTCATATCTCGGTCCTTGGGTTTGAAAAGAAAAGCCTGAAAAACCTGAATCTTCAGTTTTATGGACAAGTAAAAATAACCATTCAAGCAAAAGAAAACCTCAAACCAAACAACAAACCACCAAACAAAACCAAACAAACAAAGCAAAAAAACCCCAACATTTAAATGTATTTTTTACTTTAAAACACCAGTAAATTTTGGGCTGATGTCATGGATTTTGAAAATTTGCAGTTAGCTGTGTTTTAATAAAGCTTGGATCCCATTGGCTGCGCTACTCGCTGATGAATAACATTTACTGTTGCAACTGCACCAGAAGACTAACAAAAAATGATCTAATGATTGACTGTTGCTTCTCACCTATGTAGCCATATCTTTTGCTCTTTTACTTCAGGAAGAAGAAAGCTACTGCTGGAGAATCTGATGAGAACTCCTCTAGTTCTCTTTAGTACTGTTAGTTGGAGAGTGGGGTCATGCTGGCTGGAAAACTGGTCCTGCCTTTCTACATCCACAGGTTTATGCTCATCCACAGGTCGCAAATGACCCTGTAGAGCTTAGGCTTTTCTGGTGCTCCTTGGTCTTCTGAAGCTGGCAAATCTACCTGGTACTTAAGTTTCTAAATAATTGTCTATAGTTGCAGCCTGACTGAGCTTAAGTAATCCTATTACAAACAAAATTTGGCTTTAAACCTGAAGATGAGGGCAAAAGGCAGTCAAATCACACTCTTCAGAGACAACTACTCGTCTCCAACAACCTCATTACACCAAATTCTCATTTAATCTACAGAAACATGTGCTCTTTTTGAATTCTTAGACTATCTTAGGTAAATAATACATTTGGACAGACCATCTCTTTTGCATCCAGTTTTCCTTTGGAAAGAGATTTTCTTGGCTTCAAAGGAGGCAGATTCATTCCTCCAGTTAGTAATAAGAAGTTTAAAGAGGTATTTTATGGAAGTCAGTGTTGCTTTGAAGATTTGTCATTATTCAGTTGCTGAAGGTTATCACTCGTGATAGGAAATCTATACAGATCTATTCAAAAGCACTGCCATTTCCTGGGATTTTCACATTCTCCTTGGTTCAGATTTGAAAAATAAAGTGTTAAGCTGTATTTCTGGGTTTCTGAATATCCTGGTCAGGCTCCATAAGACTGAGAGCTCTTGTGTCATAGATGGCCGCAGAGAAAGGGCAGGAAAATTGCTGTTGCTATCCAGTATTTGTCCTGGCATCTTTGCTGTTTGCCTACCACCCATTAAAATGCAATAATGTTTTTCATGAGTATAAAGCTGTGGCAAATTATTGGGAGTGATAATTCCAGTTTGGCTAAATACATGGAGGGGCCTTTATTTTTCCTGTTACTTCCTTAACAGCTGTGGAGCCTCTCAGTCTTATACAAATCACCTGCAAACCAACACGGTATCAGGAGCCAACATAAAAATGCTTCATAGATCTTCTAGCACAATACAAGCACTAAGAGAAACAAGCAGTTTTGATAAGATGTTTAATGTTTTTCATGAAAATTTTAGATTGTACTCTCAAGTAAAAGGCAAAAGATTTGTTGACAGGTCAGGGTAAGGGATCTACATTTGAATTTCAGTGCTAATTGAAATGATGAACCTGTGTCCTACTTCTGCAGTAACGTTGCTTAGATACAAATCACTAATTGCAACATAGTGCAGCTAACTCCCTTTGTATTTCCTTAGTTTTAGCACCACCGGCCTGAGCTTACATCTCTGTCCCACAAACAGTTCTTGGTACTTCTCAAGTATCTCCAGACTTTTCATCTCCTTCTTTGTGTCCCCTCTCACTTGATCATATCTCCTGCTTTACAGCCCGCTGTGTCCATTCTCCCAGATCCAGCGGATTCACATCTGGGACAGAAAACTTTATTTTTCTGTCTTTACATTTGCAGAAGACCTCACATCCAATGGAGATACATAATGAGCCTCCTTCTGCTAGCCAGATGGGATGAAGAAGTTCTTGGCAATCTACTACCTGAAGTAATTTCATTTTGCTCCTCTAGTAAATTCTTACAGATCACAGGCATTGTGAAATCATTGATAACTGAGGACAGTCAGGGCCACAGGGCAAGAAGCAGTTTCATGCTGCTGTGTGGATGTGCTGATCAGGTGGCTGTGTTTGGTTTGGCAAGCTGCAGGGTGAGTTGCAGGGCTGGACAGAGAAAGTTGCATAGACCTGTGAGAACAGCTGGAGACTTAACTGCTAATTGTCTGATCCGGTGAGATGTTCTTGGCATGAGCTTTGTGACAGAGGGGCTTACAGTGTCTGATGACTGGCCAGAAATACCAAAGCATCAAATGCATCTTGTGCAAGGGGATGGGAGAATTGTAGACCTCTTGTGTGGGAAGAGGGCTAGGATGCACAGGGAATTGTTTGCAAGGAGCCATGTGACCTCAGTATGTACCCTCCAGGGACATACACCTTTGGTGTATTCACGGGGGAGATAATTCCTGGTCTTCACATCATCACATCTGAGTAAAGAACATCCTGTAGCCTGTGTGTTTCCGCTTAGCACCAGAAAAATTTTGAAAGGATTTTGTGTATCCTTAAAAAAAATCTCCTGAAGTTCATATCCTAGTAATGGAAAATAACATGATTTGTAGTAAAATGTGGTTGTCAGACTTCACTTGACATACATCCCATTCCTTTGGGCTTGCAAATCTGTTAGTTCGGTCCTGCACTATAGCAAGACCTTGTAGACATTTACCAATTCCCAGGGCTTGCTTTCTTCTCTCTCTCCCAGTCTCAGGAAGAACAGCGAGCTGCAAACCCCATCTCTTTTCTTAGGAGAATAAGCTGGACCATTGTTTATGGTAAGACCCAAGAAGGTGGTGTCCAGGTCTAAAGCCATCTGCCTGTCCTCAAAGAATGATCCTGAGTCTAGCACAGTATGCAGCTGGGTAAGGTATGTTACCTGGTACTCATCCCAGTCCAGAACTCCCGTCTGTGCCAGCACCATACTGGTATCAGCACAAGAAAAGGGTTGGCATGAACCCAACTTGTGTTTTGAGTCTGCTTTGTAAAGCTGCAGGCCCAAAGGCAAAAGAAACCAGAAAGGGAGGGAGCAGCAATGACCCTGACCTTAGCATGCAGCTGAAAGTCAGACTTCTCGTGGGCTGAGTACTTCATTTTTTGAAAATAGTAATAATAAAAAAAACATTTAATCATCTTTAATTAGAATAATATTCTATAGATCGTTTCTGTTTCTACAGTGAAGTAGGACTTTTTCTATAGCTTTTGTGCACAAAAAGGTTTCCAGTCAAAAATGTTCAACTTGTATGGTACATTTGTCCTAAACAAACAAACAAACAAAGCTAGAAAATCTATAGTCCTGGGCTAAACAGGTAGATCAAAATGTAAACAAATATAGCCATATCTTTGTATGTATACTCGGCCAATCTGTTATATGTGAATTACCATTATGCCTGAGTTGCCTCAGCCTGTGAAATGATTCCCATCTGAAAGACAGACATACACCTCCAAAATGAGTCTGGTGGGTTTCCCACATCCGTGCTTTCTTAGTCTCTAGCCCCACCTCTCTGCGTCTTACCCCTTCCAATCTTAATAATTAGAACTATCGAAACTGTGGAAGAAACGAATTCTGAACTGATAAAACTATCTGAAAAACTGTTGTTGAAAATTGCAAAGTTAGGGTCTACATCTCATTTTATCTAATAAAAAAGGAGCAGCTGACATTTCTATGGTGTAGGTAAGATACCATATTTTATGCTGTAGGACGAATTTGCATTATCTTTTCCTGGATTCCATCTCTTCCCACTGCCTGCCTTCCCACTTTCACTACAGGGACTGAAAGTAGCTGGGCTGATGAGCTTTGGACTGTGCGCTCTGCTCCTCCTGGTTACTGATTGTCATTTAATGGGGAACACCAGCGTTTTCTATGTCCCAGAGAAAGCACATGTTTCTGGAGTCAGTGACACAGAATTTAAGCAGTTATTCACCACTAGTTTCTTTTCAAAACAACATCCCAGAAACTTTTCCCTAGTGCTGGGGTATGAATTTTGTGTTTGTTACCACACGGCTATTTCAGCAAAGTCCCAACACTGAGATCCAGCACCAGTTCTCACAAAGCCAACGTGCAGACGTTCACTTCACGGCAGGTTTCTAGTCAGGAAGATCCCAATATCAGGTCCGACTGGTATTTTAAGCTACTAGAGAAGGTAGTAAATTCCTTAGGTGCCCAGATTGTTTGCATACTTTACAGCTGTGCTCCACCAGCATGCCTGTGTGGGCTGATGACAGTCTCCTCTGCTTTGCAAAGAGCCAGTTCTAGACTCAAGTTATTCAAGAAAATTTGTCCTGACAGAAGAAACATCTTTTAAGAGGACAAGTACTCAGCCTTAATTTGAGCTAGACTCCACTGCACTCAGACATGGAAATGACATTTTGATCCCACTTATTGCAGACAGTACTGACACTGACTTGTTATAAAAATGCACCAAATACTGATCTCAGCTTCTTTCCCAACCACTCCACATACTCATGGGGAAGAGCAGAATTAGTGCATTTGTTTGTATAAAAGAAAATAGCAAAAATCCCATAAATAATTCTGCATGCACGTGCCCTTGCATGACCAAAGGTTTTATCTATACTTTGGTAACGCATCAAATACATGAAGGCAGTTTCATCCTGAAATTTTTTTACAGCATGAGAAGGCAAAAGGCATAATTTGAGGAGGTGAAAGGGAGACGGTCAAAGCACATACAATTCAACACGTGCAAACAGCCTGTTTTTTCAAAGGTGTGAGAGGTGCTTGGTTTTGTTCAGCTATAGGAAAAGATGGGTAAATCAGGATATTTGTGAAATCTACTATTTTAAATGCTGTAAACAAAGCAGAGCTGTGCTTCACTCCACCCAAGATGTGCTGGCTGGTTTGCTACAAAAGTGGAGAGAATTAGGTCAAGAGGAATTTTTAAAGAGAGAGAGACTGTAAAGGTTTAAGGCTGAGTGAGATGTAAAGTGTAAATAGGATCATTGGAAACGTAAATAAATACAGGATGAAGCTGACTTTATCAGAAGCAGCTTGATGAGGAACAAAAGCTGGCTAGACAGAGAAGAGTTATAAGGGTCTTTGGACGTGGGGACACACAGCTGGAGTTTGATGTGAAGCAAAGCCTGAGGTGTAGAGATGTCATCCTCTTTCCCTCTCCTTCGCTGCCTTGCTCCCCATCCCTGACTGTGCCACTTGCCCTTTCCCCTTCCTTGGCGGGTCAGTTTGCTGACAAAGGACAGGGCCAGCACTGTGGGTATCTGAGCTGGCAATCTCTCTGCCACTAAAACTGGAGGCAGCGTAACTTGATAGGAAAAGTCGATACCGTGGAGAAGGAACAAGCCTGAACAGCTCTGTGTTCTCCCTTTGCAGAGGGACTGGCCCCGGCCGCTGCTTGCATCTGTGCAGGGGAGGTTAGCATGGTATTATTTATTCACTGAAAGAGAGGACTTGTATGCCAGCAGCAGCTCAGATGGACATGATCCCAGGGCAGTTGCATTCCCTCTTTCAGAGGCGTTGCCATGCATAGCTTTCTACAGTTGCTGAGATGCAGAAGCAAACAGATGGGTCAGGTGAAAAATGAACTTGCACTTGGAGTAGCTGAAGATGGTACAAAGGGAAATGGAGACCCTTTGCCTTCACAGATACCGCTCAGCCTTGTGTTACCATCTGAATTCTTTGGTAGTGCTTCATACTTTACACCAGCTTTGCTTTCTCAGTTAACTGGATGCAAGGGCTGGTCTCAGTGTTCATGCTACCGCCTGTTTGCATTGCAGGAGCAAGAAGCAGCCCCATCCACAGACCCACCTTCCTCTTTCTCAGGCACTGGGCACTCATTTCTGAGGCACAGGGCACCCATTTAATAAGTTCTTGTACGGCAGAGCTTACAGTCTATATACAAGGCAAGGAAAAAGGGAAAGGAAAAACATAATAAGTGAAAAGGACAAAGTAACAGTGAAATTGTCATAAATTTAGCTAGTTACAACCATATTAAATTGAGCAAGAATCAAGGTTGGCATTCTCACAGTCTAAGCCTGCTAGGGAGTGTTTTGTCTGGCATCATAACAGAGGTGAGCCTTTAATTAGTGTGATCTTGAAATCAGTGGGATATCAGCACAGTAGGAGCAGTGGCTGAACTTCAAGGCCTCCCGTTTAAAGTAGCCTGAGTGCTGGAGAACGAAGTCTTAGATGAGAAACACCAATAAAAGCCACAGCATATTTCAGACTTCCAAAAACTTTTATCAGAGTCACTGTTCTACTCGCAAGATGAAGAATGGAAAAATCTGGCCCCTATTAAAGAAAAGGTCTTGATTAAAATGGTGATTTTAGTGCTGCTTTCAAAGGAAAATCCTATTTAAAGCTCCTGTTTCCTCATTTTGATAGATTCCCCTGGGAAATGTACGTAGGGATAAGTCCTTTAGAAAACACAGTGTGCTGCCCTTTGAACTTAGATGAAATTCCACATGGAAAACATAACAGTTTGGTATTCTTTTTTGCTAACAGTCAGCAGAGACATATAGGAATGCAGAATGCGATATGCATATATATATATATGTATCTATGTATGTATGTATTATATGTACGTATAACAAATTATTTGTGCCAAACGAAAGGAAACATGCTCAGGGTTAAAAATGACCAGGAAAAGTGGAGTGTGTGTCTTGTTTCTGCTCTTACTTTGAGAGCAGGATTCTGCACTGTCAGGTCCTTCAAAGTCATCCTACCTCTGCTGAGAGAATATGTCTCTGTGCAAAAGTCAGATGTATCACAGCTTATTTGGAGGGGTAAACATGCTGCATCAAGCATGAGGTCTCTTTAAGGTGGCCATCAAATAATTTTAAAAAATTATGCCAATATGAGATTTGTCTATAAAGTAGGGGTGAATTACACAAGAATGTCGATAGGCCAGGAACTGGGAAGGTAAACAGAAAGTAGGTTCAGACATAGATTTTAAATTAATCTGGTCATGTTCTTAACCCAAGCACAGAATTTTATGGTAAGCACACATGTGCTCCACGTGCTCATCACGCTCCTGACTGAGGACCGTAATGGGGGATAGTACTGTAGAGCTCTGAAGCAGGGGGTACCCGGCATTGGTTTGGATATTGAATAGCATCTCAGTGGGCCAGAGTGACACAGTCTGTGCTGCTGGACATGGGCATTGCTTTCGAGCAGCATTTTGGGGGAAAACATGTATATTGAACATCAACAAAAAAAACCCCAGCTAAATAACACTTGTCAGCAGTGGATTTGCCAAGTGACAGATCTTGGATGTCCATAGTTTTTGCTTGCATAGAGGTTTTTGCTTGCATGTAGCAAGTATCAAACCCCAGGATAGGGGTCAGTGCCAAGGATAGTCCAAATGTATTGACTAAGCTAAACCAAGGTCAAAGAGTGTCAAACAACCTCTTACTTCTCAGGAACAGGATTACTCCAAAGCCATTTTCAGGGCTTTGTGGCTCAGGTATTATAGCAGTCTATCCTTGTATTCACTGCATTGTGGGGCTTTTTGTTGTTTGTTTGGTTTTTTATTTTCTTCTTCCTGTGCCACCCAAAAGGATATTTCCACAGAACTGGGTTCAACAGCTGTTTTGTGTTTTCTTTTTCCAAGAATGAAAAACATCATATGTGGGATTCATCTGGCCAAATACAGCCATCAGTTTCCAAGCTAGTCACTCTCCAACTTCCTTTAGAATCTCTGCAAAGAAAAAGCACTTTGGGGGAGAGACTTGTCTCATGTTAAAGGCAGGTAAAATTAGGCAAATTAATTGTGCCCTCAAAGACCTTATTTCCTGCTTTTCCTTGCAAGCAAGCTGAGACACACTAGCTCAGATGTTCCCATGTACACCAAAAATGTCTAAACTTAACTGAGATAAATGCCAGTGTGTCCTGTTTTGTGCTTTCCTAAATTTTCTTTTTAAGTGGCACCAATGTTGCATTTTTTTGCTCAATTCCTATATGCAATTTCTGATTTGCAACTACTCTCAACTTGTCATTACCAAGTGAGAACAGAGCATTGCGTCCCTTCTCCACAGCAGGAGGACACCACTCCATTCTGGAGGATACGGTGTCACCAGCTTGCAGTGCTACAGTCATTGTCACTATTATCATAGCAGGGAGTGCTAACTTGTGGTTCCTGAAATACATCCGCTCTGGATGCTGCAAAGCTACCCAAGTAGTACCAGCCAGAAGACTTGATCCTGGCAGGTCTGAAGAACAAGTATCAGCTCACCTCATTGGGTGATTTACTGAGCTGTGGTAAGAAACACCTGTAACTAAGTAGAAATATCAGGAAGTTGAGGAGGCGTGCTATTCAGTGAGTAACAACTAACAGACCCTTACTTAATACCAAGGGTTTACTGTACTGTACTATTTGTACCTTTAATTGGTTCTTCCTAGGTATGGTGAATCTTGTGAAGTTTGCTGATGCAATGGTACTACACATCACACTTTCCAGTACTATTTGGCTCTCCTTGACCGTATCTTTCAACCTTTCTGATAACATCTGGTTTACTGTGTTTTCTTGACACTTCTCTGCTTTTACATTCGATATTGGCTTTGGGGTTCCAGACTTCTACCATTGCTACCAAGTGTTCTCACTTGGAAAGAAAGAGCCCAGGACTGGATACCTTGGGCACTGTCTGACTTTGTCATCTTTTGCAATTGTAAATACAAACTGGACACACTTTTGGAGCTCCAAAGACAAGCCTTTGCTCTCCATATATAGAAAGCTGACTGATACACTCCAGCTTGCATTATATCAGAGATCAAAATAGGTGGTGACCTAGTGATCTTCTGACCTTCTGATCTTAAACTGATCTTGTGGTCTTAAACCCTATGCCAACAAGTATTAACATTTCTGTTACTAACAGATCTTTCAGGTCCATGTGTTGCTTTTTCTTTGCTGTTGAAGCTTTTCATTTTTGCCACGCAACCAAGCTGCTGTTGGGCATCGATCAGAACCGCAACTATGCTGACTGTTTAATGAAATGCTCAGCTGACGTAGCTTTGGCAAGTGCTATTTTTCCAGTTACACGTCTTACCTAGTGAATTAAATGTGTTTGAACCGTGGTAGCTGTGGGGAAAAAAAACACATCTGGGTGAAACAAAAAATGAATCTGAAGCTTTCCGACAGCAATATTTTTACTCTTTCTGGGGATCAGCTGAGATGAAGCACAGAAGAAAATACTGGTGGAATGGCTCTTCTTGGGTCATTTCGGCTTAAGCTGGACAAGGAAGAACTGAAAAGCTTTTGAAA
This sequence comes from Falco naumanni, assembly GCF_017639655.2. NCBI lineage: Eukaryota > Metazoa > Chordata > Aves > Falconiformes > Falconidae > Falco > Falco naumanni. The sequence continues at coordinate 9,794,561 of NC_054055.1, read as the reverse complement.
GATTTGATTGTGGGGTTTGCTGTGCAGATCCCAAAGCAAAAGAGGTGCAGCTAAATAAAGGGAAACATCCAAAGATAGCCTGTTTGAGACCTACCCACAGCAAGTCTTTGAAATTACTATGTATCACTATACATATAAATCACTATACATATATATCACTATATATTTTTATATATTATATAATATATATATTTATATATATAAAATCACAATATATAATATGTATCACTATATAAAGGTAATGTATAGCTAACAGATTCACTGAGGCAAACTACAGCCACATTTGCCCTCTTAAAAAATGTACCCCTCCAGGTAATACTGCTTTTATGTCAGCCTCTCCTCCTTTAAAACCAAACCTAGACAGTTCTGGTCTTTGTTTTCACAGTAAAAAGCTTGAAAATGGGATATTTAAAATGTCTGTGAGTAAAATCTGAGAGAGAAACTCTTATTTTTACAAATCTGCCTCTGTGTGATGAGCCAATTCACATTTTTTTGAAGAGCTGGGCTGCCAGCACTGTATGCCAGGCAGGTTTTGGATTTTCTCTGCATCCCTTGGGTACCCAGTGCTCTGAACCCACTGGTGAAGATGAAATACAAGAGCCAGGACTGCTGTTATTCTGGGAGAGGCCAACAAAAAGAAGTGCAGCTCTGCATCAGACCTGAATATCACTGTGCCAATAAAACCCATTATTCTTATTCAGATTTCACCTGCAATTGTTCAGCAGTATTTATGCTTAAAACTGATATGTTTATCTTGCCAAGCCAAAGCTGTATATTTTATTTTGCCTCTTAAAACTCTGTGAATTTCAGTACCTTTGTATATCTGTGTCACTAGCAAGTTAACTGAAGAGCTGATTTCCATCAGATGAAAGACTGACCTTGACAAATCTACTTAATAGCTGTGCATATGGGTGAAGAAAACAAAATAAATAAATCTCCATCTCTCTTTGTATAAAATAAGTGGTATGTTTTTATCTGTGAAAGTTTCCACGACTTTCATTTCATACCAGCTAGCTGCTTGGGAAAACCATCTAGCAAGTCTCAGTAGTCCAGAGAAATGCCCCAAGCACTGCTGGTAGCTATCAGTATATGCTGGTAGCTGTTGATATTTTGACAGCTGTTTTGACAACACAGTATTTTGTATTTTCTATTTGGTATTTCGTTTTCATTAAAACCTTTCCTCCCATCTTAACCGTTTCTGACTGATAGCCCTAAGTAAAGACATCAAATGCATGACTGATTCTTCTTGACTGTTGATGTGTTTGGGTTGGTTACTTCCCTTCTAGGTACCTGACGTATCCTGGTTTTACAAAAAAAGAATTGCTTTGCTCAGGTTTGTTTTGACATGCAAGCAGCTTGCTGCCAGGGCTCTTCAGGCCAAGAACAAGGCTGTCCCTCTGCTCAGGCTGGACTTGAGAGACCTGGATCCCTTTCTCTTCCAAAGATCTTCCATATGAACACCCCAGAGCAGGTCCAACACTTCCAAGAACCTCTGCGTATCTGCACAGGATCAGTGCAGCTTGGGGGAAGGCACACCAGCAGTTCCCACCAAACCCACAAGCACCAGGCTATGGCTCTGGCTGCAGTTCCTGTCCTTCCTTCCACTGGCACCTCCTCTGCTGGGCAAGTAAGGTGGTAGGAGTTAACCAAAAAAGAAACACAAACGTTTAGTAGTTAAGGTAGTGCCCTGGGCACCAGGAGGCATGGGCACTGCTCTGTTTCCTTGGGATTTGCTCCTGTAGAGCCATTAACCTTCTGAGAAGAAGCCATAGCCGGGAGCAGACCAGGAACGGCTGTTCTCCCAGGTCAGCTGCCCACTCGGCCGGAAAAATATGTAATACTTCTACACAGCATGTGGCAGAAGGGCTGAACATCACAAAGGTCAGAAGAAGACTGGAGGAAGTTGGCAGCAGAGGCTTGGGGGTCAGAGCTGCAAAGCATCGGTACCAGTGGCTTGCGGGGACATCCAACCCCGTAATCCTCATTCTCTAAAGAGCCCATTTCGCAAAATGTGACTCTTCCTCCTACACTCACGCTCCGTCCTGAGGAAAACAGGCCCCAAGTGAAGGGGCTATGTCAACAAAACAATCCTGTGAAGGTATCCACCAGAGGGAGTTCAATGAATGCAACAAAGCCAGGCTGAGCGATAGATGGTTACAGAGGCTGGGGCGAGCTGCCCGTGCGCTCCCCGGGGCAGGCAGGCTGCTCCCCGCAGCTGCTGCTGAGGAGCCTGGGCTGAATTCAGCCAAATACTGACCCAAATCTGCATAATGTTAAGTGAATACTCAGTGAACTCTAAAGAATTGCGCTGCGCGTTGCATTAAGCGAGTGTTTTATTAGAGCAGGGTCAAAATACTCAGCGCTTTGCAGGATCATATGAGGAAAAGAAAAGACTCTGTTTACACCTCGGCTTTTGTTTTTCCCTCACTGGTTCGCTTGTTAGGAAGAAAGCTAAGCCAGGGCCAGTTTCTGGGAGGCCCAGGGAGGAAGCCTTGGAAGCAAACCCAACTGCTTCCACTCAGGAAGAGTTTTTGATGAGGCTGCTCCGACACGCAGCGACGGCGGCTGCGGAAGCTGCTGCTCTCCCTGGATCCCGCATCCCTCTCCCAAAGCAAAAAACAATGCAAGGATGACACCTTGCCGTCCAAAGCAGAGGATCAGTCTTTGGTTCAACGTGAGGTCTCCCTCTGAGGTCGTTTTGTCCAATTCATGTTAATGCTGTTTTCAGTAGAGGGGAACAGTGTGTACTATCCCTTTACCAAAAAAATAGTCAAAATCCTGCCTCCCTCTGCCCCAGAAAGAAGGCAAAGGATCACAGTGCTAGAAAGCTACTGTGGAAATACCCCAGATTAAAAATACCATTTTAGAGCTTTTAAAATTATTTTTCTAATGCATCTCCTGTGTATTCTAGTTTTGAACAGTTCCTAGAAGACATTTTAAAAGAAAAGCACTCCACGCTGCTGGAAATCTCGATCCAAATTCTGTTTTATATTAGAATAAAGGAATACAAAGAGTTGATCCCAGCTATGTGCTTTGACACAACTCCTGGCTCCAGGCTAGCAGAGGCTGTGAGAAGATGTTTAGATGGAGGTGATTCCTGTCTTGATGAGATTATTTTTTAATAAGGGAAAAAAAATAATAAAAGGCATCGCAATATTAGAAAAGGACGAGGCTGTTGTTTCTGTGGCCGCAAGAACTGTCAGGGGAACAGAAAGAGATGCAGAGAGGGTTTCGCTTTAGGACATTCCTGAGCCTGAATTCCAGCAGCCGGCCCCCAGCCCAGGGCACAGCCCTTTGTCACCTCTCCTCCCTCTGTAAACCAGGCATCTTAATACCCCCACTTTTCACAGGAATGCTAAATAAAATGCCTTGAAGATGAAGTGCCTGCGTTGCTGTCACGCTGCCAATTCCCCTGCTCTGTGCAGATTCATATGGTAACAGGAGCCAAGGTCAGGGAAGCATTAGTCAGTCTGAATTTGGCAAACGGGGATGTCAGTGTCTGATAGCCCTGGCTCGCAGATTAGATTAGCGTGAAATGCCCTGCCTAGGTTATCCTTGAAAATCACTTCAGCTACTGCAGGAGGCGGCTGTTCATTGCATTAGCAGGGTTGAGAGCGGGACGGTTACTTTCAACAAACATTTGCTTTGCCAGTCTGGATTTTCCAGGCTGTTGGTGTTGGTTTAAGCCTATATGATTTGATTGTAAATACCCCCAGCCTTTTTAATGGGGTGCTACAAATCTCTTCATATTTAAGCTACTGTTCTTTTATCTCTTTCCTCTTTCCTTTTCTTTCAATCATGTCCGAGGGGTGTTCACTGACAGGCCACTTTCAATGGTGGTTCCTTCCCTGTGGAGGTCTTGTTAGACCTGTGCAAGGGTGCGGGGTTTTGTACAGTGAATTCCTGCAGAAAGACCGTGATTTAACCCCTGCCAAGCCTGCACATCCATGGGGTGCCAAGCAGCACTGAATACTACCTCAGCAAAGCGGGGCATCCACATCAGTGTAAATTTTTAATGGACAACCCTTATGACAAGCAAGACTAATGAGCTTGTATGCAACGTCCTCTGACCAATGTGCCCCCAGTTTTGGAGCAGGCAAGTCGGCCCCAGCTGCCAGACACCATGCTCCACTGCTCCAGGCCATGGGTGGCAGCTGGCGAGTTCATCCTTCACTGCTGGGTTAGAGAAAACATCTGGGATGACAACAGGTAACCTCGTTCCTGTAACAGGAGACAAGCAGGTCAGATCTATGATGCTTGTTTTGATCACATCAAGAATGTCCTTTGCATATCTAATCTATTTATTTTTAAAATATTTTCTTGATAGAAAGGCAAACATTAAGAATGAAGAAGAAAATGCCAAGTGGGTTCTCAATGCTGTTTGCCAGTCACCTTTAGTCTGCTGTCACTTGCAGTCTAGAGCAAAGGCGAGTCTTTTGAAGCACTACTGATATTATTAGAAACCTAAATATTTGCACTGCCTCTCCTTGTCTCCATCAGTTTCACACAAGACACCAGCTTTTCTGTTAGCAGTCCTGAAGGCTGAAGTCCTTGATCCATGCTGTGCTCACCAGCAGGCTGGGATGCAAAGAGATGGGGAGAGAATATGGATCTAAGTCACCTCTACTTTCCTGCCCCTTTGCATAAAGTGTTGCAGTTAAATGGGTGCTCAAGTCGTGGTGGTTATGGTAGGACTGTAATGCCTTGTAGTGATGCAGCCCTTCCCATGCACTCGCCCTTAGGGCAAGTCCTCATCCCTTCTGCAACCCTGGAAAAGCACGAAGTGAAATATCAAGATCAGGCCAGCGTCAGTATTAACAGAACTTGGGAAAAATGCCATTAAACTCAGTCTAGAGCATTTTTCATTTAATTCTGTGAGAGCCTGACAATAAATATTTGTATTCCTTCTACTCTACATACCCCGACTATCATTCAGTAAATTTCATATGGTACAGGAGTATGAAACAGTCATCCTCAAAAGTAAATATCTTCCAGCTTCACGGTCATTTGACAGAGGTCTGTTTTGCTCTATACAGGCAAATCAGCTTCCAAAAAGCCACATGTTTCTGGAAGGACAATATTAACAAGATTTAAGTGCGTGTGAGGCAAAGCCAAGACGAAGGCAGGAACGCACTCAGATGTCAGCAAACACTCCCTTTTCTTTAGCCCCTACCGCTCCCTTGCCTCTTTTTTTTACTGGCACAGGGTAAAAAAAAAAAAAAAATCCTGATAAAGCCACAAATGACAGAAGGCAAATTTAATTTTTGCAGTGAAACCAGTGTGAAACAGCATTGGGCTGAATTAAAGCCATACAAACTGGGGATCAATCAAACAGTTTGTGCAGAAGCATCCCAGGACAGCCGTGCCGTTGCTGAAGTCTGCGATGGAAGCAGGGCCAGGAGTCACATGGAGATGAGTCCTTGCAAAGAGTCATCTCTCATATAATCAAAATCAAAATACAGTCCAAGATGAGATTGCTGTAAATAAAAGGAAATATTATTAGTTTCAGATGGCATCATAACACTAAGTTTCAGAAGAAATCAAAGCCAACGTGTTGAAGAAAATAACCACCCCTTTTGGCCCATCTTACAGAATGAGGTATTGGCATCAGACAGCCCCTCTGGATATGGAGATGGTTTTTCACATACATGCTCCTTACAAAATCAGGAAAAACCAACCCCAAACCCAAGAAAAGGGGCTTTCTGCCTACCTTCTCCACATTTCTGTTATAGTCTGGTCTCTATACGTTTTACCAGGTGAGGCCATGGGAACCTTTTTTTTTTTTGCCTGATGAATTTTGGTTGTTTCAAACCTGCATAAGTCACAATTTTCCATCTGAAAAGTCAGTTGTACTGTGCATGGCTACTAGCAGGAATAGAAGCTGGGGCTATCTATGCCTTGATTAATGTTGAAGCAAGAGAGCCAATTTTATGAGAAAATCAAGGGTGGCTTCACTGAACCCGGTAGCATGACTTAGTGGATTCAAGATTTCACCCCAACCATTCCTCCTGCGGTCTACAAACTGAACCTGAAAGTCAGGTGTTTGTCTTTTACTTTTCCATCACCAATAACCTGTGTTTGGACTTTCATAGGCAATTGTGTTTACAACTCATAAACCAGAAACCCACTCTGACACTGAAGTTGTCCCTGCAGAGCTCACAAGGAGAAGAAGCACTGCAAGTTCATTTTAGTTAATCAAGTCGGTTGGTAAAGTCCTGTATATAGGCAGGAGTTCACTCTGCTGCATAAGCAAGGGCCAGACATGTTTACATGTTTCCATAGTCACTTAACAGCCGCCACATACAAAATCTCCAAGTTTCGCATGCTTTCAGGTGAACAGAATTCCACCTGGATGCTAGCCTTCATTTTGCTCCCATTAAGACTGTTAGCTGTAGCTGATGTCTTGGGTTCACCAGAAAAGTAGCTACACATCATTTGCTCAGACACTCAGTATTACATTTTTGCTCAGCTTCCGCTGTTTGTTTGGCTGGTTCAGTTTCTATCTGTACCTTTAATTCTCATGAACATTGTAAGGTAGTCCATTCACATTTCTAAAGTGGTGGGTTCTTCTTTGCCTTGCCTTGGTCTGTGTGTGACAAATGCCTGTTTATGAGCTGCCATGTGGATTTTTTCTGATGCTTCTTTTATTTCCACAGTTGGGACTGTGATGTCTCTTCCAGGACCCGCAAAAAACCTGCTCAAACATCTTCAGAAACTGTGCAGGTTTTTAGTTTTATTAATTCTTTTGCTGTGGGCAGAGGTTGTTGAATTCTCAGAGGTGAGAGTAGCAAAACTAACTGAAAACGTGTAATGCTTCATCAGGAACACAGGGGCTGCTCTAGTGGGTTAGTTTTTTGGTTTTTTTTTATGGCTGTGGTCTCTTCTAAGACTTGCACACCCTTTCTGAGGGGCTTCCTCTGTCCATCTGGGGTGCCTCAGCACTGCAGTGGTCCAACCATTTTTCTCTGGCAGTGAGGTGACAGCTGAAACCATGGCTTCTGCCTGGAGGGTCTCAGGAGAACATTTACACTGGTTGGACCCCTGCTTCATAGTGGTGTGTCACTGGTGTCCAAGATGGTTAAGGCCAGAGCCTTAGCCAACAAGCGATAACTCAGCTGTGCACCTCTCAGCATCAGTGCAAATCACATTGTGGACAGCAATGGCTCAGATGAACCCAAGCAAGACTAAAGGGATGCTGATTAAAAAGGTGGGATGCTTTAAAGAGCTCACTTTGACATTGACCTCACATCACTCTATAGCAGATGTCTCCTTGCTGTCCCCATGCTGAAGAAACATGGAGTCCTTCTCAGAACTCGCAGGACAACACTCTCTAAAAGCACCTTATTTCATCTCTGGCAAGCTAAGAAATTCCCTTATTTCCTTCTGGATGAGGCCTCAGTGACCCATGCCTTCCTGACCTCCCATTTGACTCGCTGTGATTCCCTATTTGAATCTGGATGTGAGGACAAGGCCAGCTCAGCTTGCCTTCTCCGTGCTTCAGGCTTCCATGGATGTAGATGACTCCACTGGCTCCCAGGCAGCTTCTGGTGCCAGTCATCTAGCCCATTTCGGTTTCCTGAGGTTGTGATGTTATCTCAGGAATAACAGAAAGCTAAGATTAAGCTGAAGACAAAACAAGTGTGGGGTTTTTTTTCTCCTCGCTGGAGCCTGGCTGTTAGAAGAGATCAGACAAATTCAGTCCCTGAGCACCTTTAGGAAATTAGGTAAACCCTTCCTGCCCAGATGAGCTCTGTCAAAATGTGACTCAGTCTCCATCACTGCAAAAGCAATTGTTCCTGTCTCAGCTGCAAGGTCATCTCGGGATTAAAATATTTGCAGTTTACTTCTGATGAATATTCGCTGTCTGAAGGCAAATGAGGAAGACACTTCATTTTCCTTCAAAACACTCATAGCTTACGCAGATCCAGCTAGTCCTTCCTCTGGGACAACGTCACTTACATAAAGATGAACTTCCTAAATAAAGCTAAAACCAGCTACTAGGAAAAAAACTTGAATTTCCCGAAACACTCGGAAATGAGGGAAATGCCATTAAACAAGTAAAAGAAGGGCATTTAAGTTATTATTCTTTCCAGATCTTGTATTATAATTGCCACTTTTACAATAGCACCTATATAAAGCAATTGAGATAAGAATCCCCCTGAGACAGGCATTGTGAAAAGTCCTTACCACGAGAGGCAATCCCCATAACAGCAAGGAGGTTGATGTTGAAGAAATTGAAGGATCTCATAGCTGAGTGTCCTGTCAGTAAAGCTGGATAACAAACCTTCCTTTCACACTCCGTTCACCTTCAGTGAAGGAGGACAAATTAACCGGCACGGCGTGCCACACTAATGACTTCCAGCGTTCGGACTAGATCACTTTGAATCCATCTGCCGGGGAGACCGTGGGCAGAGGTGATCTGCCTTGCCAGGGCGGAGGGCAGGTGGGATGTAAGCCAGCTCCGAGCCGAAGGCTGCGCGGCCACGTTGGCACGGCGCCGCGGTTCCGTTCCTCTGCCTGGCTGCTGGGACCGAGGGGAGCAAGCAGAGAGCGGGGGGGGAAGGATAATCCTGTAGATAAAAAGAACTGAAAGAGAGAGCGTTCCAGTGACTTCCCTAAGGTCACGCGGAGGCACTGGCTGGGGTGACAACAGGGCACAGTAGTGAAGAGCAACAAGACAAATCTCCTTTTCTGGAGGGCGAGCAACCCAACTTTGTCTGACCTGGGCTTGGAAAATGTATTGTACCGACAAAGCATTCACCTCCTCTTTCTTCGGGCTGTGCTGGCTGCGACGTTGACAAATTTGTATTTTTCTTCTCAAATTTCTTTGTGATTTTCCCTATTCCGCCACCAGAGCCCAGGGTGAAGTATTAGATACCAGTGAGGAAGATGAGGGCACACAGAAGGAATGCAAGTGTTGGAGGAAGCCGGGCTGCCAAACAGCATCTGCGTCTACTGCTGAAGGCTGTGTTGGTGCTGACACACGGGGTTATTTCTGCTGTGCTATTACCCGGGTGTCTAATTAAAGACAAGGTTAAAAACACAGCCTGAGATTTAAAGTTGTGAATACTTACTAGCGGAGATTGCAGATTTTGCTTTAGTGTTTAAAAGGTCAGAAGCTTTACAGCTCCTGCTAATCTCCACCGAGATGCATCCCAAATGCCCTCTCAGGCAGCACAAGCCTAGCTTTAGAACACTGGGGCAGCAGAGAAG